>NC_040904.2:12209495-12826880 GCF_004126475.2 Phyllostomus discolor | reverse complement strand
AAGTGGCAATTTTTACTTAAAACAAAGTGGTCACATTAGTGGAACTGTGTTCAGCAAGCTGACTGGGATCACTTATTTTGGAGTCCCTGGAGCAGGGCTGTGGTAGGGGTGTAGGGATGCATATCGCTTTTAGTAGGAGACAGGGGTCATGGAGTGAGGAAAAGCAATTTGCAAGAGAGCTCAGCTGTTTGTTTGGTAATGGGCAAAAGTCTGGCAGCAGGCTCCTGGCTGGAAGAAAACTAGCCATTAAGTATAAAGCTCTTGTCCTGTTTCAATGCCCGCATGAGTGAAGAAACGAGAGGGCCAGTAAAGAGGTGAACACCTGGGGGCATGGGAAACAAGACAAAACGTGGATAAACAAACAATTTGGAACTGAGTAAGGTGGTGGTGAAAGCAACTACCTGACACACGCATGGCGGAAGCATGTGGGGTGTGAGCCGCTGTGAGCACAGCCACCCTGTTGTGAGACACACAAATGTGTTATCACCATTGTGGTATTGCAAAACAGGCAGACTGCCGCGGCATCACGGCCAACGCCGTGAGCTAATGACCTGTCCAGTCTCAAGGACCATGTACTCACAATGACCCATTATTTGGCTTCATGCTTTGCTGTAGCCCAAGTATTGGAATTCCTAGTATTTTTGAACAAGAGGCAAACATGTTTAGCTTGCACTGGGCCCCAGAAATTTTGTCAGCATTCTTCTGCAGCGTGCCAATTTGAGACAAGTAATTTTCAACCGGAAGGATTTCTTCTTCCACCCAGGAACATGTGCAGTCACTTTTGATTGTCGT
Source organism: Phyllostomus discolor (assembly GCF_004126475.2). Lineage (NCBI taxonomy): Eukaryota > Metazoa > Chordata > Mammalia > Chiroptera > Phyllostomidae > Phyllostomus > Phyllostomus discolor. The sequence goes on along the minus strand of NC_040904.2, from coordinate 12,826,088 downwards.
AACTGGGGGATGATGCAGACACCTATTGGCTGGAGCCCAGGGATGCTGCTCAGTGTCCTATAACCCACAGCAGTGCTCCTCACAGCGAGGGGCTATCTGGTGCATAAATGTCAGTGGTGCTGAAGTTGAGAACTCCTTATTTAGTGTGGTGGCAGTTTTATGAAAGGCAGATTTATCTGTGGTTCTCTGGACAATATTATTGTTACCTAATTTGGGAACGTGCAAAGTTAACGGGTAAGCTTCAGATACATTAATCTTCACACAGGACTGAGCTGCACATTTCGCATGACATCCCTGCTGATGGAAGAGTGTGTTTTCGTAACCGAGTCCAGGCACCATGAATTCGAGCCGACTGGCTGCCGGAGAAGACACATTTGACTTGGCACCTGTTATTAGCCCACCAGCAGCACCTGTGTAGCTCTTTATGATTTTTTTTATTTTTAAAACCTGGCAGTGAAAAGCTGGGTTCTGGCTGAGTGGTCAGAAAAGGTTTCTTTTCTAAGTGCCAAATCAAGCTTCTTGCTGTAGTTCACTTCTGGGTCAATTTCCTATTAGCTCAGAGAAAACATCGTACTCCCTTAAGTGTATTGGTTAAAACAATGTCCCGTAGAAGGTAAGGTTTCCTTAAAGGTTTTTTGGAATGAATGCTGCCGCATGTAAAAAGGAGCTTGTCAACTACTGGTCCTGTTGTTTTGTCCATTTGTTCTTGTGGATCACACAGGGTGAATGGAATAGCCTTGCCCGCCAGAGATTATTTTAGAGGGACCGAAATTGTGGGTTTCCTCCCTATGCAGGCAGCATCGCTCCAGCCACAGGCAATCTGTTTTATGGCCACAGATGTGCCATTGACATCTATGTGTCAGGTCAGAAATGGGGGTATCTATAATCAGGGGCACAAAAGGGAAACAGATGATGGGAAGTGAATGGAATCATTAACATGACTGAAAAAATACAAGTGAAAATAAGATGTGTGCCCTGATTGCTATGGGACAATCATGGTGCCTCTATGTGAGGAAGCCAGCGGGGCTGTTTTTACACTTCAATTTTAGAACGTGGAGTTTTCCTTTACATTTTTCCCCCGGATGATTTTTTTCCATCTGGCATGAGAGTTCTTTATCACTCATCTGGGAAAATTTAAGGAGTAATTGCAACTAAAGTACATTATATCCAGTAGAAATTTAAATGTAGTCATGGATTTTAGGTCTGCCTTCAAATTGATTACATATTAGTTGTATGGACCTTGTGCTCCCTTTTGAATTTTAAACAAGTGACTTTCATGATATTGGTAGAATGACCCTATTTTATATACATCCTCAAGGTCACAGAGAAACCTCATAAAGTCCATGGTCTTCTTAGGGCCTTCGAATCTGAAATATGAGATGTGAAGAGAGGTTCTACACACCAGAAGCTCTTATCAACCCTGATACCATCTTAGATCTATTCTTTACAGTCTAGTAAAAATAAAAGGAACAACATTAATCCTTTCAAGCAAAATGATTTTAGTGCATTACTTAATTGTACTCTTTCTACGTGGACAAGTCAAACTTTGTTTCCTGAGAATATTTGATGTGCTTACACTGTTTAAATAGTATTCTTCGTCCTAAAGGTAGAGAGATAATCATTTACATTATGGTTGATTATGCTTTTCTCAAAGTAATTCCATTTTACTTGTCTAGTGAGACTATTTCTCTCCTCTCTGAAATGATTGTTCTCGATGATGTAAAAAATACCTTTAGAAGTGTATCAGTCTGGATTCTCTGGAGAAACAGTACCAATAGGAGATTATACACGCACGCGCACACACACAGACACACACACACACACACACACACACACTGCACATATACAGTATATATACATATAAAGGGGCCACATACTAAACCTTAAAGGCTCCAGAGAGACCTACATGGCAGCCTTAACACACTCAGAGACAACTCAGAGACCAAAAGTAGCCACATAGGATGGTCTGAAATTTAAAAGTTTCTAACTAAAAGGCAGCCATAGCGGGTAGTCATGTCACAGGCTGGCATCTCCCTTGATGAAAGTCAACCTTTACCTTAACTGAACCTGAGTGTTGTATTGTTGCATCTAAGATTACATGAATGTCTGAGCAACCCACTTCCAGACCGCTCAGGGCACAATCGCCCCCCAGAGTGCTAGACAACAGAACCCCTCACGGTGGTCTTGCTTCCCCACGTGCCGTCTCTCTGCACCATGAATGTTCACTGCTAACACTCCTGTACCCACCCATGTAAAAGAAGGATGCGTCTCTTCATTTTACCCTTTACCCAGTCCCAGAGATTCCCCCACTTTGCTTTCTCCTGCCTCCCTGAGTTATCACCAAGGCAGTTCATGTAACTCTCCTTACACCTCCTCCTTTGATTATAATGTATAAAATAAAGTGCAAAATTGCCATTCCCTGAAGTGTTTCTTCAATCCACTGAGATTTTGATTCCTGGCATTTGTCATTAGTTTGGCTCAAATAAACTCATAAAAATTCTTACAGCTTTGGATTTTTCCTATGTTGACAATATCACCAATAATAAATAATAAGAAGAGATTTATTATAAAAATTGGCTCCCATGATTATGGAGGCTGGGAACCCCCAGACCTGCTGGAAAACCAGGAAACTCAGTTGTGTCATTCAACTGAATCTGAGGCCTGAGGACCAGGGCGGCCAGTGGTGTGAGTCTGAGTCCAAAGGCCCAAGAATTGGGCTGGAGAAAAGGAGTCACAACAGTGCAAGTCCCAGGCTGAGTGCAAAGGCATGAGAGTTGGGAACGCCTTGTGTGCCAGGGCAGAAAACGACAGATGTCTCGGTCTCAACGGAGAGTGAATTCACCCTTTCTCAGCTTTTTCATTCCCTCCATTCAGGCCCTCAGGCAGAACTGGTGAGGGCCGCCTTCCTCTGCACTCAGTCTACAGACTCCAATGCTCATCTCTTCCTGGGACGCTCTCCCAGACACACCCAGACACACGATTTTAACAGCTACCTGGGCCCAGTCCAATTAACTTTGTGAAATAGCTATCACACAAGATGTTAAACTGGAGAGATAATAGGCATAGATCATTTCACTGGGGAACATGAATAAGAAAAAATTGAAATATATTTTCTAAGACATGTGTTCCCACGAGTATTCTATGTTGAATTTCTAACTCCCACTACTCCAGAAAGTGCTGATATTTAGAGACAGGGTGTTTAAAAGACAACTGGGTTACAATGAAGCCGGTATGACTCATATTCTCACGAGAAGAGGATACTAGAAAACACACACACACACAGAAGGAAGACCATGTGAAGACAGAGAGGTCCACCTGCGAGCCAAAGAGAAGGGCCTAGAATATAGATCCTTCCCTCATGAGCCTTAGCAGAAACAAACGCTGCTGACACCTTGATCTTGGACTTCTAGTCAGCAGAACTGTGGGAGAAAAAAATTATGTTGATTAAACCACCCAGTCTCTGCTATTTTTAGGTCTGGTCTAGCAAACTAATACAACATATTATTAGTGTTTGGCATGAACCATGCATTTTTGTTTATCTTTATTTTTTTAGCACACATGGCAGGACTTTGCACACAGCAGGCATTTAACAAATGTTTCTGTTGTTGAATATGGCTATTTTGGGATAACAAAGGAGAATGTATTTACCCTTTGTAACATAGACCACCAGTTATCCATTGAAAACTCGTAGGACACCTTTCACAACTGTCCAATCAGTGTCTTCATGTCTTACTCTCCCTGTATCTAATTGGGTATATTCAATTTTTTTTTCTCATTTTCAGAGTGTGCTAGCATGCCTCTTCCTGGCTACAGATAGAAAAAATACATGTTCCTTCTTTATTCTGTTTTCCCTTCTGCTTCTTGGATGTCGAAGTCCAAAGCAACCTATTACTAAAGATTATAGAAATTTGATCAACGTGAATCCCTAAGTAGCAGATGAACTTTTCTCACCCAGTGAAAGCCGGTTGAGAATGCAGCTTCAGGGGACTGTTACTGAGTTGAGAGATGGCCTCTCTTGTGTTAAACCACTGAGATTCATGAGTGAGAAATTGGTCACCTTACAACATCACCCATGATATGAATAGAAAGTATCAGGTTATATGAACAACAAGGTTATTTTCTTTTAACTCTCTAATTCATACACTTGCATGGTCATTCATTTGGGGAGGGGAGGAAGCCCTTACTGAAACATCTGTTACTTCTGACTTCTCAAATCCTCTACGTTAAAATGAGCAGAAATCGTTGAATCTTAAGAGTGCAGAGCAGACAGAGAATAATGTAAAATGACAAAGCTAAAGAAACTTAAATGCTCCCGAAATAACTCAATATACTTACTGTATCACCAAACAAAATGGATCAAAGAATTGAGGATTTCTCAAGGCTAAGTCAATGTACATAGGAAGATAAGGTTTACAATTAAATAAAGATCCATTTTATACTTACCTGGCAGGGGAGATACCATGATCACGAAGGTGGTTTTCCCAGGGCGAGGCTCACCCATTGCACTCCGGGTGTGCTGACCCCTGCGATTTCCCCAAATGTGGGAAACTCGACTGCATAATTTGTGGTAGTGGGGGACTGCGTTCGCGCTCTCCCCTGGAAAAAAAAAAAAAAAAAAAAAAAAAAGATCCATTTTGTCAGCATCTCCTAAGCTAGAAGTAGCTTTCTGATATTCTTTTGCAGCTAAATATCACTTTCCCTTTGCTAAGTCAGACCATCTTATACATGTAAAATTTTAAAATGTAATTTAAAGTTATGGATTTTAAATAGGTGTAACATATTTGAATGATGGCCTGGTATAGGCCCAGAATTTCAAGTGGGTGTGGTTTTACTGATTTTGTGTTAGAAACATTTATTTCATCATGTGCAAAAGTTACAAAGGGATAGATTTAGAAAAAAAATCAGAAATAAGAGTAGCTATATCTTCCATGGTCCCTACAATTATTTGTCGATGCAGTAAGAGAGGCTCGGAGTTATATAAAGCATGTATGTCAAAACCAATAGGAACTACTATGTTCCTGAAATGGTCAGAACATGGAAGCAAAATCCAAGCTGGTTACCACTTGCTGAGCTCTCCCCTGCCTGGAGCCTTCCGTTTCTGAGGCTTTCTGGAGGCTGGCCCGATGAGGGATTTCACACTTCTGGCTTGGTTGTCCCCTTTCTGTGGTCTGCGAACTCGGTTAGCATTTGTCCATAAGTTTTCAAATTTCTCACATTGTCTTGCTATTTTATCTTCTTCCATTCGTTTGATGTCGGTGGCAGTGCATGACTTTTTTTGGACAAAAACAAACGTTGACGTATTTGCAAGCTCTGAGGAGAAGGTGGACCCATATGTCTATCAATGCTTATTTGGAAGGTCAGCGCCTGCTTTAACAGCAGGAGAAGCACAATTTGGTGATGCCGGAAACTACGTTTTGAATAGGTGGAATCATTTCTTCAGAGGAAAATGTCTATTGTTTATCCTCTTCAGTACAAACAGAATCTGACCACCTAGCATTAGTGCCTAAACTACTCCTGTTGAGAAAACAAAACAGGGCGTGGTCGACAGAACACACCCAGGATTGTTATAAATAGTCAGGATCTTCCGGGCGGAGTTGAATCTCATTCTCCCGGAATCCAAATCTTGTTGCAATTTACTCTAGGCTAGGAATAAACTTTTGTTTTTCTCTTAAGAAGAAAAACATGAAAATGTAATTTGTTTGTTCTTGGATATGTTAGATGTGATGAGGTCAGCAAACTTTTTTTCTAAAGACCCAGATAGTGAATATATTTGACTTTGTGAGTCATGCAGTTGCTGTCAGGCTAATCATTGTGGCCTGTCACTCAATGCAGCCACACACAACAGTAAATGCCTGGCACTTCTGGGGTGTACTGCTGTGGCCTGATGGCTGGGTAGGACCACAGGTGCATTTTCTAAGAGGCAGTTTAGTAGCAGACAGTGCAATGTAAGAAGACAAATTGTTATTTTCTTGATCGTCACTGTCACTTCAATCTACCAAAGAAACATCAATTCCCCAAAAATAATACTTACATAACTGGGGTTTTCTTTTGCCCAAGCAACATTGCCACTGTTGCTAAAACACAAGTACTTACATAAAGCATCTGTAATGAGAGGGGGCTTACACAGAAGATAGACTGGTGGTTGCCCACGGAGACAGGGGTGGGAGACTGGGGGAAAAAGAGGAAGGGTGGAGAAGTACCTTGCCCTTCGCATAGTCACAGGGATGGAAACTACAGCATAGGGCACATAGTCAATAATACTGTAATAACTCACATGGTGCCAGCTGGGTACTGGAAATACGAGAGGGAACACTTTATAAAGTATATGATTGTCTACCCACTATGTTTTACACCAGAAACTAATACAAAATCGTATTGAATGTAAAGTGTAATTGATAGTGTCGCAGGTTCGATTCCCAGTCAGGGTACATGCCTGGGTTGCAGGCCATGACCCCCAGCAACCATACATTGATGTTTTTTTTCTCTCTCTCTATCTCCTTCCCTTCCCTCTCTAAAAAAGAAATAAAATATTTAAAAAAATAAAGTGTAATTGAAAAAAATCTTTTTTTTCCTCCAAAAATGGGGCCTAGGTATATGGTGCGCTAAAATAAAAATAATTTAAAAAGTGATTTAAATGGATATTTTCTTTGGCTTTGTTTTTATTTCTTCTTCTTCTTCTTCTTCTTCTTCTTCTTCTTCTTTTTTAGTTCATGTACCTCTAGGAGATAGTGTAGGACAGCAATTCTCCATCTTTAGCTTGTGTAAGAATCATCTGGAAGGTTTGTTAAAATACAAATTGCTGGGTCCCCTTACTGAGCTGTTATTTCAATAGAATCACCCAGAAAAATCTTCGCTCAATACCCACTTAAGTAAATTCTCTAGAATTGGGATCTAGACCTACGAATTTATAAACATTCTATCTTAGCAGATTTCAGTATTCAACTGGATTTGAAATTAGTGGCCAAAATACATATATGGGGTTTTTTCTTCAGTGTTTCTATTGAATAATTCCATCTTTGAAATGTTACTTCTATCTGGCTCCCAGCAAACTCTATCATTAATTATGAGAAATCCGTTTCAGAAAAGACAGTCTCCCCATTTGAGAAGTTCACAAACACTGGGTAGCTGCTCACTGTCTCAGCAGACTTCACACCTCTGCCCTCCTCCCGTCTTTCACGGATGAGAAAAATCAATACGGAAGTTTGTTCTCCAAGTTTTTTCTTGAGCAATGATGATGATGATGATGATGATTATTTAACAAATAAATAGATACCTACACTTCTATTTATTAGTACTCTGTCAGCCTGAATAAGTAATTTTATCTACTAAAGCACTGAGTTGAGTTCCTATGCCTTATATTATAATTTCAAAATACTGAAGCTTAGCCCTGGCTGGCATAGCTCAGTGGATTGAGCACAGGCTGTGAACCAAAGTGTTGCAGGTTCGATTCCCAGCCAGGGTACATACCTGGGTTGCAGGCCATGACCCCCAGCAACTGAACATTGATGTTTCTCTCTCTCTCTCTCCCTCCCTCCCTTCCCTCTCTAAAAATAAATAAATAAAATCTTTAAAAAAAAGCCTTTAAAAAATACAGAAGCTTTTGTCAACCTATGGTCATTGGTGCCAATTCAATGCCAACGGGAATCCTTAATGTGGGGTGTGACAAAGAAGGAAAGTTTATTTTGTGCAAAAATCTCTATTGTGACACAGCATGACTATGAAAACAGCACGATAGTGAGGCAGCCCTCGGGTCAAGGCCCTCCTGGCTAGACAGTCTGCTCTGCTCTTCTCCTCGCCTGTCTGCCTTGCCCTTCGCTGGTTTACTCTACTGTGCTTCAGGCTACTCCTCCGTGCCAGGCTGCTCTAACTGTGGTGGTTTGCTCTGCTCTGCTCCAGCAGTTTCAGCTCAGCCACAGAAAAGCAGCCTTGGGTAGGAAGGGAAAATGCTTTTCCAGAGCCAGAGGAGAGCTGGCTTACCTGGACAGAGTCCCCTGCCTCTGGTTCCTGATTGGCCTGTCCTCGTGCAAATGAGGACTCCACATTTTCTGATTGGCCCAAAAGGCACTCTCCTGGTTAGGATAGAGCCATTTGGATTGGTCAGAGCTGCACAGCTTCGATTGGATGGGCAAACCCTCAGTCCTATTGGTTGAAATAGGATTCTAGGAATTCCTTTATAAGGGCTGGCTCAGAGGGGCAGAAACACGGTGCAGGTAGGTAGTTTAGTGGAGGATTTTCCTTAAAGTGTAGTTTGCACAACACTGTGCAAGGCTCCTGTGAAGAAATGTCTGCTAAGCGCTGTTTTTAAATTTTGAGCCCAGTTAGCCTCCAGAAGCTGTTTTCAGTAGGTGTCTTCTTTCTCAGGATTCACACTTTGTATTAGATTTTTAGAGTTACATTCCTTTTCCTCTGCTGCTAACCTAACTGGGAAGACTAAGAGTGATTTCCAAACAGTCACATTGAAAAAAACATGTGCATTATAAACCTATAGATTTATGATAAATGGTAATACAGAAGATAGAAAATTGCATAAGATTGGACTGTGCAATTGCAAAATTTTCTTAGAAAGCAGCTATAATTCTTGCTTTTTAAATGATAAATATGTGATTTTTGGAGGAGTTCAGAAGCTATTCATTATTTTTAAAATTACTTTGTAAACTACATTTTTAAAAATAAAATTTACCGTGTTTATGACTATATTCCACTTCCTTTTTCTTTTTCTTAGTCATTTTCTTGAATAAGTTAGGTTTTAATCCATTTTCTTTGAAGTTCAGAGTTTATTCTTCAAAATCGGCTTCCTCTTTGCCTTTTAATTTTCTGCTTGCCTCAGTTAGAATTCAAAGCCGAGTGGAAAACTACTGAACTTCTTTTGTAGGAGGTTTCTGTTTATAGGGTCTGTCACACCTTTATCTATTTAACTTTGCTCTGACATTCTACTTGTGAGCAGAGTTATGGAAAAGCATAAAGCATGAGAATCTTCTGGACTTTGCTTCCAGGAGGTTCTGGTGCCTTTTGATAAACCTGACACTTTTCCTATATATTTTAGTTGATAATAGGTCAAGACAATACAAAAATACTGCATGCAAATTATTTGTATATTTCAATGATGGCAACCTGGTGCCTTTTAAATATCACCTGAAGGAAACAGAAAACCCTGGTTGTTGTTGGGTTTGTTATTTTTCTTATTGGAATTATAAAATCCTGCAGGTAGAAGTTTGGAAGAGTCTTGCATTAAAGTAGGGCTTTATAAATTGATAACTTTTTGATAAATGTAATTTCCAAAAGTATAATTTTAATTTTAAGTCCTTGTCCTGTCCTCTTTCAAGTCATTTGGTCTGCTAGTGAAAGAACTGTCAATAAATAAACATATGAAAACCTCATAAAGAAACAAAAAAAAGATACAGTGCTTATGCAGACTATGCAAGGCAATCTAGTCCTTTGTTATGTAAAACGTTTGATGATGAATATTCTATAGCAACATGGATATTGGCTATTCCACAAATTGTCTTCTCCTGGGAGATAATCCAGTTAGGAGAGAGAACACAGCCTCACAACTACTTTATGTCTCATTTCCGCTGTGTTGATCAAATGCCTCTGTTTAACGCCTGCTCAATTACCATCAGTTTTACTGACCTTTCCCACATGCTTGGGAAATGCATACGAATTCCCTTTCTTCCTCCCCGTTTATTGACATAGCATTCATTTCTCTCCATTGAAATATTTGCTATTTCTCTTCCTGTATTGCCACCTTCTTTCCAAGCTGGTGAAATTATCTATTTCCTTATTCCTCAGACCATGTATTTTTCTACACTGCCTACCTTCTTTGCCTTATGTGTGTTCTTAAAGATAGGTTCTAGGTCGCCAGATTTACTAAAGGCATTTGGTCACTGTGATGACTGACTACATAGGTCCACTATTAGTAAGGCTACGAGTCCTTCACTGGACAGATCAACCTGGAAAACTGGTTTAAGAGCAGAGAGAATTGGATGCAGATTCAGATAATTTGGCAGAACGCCAACCTGTCACAGCAAGGTAGTTACATTAGTTAACCTTCAAATGATTATAATATATCTTCTTTGTGTAGCTGTGAGGACTAAATGAAATAATGTTTGTATGGTGCTTAGCACAGCTTTTGTATCCCTGTAGGGCAGCAATTTTCAACCGGTGTGCCCCAAGAATTTTTAAAACATGCAATATCTGACTGTTTAGTCAGGGGCACTGACATTTTTTCCCTTAGATTGTCAGATAAACAAAAGGACAACAGCCAATATAACAATAGCCGTCTGATGTGAATCAATCAAAACTATGCCTATATTTTGTCAGATTGGCAGAAAATACACATTTTTATCTGCTGCCGAAGTTTAGTAATTAGTTTATGTGTACCATGAGATGAAAAAGGTTGAAAACACTGCTGTAGGAGATAATTAACTATGCATCGGCCCTGATACCCAGAAAGACTGTGTATTACTAAGGCCACAAACTAGATGCTAGATCTAAGGTCTAAAGTGATTTCATCTAAGGCCTGTTTTTTCAAGAGACATTGGCTTTATCACTCACTCCTGTATAGGATTACATACAGAAAGGCTAACGAAAAAGAGAGTGTAATATTGCTACTGAACAGGGCCAAGGGGTGGGGTACAATATACTATTCCCGAAAGGACCCCCTACTAGGTTCACCATGTCCGCCACCAGAGGAAAGACATCTCCCAATGCCAGAGATTTGTGCAGGAAATGTTTATTTAAAGCTATACAGACTTATAAGTAGTGACCTAATGTCTTCATTAAAATAGTAGAGTCCTTTAGGATACCCATAAATACACACAGTCCTTCCTTTTCCCTCTGCCCTAATCTGGGGTACCGTGTCTCAGGAGAAGCAGAAGTCCATGATTCAGGCTCCCAGCACCATCAGCTGTGTCGCTGCCACTGCATCTCCAGTTAATCCAAAGCCATGTGGCACCTTTTCATGGCCCACCAGCAAGAGTCCATTCACCCCTTTTCTTCCAGGCAAAGTCTCTCCTGCTTCCTAAGCCACACGGCCAAAGGGAGTGCTCCAAAGCCGCGTGGTTCTCTCCCCGCAAAGCTGTGAGGGTTCCCACTCTGCCAAAACTGCACGGTTCTCCTTTCTCATGGCTGGGAAGTCTGGGTTTTAATCCCCGAGCCAACCTTCCTCTGCAGCCCCATTTCTGACTCCTCCTACAATCTAATACACCTGCCAGCATTCCTGTATTATTCCAGCTTTACTGGGCTGCTATCGTGAGTGCGGGCAGGTGTGGCCCCATGTCATGGAGCCAATCTTCTCCAAGTTCTCACGCAGGTGCTATAACCAGGGGTAGCTGCCCCCTAGTTACATCTTGGGTGGAAGTCACTTCCATCCCCCTTGGCTCAAGGCATGGCTACAGCTATTTAACATATCTATGCAACCAGTTAAAGGTAATTGATGTGTTAAATGACCATGCCACAGATTAGTTGCAAAGCTGTTGTTGTACAAAACAGTTCTGCACATTCCTGCTCCACGTGTCCCTTCCCCCAACTCACACCTGTGGGGGGAAGGGGTGAGGACATCCTATATATCTTCCTAATATTTCCCGGACCCCTTGAGTTCTGGACCCCATTCCAAACCCTTATTTGAGGCCCCCCTCTGGGCTGCACCCTGTTACAATATGTAGAGAAAAAAGGAGAGAGAAACAGAAGTTATGTATGACTTTATTTGGGTTTCCAGCCAGCTAAAGGAAATGGATGATGCATTCCCGGTGCAGATGATAAACTGGCACAAAGTTAATTCAGATCCTAAGGGAAGGTCCTCCACGAACAGCCTATCTGTACAAAATCTCTTTCAACTCCATGCAGAGAGACTGAAAACATCTCGACATTTTTAAACCCTATTTGAAACAAGGCTGAAGAACACACTGACGAAATTACATCAGTCTATAGAATTCTCATCAACAAGGAGTGCACGACTGGTTCGCAGACAGAAAAGGATGTTGGGAACTTGGGAAGAAGAGCGGATGCCGCTTTGTTGCTTGTAATAGTAAAGGGGTGGGAAGAAGGGAGTAGTCCAGCGTGAGCTGCCTCCTTGAAGAAAGCTAGCAGGTTTTGCAATGTTTACAGTAAAGTCAATCCACAGCTTGAAATTCTGACAGATAAGATGTTTCAGGAGGATAACATATATGTAAATATAATGACTTTTTGAAGTTATCAAATATGTTCTATACTAAAAATATAAAAATAATATATCAGTAATTGAAACCACAATGGCAGGTGTTACAAACCTCAAAATATAGGGATAGTGGTATTTAAAAAATGGGATCTTTACAATAAATTGCAGAAATGCAATAACATAGTAAATAACAGTTCAGGCTTTGAAACCAGACTGCCCGAGTTTGAGTCCTGACCATTGCATTTTCTCACTAAATGATATTGTCAAGTTGTTCAACCTCTTGGTGCCTCAGTTTCCCATCTAAGCAGTAGAGGACATTATCTTACCTAAAACTTTTTAGGGGTTTGTGAGAAATAAATGAGTAGTATATGTAAAAAAACTTATCAAACTTACTAAAGTTTGGTATATAGTGAGAAAATAAATTCTAGGTACTTTTTAAAGGAAAAGTTATAGATATGAATAGAAAAGAATGGTATAAAATTACTATATGTAATCTAAGGTAATCAAGAGGGAATAAATATTTCCAGTGTAGCAGAGTCATACAAACAGTATTTTTCCTATTGCAACAATATGATAAACAAGAAAGATAAACTTACTGTGTTTAGGAATGCAACACTGACGGAAAAGAAGCAAAGCAAATCAACTCTCATTCCCCTTGTGAATTATCTGATAACAATGTTCTGTGGAAGGAACATTGGATAAGAAGGAATGTAATTTAAACCAAGATAAAAGAATATTGGGTAAGCAAATATCTAGGATGCTTTAAACAATTGAAAGTCTTGTTTTTAGAATAAATTATGTATGATTTTACTAAGATCTTTATGAGTAGGTGGAGATTGAAAAGTTTTTGGAAAAATGGAGGAAAGCAAATGTCTTCCAACATTCTAAAATGGAAGAAAGTGAACTCTACACTCAACAGCAGTAACAGTGGTAGTGGTACTATCGGTAGTAATAGTAGCAGCAGCCGTAATAGTAGTTAATACTAATCATGTGCTCACTATAGGTTAACCGTAGCACATGAAATGTCTCAATTAATTTTAACTTAAAAACCATATAAAGAATGCATTGTTATGATTTGTATTTCACATATAAGAAAAACGAGGCTGAGAGAAGTTAAATAAGTTGCCCCAGATCACGGAACAACGCAATGTGGAGGAGAAGTGGAGCCCAGGCAGCCCAACCCAGGTGCCTTTGTGTTAATCCTGGTTCATCCTGAAGAAAATTCCTTTGTAAAGTGTGTTTCATTTACTTCTGCAGAGGTATGGGGCTACAGATAGCTACTATAAATAATCAATGGGTTTTATTTCAAATTATTTTGAGAGAAATAAAATGCATAGTAAATTACCAACTTTCCTGCTCTATTTCTTGCTAATATTTTTTATATGGTAAGGCAATTTCACTTGAATGGCCAAAGGGTTGCTTAGTGTCTTTATTTAATTTCATGCTGTTTTATTTTCCACCTAGTTGCTTTGTAACACCTTGGCATCTTCCTAACCAAATCTGGTGGCGTGAAAAAACAGTGGTACATTGTAATCTTCCATCACAGTGCCACAGATGATGCTTTCGCCTGTCTGTGGATGGTGCGGAGACTAGTCAAATGTATTAAAAGGGATTCGCTCATCCTATGCAAATTATCATGCTGAAAGCATGGTCTGGAAAACAGTGTGCAATGTCACCGTTTGGAAGCTAGTGGCCTCTATTTACTCTCAAATGTGTTCTCCATGTTCCCTTGCTGTATACTTACTGGAGGCTCATTTACGGTGATCCCTTGCCTCTCACTTCCAGATAAGTGTCATGAGGCCTGACCTGTATGAGTATGGAAGACTGCATACAGAATTCTAAGTTGGCCATCTTTCACTCTCGGGATGCTGTTGTCCTGGGCCCTGTAACAGTTTCCAGATGGGCAGCCCGCAAGTCAGATCCAAGCGACTCTCACTTACCGTGCTTGCCAACTTCTGCATTGAAGTGTGGGCCCGTTATCTAATTTCCCAAGAAATCCCGGTCTTCCTTCTCAGACCGACTGTTTCCGTTCTCAATTTCAGCCTCTCATGGAGGCTTAGCAGCATATTTTTTTTGTCTGCATTATTCTTTTTTTTTAGACAATGTGAGTCTTTTTTTAAAAGATTTTATTTATTTACTTTTTAAAGAGGGAAGGGAGGGAGAAACAGAGAGAGAGAGAGAGAGAGAGAAACATCAATGTGCAGTTGCTGGGGGTCATGGCCTGCAACCTAGGCATGTACCCTGACTGGGAATCGAACCTGCGACATTTTGGTTCGCAGCCCACACTCAATCCACTGAGCTACGCCAGCCAGGGCTGTCTGCATTATTCTCATACTCCCTTTATTACCTCGAGAGGCACTGATCAGGGTTAAGACAATCCAGGGCAGAGATTCCCTTGTGTAACACCAGCCTCCAGCAGGATGACAAAAGTAAAAATATAAGCAAATGCCTTTTCTTAATGTGAACTATATGCAGCTCAGGTAGCGATGGTTTCATGCGTGTTATAAAGATACTGGAGCCCAAACCATGAGCAGCCCCAGCAAACTCATCCACATGACGCATCTTCTGCCGACCCTCCAAGTAGCACGGGCCGCCATTGGACTATGCTTTTTTCCATCTCCATAACAACCCCCTTCTGAAAACCATTGGAAGGATCCCATTGCTCTGTTAAGATACAAACTCTTTCCTATTACGTTGCAGGTACTCCATGATCTGGCTGCTGCCTACCTATCTAGTCTTGCTCTGTGCCACTGTTCATTCTTTCTGGCCACTGTGTTCTAGCAGTAATGAGGGACTGTGCTTTTAATTCCCCAAATGGTCACTGTCTTGTGCCTCCAAGTTTTACACAAGCTGTTTTCTCTGCCACAAGTTACTTCTAACCCCTTGCCCAGTACTTCTATTCTTTTCATTGACTAAATTTTTAAAAAGATTTTTTAAATTTATTTTTAGAGAGAAGGGGAGAGACGAAGAAAGGGAGAGAAACATCAGTGTGTGGTTGCCTTTCACATGCCCCCAACCGGGGACCTGGCCCTCAACCCAGGCTTGTGCCCTGACTGGGAATCAAACCGGTGACACTTTGCTTCACAGGCCAGCACTCAATCTACTGAGTCACACCGGCCAAGGCTAAAATGACTAAATTTTAATAATCATTCAGCCTCACCTTATACAAATTCCTCTTGGGAGGTTTCCCTAATGTCAAATGACTAACTTATATTTCTACCGTTTAATAAAAAATGCAAAAAAAAAAAATCCATCTGGTCACACCAGTTACTTGTCTTTGACACTAAAAAGATGACAAGCTCCTGACAGCCAGGTCTGTATTTCTTCTGACTGTGGTGTTTCTACAGCTTAGCACAACACTAGGTTGGCCGCACATAGCAGATGCTCAGCTTCTAAAGCCTTTATAGCGACCATCGTAAAGCCTTATTAGACTGCTCCAGGAACTACTATTCTGAATCTATTGGAATTCATATATTATTATATTTACATATCTTATTGTTGGCCAGAACTTTGCATAGTATTCGCACTTTTCCTACCATTGTTTGGCCAAACATTTGGTTTATATGCCTAACTTCATTGAACAGTATTATGAGAAAATAGTGTGGACTCCGCTCGAGTTATATTTTAAGTATTCATAATTTTCATTAATGAAGAAAAACTATCATTCCATAAACAAAAGTAAATTTCTGCCTGGTAATAGTACTGACATCTCTTTGAAGTCTAATTAGACCCATTTTATTAAAATTTAAAAACCAAAGGAATAGACCCATACCAAAGGAATAAAACTAATTTGCAAGTATCTTAGCTGGCTACAAAAACAAAGTTTATACTCTTTGAAGAAGTGCAACAGAATACATACAGCAACAATCTAACTTCACGATAGTCAACATTCAATCAAGAACTACTAAACATTTTAAGGAGGACAGAAATAGTAACCATAATAAGGAGATCAATCAATCAATATAAACAGAGGCAGAGATATCTGTAACAACTATGTTTTCTAGTGTTCATACTTGATACTTTGTCATCCTGGTGCTTGCTGACTATGGGAGGAGCATTCCCTCCCAGGATCAGCAGGTTAGTTCCTACAGGTAGAAAAGGAACCCTCTGCAATCCTGCCTTTCACATGCAAACCAACCCCTGCAGACCTACCCCAGCTACCTCCTTTATCAGATCTTTGCTCCAGGCCACTATTGCCCTGTCCTGACCACCCCAGAGCCAAATAATAAACAATTAGGGACAACCCTCACCCCCCAGAACTGGCTAAAATTACTCAAATCAATCTCAAACCTGCTTACTTGGCTTGTCACATTTCTTCCCACAGAAACCACAATAAGGAGTCTAGTCCCAATTTTCCCCACACTCCCCTCACTTCTAACCGACTCTGTGTGGGCTGTCATGCAGTGGTGGGCTCCTGCTCTCTAGGTCAGGGATGTGACAATCTCTTTTCAAATGGCAACCGTCTCCTAATCTGTTGGCCTTGCCCTACCTTAATGATAATAAAATCTACACTTCAAAACAATGGCAGAGATGATGTAATTATCAGTCAAAAGTACTCCAGTATTCAAAAGAGAACACAAATATAATGAGACAAAAAAAGAGAGAGAGAGGCAGAGATTTAAACGATGGAAATAGTAGTAGAATCTCTCAAAATAAGAAACACCGAGAAAAGTCTATTTACAATCATTGAAGCTTCAGTAACAACTGGAACAATATTGAGTATTTTAATATCTGTGTGATGGAATTCTCTAAAAGGGAAGGGAATCGGAAAAGTGTTTAAATAGATAATGGCCAAAACTTTTCTAAATTGGATGAAAACTATCAACTCCGATTTCTAACATCTCAGTGAACACCAAGATGTTCGATACATCTGCATACACACACAAAAAGATATTAATATTCAACCCTGAAAATTTTTTGTGCATATATGTATGTATCCTGAACCCAGAAAAAAAAACAAAAAGAAGTGAAAGAAAAGAGAAAGAGAAGGAGGGAAGAAGGGAGGCAGGAAGGAAGCAAGGAAGGAGAAAGAACCATGAAGTCTTATTGTCAAATTGCTAAAGATAATGATGGAGTAAACCTTAAAAGTATCCAGAGATAAAAGACACATCACCAATAAATTAACATGAAAATAACTGCATATTTTTCAGCAGATACTACGGAAGAGGAAGACTATGAATAACATCTTTAACATCTAGAAAGGTCACATTCTGGAGTATGAGAGTGTTTGCATTTTTGCGCTGTGCCAGTGCCCACGTTGGTTGGATGTAATGAACTCAATGTTCACGTGAAATTGATGCCTGTGCAGGAGAGTGAGGCCGATAACAAGGGCTAGAAGGGAAGGCTGGCGGTGGCCCTAACACAATGACTTAGTTTGCGCAAAGTCATAAAGCTGAAAAGTTTGCACTGAGACATCTTTTCCTCCTCTGCTAGAAATGATAATCTTTTCAGAACTGTCATGCTTATTTGGGTTTACAAGTTCTCTGATTAAAAATGGATTACAGGGCTCTGGCTGGATAGCTTAATTGGTTAGAGTATCGTCTCCACACACCACGTTTGTGGGTTTGATCCCTGGTCAGGACACATACAAAAATCAACCAATGAGTGCATGGAGGAATGGAACCATGAGTCGATATCTCTCCCTCTCTCTTTCTCAAATCAATAAATTAAAAAATTAGAAAAATGGGTTATAATCTCTCCCCTCTAGGGCTTGATTACTAGGCCATAGAGCCAATGAAATTATTATTGTCTTGTTACCAAATAAGAGTAATGGCCACTCTTATCCATTTCCTTTAGCTGTTAAGTCAGGGTATGATTAAATAAAATTCCAGGGATAACTTGATCACTATGAAATGAAATCCGACTCCCTGTGGTTGGCATTCCACTGGTTACATCAGATGCTGTTGCAAAGTTCTTTTGTCAACAGCAATGAAATACTCAGTCTTGATATCCCCATTGAGAGCAGACCTAATGCTTTTAACCTGGAACTATAGCTAATGGTCACGTTGGAGAAAAAATTATACCCATGTTAAAATAGATACACTGCTCTTGCCTGTAAAGAAGTGAATACTAGAAAAATGATTAAAAATAAAGTTAGGCTTTAATATGTTTTGGCTCAAGGATTAAGTGCTAATGTATTTCTTCCCCAAATGCGTGGAAAACTATTTCTATTACCTAAAGTGCTCGTTAGGAAATTAGAATTTTGGACTTTGACCCAAGATTTCATCATTGTGTCATGTTTTCTAGGTCTTTGGCCTCATCATGTTTTCTCACAGCTGTTCAGCTTTCTGCGTAAAAGAGGCTAGTGAACAGTTTTGGAGTCTTAACTAAACTTTTTAAAAAAGATTTTATTTACTTATTTTTAAAGAAAGGGGAAGGAAGGGAGAAAGAGAGGGAGAGACACATTGTTGTGTGAGAGAAACATCCATCGGCTGCCTATTGCACGTGCCCCAACCAGAGGCCAAACCCGCAACCCAGGCCTGTGTCCTGACAGGGGCTGGGACCTGTAGCCTTTCTCTTTTTGCAGAACAATGCCTAACCCACTGAGCCACACCAGTCAGGACAGAGTCTTGACTCACCTTTAACCACACAAGAAGAGATGGGCTTTATTTGCTGCAGTTCCTAAGTACTTTTGTTTAGGCCTGCCATCCTCTCCTAACCAGCTTGGAATCTTGGAGAAGGACACCGCCCACTTTGCATCAGGTAATACTCACCAGGCAGACCCGTTATGGTCAGAGGACAGGGAGCTAATCAAACCTGTCAGAGCTCACGGGAGCCGTACATGTGGGTGCAAAGAGTTGGGCGGAACCTGAAGGAGAGAAGCCACTTCTGGACCAAAGGGACATGCTGAGCATATATCCCCACGAACAGGTGTCCTACAAATTTTGCTTCTTTAAAGCTTGCTTAAATGGTATATTCACTCCTGATTTACTTATTCAGGAAAGCTTTGCTTTTCAGGAGCAGTGCCTGACACTGCTCTGGGGTTTGAAATAAGACGGTGAGTGAAACCAAGTCCGTGATATTGTGTTATTTACCTTCTGGTGTAGGGTCAGGAGATGGGCAGTACACAGATAAAAACAGGAATATACACTTTGTCTCTTGTAAGAATTATAGAGGGAAGTTAAACGGGAAACAGGAGAGGGAGAGCTGAAGAAACAGGGTGGATGCTGCCTGATGCTGGTGACTAAGCAAACCTCTCTAGTAAGATGCTACGTCAATAAAGGACCAGAAGACAGTGAGGGAGTGACCCATGAGGCTCTCTGGAGGAAGAACATTCCTGTAGAGGGAACGCATAGTAAAATCACCTAAAATAAATAAAAAATATTTTGCTCTCAGGATAAATATGTAGATTGCATGGTTTAAAACTCAATTTTGTTTACATAATATATATAATTGCATGGAACACTGAATGATGATTTTGCTAACAGTTAGATTTGCAAATCCTCAAATTAAATCATACACCCTGTATTCCTTCTTGTACAGGCATGGTGCTTAAAAGAGCATAAATAGTCTAATGTCCATTAGTATTTGAAGCAAAAGCCTATGAAAGAATGTTAATTTATACAATGCTATCCATGAAAGGGGAATAATATTTCCAATCTCTAGCAGAGACACCCAAAAACACAAAGGGAAATATGTTTTATGCCCTCCAAATTTCTTTTGATTTATAGCCAAGCTCATGTGTGTACAAGTAGCCAGTTTACCTTAACAAGTGAGTCTGTGCTTTTGAATTCGTGCTTCGGGTTTCTTTGAATAAATTCCCAGAAGAAGAATTATTGGGTCATAAGGCAGTTTCATTTTTAATTTTTTGAGGTAACTCCAGACCACTTTCCACAGTAGCTGCCCCAGTCTGCATTCCCACTGACTGTGCACTAGGGTTCCCCTTTCTCCACATCCTCTCCAACACTTGTTTGTTGATTTACTGATGATGGCCATTCTGACAGGTGTGAGGTGATATCTCATTGTGGTTTTACGTTACATCTCTCTGATGATTAGCGATGTTGAGCATCTTTTCGTATGTCTATAGTCCATCTGTATGTGCTCTTGGGGAAGTATCTATTCAGGTCCTTTGCCCATTTTTCAATTGGGTTGTTTGCTTTTTTGGTGTTGAGTTTTACAAGTTCTTTATCAATTTTGCATATTAACCCCTTATCAGATGTTTCGGTGAATATGTTCTCCCTTTCTGTGGTTGGTCTTTTTATTTTGTCGATGGTTTCCTTTTAGTTTGATGTAGTCCCATTTATTTATTTTTTCTTTTATTTCCTTTGCCTGAAAAGATATATCAAAAAAATATTGCTATGAGTGATATCTGAGATTTTACTGCATATTTTTTTTCAGGATTTTTTACCACTGTGGGTCTAACATCTAACTCTTTAATCATTTTGAATTTATTCTTGTGTGTGGTGTAAGAAACCACACACAAGAATAATTTTTCTGCACATATCTGTCCAGTTTTCCCAACACCATTTATTGAATAAACTACATTTGGCCCATTGTATGTGCTTGCTTCTTCTGTCAAATATTAATTGACTATAAGGGGTGAAGGGATGCAGCGAATAGGAAAAATGGGCATGGGCAACAGTGTGGTAATTGTGGGATGGGGATATAAAGGGGATACACAGTAATAGAAAAGTACAATAAAAAAGAAAATAAGAAAAAATGAAAAAATAAAAATTAAAGAAAAATGAATCTGGTTGGTTGATGATGCAGCTAGTAGTGCCACGACTTTACCAAGACAATTAACAACATCAATGTAGCTAGTGAATTTCATGGATATGTTTTCCCAGATTATCCCTCTTTACAATGGTGTGCAGTATCCGGTTTACAGTGACAGGCAACTTCACCATGATCTCAGTTTCTGGAAATAAACAGATCATTTGCTGAAGAATTGGGGGACTGTAGTATGGATTGTTGTAGTTGTTACATGCCTTTGTAACTGTTGGCTGGACCCCATCCCCGGCAAGGTAGAAAGGGTATTTTAATTTTCCTCAAGTTTCCGCCAATTCTACAATGGATTTGGAGTCTCAGAGTGCAGCTGCATCAATACAGTTTTTAAAAAGACTGACAATAAAGAGCACCAGTCATTCAAAAGTCTGATTAAGATATCTTGGGAAATAAATACTTCGGCAGCTGCTGGCAGTAATGTCTTTGTTACTATTTTCTAATCTCTTACTAAGAAAGAAATGCCAATCTATCTGATAGCTTCCTCTAGTAACGAACTGCTCTGGCAACTGTGTAGCCTGATGTAGCCTGATGGAGACAGAGCGTGAAAGGCCGCCTCTCCTTTCATTCCACTCATTACCCTCACCCCCACCCCCGCTCTGTGGCTGGATTTTCACCAAGGCACTCTTCCCCCTTGTTTCATTGATATGTCTGTCACCCACTCCTGTAAGTTCCAGAGAAATTGATTTTAAGTTTGGAACACACTAAAAATACCTGGGAAGGTTAAATCAGTTTTTGAGTATAGGACAATATATTTATGCTTTTGTTTTACCAAATAAATATGTTTTACCACACACAATACTAGTTTTATAGATTTGTTCTTTCAGTAAATATGATTTGTGAGAGGATTTTAAATAACTTTTAAGATGAAATAGTATCTTCAAAGTCTATTTGAATTATCTATCAGTGTTATTAAAACCTGTTTCGGGCGACATGATTAGATTGTATAAAGACAATAATGCAACTTGAAGCTTACGCAATGCTTTACTAAATTTTTAGAATTCCCTTTGCTCTTACAGCAGACATAACCTTATATGTTATAAAACAAGATTTAGCTTGATTAATTTTTAAATAATGTAAATGTTTTATTTGTGATTAAGTTATGTCATGTTTAGTCTCCTTCCTCTGATTCATAGCTTTCTGATTTTCTTATAAAATATGTAACAAGCCCTGGCTGGCATAGCTCAGTGGATTGAGTGCAAGCATTGAACCAAAGCATCGCAGGTTCGATTCCCAGTCAGGGCACAAGCCTGGGTTGCAGACCATGGCCCCCAGCAACCGCACATTGATGTTTCTCTCTCTCTCTCTCTTTCTCCCTCCCTTCCCTCTCTAAAAATAAATAAATAAAATCTTAAAAAAATAAAATAAATAAAATAAATAAAATAAAATATGTAACAAGATTTTAATGCCAAAAGAGCAAGTGAATAATGCTTATTATGAGTCCAGTTGATACACAACTACCAATTACTTGAAGATTATTAAAATAGGTAGAATACCCTCTGGCTTTTATAAATACTAAAAGACAGAGCAGTTCACTGGGAGAGTCACTAGGTCTGACTTGGTCTCTAGTGGAAGCTGCGGGAGAAGGACCAAGTCATTTGACAGCAAAATCATCGCCACCGTGACCAGTACCACGGACCTGGCCCAGGTGTCCGCCTCCAGGAACTGAGATAAGACTGGGGGGTGGGGTGGGTAAAGAACCACGAATCCTTAAAGACAGTATAACTAAGGTACCTTAGTAACCTGATATTATTTAATTATAAAAATTTTAAATAAAAAGTTTTAAAGTAAAATCATTTTATGTAATACTAAAGTCTTAGTTCTTAACCATTTTACTATCATAATAGCCTGGGAGAAGCTTCTAGGGACTCACCAGTTAGTCCTAATCAGCCAGAGAAGAGTATTCTCTTATTGATCATAAAATGTGTTTTTCAAAGTTTTTAATTCAGTTTAAAGAAATGCATTACACTGTCTGTTATCAGTTAATGAAGAGGGAAGTTTCGTGATATGTGACTATAAATTCCCATCACTGCTTTGCCACATCCAGTAGTGGGTATAGGGTATGAATTTATAAATTACTGTAACAAACAAAGAGGAGTTAAAAAGCCAGTCACTGGTCCCTGGAACAAGTCTCAACCCTGAGATAATCAAGTACAGACAATTGTGGGTACATTTTTCCAAATACCAACCCTCATAGTGATCATTTTAAGGATTTTGATCATTGAAGTCAGGCTTTAGGATTCCAAATCAACATCAAAATGATATCTGGATGGTCACCTGTAGGTCGTGGGAGAGAATGTTGGAGATGGTCATTAGAGATTGTTTTTCGTGAGTGCCGTGCCAGTGGGCATCTGAACGGCAGTGCTCTGATTTGGATCGTCACACTCAGGGCTCCTTGACGGAACTTTCTAGATGCACTATGATTCACTGAGCCATTATAAATGGAGATAACTTTTTTTTTAAATGAAGGAAATTGTGCTCTCTCTCATGTCAAGACATGCTGTTTAAACCTGGTGACTTTTAAAATATGAGACACTTTTTTATCGCATTTGGCTTCGGTTGGGTTTTTCCTTCATCAGACTCTCCCGGTGCCAAGTTTTGGAGTTTGCATGTTCAGGTTACTGAGGGTGCCGTTTTTGCTGAGTGCAGCTGGAGTTCAGGTTTCTTAAAATAGGGAGAGCTATTGCTCCCTTCCCCCTCCCACTTAAAAAATCACTTATGGTTCAACATTATTTGATTTAGGTCAAAGCTAAAAATAAAATTCCTCCCAGTTGTGACTAAACAAGGAAAACTTCTCAAAAGCACTTTTTAAAAAAAAAATCATAATGGAGTGTAAAGGAGGTTGACAAAGAATGGCTATTGATTTGGAAATTCAACCTTGACAAAATGCCTTTTTCTGGAAAATAACCGCCAATGCTTTCTAAATCTGTGAGCTTCAATTAGCACCTGGTTTTGTTGTTGATTTGCTGGCCTCGGTCAACACACGGAGTTTTTCATTTTTCAGGCTTCGAAGGTGTTGCTTGATTTGCACACATCCTTAAGAAAGTAAATAACCAGCACTTTCAGAATAAGAAAGTATTTTGAGAATGCTTTCTCATAAATGCTGCCATGTTTCAATAAAGCCATACAGGTGAAACCATTGAGAGGAAAATTAAGCATCTCGGTTTCCTCTCATTTCCCTGTCTCATGTTTCTTCCCTGCGGTCTCAGCGCCTGGCTGCTCCCTCCCTGTCACACTAGGCCCTTCCTACAGAGGGTCCTCACCTAGGTCATCAGCAACGTGATCTCAGGATGGACATAGCCTACTGCCCTCTAGTTTTTCTTTCCATGGTTTTCCTCTATCTCTTTTCACTAACTTTAGTCCCAAGGAACCACTCAGATACACTTATATTACACTCGGCATTCACTCAGCACTTTCCAAAGGATATCCCATGTCTACTCTGGGCCAGACACCCCTGTACACATTAAGAATATGGAGAAATATAAGATGGTACATCCTTGGTTCAATGGAGTTTATGTTCCAGAGAGGTGACACCTAAATAAATAAGGAACCAAATGAAAATAAAAGGATTTCTACCTGGCTGGCGTAGCTCAGTGGATTGAGCGCGGGCTGTGAACCAAAGTGTTGCAGGTTCGATTCCCAGTCAGGGCACATGCCTGGGTTGCAGGCCAAGACCCCCAGTAACCTCACATTGATGTTTCTCTCTCTCTCTCCCCCCTCCCTTCCCTCTCTAAACATCAATTTAAAAAAATCTTAAAAAAAAGAAAATAAAAGGATTTCTAACTGTGACGATGGACAAGAAGGAGGTAACTATGGGGATACTGAAGTGGCTAGGGTGGGTGCCTGTCGTGGGGTGGTGGGTGATGCAGGCAGCATACTAGATAGGCAGGTCAGGGAAGGCCCCCCTGAGATGTTTTCCTCCTTAGATTTGAAGGTCCAATGAAAGCCAGTCGAGTGAAGAGTCAGTCACGAGAGAGCACAGCTTAACCTGGTCAAGGACGGTGTGTCCCAAGAATGGCCCACCCATGGTAGAATGATGTGCAATGGGATGCAGAGGTCGGAGGCAGCCTACTTTTAAGAATATCCTGAAACCATGAGAAGATGTTTGGCTTTTGCTCTAAGAGCAATGAGATAGTATTATGAAATCAGTTGTTTGCTCAGTTCTGAAATACGGTTTCGCCCTGACTTCGTACTCTGTCAGGAACGTGTGCTTACTGACACTGTAATTCCTCGACCGGCTTAGCGGCTATGCAGGGAAAAAAAACTTCAGCAGCATGCAAAGCTGCGCCTCACACTGAGGTGAGAGGGGACTTCTGAGAGTGTTTCTCCAGATCTCACTGAGCAGGCACGTACCTCTTCTGCCTAAATGTAAGGTGGTCCACGGACAGCTTTTTTCTTCATAGAAGCTATATTTGGGGAGTAATTTAGGAAATCTGGAAGATGCATTGATTTCATAAGTAATGTTTGTAGCACCCATATGACCTGGAAAAGGTTGTATATGTTTCTGAAATTTTGAATTTATTCATTTGAAAAATTTGATTACCAAATGACATTCTCAGTATGATAAATTATAGGTTAATATTAATCAAGTCACAGAAATAAATAAGAAGAGGAAATTTCCTGTTCTTATGATATTTTCAACCAAGAGAATCTATGTATAAATCTAACCAGAAGCAAAATCTTATTGGAAGTACATGGTAAGATGAATTATATATGTTTAATGTTCACAGTTATTTTTTAAAAGTTTTCCAAGCTCCAACCAACTGCATCGTATCTCCCATCTGTAAAATAGCTCTGTTTTAGTAGCCCTTCATAAAATCGTTTCCTTACATTTTACCTATTTCTTTTCATACATTATAGGCACATAGTATCCACAGGAAATGAAAGAGAAACTACTGGGCCCATGACTGGTTGACAGGTGTGATACCTGGAATGCCACACAGTGTCTCGTGCTCAGAAGGGCACCCCTCTGCTGTTATCATCTTGAACTTCTGGATCAATTTTTCTTGACCTTGTATTATATGAGTGAAATTTAATTGGGCAATGGAACACACATGTTTTTTTTCCTTTCTATTTTTTAAAAAATTGTTCACTGATCTCTAAAAATTATAAAGCTTGTGCTGATTGGATGGATTGCCCACCTGACTTTCAGGTATGTGATAAGCTCCCAATGTAGGTGGCAGGACAGTAAGCTGCAAGTAAAATATTTTCTTTCCTGTAAACTATGGTAAAATGTCTTAAAATCATTATTTTTTTCCAAAGTTGTGTTACTACATGCTTAAACTTTTTAAACCAGTGTTGCAAACGAAGGGTCCATAGGTCAAGCTCAGCCCGCAATTATGTTTGGCCAGGAAACATAATTTGTTTGACCAGCACAGAGGTTCAGAAAACGTGAACTTGAGAGCTTTTAATTGGGGCCTAAAGCTCCAGGAAGGCGATGGTCCAACCACTTAATGGTCTTTCATAAGTCAGTTACGCAAATTTGTTTACCCTTTCTGGTGTCTGTGAGCCTTAATGGTGGTTTCCAAACTTTCCCATGCTGTAGGGCTCATTTAAATGAACTGTTAATTAGCCCTAGCCCTAGAGTTTCTGATGTGGTAGGACTGCCTAGGACCCGGGCATTTCTAACTAATTTCTAGGTGATGCTGGTCTTTGGAGCCCAGGCTGCACAGTTTGAGAACCACTGGTGTAAAGTAGTAACTGCCATTCCTGCTACTTGCTCTGAACCATGGTAACATCACCTGCTCATCCATAAACAGAGGATGTAAATAAATATCTACTTTAATAGTCAAGCTAATGGAATAGAAAACTGAGCTATGACTGCATGTATTAACTGAAGCGATGAGTGAGTCTTCCATTCTGTCTCTCCTGACAGAAAACTCTCCTGGATTCACTCCTCATGTCACGGCCCTATTTCAGTGCCCTTCGTTCTTTTCCTAATATGCTTTGCTTTTTTCCCAAAATAGTAAAAACAGCCCTAAAGTGTTGCACGGTTGTGTCACCCTCTGTAGATATTCACAGCAGTGAGGTAATGGAAGAAGATGGTTGGGCCACGTGATGATGGATTCACATTGGACAGGCTGTTATCTGACCGTCAAGCAGCTGTGAGTGCCTGGAGCCCAGGATGCCAAGGTTTTCCTACATGTTTAAGAACTCGGCAACATCCCTAAGACATAGGCAGCTCTCAGCGGGAAGCCATGTGGCTCTGATCATTCCAGGGCGATACGGAGTCCACCCTGGACTCATTTTCCTTATCCTCGTCCTCCCTGAGACCTAGCATGTCAACTCACTCAAACAAGGTTGCCCGGGCATCATAATCAGCCATCAGCTCCTCCAGCCCACACCTTTTAGAGGACATGTGATACAGCAGTGTGCTGACTCAACTGGGTTTTCTCAAGCAAATGTGTTCTGAATCCCTCTTTATGCCTGCTTTCCATTTGCTTAATGACTTAGCTTCGGCAGTGGAATGGGAGATGACTTGAAAAGAAATTAGCATCTTAATTTTTCCATTTTTTCATTTATTTTCTTTCTTTTATGTGTGGGGAATAGTTCGAGGGGGATTATTAATATGCTTTTATTTGAGCACGAGTGGAAATTTCTCTAAAACTTGTCTTGAATGGGTTCATTAATTTTCCTTAGTCCTTTGGCCATCACCAGGCCCAACTACAGTTCGTTTAAGTTCTTATATTCAGATCATTCATTTTCCATAATAACAAATGATTGTAAGAATGTGAATAAATTAAACCCGCAGTCCTGTAATTGTGTGCATGCCTCTCTGCTTCTCTAGACTGCAGATCACCCGCGCTGCAAACGATGTCTCATTTATCTTTGTCCCACACAACAGTGCGCCTACAGTCGCCCCGTGTTCTAGTAGATATTCAGTAAAGGTAGGTTAACTTGAAATGACTCCCTCCACACACACGACTTGCTGCTTGATTTTCTCATTTATTAAAAAGGAATAACGGTTTTGACCTCACAGCTTTCTCAGAATGACTGAATGAAATAATACATAGGAAGCACTTAGCTCCATGACAAGGAATAAATGAGCATTCCACCGACGTTGGCTTTTAATTCTTGATAGCTGCTTTTACTGCGCTTTTGAATATTATTTGTATCGATGGTCTCAAACTCTCCAATGGTAAATGCTTTAACGACAGGGTCATTTTGCTGCAAATTGACCCTGGTTACCCTCTGTCTTCCTTTCTTGTGCTCAGTGTTTTGTTCTTTCTTTCTCAGCCTTGTGATCTGGATGAGCTTTAAATCCTGACATCCACAAAACACGCTAACCTGTAGCACAGCCTCAAGGTCTAGGGGTATAAAGTTACAACTATGTGACACTTCTTTAAATTTTCTTTTATCCGAGGGTTTAGTTCTAAGATAACGCTGGAACAAGAATCAGAAGACCTGGGCTATATTCTACTTTCTCCCTTTTTATTGAACAAATCTTTTCGCCTTTTCTGGAGACCAAACCTGTCACCTGCAAATGAAGCAATCTCTCGTACACAAATAATGCTGGCTACAAGGACTCAGGAATTTTCTTCCCAGTGCTGCCCGAAATGCGGCCCAGGTTGTGCACTGCGCAGCTCAAAGAGGCAAGTCCCCAAACTCCGTAACAGGGCCATTTCTTCTATTGTACATCTTTTCATCCATGAGGATGTGAGTTTTTTTGGTAGCCATGCTGCCCCTCCCCTGACATGAAGAAGCATGACCCGTTCCCCAAATTATCTGTACACGTTACCACAAGCAAGCAGGAGAACAAGGAGGGCATTAACCCTACAGAGTGGATTCACTCTTACTTTCTGTTACTACCACTTCATCTTTAAATGGACTGCCTCTTTGGGATTCCCTAAGATTGAGGATTTATATGCAGCCATAAAGACTGTTCAGGGCAGGATTATAAAACTGAAAATATTACCAACATTCTCATTCATCTAAACACAGATTTTTTTTTTTTAGGGAAAGAATCCAATCATTCACCTTTACATGCATATATACCTACTAGATACAAGAAAGTCATCTCTATGTGTTAGACACTTACGGTCCTTCGCATGCAGGAGAATGTGGGGCTGCATTGTGAGTGCAGAGCAGCACAGCTGTTAGCAATAAGGGGCTGTCTATGGAATTCAGGACGGAGGCCAGATTTGCCTCTGTAGCACATCTTTTTTAAGCACACGATTCCATATTTCACTTTTCGACTTAATTTTGTGGAACTCAGAAATTGCTACAGGAAAAAAAAAGGCATAATAAACTCTTGCTATTCACTGGAATGGTGCCAACAGAAAATTAATGGACTTTTGTGTAATTATTGAATCGTCTCAATTGATGAATTGTTGAGCGCTCTGGGATTTCATACCGAGAGACCCATATGGTTGCGGAATCTTAAAATTGGTAAATGCCTCAGACATCATCCCATCTGTATTTGACCCAGCTTAAGCCTTCCCCCAGCTTCTCTCGGTCCTGCCTTTTGCCCCTGCCATGGCTAGCATCAGGCTATCACTATTTGACTCCCGGGTTTGTGCCTGTGTCTGCCTCCCTGGGGCTGGTCTTCAGCATGGCCCGCTCTGCTCCCCTGCTGAGCTACACTGGCCCTGGGACCCTAGTGTAACCCCACTGCACCCACAGGGACCGTGCTACTGCAGTCCACTTCTGGGCTTGAAGAATCCATGCAGTGTGAGGTCTGGCATCCCTAGGGCATCCCAGAGGACTGGAGTGGAGAACCTGAAAGGGTGGGAGACATGAGCACCCCTTAAGGCAAACTTTCACTAGTGAGAGGTAAGAAACACAAAGGAGCTTCTTCTTCCCTCCCTACCTTCCTTCCTTCCTTCCTTCCTTCCTTCCTTCCTTCCTTCCTTCCTTCCTTCCTTCCTTCCTCCTTCTCTCCCTCCCTCCTTCCCCTTTCCTTTCTTCCCTAGATAGACTGATCAGAAATCTAAAGATATTATCTCCCTTAGATTCTTCATGTTTAAGTCACAGCCTGTGTTTTTCTTTTAAAGCTTGTAGCCAGTTCAACAATTCACAACCTCTAATCTGTCTCCTTCCTTTTCTGCCTGCACCCCTCACCCTTGTTGAGTTGCCATTGTATTTCCCAGCTTTCATTCCCCCACCCCAACAACATTACAGTGTAAGGTTCGCATTAGACTCTGTTTGACCAGAATGTGGACTATGCCACATTTTAAACTCCTTGTCTATGGAAGAGGAAACAGAGACTCAGAAAATTAAATTATTTTCCCATGGTCAAAGATTGTAAAGTCCATTTTTTAAAAATTCATTCCCTTTGCTCTCCTTATCAAATGTCTATGATAAAATTATCCTGTTATCGACACCCAACTTAAGCAACTATCTCCCCCAAATTCCCTTGCCACCCTTTGTAACTCATGCTGATCAATATCTGTTGAATACAATACATGCTTTTTGTTTGGCTTTTATTTGCATATTTTCATCTCATCATTTCAGATGGAATATAACTTATCTTTCTTATCTCCATGCAAACTAGTAAGTTCCCTGAGAGCAAGAGGCTCATTTTGATTTTTTTATTCCCCAGAGTTCTGATCATGCGAAAGGTCATTATCCATCAGGTGTTGTGAAGAGTTCTGCTACAGCTGAAGCGGAACTGGACCTTCCTTCAGGGACATTTACAAATGCAGCAAGACTGCTGAGAAATCCTCCAAGGCAACCTGCTAAATCCCAAAGGCAAATCTTTTCTATATTTCTGTAGTCCCACAGGTTTCGCAACACTTTTTCTCTAACATCTTTCCATCTCTACTTATTTTTTTCTATCTTGGCCTAATTTTTTATATGAAAATTCTATTCCCTCCAAAATCTATATCTTTTCAGACTTTATGCTGCTTTGTTTTCACTTTCAGAAACCTTACAAAATGTTTTATTTTGCTAAACGCCTTGGAGGTATACACTCTCAGTTAAGACTTACTGCATAGAATACATGTTTATGATCATTAAAGGCAAATTTATTAGATAATATAAGCACAAGACAGCTGATTGTAGCAGGAAAATTAATAAATTCAGGATGAGTAGTTCAACTTTTGAATCTTAAAGTTATAATATACCTGTTGTATAAATATCAGTTTTCTGTTTTGTAAAATAACCCTAATCACGTAATATGCCAGAAACATAACAAAAATGCAATTAACAATATCAAAAGTGAAATGAATGTGATACTGTCACATCAAGCACAGGTCTTTGAATTAGTCAAATAAACCAGTGACAAGTTATAAGATCACTTTGGGGCATTTGACAATTTTGGGGTTTTCCATATCTTGAAATATATCACTTTGCACTGTAGACCATCATTCTCCCTGTTTATCTGTTTTCCTCTTTGAGGAGCCTTTGCAAAGGCTCCATCCATGAATCCTGAACTTATTCCCTTATTTTCCTTCTTCAGTAAAATCTACTTCTGAGGGGAAAATGACCTGTCATAGGCAATTACAGTAAAGTAATGTCGGAAAGCATGCCTTACCATTCCATGACCATCTGAATCATTCCAAGCCATATCAATCAAGCTGGTCTCTGCACGGATTTAGAATTCTGTTGCTGTGAACGAAGGAACCAGAAGACCTTTAATAAAGGCCCACTGTGAGACAACCGGGAAGGAGAGATTGTTCCATAGGAATGGCCATTTGTACTGGATACATAAAATGCCTAGGATTGAGGTAGGTTTTTCTACTTCCTGTGTAATAATGTGTCCTTAGAATTCTTTCTTTCCTTCCTATTGTTATCTCTCTTGTTTAGTCACTCTGTCACCTGGATTACAGAAACAATGTCAGCCCTCATCTCTCCGTCTCCAATTTTACCAAGGGTAGGTATTCTGAATTGATTGATCCAGAATTACTATTTGTTCTTTGTAGGGCTCTCCTATCTAAATGCCTTCGTTAGCTCTCCATGGCCTCTTCAAACAGCTCTTCCCAGCAGAACCCAGACACTCATAATCCATTCTCATGTATACCTTTTACCTAGCAAAAACTTTCAAATTGGTTTTCAGTGTTATCCATGTGCAAACACTCATTCCAACTTGGCCTTGAGCCACATTCTTATGATTTGGTCTTAACATTTGGTGTCACTATAATGCACGCCATGTTCCGTAGAGTTTATACCCTTGGAGAATAATAAAAATGATTTTCTTTAAGGGTGATCTTTTAGTTAAAGAGCACATTTAATTTCAAGTTCTTGTTAAAAATATTGGAGTTAATTCTAAATATATTTAAAACTGAGTTACCATTATACTATACCTAGGTATGCACTAGAAAGCAGAGTACATAAAATTTGTCAAACTACTAGTGTGTACCTTAAAGATGACACATACAAAGTTGTATGTAGGTTGGTGAATATTATAATGACATTTATTGCAGTTTTAAGTGGAAGGGAGTTGAACTCAACTTTTATAATTTGTAACTTCCTTCTATCTTATTACTTTTTTGAAGATATTCATTCTTGGAGATGGTAGCAATTAAATTTCAAAAATTCACATTATGAAACTAATACTATTATATATTGCTAAAACTTCAAGCTCCCTTATATGAAAAAAGTAAGTTAATGACAGAAATCAGTAATTTTCTCTTGCCATTAAATTACTATATTTATTATGCATACATTTTTAGATTTATTTTATTTTCTCTAATAAACATATCTTGTGTTTTATGTAATTTTCATTTATGACACTAGGATTAATTTTATTTCAACACATTAATATTTATACTTCCTTGCTTAATGTTTCTTTGATTTTTTTCCTTTATTTTTACAAAAATTGCTTGGTTAACTTTATTATTGAGTATCCTTATGACTTCCAACATAAAACCTCAATGACTATAGTGAGAATAGTTATGTTTAAAATAATTTCAATGTTTCAATCTTTACTTTTGAGGTAAAAAAGTTGACATTAAAAATCATTTCCATACATGTCTAATTTCTGCAGTTAGGGGTAAAGTGAAATACTTCTGCCAACTTTTTCATTTTCTTTTACTTTTCACTCTATTTCCTTTTCTAGAAGTAGATTTCAATGAGTTAATCCTGTTTAAGTCCCTATGTTTATGGTGTTAAGTACAGTCATTGTCTTTTCTTAAATGTATCTTTTTTTATTAAATTGTAGTCAATTGCTCATTTAAATAATTTCACTCTTGCCCTCAGAGACAGAATAGTGATGATTTGTTTGAACCACTTAGATTTTTATGTACAGGACTACGTGCCTTTGCAATCTGCAATCAAGAAAATATCATTTGAGTGACTGGATTAGATTTCCTGGATTGAACAAAGAAAAACATGACAATTGAATTACGATATAGACATTCCATTTGGCTGAATATCACGAGGCAGGGTGCATAGTCGACAACTTTTCAAGGAAAATATCTGGTGCTTACTATTCATTTGGTTTAAAACAATGTAACATCTGTTATTAAGACGTCAGCCAGGTATTTGTGTTTATATTTTTTCATATCTAAAATAATTTGTAACGTCACCCAATAGAATTCCTCATAGTTATATTTGTCACTCTTGATGCTTATGTTATTGTTTGATTTTGAATAGTCCTGAAAAGTAGGTTGAGAAAATAAGATATCACAGGCTTGTGTTTTATTCTAATTTGATCATGTAGTCACTTGTAGTTAAATAATTTCTAATAGAATGATCATGATAGCAAGACCACTGGTGGTTTTATAAATTAGTCTTATAAGTAATTTGATGATATTATGATACTTTTCTAAAATTTATTCTTAGAAAATAAATACCTTTTGTATCACATGTGTTTGGCTTTGAAATATGTTTCAAAAGGGTCTTTTAAGATTTGGCAACTTTTTAACTCTCACAATATCTTTCACAGTTTTTAATAAAATAGTATAATGTTCATTTTTTTAAAAAAAACATTCCTAAATTTGATTGACTGAATAATTCTGTATTATTTCTTAAATGTGCATGGCAATACTAAAGAATTCTGTTGTTCTTCAAACTTTCTGAATCAACTCACTATGAATAAGTTGTATTTCTCACAGTGATTTTTAAATTCCATTTCTAGCTTTCTTAAGTAGAGGGTTGATATGGAGTGGAGGTGTGAAGAAGAGACTTAAAATAAATTTAGTGCAAGTATTAAGAAGTCATATGACATGGCAAACAGTCACCAGAGAATGATTTCTCAACACTGTTTACTAGCTCAGCGTTTTGGTCATTCATTTATCAGTCACACGACCCCATACATCATCAGTGATACACAGAGTCCGGCAGAAGTAAGGCCTGCTTGAGTGTGGTTGGTAGGGTAACAACACGGGTGTACTAATTTATAGTTTTAATTTGAGCATTTCACCTAAAATGTCATATGGCGTGCTTGAGTGTAATATTGTTATGTTACAGAATTACATGCTTATGATTTTTTAATAAAAGATTTTGTAATAAAAAGGGGCATTATTTGTGCTGGATACTTGACTGCGTACTCTCAGCACATTTGTGATTAAAAGATAACAGTTCGTGGCCCTTAAGCTAATGAAGTTCACAGTCAAAAAGGAGTATCCCCTACATACATGGATAAAATCATTTGACACCATTTTAGAACTTAATGAAAAATTTAAATTCTTTATAAAATTATTAGTAATTAAAAATGGAAAGCATGATAGATGTAGAGAAAGGAATCTTTTAAAATCAAAGCTAACAAGGATAAAGTATAGAATATGGAGTGAGGTTTAAAATCTAGACTGAGCTCATTTAGAAAACAGACTTTCTAATTAGCTTTGTGAACCAATTTATGAAATGAATCAAATTAAATAAAAAATTCTTAGACTTTTAATTTAGCTGTTACTTCCAGAAAATTTCTCATTCATGCTTCATATAATTACATGCTTTATAAGTGACCAAAAAGCATTTATACAAGGTTTGTCCAGAAAAAGTTCTGTCATTGTTAATATAACAAGAACTGTTTGAGCAACATCAAGGTAGCCTGGCAGCCAAGGAGAGGGGACTGGAATGCACGTGCATAAACGATGATGACTTCACTGTGCTCATCTGGGGAGGTGGTAGATGCTACTGAGTGAGCATGTGTACTGGGTGGCCATTGCATTCAGAGTGAGTGAACAAGCAGAGCAACGAATCTGCATCACATTTTGCGTTAAGCTTAAACATTCCTCTATGGAAACTATTTGGATGATTCAGAAGGCCACAGCTCTGAGCCACGGGGGATTGGCAACTTCATCTGGACAATGTGCCCACTCACACATCACATCTTTTGCAGAGTTTTTGGTAAAACATCGAATCACCCAAGTGACTCAGCCCCCTACAGCCCAGATTTGGCACCCTGCAACTTCTGGCTTTTCCCAAAACTAAAATCATCTTTGAAAGGGAAGAGATTTCAGACCATCAGTGAGAGCCTCAGGAAAATACAATGGGGCAACTAATGGCAATTGGGAGAACTGTGTGAGGTCCCAAGGTAGTCAGTCACCTTGTTACTTTGAAGGGGACTGAGGTGTCATTGTTCTATGTACAATCTTTCTTGTATCTTATATCTGCTTTCAATAAATGTCTCTATTTTTCATTATTCATGGCTGGATACCTTTTGGACAAACCTGGTATACCTACAAATAACAATGCCTTAATAAATCACCCATTTAATCAGCTTTCCATTTTTTAAAAATCATCCTTATAATTGTACTTCCTTTTTTCTCCTGTTGGTTTGTTGAGACAGGTTCCAAAAAATAGTCTATGCTTTTCGTCTGGTGGCTAGTCTCTTAAGTCTTTTTAATTTATAGGCTTTTTCTTTCATTATTTTATTCTTGCAAATTACTTGTTGGAATAATCAGGATTTTTTGATCTCTAGAGTTGTCCTGTGTCCCAGATTTTGCTGATTGCATCTTGTGGCATCATTAATATGTTTCCTTGTGCTTTCTGTAAGTTAGTAGTAGTTAGACCCATGTCTGTTCAGGTTCAGGTTCAAGTTTTGTGGCTAGAATCCTCCATAGGTGGTCATGTTCTTTTGTCAAGAGACACGTCATGTTTAATTGTCACTCTTTTTGACATTAGGAGCCAATGGTAATTGTTATGTAGTTACATTATTTCATTGGAATTTGATAAAATGGCCATTTTTTTTCTAATTCAATTATTCCTTTAGCCTGTGTTAGTTATACCCTTTTATAAAGGAATTTTCCCCAAACTACTTGTTTAATCTGAGGTACATCCTATATAGGAAAGGGGCATGTTGAACACTTATTTTTCTTTTATTAATCAGTTAGCAGAAGAGTTTGTTACTGAGCATCTTCCAAATGTGGTAAACTACTTTTTTCCTTAAACATCATCAAGAATGCATGAATTTTAGCATACTCGATCATTAGAATTCACTGCAGCTTTTACTATATTTAAGCTCAATGTGCCATCGAAATTTTCAGTTATTTCCTTTATTGGACAAAAACCTAGCGGTCTCTGATAGTCTCCTTGCTTTCTGGGAAAACAAGATGTTGTAGGCTGTTCTCATGCACTTCCTGTCTGAGACCTTAATCAGTTATTGCCCCCACCCCAAAAAAAAACTTTGTTTACCTTTAATGGGAAGTGGTTATTGGAGACTGCAATCTAACTGCTGGTATACATACAATTTTTGAACTTAGGGATATTTCCTGTGAACATATTAATGAACACTAATATGTATTTCTGGTTTTTCTCCAATTCCTAGCATATGTTTTTCTAGGCCTTGGAGCAATGGGTGGGTAAAAGGGATAATACCAAAGGGCTGAAGGTGACACACGTCACTTAATAGCCAGTGTGTGATTTTCTTGCTCTGTTCCACCGTTGAGAATAGAAACTCTGTGTATTCTACATCTTAATCTGATGACGAATCTTTCAACACCCTGAGCGAGCACAGCCACCCCATCGATCCACATTCATCATCTCGCACTCACGAGAATTAATTGTTTGTTGTTTAAGCCGCTGACATTTTTAGAATAATGTATTACCGTAGCACAATCCTGACTGATAAAACACTTTTATTTTTCCCTAAGAATGAGGGCTTTGTTAACTTTCTTCCTTAGCTTAAATCCATAGCCTGAAATTGGCGAATGTAGTTAACTTTCTAGTCTTCACTGAGGGCAATTCATCCTCTCTTACGACGTGCAGGATATTTACATTTCCTTTGACATATGGTTTTCTCCGTTGGAGTATAATATCCCTAAGTGTTGACTGCCTTGCAAATGTGACTGTTGATCATTTTCAGCAAGTCCTGCTTTGAATTGCTTTGTCCTGGAGCCAATCCGAGAGCCATGTTAGGACACTGATTTTGTTGAAGTGAGCGCATGTGTATTCTGTCATGTATATAATCTGCAAAGTACATTGTGTTGACTGAATGTTTCCCTTTTTGTACTATGGAGATGCAATAAATATTACCTCATAGAATGTTTCCATTATAGGTCTCCGGAGCTGCAAACTTTCTTTGTTTTGAAAGATATTTTGGTGATTTCTAAAGAGTTTTGGGCCCAGAGATATTTAATACCCCTGCTATGTGCCTATATATAATGAAGCCTTCTGTAATGTGACAGCATCAGCTGTTACAAGGCAGGTGCTTCATAAAAAGTTATTAAGTAAAAGAATAAATGTCGCTATATGTTATACCTCATCAGGAATATGTATAGATTTATATAATAATATTAGAAGCATTCTACATGCATTGATGGAAAAATTCTACAAGAATGAGAATAAATGCCGACAATGGTACTTTGTGACATTTTGTTGTTGTTGCTCTTGTTGTTGTTAAAGTGTAGTAAGTGCTTTTGGTGTCCCACCTGGATCCCTTTCCCCAGCTAGTGTACATACCCCGGTTACTAGAAGTGTTGCCTGTACAACCCAGCACTTACCCGTCTTTCCCCACGGGAGCTGCCTGGCAGAGTCGTGCTCCAGTATCACCACCAGGGACAGCCCGTAATAAATGACTTACTGATATGAGGGTACAGAGCATGATCCCCCTTGTGTCAAGGTGGGGCAACACGGTGATGTGAATTTGCTTAAGTGCGCCCCATGGATCAGATTGAGGTTAGGCTTAATGTGAGACACACCCTTGTTCAGTCTTTTCTCTTCCTTACACTACTTCTCTCACTTCCTTACAAGTTATTTTTTTTGCAAAGAATTATCCATTCATACAGCATATGCACTCAAGTTCCTGTTTGAAGCTCTGCTTCTAGAAAATTTGATCTTAGACATCTGGTTCAAAGAGTAGCTCTAGGAAGCCGTCCCTAGAAAAGGGATTCTAGAGTCAAACTTCCCACAGACTGGCTGTGTGGCAATGGGGACCACATCACTGAAAGTGGGTGGACAGTCTGAGCATTGTTATTCCCTGGAACACTATAGCAACAAAACTACAGTTTCCCATGCCTGGTGAACTGAAATAGGACGCAGGTGGAAGTGATGCGCTGACTTCTGCAGCGTGATTTCAGAGGCATGGGTCAACAGTAATTAGGATGGCTGTGATATCATGTGACTATTGCTCATGATTTGAAAGGTGAAGATGGCAGGCTCCACAAGATTGAACACACTTTTGGAAAGACAGGTGGATGTGTGAGAGTCTCACTCGCAGTGTTTTAAAAGGCCTCACCCCCTCTAACTGGAAAAATGGCCAATTTAAAGATCAGGCTTATAAGAGTAGAAAAACTTTAAAGTAGCAAATACTTCAGAGGAGAGTTGTAGACCTTCAGAGATGAATAATCAGCCCACCAAACTGATGGCAAAGTAAGGCTCTGATAAAGGAAAAGTGGGGCAGTGAATTTTGTGGCGGAAGTGTTCCTAAGAGCCCTGTGGGTCCAGATGCCCTTGACTGACTGAGCCTGAGCAATTGTCCCCCTTCTCCATCGATGGAAGACGTAACCTCACGCATCCCCCTTTGCCCAAAGACCACCCAGAAGCCCTCACATGTGTCAGGTGCCTTTTAAGTTAATCCTTGCCCTCCACAGTGGTTGCATCAACTCCTGCCCTCCTATCTCTCCTACCCCATGATCCCCACAAACTTAGTTAAGTACCGCAAGCTTAACTAAGTAATGGCTCAAATAAAAACTTCAGTATGAGATGCAGTGTCTTTATTAAAATATATTAACGCTATCTCTGGTGTGGCTATCAGTCCAATGAATATGTTATTTTTTCAGAGTTATTAGAAAGTAGAATTAGAAGCAGGGCACAAGTAATAATTAATGACATTTATCAATTGTCTTGCCCCAGGGTGTGTTATATCTCTTGCTGTTGGTCACAATACATAGTCCAAAGGGTCTTGGTCCATCTGGATATTCTGCAGGACCCTCCTTGCTCCATAATGTTGGTGGCATCATATTGATTGAAACTGAGAAGCAAGTAATGCCAATTCGGAAATACCATGGAAAGTACTATGTACTCCAGAGGTTGGAAAATCCACTTTAAAACAGTCAGGAACCTATTACATTGGTGTTACTTTGAGGGCTCTAGCTGCCTGAGGCAAAGGTCAATAACTTGTCCAAAGTCAAGGACTTTGCATCTCCTCCCACTAAAACAGAACCACGAAGTTGGTGAACTTCTTGAAGTCCATGTTTAGGACCATTACTACAATCCACTTATTAAGTGATATGGAATGTCTCTAGCTGTGAGTGGGGCATAGAGAAAAATATGGCTCAGTGGCCATGATAATAAGCAGTCTTGCCCTTAAGGCCATGTGGTGCAGTAGACTCCATGGTTCTAGACGTATCTGAGGCTTAAGACAAAACAAAAAGACACCTCATGGAGCCAGTCTCTGGCAAACTCCAGAAGTAACAGTGGAAATTGCTAGTATCTCAGAACAAGGTCATGCCTCTGTAACACGGGACTGTACACCAATAGTAAAGCAGCTTCCAAAGTACTACTGAGCCCTGTGAGAGACGGAACTCCCAGCCACGAACGGGATGCCAGTGGGCCTTGTGGCCAGACCCGTCGGAAAGGAGCTGCAAACTTGCAGCATTCTCGAGTCCAGTCTGCCTGACAGAAGAGATGCGGACTATCAGAGATTATCTGTTGCTGACTTCCAAAGGGAAAAAGAACAGAGAAATAGTAGTGGGAACATTCGAATACTTCACCTTCTAATACTCAGAAAAAAAAAAAGCCCCAAGAATTGTTACATGGGTATGATATTTGAAGCTCTAGTGAGAGATGGGAGACAACCAGGCCTTGATCTGAAAGTGGGGTGTTTTAAAGCAGACATTACTGGACAACAGTCACAGGAAGGAAAGGCAGTGCTCAACACTAAACCCATTGTCTGTGATACTAAGCTCAATTTGAATTCTGTAAAACCCCTCTACAAAGCAGAAAATATAACTTTGAAATAGTCTTAACTGATTTTCAGCTTTCCTACCCAAGGACATCTAGATTAGGTGATGTCAGTCTTTTCCAGCCCGAGGAAGATGCCAAATGGTACAAACCCCCTTTAAGAACAGTTGGGAGCCATGGGAGACCCCAGGTGAGTTTGCTCCCCCTTTCTTCTCAGAGGGATCCAGTAAGTGAGCCTACCAGTTTATATATATATTATATATTTTAAAGTTTTCTGTTAGCTCCAACATCCATAGCTATCTTCGCTCACTGAGTATGGGTTTTGAAGATACTGGAGGGAGTTGGAATATTGACACTTGAGGAGGATTCTGAACTTGCATGAACAAATGATACATACCTCGTATCTGTCAGACATTTTGCAAAACTATTGTTTCCATGATCCACGATCCATTTTCATGAAGGGCTCGTTTCCTCTTTTTTTTTTTTTTTTAATGTTTTGGGAGTAAACCCTGGAGGTTTTTGCATACAGAGCCTTATTTGGGTTGTCTTAGAACTAAGCACCGCAGGGCTCCTCAATGAAGACAAAGGGAGGAGTCAACCATGCAAACAGAGGACTAGGGAACAGCTACTGTGAAACTGCAAATTGTGTTGGTAATAAAATCACATTGTGTGACGGTCGACCTCAGATGTGTTTCTTGTTAGTGTTCAGTCCATTGAACTCTGTTTAATTAATTTATTCTCTTTTTAAAAAAGGAAAAGAAAATGGAAGTAGTAAATAGACCATTAAAAACTAAATTTGGGGAAAAGCCTTCGTTACCTTTCAAATTCACTAATTAGATCACATAGTTAATTTAAATGATTAAAAAAGAAACAAAGTCCTTCACTCATCTTAAATAACACTCCCTGTTTACTCGCTTATTTATTTTGAAGGAAACCTCTAATTGACTCTTCCACTGAGAGAGAAAACATCAGAAACTTAGAGGAGCACCTCACACTGCGATCAGCCAGAATGCTTTGGGAATAGAGTATTCCCACTCCTTCCCAGCTGATTATACACAATTCAATATACCCATTTAAACAATGTGTTAAAGTATGTATTCCCCAGTGTAGTCACATGTTTTATACTCTATACCAGGACTCAGCCATCTATGTCCCATGGGCTGGCCACTTATTTTTTTTTTTTTTTTGCAAATGAGTTTTATTGGAGCACTGTCACTTTTTTGCTTACATCCTGTCCACGGCCACTTTCATGCCACAGCAACAGAGCTGGTTCGTTGCAACCAATATCTTATGACCCACAAAGTCTAAAATATTCACTCTCTGTCCTTTTATAGAAAAGTTTTGCCAACTCCTAGGTTAATACATTAAAAAAAGAAATATACAATATATTTTATTACTTACACTATATACATACCTGCCTTTTATTTTAAGTTAGCAAGTAGTTGCTGCTTTAGAAATCTCTTTATGTTTTCCTAGGAGATATGAAAACACTCTCTGTTTTCACTTAAGCATTTGTAAAAAATTGGAAAGATATATATATATATATATATATATATATATATATATTTGGTTGGTGTTTCTGGAGAAACTCTGAAGAAGATTCTGAGTAGCCAAGAAGATTCTAAGAAGAGCCAAGATCACAAAGTTCCTGTGCCAAGTTGAGACCTGCTCTACCAGTTCCTGAGAAGTATCCAGAAGGATTTCAGAGGAAGTTCCTCCTGGTGAATCAGAGTCCTTAAGCTGTGACCTTGATTGTACTCTCAGGGTAACCTTCACATGAAATTAACATAATTTGTTTCCATTCTTTAAAAAGAAGAGAAAATTTGACCCATTACAATTATTCATTTAAATAATTTGAGATAGTTACATTTATATTTATTAATTACATATTTTCTATATGTAGTATAAATTATGTAATTGTAAATATAAATTTTATAATTATATAATATGTAAAATAAATCATGATTAGAGATTATATAATATATAAATATGAACTACATAATTCTAAAAATATTTTTTATTTTAATGAACAAATAAGGCATTTTTCCTAAAACATGATCATTTAGGACTTTCAGGCTATGACAACATGTTAAAAATATGCCTAAAGAAACGGTGTCCATGAGTATTTTTTTTTTCTGTCTTTTTGGCACCAAGCATAAACTAGATCCTTTGCTTGGGGATAAAATTTTTTAAAAAATTAAATTGACTGGTGTGAGGGGTGGGACTTTGGAAAACTTGACCTAGCCAGAGGAAACAGTTTGGAAGAGAAGAGGATCGAGGTGTGGGGCCATTTTTAAGAGGGGATACAAAAACGTTTAGATTGAATTCCAAGAAAAGTCAGAACTGGGTAGGTCAAGCAGTTCTGTGGGTGTGTCGTTATATCCAGGAATTCAGTCATTATGCATGAGGTCAGGATTCTGGGAGGTCTGTCCATGCAGGAAAGAAAGCCAAGGAGTAGGTTTAAACAGGCGGTATCAGGTCCCTGGGTGGCACATGGAAAGGAAGAGCGAAATTATATATTTAAGCACTGGTTTCCCATCCCATGGAGCAGGCCTCTCGGTGCAGGCATCCAGCCTACAGAGGCAACAGGAAACTGGGTGGAGTGACAACCTTTGGGATTCCCAAGGGAACAGCAAGACAAGTGACCTGAACCCTTGGAAGTTAAGGAATTAAGGTAAATTGCGGACCGACCCCAGACAAAGATACCTTGAGCCTGAAAGACAGAGACATCTGAGGGAAACTGTGCATATATTCTAGGCCCTTGAAATACTCTTCTGCTATGGCAGGTAA
Organism: Phyllostomus discolor; assembly: GCF_004126475.2. Lineage (NCBI taxonomy): Eukaryota > Metazoa > Chordata > Mammalia > Chiroptera > Phyllostomidae > Phyllostomus > Phyllostomus discolor. Next base: position 12,783,199 of record NC_040904.2, on the reverse strand, counting down.
GCTGAGATGCTTCTCACAGGCTAGGACTTGTGGTTGTGGCTAGTCCAAGCTTTGGAACTGGTCAGAAGACAGAAAACAAGGCGGGATCTGATCTAGTCATTGGAGCTTTCTTTGGAGCCACGGAGCTCATCTGAATTATACAACCTGACCCATACAGCTTTGGAATGGAAGCAAATAGTAAGGACAAATTCCCCGATAAATTTCAAAATATGCTGATTAAACTCAGGCATGGTGACCAAAAATTCATACATGAGATTTATTTTTGTCATTCTCAGATCAAAGTCAAATATTGTGAAAGCGATCTGAGTAGCATCTCTTGTGTTTTAGCTTTTGATCCCTACCTACAGCATTTCTATCATACCAGACCCTGATTTCAGAGTTTCTGACACGAGCGTGGCAACCCTCATTTTCCCCAGGAATTGACAGTTTGATATGTGTTCTTTTTTTTAAGATTTCATTTATTTATTTTTAGAGAGGGAAGGGAGGGAGAAAGAGAGAGAGAGAAACATCAATCTGTGGTTGCTGAGGGTCATGGCCTGCAACCCAGGCATGTACCCTGACTGGGAATCGAACCTGCGACACTTTGGTTTGCAGTCTGCTCTCAATCCACTGAGCTATGCCAGCCAGATTCTGATATGTGTTCTTGATCTGAGGCGGACTCTGCCTCCCTTGAACCTGCTTTAATAACTTAGCAGGAAAGGCTCAAATCCCTTCTACATGCAAAATGGTGATCTTCCTATTTGTACTCTAATCTGTTCTGCTTTTCCAAAATCTACATAGCTGGGTTGTTGCCTGATAGCATGCCAGTGCCGTCTTCCACAGGGGGCTCTCTCAGAATAAGTGCTCCCAGAATATTCTTTTATTGACTTATGATGCCAAGCAGAGGCTTTTAGTATTATTAGTTTAACTTGTATTATAATGGGAAATTGCAAAAGAATGTCATGAACTCTGGTTTTCAGCTTTGGAGTTTTAATGGGCATATACATATATTTAAAGGAAAGTTTTAGGCCATAATAGATTTGTATCATTTCTCATCGCCTTAACTGGGAGAAGCCCACTTCTTTCAAATGCTTGGGAAACATAAACTTGCTCTATTTTATGTTTAGGCCCAGTTTGTCATACCATAAACTAAATAATTTTATTTCACTTAATGATGTGTAACATCATAACTATATTGGTTTTGAAAGTTAAGACTGATGGGAAGAATTAGAGATAATGTGGAACTTAATTTAAGGAGAAGATAAACATTATCTTCTCCATTACTGAAGAAGATAAAAAAAAGTGATAAGTTAAAAAGAAATATAAGAGGAAAGTAAGATTGGATAGTTCTGCCCTGCAGTACAGATATTGAAAAACATTTTTCAAAACCAAAATAAAAAAAACAAGTCAGTGAAATTGAGAAAAGAGATGAAATGTTATGGCGCATGACTGTTCCCTTTGGGTATGACCATGGTAAAGGTCTGCATGTAAACTTTGCAGAAGCATAGACTAAATTTGACTAAGAAATCCAGATTTTGTTAGGTTCTGGGTAATTTTCATTTACCTACCAGTTATTATGTTCAGACACTCATTCAATACACAGAGACTGATGTCTATAGCTCTTAACTGTATTTGGCAAAATGTACTTTGCAGCCAGCTGGTAGTTCCTGGGATAAAGTTCATATGGTAAATTAATGAATATTTTTAAAAGTTTATTTAGATGTTAAAAATGAATTTGAAACTATAACTGGCACATAAAAACCATGCTTTAGGTTTTTGCCCTATTTTTTTGCTTGTTTCACATACATTAATAATTAATTTATATAAATAAAAATGTGAATTAATCTAAAGTAAAATATTAAATATATAATAAAACATGCAATATACAGATTTGGCTAAATATATAAAAGCAATGTGAAATTAACCAGTGTTTTCAACGCCCTGAAATGGAATCCCAGTGAGACACTCCTTTTCAAGAATTGCAGCTCTCCCACTTATTCTGGGGGTACTTCTCTCCTAGCTAACGTATTTGTGAAGTCAAATGGGAAATCAGAAAGTTGATTGGTAAGCATAGACTCAACAGTGAAGGCGTCTGTCCAGTTTTGATGACCATTATCAGCAAGGTCACCTAAAAAATCGGGAATCCACTTTTGTATAACATGGTTGTCTTATTGCCTATGATTTTGGAGACACTGTATATACATATACTCTCGCAGCCTTGAGAGCCTCTGCAAACATGAACACTCGAGGAAAATGGTCTGTGTCGACTTCGATGGAGCACAGGAGTCCTGGGAAGGCAGGCCCCTCCCCTGGGGGAGGCAGCTGCTGAAAAGTGTATTCTCAACAGGAAATACCAGCCTTCAGTCAATGAAGTGCCTTTGTTGAGTATGAAACAAGGTTATATATTCCACTCCTGCCCTTCTTTCTTAACCCTCTGTTTCTAGTCTGTGAAAGAATGTACAAAGCTGCTGAAATTAAACAAAATAATGTCACATGGCAGGCACTCAATAATAATATTATGATACTTTGCCTAGAGAAGCGGCCCATGTTTTTGTGTGTGTGTGAACCGTGATTGTGAAATTGAAGAAACCATATTACTTGGAGGGCTGTGTGCAGAGTGTGGGCAATCTTAAGTATAGACCTGAAATTACTCAGAGGGAAAACATTCTTTCCACGGTGGAGCTCTGGCAGCAACGGCTGCTGGCGGCGGCGGCTGTGGTAGCAACCTACGTTGTGGAAGCTGCACGATTGTCCCGGCAGCTGGGAGTTGACCGCAATATGATGGAAGGATGATTGAGAGCTTCCTGGGAGATTCTGGAGAGAGAAAAGATGCGTGATTTTAGGAGAGTCTAGGGAGCAATAAATATGGTGGTAAGAGGATGCATTCTGTACTTGAATAGGCTCAGTACCTGTTATGTATGTGCCTTTGGACAAACGATTTAGCCTCTGTCAGTTTGCTCTGACACCTGGTAGAAGGCTGGTGATGTTGATACCTATCTCAAACATGGCTGAGAGGATGAAATGGGACATCATGGTGAAGTGCCCAGCCCAGTTAAAGCACCCTGTGAAAGCTGTCTCCCAGGGAAACACAAAACCAATAAGCAGACAAAAAAAAATGAAACAAAGCACTATTATCTTGCAGTCTGTAATGTGAAGAAATGAATGAATTTTTATAAAATCTATTCGCAGTATTTATCTCAAGCCGTGGTCCCAGGCACACAGTGAATCCGTGATCACGCACAAAATGTGTGGGTTTTACTTTTTCACACTGAGGCAATAGTTTCATACTGAACCTCTGGAGTTTTGAACTTACCACGAAAGACAAAACAGCAGGGACTTCTCATCCACATTTCAGATGGTTGAGTTTTCACACTCAGAGTGTCCTTTGTCAGAATGCCAGTGAGTTCTATCTCTGGACATACTTTGGAAATAAATGTGGGCAGCTTTAGTTCTCAACATTTAAAATTAAGTGTCCTTTACTTTCATGGACTTAGGGACAAGCTAATATCTCTGTAAACATCTGCCCTGGCCTATTTGATAAGATGCTCCCCAAAAATGGAAAAGCACCCAAGTGAGGAAAATGAGTACCAGATGCTCTAGAAGTCGTGGTCTGAGGCTCTGTGCTCCTTGGGAGACCCCCGTGGGGCAGAGCTGGGTAGCCTGAGGCCCTCCCTGGGAGTAGGATACCAATGCTGCCGCCCAAGGGTTGATTTCTGGAAGGAGTGGGAGGTACCTCCCCGTTCACAGGAAGGGAGAGGAGGTCTGAGGCTGGAGTCTTCATGGAATGAAGAAATCATGCACAAACACTGATACATCAGGCTCATGTACACTAATTTTACCCCTTTTCTGTTTCTAGATCTTGAAAATTTAGTTACGGATATCCCCAGTGCAAAAATTAATCCAAGTTAACTAAAAGAGGGCTATTGTCCATTTGCATCAGTGTAATTGACTTTGATTACCATTTCTCGTGTGCAGGCAAAACACAGGATACATTTATGAAAGTTGAGAAACCTAACGTGGGCCCTTTTATTTGCATTTGCCAGCTCCGGTGTATCTCAGAAAGTGCTATACAAAGCAACAGCAACAACAATAACAAACGCTTTTAAACACTGAGGGAATAAAGAAGGAGTGTTTTCTAGTTTTGATTGTTCTTGCATTCATTCATGACAGATTAACAGAAAGGTAATACGAAGGCTAAATACTCCCAAATAAATTTATTAGTCATCTTCCCCAAAAAGATATTTAAAATTGAATGAATGGGGAGTAGAAGTGAGTGGGCGTAGGAGGGAAGAGAGAGGGGAAGAGATAGAGAGAGAGAGAGAGAGAGAGAGAGAGAGAGATCTATTTGAATTCAGAAAAGGGAGAGATTAATCTTACCTGGAAAGGTGTAAATGGACTTCCTGAGGTACTGTAAGGTAATTTATTGACCTGGGTGACAGCAGAGTTTGCCTTCAGCTGGCCTCTGTTTCCATCAGACTCCACTATTTGCTAGTAATGCAGCCTAGGTCAAGTGACTTAGTATCGTCACCTCTCAAGAGCAGTAATAATAGAGCCCACCTCACTGCTTGGAGATAATAAATTACTCAATGGAAAGCACTTAAAACATCTTGTGGTATGTAATTAGCTCTGCACGAGTGTTAGTTGTCATTGTTATAGAAACCTATGCATACACGTTAGTTATTTCTACTCATGTCTCCCTTGTATGTTCCCCCATGAACTTGTTTTCTATAATTCTAAGATTACAGTATGACCATCATCTTCTTCCCATCTTGTATACATTTATAAAGATGTATATTAGCCTTGGCTTCCTGCCACAGCATCTGATGCTTATAGTTAAGGAAACAGAGATGCAGTTTTGAAGAGGTGGGCTTTTTCTAAGTCTTTATGAATCAGACATATAAGAGCTAGTGACTTCTGAATTAAATTATGAAAGTTAATGTGTTTGGAATAAAAATAGCTAAAGATGTTTAAACATGGACATTTGTAAAGTAATTCTTTATAACTGTGTCCTTCACCTAAAGTCACAGAGTGGAATGTTGAGACTAATTTAATTTCGATAGCCTGATTTTGGGTACTGTTTTAAATATAGTTTAATCATAGCTCGTTAAGGACATCTGTGGCGTAATGGATAGTTGATTAGATTTGGAATTAGAATAATGCTTTCCAAACTGTTGTCTGCAGGAAATAGGTCTGCCAAGATGTTTACGCGTGTTCTGTGAGTAGCAAGTTGCCCGGTCAAACAAGTAAGAAAATGCTGAACTTGCAGGTTTCTGAGTTCAGAATCCAACTCTGCCATGGATAGGACATGTCAAGTTCAAGAAATTGCAAGGTCTCTGAACCGCATGTGTAAGAAACCAAAAGTGCTATCACCTAAGGTTTTTTTCTGAAATAAATAAGATCATATACCTGAAAGAACTTGAGGAATGAACCCTTGATGCACGTTGATGGACTCAGCTTCAGCTTTGGAGTTCACAAGGAAGTGGGACTAAAATTGGAAATTCTATGCATGTGGTTGAGATTCAAGTTCAGAAACAAGTGAATTCTTACAGGAAGTGGAAGAATTCTCTGCTCACCAGGAAGAGCTGTCTGCTGTTAGTTAGGATGGTGATTCACTCAGAGATGCAATGACTTTAATGAAACTCAGTGGGTCTGCCCAGCACCTGCACAGACATATCAGGCCACAGGTAGTTTTCTGTTATATTTTACTTAAGTAACACATAAAAACATTTACATCTGTGCTTCTAAAGTGGTGGCAGAAAAATGGACACAACTGTTCTTGAACAACAATAAAACATTTAAATTTTTTTTTAATTTAATAAGTTGATCTCCCAAACAGACTATATCCTGCTTCAAAATAGAATTATTGCTGTGTGTTATCTGAGACACCTAGTGACTGGTTTATGCCTTATATACTTTTCTTTTTATTCAACATTAAGGTTGACCTGCTGTGGCATAACAGTCTCCATTTGTCATTGGCTAATCATCTGCTGCTATTCTTAAGCTGTCTCAAGTGCTCTTCAAGCACCACTAAAGGAGACTGAAGACCGGGTTGTGTAACAGGCCATTTTTAAGCCAAGTGGCTGCCCTTGCTCTGTCACTCAGCCAAAGCGATCTCACCTTGACTTGCTAGGAAAGACAAAGAAAGAATAAATGCACCAGTTATCACTATATCAAATGCAGTCAAATCAAATTCAGGGAGTCTAAATATGCAAATAAGTAACTATGAATCTTTGCAATTGGTGGTGATGAGAGACTTCAGCAAGTATAGAAATAATTTTAAACATTTGTGTTTTATAATTAACAAAACAAACAAGCAAGCAAGATATAACCAAAGACACTGAAATTGGGAACAGGCTGACAGTGACCAGAAGGGAGAGGAGAGGGAATTTCAGGGGAAAAGGGGGAGTGTTTGCAGGAACAAGTATAAAGGACACACGGACAATAATAAGGGGTGGGTGGAAACGGGAGGGAGGTGGCGAGGACTGGAGGGGTGGGCTGGGATGGGGGTAAAAGGCAGAAAATTGTACTTGAAAAGCAATTAAAATTAAAAAAATAAAATAAAATATACTTTAAATATTTGCAGGGAAATCTCAAGAAGAATTTAGCAATTGCTAAAAGTATTCTGCAAAATAAAAAATAATTTGCATTGGGGCATCCACTTTGTATTTTAATAAAATTATGAAGTTTATGAATGTGTTTCAGATAGAGACGCTTTTGGTTTTCCTCATTTCCTTCCTTCTGTTTGAAAACATTGAACATTTCCACTGTTCTCTTCATTGTCTATTTTCATCCTTCACAATTCACTTAGATAATGTAGACTTACAATACAGAGCAGGGAGGACATATGACAAGCCCTGAGAATCATTAAAACCTACAGGCCCAGGAAACTACAAGGAATTAGATAAACAAGCAAAGAGCTGACCATCACTCCAAAGATTCATTTTCCCATTTTGAAATCTTTCAGGAAAATGACAGTGATCCTTTTTTCTTCAGCAGTGGCACATGTTAGTTGCTGAATTAACGTAAAATGCTGGAAATATTGCTAATGTTAAAAGTGTCTAAATAGAACTTTAAAATATTATTCAGCAAAAGATGAATAAATTATTATATGAAGGAAAATAAGTTTATAACATTATCCTTGTTATATGCTGTTATATGCAGAGTTAAGCTTTATGTCTCATCCATAGGTTACCCAATAATTCAATAATTTATTTTAAAAGATAAGATCATGGAAAGACTTTTTGAAATATCGAAATACCTTAACATGTCCTTCAGCTCATGGTGGTGCCATGGTGATTTCTTACACCTCGGGCTACTTTTGAAATAAAAAATGGTCAATGAAAATATATAAAAAAGTGGAAACACTATAAAACATCTTTAAAAATATAACAGTAACTTAGCTCACAGCACGATTACATGCAAGATCATCTCCTAGGCCATAAATGGATACATATTCCATGCTTACTTATAATCAGCAATAGGTTATTATTAAATTATACTTTGAGAAATAAGTTATGCTAGGTTCATTTCATGTCATTGCTGAATTTAACAGCAATAAATCACAAACAAAAGAACCTCAATTTGTGTTACAACCAGTATACAGTAAGCCAACAAGTCATTTTCATTGTTGAATTCTACCAGCTGGTCTCAAAAACAAGACTCACATTCTTTTCTTATAATGGTCTATAGTAAATATATACAAATGAGTTTTTAACAATGAAATGTTCAATAGCAATTCTGGCTGACTCATAGTCAAGTTGACGTACAGTAATGACACATTAACACCATTCTCAGTGGTTAAAGCATAGAAATATGCATTTGACTATGAACCAGCATACTGAGAAGCCAAATATACTTGTTACAAGTATATTATGATTATTATGGGAATGAGGGTATGATAAAATTGTTATCCACATAAATTGAGGATTAAATATCCTCAGTAAAGCTTTGCTATACCAAACTTTTCATTTGTCTCTATTCATGTTGCATGCCAATTTTGTTGCGTCACACTACATCAGCACAGCTGAATAAAGGCCCACAAATGTTGGGAACTGCCCTGACTGGAATCAGAAGCTGTAACCCCCGCCTAAGCTAAGGCTAAGGGAACGCCCTTGGAACCGTAAGCCAGCAAGGAGACAAAAGCTTATCTCCCTGGCAGGAGCACTGCTTCTGCTGCTTCCTTCATAACTGAGCCCCAAAGCTTGGTCGGTTAGCCAAAGACGGGTAAGATTCCCCAAGGGGGGAATGACCTAAGACAGGCACAATCACTTGGGAGGCTCCCCAAAAGAAGGACTTTGGGGGCTACAGCAAAAGGGGGTGATGGACCCCCGCTCCTTGGCTTTGACATAGCCTAAGTTCTCACCATCTGGGAGAAAATCTCCTTATCTCTTGGTTGCCTTAGTTCCCTTGTTCCACCTAAGCCTGAAACAATGACAGGGTGGTGCAGCTCTGTGCTGAAAAGGGCGGATTCCCCAGGTGATCAGGCCTAAGAAAGAACATGTAAATTACTGTGAAATCTGCTTTGTTTAGAATGCTCTCAGTTGAATGAGAAGGGTCCAAGGAAGAAGTTAGTTTGTTCCTCAAAGTCTTACAGCTCTTTGACCCCGACTCAAAATAGACCGGCAGAGTTCCTTGTTATCTATTGTTCCTTACTTCCCCGTAATGAGTACTGTACCTGAATTATTATGCAAAACGAGCCCAATAAAAGCAGGTTTGGACAGTAAATCAGCGCACTCCCCACTAGAGGGGGTGGCCATTGAGTCCCTACTTCCCCACAGAAACTAGTCTGTCTCTGTGCATGTTTTTTCTCGAGTATCGTGGAGCCATCCGCAGTGTTCCGTGATCACCGCTGGCCGGTGACCCACGCATCACACAAAACTCTCAGGGCTTCTTGAAGATGCCAGTTACACTTGAGAACTGGAGTTAAATTCTTGGGGACACCTAACCCAGTTAACCATGTGATGCGGGTGTCTTGGGCACTGAGCTGCTTCTTCCCAAACTTAAGTGAGCAGCCTGAATGAGTGTCCTGTGTGAGTAAGACTAGACTTGAATTTCAGATCTGGATCTCTGATCATCTCTGCTGTCTTGGGTAAAGCACATGGCATCATTGACCTTGACTTTTCCGTGTGTAAAATAAAAATAGTATTTACTAGAACTGTTATAAGGATTTGGTACAATATGATATGATGGCATATGGTAAGCAAAGACTCTATGATATGGAAAAATTACAAAAAAATGGACAAAAATGGTGTTTTTGCTTGGCTCCCAATAATAATGAAATAATGTGAATAATATAAATAATATGAATGTTAATTATCTGAAAATATATATAGATATAAATATATTTAATACAAAACCTCAATTATATGCCAATTGTGAGTTGCGGCTTTTAATCACTACATGCAAATTTGTTTTTAAGAATTACTTATGTCCAGTCTTTTGACACTACCCCAAACCTGTCACATTTTGTTTCCATGAGATTCCTCTGCTATTCTAGGAATTAAGTTTAGTGCATCGAGATACATCAGAAATGTCGTAGTCCTATCCACTGCATATGACAATGTCAAAAGGCGCTTTTATTTTGACAAACCACAGTGGGGAGATGATGGAAAGTCTTCCGCGTGCACTACGGATCACGGTGGGAGACTGGACTGCCCGCCTGCCTCTGCTCCTGTCTTATTTTGACGTTTTGAAAAGTTACTTCGTCACTCTGGGCCTCAGACTGTGAAATGGGGCCAAGGAAACAAGAGGATCACATCTGAACTTAGGTCCAGTTATGCATACAGGATCTTCGCTCAAGTTCAAATAAAAATTTCATAAACTGCTTCTTGTTTAAGTCCATTGAATTAGATCTTCTCTTTCTTGCTGCTTAAAGTATCCAAATGGGCAAAACTGCAATTTTAAGGCTAAACATTTTTAAAAAAATGTGTTTGCATTTTCACATGATAGTTTATTTTTAAGGTATGGGCAAAATGTATGTGCAGTTATTTCTTTCACAGTATATCATTTTAACCACAAAAACTGAAAAGTTTTAAAAGTTGTTTTCAAACATTATTTACCTAAGAATCAAGCTCACGGTGTTGAAACTGAGCAGTGTCCCAACTCTCTAAATAACTTTTATATTCTTTCTCTCTTTTTCCTTTTCTCTCTCTGCTGTCTCTTCTCTCTCCCTCCCTCCCTCTCCCTCCTTCCCTCTCTCTGTCTCTCTCTCCCTCTCTCTGTCTCTGTCTCTCTTTCTCTCTCTCTCTCTCTCTCACACACACACACACATACACACATTAAATCCAGCAATACCTATGGCAAATTTTAAACAAAGATTAACTATGAGTGGTAAAATCACAGATAATTATTTCAACTTTTCTCTGGGCTTTTCTGAGTTGCCTTTTAGTTCTCTTTTATTATATATCTATATATCACCTATCTACATATCTATATATGTACTTTTTGTAATTACAAAAAACATTTGTTTCTTAGGTCTTTGTTTTAATCGTATAGTCTCATATTGTTTTTCTCTGCTCTATTACCTAAAATTCTTACCTAGAGACTTTAAATTCCCCTTCCTCTACTTTATTTTTGGGGGGCACTTAACACTATCTAACATATTATACTTAGTTATCGTGTTTATTGTTTGTCTTCCTTACTAATTAATGTATGTGTTTCATGAGATCCAGGACTATTTCTCGTATTGTTCATTCATATATTTCTAATACCTACAGTGGTCTCTCATAAATTGTTTCACAATAAATATTTGTTTAAAAAGGAATTAATTTGCTAAATACATGTTTGGGATATATGCATTATTATTAAAGCTGCTTCCTATGATAAGCAAGGCAAACAATGAAAGAATTAAATATCATCTTCATGAATAGGAGCTTGAAATCACCCCTGGCTGGTGCGGCTCAGTGGGTTGAGCTCCAGCCTGCAAAACCAAAGGATTACTGGTTCGATTCCCAGTCAGGGCACATGCCTGGGCTGCAGGCCAGGTCCCCATTGGGGAGTGCACAAGAAGCAACCACACATTGATGTTTCTCTCCTTTTCTTTTTCCCTCTCTTCTCCTCTCTAAAACTAAATAAATAAGATCTTTAAAGAAAAAGAGTTTAAAAGCAAAACCTTTTAGTGAAATTAGCAAGATCAAATGCAAACAACACACAGAGGCCCCTCCCTAGTGAATTTCATTCCATCCAGACCTGCCAATGTCTTTGTTAATGACTTTCACATTATAGCTTTTTACTAAAGCTGAGAACTGAAATGTGCCTTCCTGTACTGTGAATGGTTTGAGGGTGGCCAGCTTTTGGAGGGAGGCACAATATTCAGTGTGGAGGGAGGTAATTGGTCTCTACAGAGAATAAAAATGCATTTTGTTTATTCTGTGAAAAACTGGTTTTCAGAAAAGCCAGCTTTTAAATGTTTGGACCACTCTTGCCATTCAGTCATACTTGTAAGGAGACTAAAAGGGTGGTGGACTTGTAGCAGTTCCTGTAAAAACTGGCTGGTGCCCTAGCTGCTTTTGCAATCCATTGAAACCTGGCAGGAAAATTAAACTTTCGTTCTTTCATCCTCTTTCTTCTTGCTGCTTGTTTACTTTGGAGCTTTGGACCATACTCGTTAATGAGTGTTAACGAGGCCTTTTAAAAGGAGCAAGTAGTAAGGAGAAAAATAACAAGAGAGTGAAGGAGAGACATCAAACAAAAAGCAGAAATGGAGTAAGAAGCAAAACAGACAGAAGCATTTTCAAAATTTTTTAAGTGACTGAATTCAAATTGGGATGCTGATGACATCCCGTTCATACCGTGCCATGGAAACAGCATCTTCCCAAAGTACATTACTTCTGTTCAACTAGGTTTCCCCAATATGCAAGTTACTGAAAGTAAAGTCACTCTCACTACATGAGAGTCTGTTACTGAATGGCTCATCCATCTGGCCGGTGACAATTGTTGAAATGACTGGGACACCATCATGTTCATCAGTTTTCTTTTTTTTTAATATTTTTTATTGTTGTTCAAGTACAGTTGTCTCCATTTTCTCCCCTCCAGTCCCCCCGCAATACCCATCCGCCTGTCCTCTCGATCCTATACCCCTTTGGCTTAGTCCATGTGTCCTTTATACATGTTCCTTGACAACCCTTCCCCTATTTTCCCCATTATCTCACTTCCTCCTTCCCTCTGGTTACTGTCGGTTTGTTCTTAATTTCAATGTCTCTGGTTATATTTTACTTGCTTATTTGTTTTTTGATCAGGTTCCACTTATAGATGAGGTCATATGGTGTTTGTCTTTCACTGCTTGGCTTATTTCACTTAGCATAATGCTCTCCAGATCCATCCATGCTGTCATGAAGGGTGGGAGCTCTTTCTTTCTTGCTGCTGCGTAGTATTCCATTGTGTAAATGTCGCACAGTTTGTTGATCCATTCATTTACTGATGGGCACTTAGGCTGCTTCCAGCACTTGGCTATTGTAAATTGTGCTGCTCTGAACACTGGAGTGCATAGGTTCTTTTGGATTGGTGTTTCATGACTTTTAGGGTATAATCCCAGCAGTGGAATTGCCGGGTCAAAAGGTAGTTCCATTTTTAGTTTTCTGAGGAAATTTCATACTGTTTTCCTCAGTGTCTACACCAGTCTGCACTCCCACCAAAAGTGTACCAGGGTTCCCTTTTCTCCACAATCTGGCCAGCACTTGTTGTTTGTTGATGCATTAATGATGGCCATTCTGACCACTGTAAAGTGGTATCTCATTGTGGTTTTAATTTGCGTGTCTCTGATGGCTAGAGATGCTGATTTTCTTAAAAAATAAATAGTTTTGATGTTTGAAGCACTTGATGTTAGTGACTAAAAAATTAAAAACAACTAAATCCTTGGTCTCTTTTATATGGATATCATTTGAATCAATATTTATTAGAAAACACAAGCACATTTTTAGTTTATTAGAATACAAGTTTGTATCCTGAATAATAATTTACTCAATGATATTGGAATGACTTGAAAGAGGTTTACCATTTTTGTAAGTACTTACATTCAGCCTGGTGAATAATTTGTGTTCTAGACGCTTACAGTTAAGATAGTACTAAATAGTTAATTAGAAACTCTTTCAATCTTTATTAATTCAAGTGGTATTTATCCAGCACCTCCCATGTGCCAAGTACAAGTTATAGGTATTGGGACATGTATCTGTCATCTCTTTGTTAGGGTGGTATTACCTATGGTGCCACATATAATTTTAAATTTTCTCTTAGTCACATAAAAAAGGTAAGGACGAACAGGTGAGATTTATTTTAGTGATACATTTTATTTAACTTTATAGAAGCAAAATATTTTTATTTATCTGTGCAATCGACATGAGAAAAGGATTCTTGAGATGTTTTACATTCTTTTTATTTATTAAGTCTTTGAAAACTGGCACATAGTTTACACTTACACAGTGCATTTTAATTTGGACCAGCCACAGTTCAAGTGCTTTGTACTAGCATATGGCTAGCGGATGCCATACCGGACAGTGCAAGTCTAGATCCGTGAAAGGGATGCTTAGTCATACTGGAGAGAATCAGGGATAACTCACTGAGGCAAGGGTTCTTGAACCAGGGCAAAAAAAAAAAAAATGTGTGAAGTTCTGAGACATGGAGCAGTGTGAGTCAAATCACATGGTATGGCTTGAATGAAGACATTAGCAGGAGAGGAGGATAAGAAGCCAGCAGGGACCAGACTTTGAAGGAACTTGCCTACCACTCTCCACCTAAATAGCTTCCATCCGATAATTCCTTGGCCCTAAAACAAGCCCATAGTGTTAAATATTCAAGGCCTGATCTTATTAGAAAAGAGAAGCTTAATTAAATTTCTTCTTTGTGCCAGAAAAATATTCATCAATGAGGGAATGTCAATCTTCAGAAAGACGATCCTGTGTGTCCACTTGGAGGTTGATGCTGAAACCACCAGCTGGGGAGGCTTTCACCTTCCTGGCTGTTTGTTACTTTGAAAAGCAAGTGACAGGGAAACCTACAAGATTAGCTCATGTTTTTCTTGGCCTCCTGAGAGTTCGCTCTCCAGATGCCCACACTACTTGTTTGATTCCGATGCTGGCAGAAGATGGTAATGCATTTAGAGTCAATGGGAGGAATGGGAGGGAAAAGTGTTGAGAAATGCTTGGTGCCTTTAGCTTCCTTTTTCATGACATTCATTCACACGTTCACTTGTTAGGGCCAGTGAGTCCTAATATTGCAGCCACAGCCACAGATTTCTGACCTTTACTTAACAGAGAGTATTTATCTAAATATAGACCCTTGGGCAAGGACAGAGTGTCCTAGAGAGAAGTCATTCATTTTTCTTCCGAATAGCCTACTCTTGTACTTTTCCAATTGAGGAAGTGTGTAACAGTAGTCTATGATCCCTAGAAACTTGGTCCAGCAAGCTGCACCCAGGAAAATTTGCTAATTTTTTGTGGGTATTTAATTTCACTTCGTTTTCATTTAATTTTCTTTAAAACAGACTGTGAGATCAAGTAACTGCCCCTTTATAAAAAAAAAAACAACAATATTTTTCTCCATCAAATGAATGTGAGAATATCACATGAAAAGTAGCTACATCTGTTATGTTTACCTAATTTCTTTCTGTCTTTCCCTTCCATATTAAATCGAAATTTGAAATGTGTTGTTGATGTTAAAAGTGTGTGATCTAAATTTTAATTTGTGAAGTTGTAACTGTATATTCACTTTTCCTCCTCTGTCTTCTTATACGCTGACTTGCTCCAATGCTCTATTTTACCGCCATTTCTCAATATTCACCCTCTCCTTCAAACCACACATAGATGGTGTTTGTAGTTGTGTCCTATTGCTTATATAAGAAATCGCCACAAACTTGGTGGCTTAATTTTTCCACAACCCCTAACCACAATTGAAGTGGCTTTGGCACAAATGCATTTCCTTACAGTCCTGTGGGTCAGAAGCCCTGAGAGCAAAGGGCCCGCAGGTCTGTGTTCCTTCTGGGGCGCTAGGCAAGCCTTTGTTCCTTTGCCTCCTCTAGAGCCCGCCCGCTGGCTGCTGGTCTCCATTTTCAAGGCCAGCGGAGAGATCTTCAAATCTCTCTTCTGATCACCTCTGTTTCCTTCTTCACATCTCCTTCTCGAGCTTTCTCAATTATATCTTTCCCAGCGGTTACATTTTGCCACCTGGATAATCTCCCCATCTCAAGATCCATAAATTAATCACATCTGCGAAGTCGTCTCCTTTGCCATAGAAAGTATGCATTTACAGATTTTGGAGATCTGGGGAGAGGGGCCATCAGTCTGCTAAACCCAGTAATGACTGCTAGCCTTTGTCTTCAGCCCCAAACCTCCCTTAGTTTTCCTACTGCCTGTAAATACACAGGTATATCAAACACTACAGACTTTCAGGTTCAAAGATGAATGTTTCCTTTCCCCCACAGAAATGATCACCTCTGTTCCACTGAGACACCACCAGTACATAACCTAAGCAAAGAGAACTGTGAATTGTCCTAACCTGAACAGTCTCACCCCCACTAGCACCAAAGCCAAGACCCCACTTATTTTTTTACCTTCTAAGTATTTCCAAATGTATACCTGCTGCTTCATTCTTTCCACCTTTCTTGGTTCAGGTGTTTGTTTTCGTTGAAACTGTTGCAATAGCCTATATTCTCTGTCCCCAGCCCTTCTCTCAAACACATTCCCTGCAGTTCCATCTCAAATCCAAATGTGACAGTGTGATTCTTACAGTTAAAGCTTTTAAAGCTCCTTGCTGTCTGTTATCATGCGCATTCCTTCACTTCGCACCTGAGGCCCTCCCCATTCCTGTCTCTGATTATTTCTTCAGCCATGAGTTTCTCAACTTCCCATTACACATCTTCAGACGCATTTGCTTGCTTGTGGTTTGCTTTGCATTCACTTGTGTGCTTGGAGCTATATGATTCTCCCATCATAATCCTGTGGCTCTGTGACAACATCGAATACACTGTGTTGTAATCATGTGCGCATGATTTTCTAAAGGGTTAAGTTTCTCAAAAATGTTTTTTGATTTTACGTCCACATCTAGCTGTGTCCTTAACACAGTGTAAAAAAGTCTTTTATGCTGGTTTTTAAAATTCAGAGCAAGAGGCTTTTTAAACCCTTTAGAATTATTTAAAACAACAACAGCAATGAATTGAAATGTTCTGGGATATTTAATGATTTGTGAGAACTTTGGTCGAGTGCATCCTGTTTGGGGGATGTGGAAAAATTGAAGAGAGGTATTAGGCTTTATGATAAAGCAGAAAATTATATTGTCTACTTGAAAAACATGAGGGTTTTGGTGCACAAAATATATAAACATACTTTGGATAAAATATGCTCACCTAGAATTTCTGTGGGCTTAAATGCAGGCCATGTTATTTTACCTCCTTCTTTCTCTTTTTCTCTCTCTCCCTCCCTTCTTCCCCTACCCCTTTCTCTCTTTCCTTTTTTCTCTTTCTCTTTTTTCTTTTCAAATAATATGCTTAAAGGTTACCCTAAGTCAATGCTCTCATCAACAGCTTGTTCTGGGTGGTTTCAGGCATATGAATCTGTTTATAAAAGATCCTCTTACACTCTCTCTTGCCCTTCCTTCAGCCTCGCCCCAGATCTAACCTAACTGTGACCTGAATAGCTCTCGCTGCCGCTCTGCTTCCATCCCTTACATACGTCTTTTTTCTAATAGTTAGCTTGGCACATAAAACTCGAGTGCTGCTAGTTCGTGTTGGGAGGTCTGAAATATCCTACCAATTTTAACCAGTTATAGAACCCATACCACAATTCCTGAAGCAGTTCTTCCTGACATTTAATTTTCTTCAAGCTTATTTTACATACAGAGGAAAGAAGAGATAGGTCACTAGTCAAATTCTGTAAAATGATCTTTACCTCAAGCTGTCCCAGCTTCGCGAATATGTGTGTGTGTGTGTGTGTGTGTGTGTGTGTGCGTACACGTGCCTGTGCAGAATGTTGTGTTAGGTAAAGCTCGTGTGAGTGTGCTCTGAAGATACAGGTAAGATGGGTGGAAGTTGGAATTCCTTTTCTAAGAATCCAGTATTTGCACTGCATATGCTGAAATGAGATGTGTGAGATGGCAGGGTGTCTACCGCAAAAACTACTGTGAATATAGAGGACCTTGGTCTTTCCTTAGCTGCCCGCTATAGTAACTTTCTCTCTTGAGAAGGCGGTTTGTGCTGTTCTTCATCTCTAGCTGTCAAAGCATGGCCATTTGACTTTGTGTCTGCAATTAGATGCTCCCACAGAAAAAAAGGCCCAGAGATGCTAAGACAGACAAATCCATTGGGAAGGTGGCAATGGGGAGCTCAGGGTACTATACTGAGTGGCCAGTGACTGGGGCTTTCTAAGCAGAGAGCTTTTAAGGGAGAATCATGACTATGTTCATGTTCTCAATCACATACTTCCCTTTGTTTCTATCATTTTCTGAGCCTAGTTATCTAGGCTTTTCTTCATCTCTGGAGCCATCGGGCAGCCTTGCTGCACAGAGCTTGTACATATCAAGTTCATTGGAACTGGTTTGCATCCTTTGCAACCCAAAAATGCTGATTGATTGAGTTAGTTGGTGAGAGAACAACAGTGAAAAGAACCGTCTTAGTAAGATTTACTCCAGAAGCAAAACTTGAGGCATCAGGTTGAACATCAGTGGTTTGTTCCTGAAGTTTCGGGAAGCACTGGTAGGAAAGCGGGATGTGACACAGAGGAAGGAGGTGCCGCACACTACAGCTAATGGCAACAGACCTCCGTCCTGGTGGGAGTTGCTCCTCCTGTGGGTGAGGAAGCTGGGGTGTTTATCCTTGAAGTCCTCTCTGTCGATGGCACAGGGCTCTTCCTGGGGGATGAGAATTGCCCGAATTTCCATACTCTTGGCCTTAAATTAAGCCCCAAATGTTGATGGTAGGACGCTTGCTGCCCATGTGGGAAGAGTGAGGACTAAGGGTGCATACAGAGAGCACTAGCATTGTGATGGCTTTTTTGATGTGTCAGCTCGGCTGGACTGGAGTTCTCAGCCATTCAAACCCTACTCCGGATGTTGCTTTGAACGTAATCTGTAGATGTAATTAAAGCTCCGAATAGAGTGTCTTTAAGTAAATGGGATTATCCTGGATAATTTGAGTGAGACTGGGTTAGTCCATTGTCAAACCCTCAAGGGAGGGCTGACATTTCTCCAAAAGAGAAGAAATTCCTCTTTGAGGGAACACCTTAGACCTATTCCCACAGACTTCCCCCCTGCTGTGGGCTTCCCTTCTTGTGAATGGCAATTTTAGTCTGTGCCGTGGTTTTAAGGCTGCCTCTTTCTTACTACCTGCTCTAGGAATTTTAGACATTATTAGGCAGTTCCTACAACCCTGTTTATCTATCTATCTATTATCTATCTATCTATCTATCACCTATCTTTCCATACATCTATCATCAATCTATCAAATGCATAGATACACATGCACATTCTCTACAGGTTCTGCCTCTCTGTCTGAATTCTGATTGATGTAGATGGCTTTGGTATCTGGAAGTGGGTGCTGCCAGACAAATACATAAACATGTGAGGGAGGCTCTGGAATCATGGGGACGGAGACTAAAAGAAATCTGAGGCAACTTTTGAAAGTATGATAGAGAATGCCCCAAATTGTCTTCAACAGATTGGAAATAGAAATATGGATTTTATGAGCCCTTCTGGTAAGTGCTCAGAAGGAAGCAGGGGCCATTTAATTGGAAACAGGAAGAAGGGAGGTCCTTGTTCTGTCATGGCAGGCATTTGAGTGGAATTATCACTTGTAGTTATATGGAAAGCAGAGAGAGCTCTCCAGCTGGGAGCAGAAGGAAATTTCAGAAATATGTAAAGCACGAGAAGGTTTCTACACACTTCTGCTGGACCATGCAAGGAAGAGGCTGTGTGCAAGAACGAGAGAGCAGCTTGGCTTTGTTTTGCTGGGGGTACCATAACAAAGGCCACAGACTATGGGCTTCCACAACAGAAGTTTATTTTCTCACAGTTCTGGAGGCGGGAAATCTGAGATCAAGGTGTCAGCGGGCTTTTTTCCCCCCTTTCCTGAGCCTCTCTCTTTAATTTACAGTGATCCTTTCTCCATGTGTCTTTATATAATCTTCCCAAAATGTCTAAATCTCCTCTCATAAGAACAGCAGTCATAGTGGATGAAGACCTACTCACATGAGCTTATTTTACCTTAACTACCTAGTTAAAGGTCCTATCTCCCAATCCAGCACATTCTAAAGTACTGAATGTGAGAATTTTAACATACGAAATTTTGCAGGACGCAACTTAGCCCATAACCAACGTCTAGGAGCTAAGAGCAATTTCCAGCCAATAGCCAGCAAGCAAATAAGAATATTAGTTCTCCAACTGTAAGGAACTAAATTCTGTCCCAACAGCCTATGGAAGCTGTTGGGACAGCTCAGAAGACTTTCTTCCCAGAACCTCCAGATAAATGTCCAAGTTGGCCAACACAGTTCTGGCAGCTTTTCCTTACTTCTGACCTACAGAATCATAAGATAGTTTTTAAGCCTCCAATTGAGTGATAATTTGTTACGCATCAATAGAAAACTCACATAATCATCATATACCAGTGGCCAATCACAATTTCTTAAAAAAAATGAAGTGAAATAAACTGTACTCTCTTATGACAGTTGGTCTCAACCTCACATTTTTCCTCTTTTTACCATCAGTTCTAAACCTCTCTATTCTCTGACAGCACTTCTCTTTCAGTGTGAAGTTAATGACCACAGATGTTTCTTAAAGCTCCGCCTCCTGATAGTTTTCTCCCTCATCAGTATCTTTCAGGGTCATGCCTCCATGAAGCAGTGGTGTGACAGCTGTCCACTCTGCTGCCTCTTAGCAATGTATGGAATTGATCCATCCGTGAAACAGGACCAGATTTCCTACCTTCTGTGTCATCTGGTAATAGGGAACCCTCCTCAGGGTCAGAGATGTGAGCTAAAAAATAAGTGTCAGGGAAAGCGACATAGGTGATGGAAGATCCTGGTTACGTATCCACATAATTTAATCATATGCTCTAGAACTGGTTGAGCTCAATTGCAAATGTGTTATTTCCAGCATAGAATCAGTCTTATTGTGCTTGACCTAAAAATGATTTGGTAGATGTGACAATATCAAGCTCTTTCATGGGCATCTCTTATCACATTGTTAATAGATAGTATATGCTTTGTTGCTAAGTCTCTAGGATGGTCCAAAAACATATAAGAAGTTGTTTCTCAAATGGTGCATAATTCTTTGCTCAAGATGGTACAGCCTTGCTCTAACACCTATATCTACTCTATAGTTTTCTCTGTGGCTTGCCAGAGATTGGACATTGATGAACATTTCAACCAAAATCTCTTCCTGCACCATGAAATCTGCTAAGCTGTGGAAGCCAAGTGGTAGGTTACTTGTACCACAGCCTGAAACTACTGCAGAACCAGCTCTTTCTAGGCACATTCAATACTGACAGTCTTCTGAGTTCCTTAGTATATGGGTAAAGCAGATTCCAAGTGTAGTCTGCATTATTTCCAAAATCCAGAGAGGCTGGTGGAGGTTATCAATGCCTCACTTTTCACCACCTGTGGAAGTTTGGAGTACAAGTGAAGAGATAATGATGGGTTGTGTAATAGCTATTCACAGAAAATAGGAGGTTATGAGGTCAATGATAACTATAAGGTTATTAAGGTCACTAGTTAATGTTAGTGCCCAGAAGGCTCTAAACAGATGATGGACAGCTATTAAATAAGGTAACAGAGTAAAAGCCAGAAGCAACATTTGGTTGCATTTAAAGATACTCACATCTTCAGCTGAAGAGCAGAATGTGTTGAAAACCAAGTTCAAGATTTGGCAGTGTGGGAGTTTGGGTTGATAGGAGGCTAAATTCATACTCCTGTAAAGTTATTCTATATTGAATTCTGAACACTGATAGGGAAAAGCTAGAATTATGAGCCTGGATAGAGACATTTGGAAGGACACACTTAGGAATCTGGAACACTATCAGCCTAAAGGGTTAAATCCCCACCCTTCATAACAGCCCCCCGTTATCTAAACATATGCAAGTGATTCACCCAAGGTGGATTCTTCTCAAGGAATCCTCATCATCTGTTGTATTCCTCATCATCTACTCCTACTTCCCCTAATTGCTTCTAGACCAATCATATAGGTCCCTTCTCAGCATGGCCTGGGCAGGAAAATAGTATTCTTTCTTGGGGAAGAAAAGAGTTATTCAACATGCACCTGCAGACCTGGCTGGTATGTACCAACATGAATGGGGAAAACCTGCCTAAGAATGAATGGATTTTGCAGTGCTCAATAAGGTAGAGCATAATTCACAACTGGAGAAGGGGGGTCTGTTCACACGGTCACAATCAGGAAAACAAAAAGCACCAATCGCCTCCATTATATCAACCAAAATTTATCTATTTTTTGTTTTTGTCTATTTTCTTTTCAAAATTTACAAGTCTGCTTTTCTAAAAGATCACAAGTCCTTTGAGGCTCTTGGGGTCCATCTGAGTGAGAGAGGGCCCTGACCCCTGCCCGGACAGGCTTTTATTGCTTTTCTGGGCACCTTACATCAAAGATGGTCCTCATTTACTATGCACAGGTTTGCTTTAGGTGGTTACCTTTTATAGAAAACAAAAGAGAGGAAGTTGCTAATTACCACAAAGAAAAAGGATATTTGCAAATGCAAAGTAAAAAGTGGTTGAACTGGTTACACACATCTTTGGGAGATTTAGCATAGATTTTAGGAAGTTACTTTAAAGATATGCAGTAAACATCTGTTGCCTCAATTCAGGGTGAGGGAGTTTTAGCAAAAAGCAAGCCACAAAGCGGCCTAGGTACAATGCAGGCCTGGTTCCCCACAGGAAAACCTGTCCGTGGGCTTGGGTCCTGTGTGGTGACTCGCTCCCCACTGGTTTTCCAAGTCAGAAGCTGGGCTACATTCCCCATGCCATACAGAACCATTCCCTGTAGTTCAGGGCACAGTCATGGTTGAACTGCCCCTTACTTTCTACAACTCAAATAAATCTGCATTGCACTGAATAAATTCAGGAGTGATTCATGAGAAAAGCTTTAAGGGTGTCCAACCTCTTGGCGTCTCTGGGCCACACTGGAAGAAAAAGAGTTGTCTTAGGCCACACATTAAATACACAAACACTAATGAAAACTGATGAGCCAAGAAAAGGTTTTAAGTAAAATCGCAATTTTGTGTTGGGCCGCATTCATAACCGCAGGTTGGACATCTCTGCGACATTGGAAGGGATTATGATAAGTTGTCATTGATTCTGATTTACACCAATTATGCCTGGAAGTAGGTGTTTTGCATTTTGAAGTAATTCTAAGAGAGTAACACTAATGAGATTTTTAAAAGGAACATTGCACTTAATTTGAGAATGTGATTTGATTGGCAATAACAAAATTTTCTGGAAGTTGTGTGTTTCAGCTCTTGTTATAGAAATGTCAGATGATTAAAAGAGGGGGTGCAGACTGAGCCGTGTGTAAGCAAAGTGTCACTCTTTAAAAGAAGGAAATGGAAAATACTCCTAGATTCAAGAGATAATTGACAGCTTAGGAAAATCCAGTTTTCCAGTTAGCGTTTCTCTTTCTACAAACAGCAAATAGCATATTTTCATTATAAACTCACAGCCAAAGTGTAAGACTAAACTCTGAAATGCAAGGCAGGGACTGCTGTGATTGGCTAGGTTTCAGGTTTGAGGGCCTGTGTAGCCAGAGCAATGCCAAAAGGTATTCCATCTGAGCCAATCTCCTCCAGCATCTCAGAGGGGGACTGAACTTGGACTCAGGGGTTCTTCGTTTGGTTTCACTGTTGAAGCTACTTCCTCCTCCACCTCCCTTGCCTTCAGACACCTCCCTGGCCATGAAAACAGGACCTGTTTCATCCCAAGAGCCTCACAGAAAATGACAATCCATGAAATAAAGCACATTAAGTGGTGGTTGGGGGCAAAAATAACTATTTTTTCGGCAGGGCTTATTTATTTTCTTGTTCTCAGAATCTCCAATTTTTTTCCCACTGAATAGTGTCATTAAGAAGCCCTTATCAATTCAATTCTGCTGTGCAATTGTAGGGATGCATACAGACTTGCATATATATATATATATATATATATGTGTGTGTGTGTGTGTGTACACATATATATTTTAGATATATATTTCTTTTGTTCTTAAAAATGTATCTTTTGTTAACCAAAATCACAAGTGGAGGAAACAAAGTATGCTGGTTTTCTGACTTGCATTATGTCTAAAACTGTTTACACACCCGAAGTTTAGCTGGGAAAATGAAATAACATTTTATCCAATGAGACAGAAATTAGAAAACATACTTGGTTGTAACAACTTTTATTTATTTATGAGCACATAGCCAGAGACTGAAGTTATAAATATAACACAAACAGATTACATTTAATTTTTATTTTAAAACATTTAAAAATTTTCATGTGATTGGGATTCTTTCTCTTCCTCTTGCATCCTATTTCTTCTCCTTCTGACCCCCCAACCTGCCTCCTATTCCCAGACCTTCAAGCAGCTTCTTAAGGTGAGGCTACAAAAGAAAATGATATTTGTGAATAAGCTAAGATTAAAGTGTTAATCAAAGTAAACCTCCTGATTGTAGGCTTCTATATCCTTTGGGTGTTTAACAACCAGTTTGTATTATTTATGATACCTTTGCTTCTTGTCTTGAAAATAAAACCACAGTGACAAATTAAAAGTGCTCACTTCTGCTGTGAAATTGATGATTTCATGAAAACCCATGACAATTTTAAGCCCTTATAAGTTGAAATGGATTTCTCTGTCTCTGCACTCAGTCTGTGTTTATACCTGACTCCAGAATTACTTTCATCAGGGAGATACAAGGTCATGTTTTGTATTTTGTAATAAACACTTCTCCAGTTTAATGCAAAACTTCTTTTGAATGTAGAAGCCTTTGGCTGACTGTTTCATCATTCAAATATTGAAACTTTCAAAATGAAGCTTTAATAAAAAAGGGATCTCCATTTCTTCAATCGGCTCACTTATAAAATGGACTAGACATTTCAAAATCAAACAGAGCATCCCTTTATTAGATTTTATGTTTGATAGGTTTAGTTTTTATTCCTCTTAAACTTTTGAAATACTATAGAAATATATTTAACTATCTTAGTTTTCTTACCATAGGTAGCAAACTAGTTATTAGTAAGAAAGAGAGCAAAGGGAATAAGACATTGAGCTTCATAAGGGGGGCACCTCAGCCTGCTTGCTTAGCCAAGAAGCTATAGTATTCACAGACTCATTTGCACAGTTCAGGGGACTGCTGCCTAAGGTACTGAATTTTAGGAGTCCACAAAATACCCCCAGGAGCACTATCTGACCGCACTATCTGACCTCTAACACCAGATTGTTGGGGGACACAGGGTGAGGTGCTTGACCATCGAGGCCTATTAGTCTAGTTAGGAGGTGGACCTATCAGAAGCCTGTAAAATCTTGGGAAGTTGATTGGTTATTTTGAAAGAGCTCCTGGATATAACCCCAGGGGAACAAAGAAGTTTACTCTCTCTCTCTCTGCCTTTCAGTGACCTACTCCCACCCTGGTTTATTTGTACTTTCTCTCTCTTGCTTGGGAATGTGCACAGCCTTATGGATCTAGGGCTTTGTGGCCCGTAGCAGACCATGCAAAGCTCCAAAGGACTATATTTTAATATGAAACAGACACTCTGGACATTGGCCTTTGTTTTGGCCTTGCTGAGGACATGATTGGGCTTTTTCCATGGTGAGACGGAGGGAGATAGAACACTGAATACCCAGAGACAAATTTCCACCCACGTAAACCTTGCCACACCACAATTTCCCATGCCTGTGTCTGTGAAATGCTTTTCTCGTGGTCCAGGGGAAGAACCTGATTTCCACCAGCAATATACTGACTTTTTTCTACACTTCTTGGTCATGAACTAAAGTTAGTCATCGGAGTGTTCTTAGAGATAAAGCTGCTACAATAGAGCTTTGGTCTTCCAAGACTCATTGTCTTGGAAGACTTTTGGATATTTTATTTATTTATTTATTTATTTATTTATTTATTTTTGTGAACCATTTTTAAAATTTTAATTGTTGTTCAAGTACAGTTTTCTGTCTTTTACTCCCATCCCAGCCCACCCCATCCAGCCCTCCCCACATCCCTCCCATTTCCACTCCCCACTAGTTTTTGTCCATGTGTCCTTTATACCTGTTCCTGTAAACCCTTCCCCCTTTCCCCTGAAATTCTCCCCCTCTCCCCTCTGTCACTGGATATTTTAAAGGTGAACTCTACATTAACTTAAAAGGACAAAAATAAGTAAAGTTCATTTTTGGATTAATTATTTTTACAAATACAATTTATTTTCAATAAATATAAAGGAGCAAATTTAGCAATTTTATTGTTTACAATAAAATTTGTTATGTTTTTAAGCATTACTGTGGAAAACTGGCATTAAAGTTCTATATATTTAAAGTATAAAACATGAGTATTTGACATAGATATACATTGTAAAATGATTAGCACAATGAAGTTAATTAACACACCTATCAACTCATATGTTTAACCCCTTTTTGTGTGGTGAGATTGACTTACGATTTTGACTTAAAATTAACTCAGCAAATGTCAAGTACACAATACTGTATTAACAACTGTCTCCCATCCTGTACGTTAAGTCCTCAGAACATGTTGATTTTATAAATAAAAGTTTGGTCCTTTTGACCCACGTTTCCTTATTTCCCGATCCCAGCCAATCCCTGGTAACCACCATTCTGTTCTCTCTTTACAGAAGTTTTTTTGTGTGTGTGTTGTGTGTATTTCTGTTTTTTGCTTTTTTAAAAATATTCCACATATAAGTATTACCATACAAGTACTGTATTTTTCTCATCTGGCTTATTTAAATTAACACAATGCCCTCTCATTTTATCTATTTTTTTTTCTTATTGGCAGAATGCTCTTCTTATTTATAACTATATAATATTCTATTATACATGCAACATCTTTATTTTTCTGTTGACACCCATTTACATTGTTTCTGTATTTTGGCTACTGTTAATAATGCTTTGGACATATACTCTGAAGAAAGATTGTTAGATAATATCACATTTCCATTTTTAACTTTTGAGAAACTCCCATACTTTAAAAAAAATATGCTAATTTACGTTCTCACCAATAGTGTACAAAGGTTTCCCTTTCTCCACAACCTTACCAACATTTTTCATCTCTTGTCATTTTTATAACAGTTGTTCAAGTAGGTATAAGGTGATATTTTATTGTGGGATTGATTTGCCTTTCCATGATGTTTAGTGATGTTGATTATCTTCTCATGTGGTTATTGTCTAGTTGCATGTCATCTTTGAGGAAAAAAACTCTATTCTGGTCCTTTGCCCGTTTTTACCTGTATTATTTGCATTTTTGCTCTTGAATTGTATGAGTTCCGTGTGTGTGTGTAAAAGATTGTATTTATTCATCTTCAGAGAGAGAGGAAAGGAAGGATAAAAAGAGGGAGAGAAACATCAGTGGGTGCTTGCCTCTCACATGCCCCCTACTGTGGGCCTGACCCACAACCCAGGCATGTGCCTGACTGAGAATCAAACCAGTGACCCTTTGGTTTGCAGGACGGCACTCAATATATTTTTAATATTATCCACTTATTGGATGTGTATTGATCTTTCACCTCCTTGGTTAAATTTATTCCTAAATATTTTATTGTTTTTATTGCTACTATAAATTAAAAAAAATTAAATCTCTTTCAAATAATCCTTGTTAATGTATAAAAATGCAATTAATTTTTGCAGGTTAATTTAGTATCCAGAAATTTTACTGAATTTATTTATTTCTTCTAGCACTTTTTTGGTAGAGTCTTTAGGATTTTCTGTATATAGAATCCTGTCATCTGCAAACAGAAATAATTTTACTTCTTCCTCTCTGATTTGGATGTCTTCTTTTCCTTGCCTAACTTCTTTGTTTAGACCTTCCATACTATGTTGAAAAGGATTGGCTGGAGTAGGTATCCTTGTCTTGGTCTTCATTTTAGAGGAAAGTCTTTTAGGTTTTCACTTTTTAATACCTTATACGTTGACCTGCCATAGGTGGCCTTTTTGTTGAGGTACATTCTTTCTATGTCTCACTTGTTGATAGCTGTTATCATAAAAGGATGTTGAATTTTGTCAAATGCTGTTTCTGTGTCTACTGAGATGATCTTACGATTTTATTCTTTATTCTGTTAATGTGGTATATCACATTTGCTGATTTGTATATGTTGAGCCATTGTTGCATTCCACCAAGTTTATTTTTTTCCTGCTTCTTTGCTATATAGCACAGAGATTTCCCAGAATTATTTTTATTGGTTTGTAGTTGTTTATTTTCTTTTTTGCTTCTTTTTGTGGGAGAGTTGAGGCCTCAACTTATTGGTGTAAACTGTTATGATATAAAAGTAGAAACTACATCTCATAATTTTAAAAAAGAGAATAGGTTAATTTTTTTTTAACAAACTCAAAAGTGCTGGTGAGGTTGTGGAAAAAATGAAACCCTAGTACTCTGTGGTGGGAATGCAGACTGGTGCAGCCACTGTGGAAAACAGTATGGAATTTCCTCAGAAAACTAAAACAGGAACTGCCTTTTGACCCAGCAATTCCATTGATGGCACTATACCTTAAGAATCCTGAAACACCAATTCAAAAGAACCTATGCGCCCCAGTGTTCCTAGCATCACAATTTACAATAGCCAAGTGTTAATAGCCAAGTGTTAGAAGTGTCCATGAGTAAATGAGTGGATCAACAAACTGTGGTACATTTACACCGTGGAATACTATACAGCAGAAAGAAAGAAGGAGCTCCTACCCTTCGAAATGGCATGGATGGAACTGGAGAGCATTATGCTAAGTTAAATAAGACAGGTGGTAAAAGACAAATACCATATGATCTCACCTATAAGTGGCATCTGATCAACAAACAAACAAGCAAGCAAAATATAATCAGAGATATTGAAATAAACAACAAGCAGACAGTAACCACAGGGGAGGAGGAGAAGATAATGGGGGGAAAGGGGAAAGGTTGTCAATGAACATGTATAAAGGACACATGGGCAAAGCCAAAGGGGGGTAGGATTGAAGGTGGGAGATAGTGGTGGCTGGGGCAGAGTGGAGTGGCAGGGGGAAAATGGAGACAACCGTAATTGAACAACAATTTTAAAAAAAATTAATTATTTTAAAAAATCCTATAAGAAATTATGTGCTCTCATTATACAGTTACATAAAATGGTTGAGGGCTTTACATAATTAATAATTTTGTTTAATAATGAAATATCAATATTATTTTATTAGTCGAACTTACTGAATCGATATTTTTCTTTCAGATGAAACTACACCATCCTATATTTGAATAATACATGAGCCATTTTTTAAAGGTTTGCATGTCTGTGATAAAGTAGAAGAGCTCATTTACTCTTAAATGTAAAATCGGGGGAAGATTCTGACTTTTGGAAGTTTGTTAGTTCAAATAAATTTGACAATAGACAGTTTAATGAAGAGTCTATCTTATCTTTTTCCTGTGCAGTGGAAAGTTAACAGATGGATTCTCCTTCACGACCAACTAAGCTGGAATCCAGGGTACCAGTGTCATACCCCAGCATCCGAACAACATGCTAATTGGCTACTTCTGCCCTCAAATCACACAGATTAAGATTAAGTTACTAGAGGATAAGGTATCATGACATTTTATAAGGATGATGACAATACAAGGTCTTCAAAGTTTCATGCTCTGAGAGTAGAATTTTTAAATTACCTTTTCCAACTATTCTTTGGGTTATAAAAATTCAAATTGATGCTAAAATTGATAAAGCATGATAGATTTTAAGAAATAGTATCTATCTCTTATAAAGGAAGCTCTTGAGACCATAGGGAGGCAGGGTTTCATATTAAATATCAATTCATTGAAATCTCACCATTGAAATGAATCTCTTCTATAACTTACACTGAAAATATTTTCCTCCCTCACATTTGGGATTATTTAGTCTATTTTTACTAATAATTCTCATTGGTTTAAAAAATTCAAGAGGTAAAAGTTTATTTCCAAGATGAAATAAATTTTAAAGAGTTGGTAGTTGTTTATCAGCTGGTTAAATTTAGCATTTCAACATAAATATATTCACTTAAGTGTCTTTAAAATAAGATATTGTCTGTACCAGGGAATTAGCTTTTCACAGTGAGCACTTATTTGTTCTTCTCTCTCCTATCTTTTGTTGTCTCTGCCTTCATGGCATTTGGCTTGGTGACTATAGAGAGCGTAAATAACTGCATCCCACACTCCAGGTACTCTGGGGGAGACACCTGCATGTCAATCCAACCTTCCAAATGCTGCCTCTATCTGCTTTCCTTAGGGTCAGGAGCCAGGATGGCAACAGCCTTTTATCCTCAGTGTATTGGACATTCAACCAGTTTTTTTCATTTGTTTCTTCATTTCTCTCTCTCCCTCCCTCCTTCCTTCCTTCCTTCCTTCCTTCCTTCCTTCCTTCCTTCCTTCCTTCCTTCCTTCCTTCTTTCCTTCCTTCCTTTCTTTTCTTTCTTTTTTTTTCTTTCTTTCCACATGTTCTTCTTTTATTTTTTGGTTTGTTTGATTTTTCTAGAGTGCTTTCTTACTGGTGGTGAAGAAAGTGAATTTTCAAATTGAACTAAAGTTAGTACGTAGAGGTGTACCACACAGTTCCAATGCCTTAATTATTACAAGTAAGCAGACAGTTCTCAGAGGGGTAAGGTCTGGTACTTCTAACCAGGTTCTACTTTCTACTCTAATTCCAGCCCAATTCCTACTTATCAGCTCTCTTTCCTAAATGATTCAATCCAAAGAGTCACTAATTTTTTTTGTACATGATATGTTAGT
The DNA here is from genome assembly GCF_004126475.2 of Phyllostomus discolor. NCBI lineage: Eukaryota > Metazoa > Chordata > Mammalia > Chiroptera > Phyllostomidae > Phyllostomus > Phyllostomus discolor. The sequence goes on along the minus strand of NC_040904.2, from coordinate 12,753,342 downwards.
TGAGTACATATTTGTGAGAGGTAGGAAAATCTTAGTAGCAGTTGCCATCCAGATTTTTTAAATAATATATTGATTCAGAGGAAAAAACATACAGCCTCTTAAATGATTGAGAGTAGAAGGTAAGATCCTTAGGGTCCTGGAAGTTGATGGGAAAGTTCTAGGTGAGTTATAAAAGGAATATACTGCCAATCTAGAAGAAAAAGAGAAGGAAGAGGTGCAGCTGCTGAGATGACAGAGAGCTGTATGGAATTTAAAGTAACTCCACCCATTTATTTTTCCCTAAGATCTTGAGTGAAGTTGCTAAACTGAGAAATGTTCATTGTGAGTACATGTGAGTGTTTCCATGTGTTGTCTGTGTGTGGGTGTGCATGTAAACCAGTGATGGGGCTGGGTACCTTCTGGGCTGATACATGACAAAAGCCCAAAGACCCAAGTCTCAGCAGCTTCCAGAAATCACGAGGAGGGTTCCAGAGAACCACAGACCGTGAAATTGTGTTTCAGGCTTGGTTAAACCAGATCTTCAAGGATCAGAAGTATTCAAGAAAATTTATGTGTCACTTGGGACTGATACATAAATCAAGAGAGATTCTCTGGAAATGAGTTCTGGCTTTTCTCTTGATTTAGGAGAAATAAACACTATATAAATTGTAAAATGAGAACAGGTTTTGGACTAGATTAAGCCAAAAAGATTACTTCCCCATTCTGAGACCACAAAAATATACCCTTATATTTTCTCCTATTAGCTATGTAATTGTCTCTTTCACATGTAAATATTCCATCTCAAGTTTATTTTTGGATGTGGTATAAGGAAGGAACCCCAATCTATATGTGCTTATAATGAGCTGTTCTTGCCAATATCTTTTTAAAATATGCATCTTTTCCCAATGATTTGTGACACCACTCCCCTATGTGCTTTCCATTCCACCATAAATTAGTTGAAAACTCATTATCTGATGGCCTTCCCTATGATCTCATTGTGGATTTACAGCTTTTATTCTTTCTCCTTTAAAAAATTTAGCCAGGGGGGCAGTTTCAGGGTAATAAAAAGATACCGAATGTGATTAATATACTATGAAGTAGTAATAGCCAAAGTATTAAAGTTTAACCCTAAACCACAAAGTCTTAATACGCACTCACACAAAGGTATCAATTAGATTCATGTATTCAGTCTTCTCTTCAAGAAACATGTAGTAAGTGTTTATGATATGGGAAATGGAAATAAAGGGAGACTGAGAACTATTTTTTGTGTGTGTTGGTTTATTTACCTTTACTGGTCTGTTGTCTTCTACCAAGCAGCTTTCGCATGTAAAACTCTACGAAGCCATCATTGTCATTAGATATTTAGTGTCCCTTAGCATTTAAAGAAAACAAAAGAAATAATATGAGCTAATGTAAGTTGTTGCACAGAAGCAAGGCAGTGTGGGATGACACCGAGTTGGAAAATGTAAGAAGAACATTAACTTTTTTTGATACCATATATACTTTCAGATTAGAATTTTGTTATCTGCCATTAGAGGAAACAAGCTGCCACATTCTAAAGAGAGAATCAGAACTGATACCTATAAAGTGTGCTGGAACTATCTATAAATGAAAGGTTTTAGCAACAGATCCCTCATTCAGAGGCCATTTTCCCCTTAGTTATCTTGTCTACCCAGAGCAAATCAAGAACCATGCGTTAAATCAGAATGATGCTTCAGAGCTAAAATAAATATCACAAGGTTACATACTAGAATTCACAGCCTTTAACCACAACAAAACCCTCCCAGATTCTTGCTTTGTTGTATATGTTTTTATTTCCATAAAAAATTATATAAGTTTTATCATCTGCTTGTCAGACTCATGTAGATTAGAAGCAGAAATTAGAATTGTGAAGTTACAAGAAATAGCGGTAACAACACTAGAAGAAAACAACTGATATTAAGAGTAATACCTGGTAGCACAAAAGGTGACCTGGATCTCAGAAATTAAAAACACAAATTAGCAGAGTACAGTAAAACTATGCATTTATCAGTATGGCAAAAATGAGTTCAGTTTTAGACAGAAGAGGAAATACATATATGTATCTATGTGTATATATGTACACACACACCCCTATATTCAGATTCAACTCTGCTGTCACACACTGTGAAGGATGCAATTTATTTTACCTTAATTCTGGACTCGAATTAGAATTAAATCTGGCCTTTTCACTTTATGTGATGCAATATAAAGTAGTGTCCAAGATCACTATCAAGCCAGTGGCCCCTGAGTTTGAATCTCAGGTTTAACATTAGTCAATGGCCATAAGAAATGACTTAGTCTTTCTGAGACAGAACTTGACCTCATAACAATGCCTAAGTTAAAGAGTCATGAGGATTTAGTGAGATAACGTGTGTATGTAAAACACTTAGCAAGTGCTTACCACTTTGTAGTAACACAACAAGCAAAGCTATTCTGTGCCTCTTAATAGGAGAAGCTTCTGTTATTGGGGAATGCAAAGTTTAAAAGATAGCTTACTCCCTCAGAAATCATTGTATTTAGATTAGATTTGATATATGACAAGCGGTACACCTTCATGTTGTTGTCATAGTTGAGCAATAAGTGTACTTGAGATGTATTTGTCTGAGAGTCATGTGAGTTCCCACTCTTTAACTGTCTAGTCCTTCTATCTGCAAACCCTGGAAGTCATTTTTCAAGCTCTTACTATTTATCATCAAAGGAAGTAGTTGAATGTGTGTTAAGGGGTTAGCATAAAGCTATCTTAGATAGTTGGAAGGAAAAAAACAAATCATATATTGTAAGTAGCGTTATGCAAATAATATCTTGTATGCTGACTAGAAATAATACATTTTAAAATTGAGATTCATGTAGAATTAATATCATGTTTTTGTTCAAAAAAGACACCTACAAGACACACTGACATTCAACAGTCAATATAAAAATAAATTTTCAACATGCCTCCCTTCTCATTCTATTCCCTACAAAGGATCAAGAGTGAACTTTCAATGTATGTATTAGCTCATGACTTTCCTATTTAAAACTCTCAAATGACTTCACATTGAGTGTGAAATAAAGCCAATCTTCTTATGGCCTAAAAGGCACTGTATGATCTAGTTCTTCTCTGTCTCTGAACTATTCTCTATTTTAAAATATATTTCCCAATATTCCTGTGAGCTAATCAGAGAAAAAAAGATTGTAGAATTTGTTCACATACGACCTGAAAGAAAAATTAAAAGCTTAAGTTACTTAGAATAAAAAGATTAATTAAATGGAGAAGCGTCAAAGCTTTATTTAGCCAGACTTATACATAGATCTGAGCCAGAAATAAGTTGTTTACTTTTTTAAGAGAGAAAATACCTTGTCTTTGAAAAAATGTGATATAGCAACATGGATGGATGTGGGGCTTATTCCCTTCTTCACAAAGTATGTATAAGTCAATCAGCATTTATTGAAAAGCTATTCTGATCAGAATACTGTCTTACTAGGGAAACAATATCTTACCTGAAATTAACTTAGATATAGAGTTTAAGAGCATTGAATATTTAAAGACCTGTTTAAGTACATTCCTTATGAAAAAAAAAAGTTGTCAGTGGTTTTATTTTCACCCAAAGGTTAACTTCAATTTCAACTTCATGTGAGTTCAGAGAACAGATGATGATGAAATTGAAAGGATATTCCTTAGATTCTATTAAGGCAAAAGGTGATAGAAAAGATTTAAGCAAACAGGAAGGGTCACTTGACCCTTAGTGAAATTGTACTTTTAATACAATTTAGCTTTAGAGACCACTAAGTGGCAAAATGTACCCCTGTAGTTTATAAATTCTCTGCCTTTCTCATGGAAAAATAGAAAGCTTACCTTGGTCCCTAGATTTCAGTACTTAGCAAAATTAATAAAATAATGACTTTCCCTACCCTTAATTTTGTGTTTATGAACACAGTGAAGACGTTTCCATTAAAACTGGTAGATTTAAAAAAATATTCTTTGGATATGATTTTTGGCCTGGTTTTAAAGTTACTCATTTGTTTTTGGATCAGCTTTTACCATGTGGCTGGGATTTTTTGTGTTGTAATACTAAGTTGCACCATTGCTGTTCTGAAGAGTGAACTAAATGGAAACTAAACCTCAAAAAAACACCATGTTCGAGCAATGTTAAACATCTGACTTGGACTGACAGAACCAGGGCGGGGCCACGCATTTCTAATTATATCCAATATTTGTGTGAGAAGCACTGAGTTAGAAAGTAGTGAGTTTTCCTGAACATATTATACTCAGCACTAAAAAATGTGACAAAGTCCTGAGCTGGTGTGGTTTTTAAATGATATCAGCTCTAAAACAAAATTTTATTATAAATATGCAGTTTATTTTATTTTAGTTTATGGATAAAAGTAAAAGGAATAAAATGTTAAATAACTAAGAAGATTTTTAACTCCTTAGAGGGGCATTTTAGAGTTCAGTACAATGTTGAATTTTTCTGTTTCAAATATTCTGTCTTTAATTAGTCTTTGAAAAAAAAAGTCATGTGTTATCAATTTTCTTGAGAATGCTCAATGCTATAAGGCCCTCTTATTTAGAAATGCAAATGAATTACTAGCATATAGTTGACACTTTGCTTTATATGGGAAGTTTGGCTGAAAATTTAAGACCATTGGCATGGTATTTATAGTGCAAAAATAAAGTTTCCTGTAACACAAGTGTGAGATTGGTCTTCTGCCTCTTTGCTCCCCAAAAGTGGAAAGTTGTTTGTTTTGCTCACACTGTATAAATGTTAGTCAGTACCCTGTTGGTATTAAATGAAATTTGCAGCAAAAATAACCTGATGTTTTATTGTAGCTTAAAACTATTTTTGTTCACATTAAAGTGAAATTGTTCCCATTAAAGTGAAAAGATCATTTTCAAGTTAACAGTGTATGGAAAGAGTGCTATTATTTGCTGTAATGAAACCATTTTCTGATAGAATCTGTTATTGATGTTTATTAGGTAAAATATAATACAGAGCTCATAAAAGAAAGTAAAAAAAGTACTGAGTGTTAGAGGACCTCAAAACTAAAGGAAATTTTAAATTAATAATACAGATCTCTTTTTGGTAAAATATTAATAGATTGATGGTCTTACAAATGGACATGATTGCCCAGGAGGCCAAAATAATCAGTGGAAATATCACTGAATTTTAAAGCCAGCAAAACATGGCCTGCATAAGTAGCTAAGCCAAAATTTTTTGATGTTGAAGCAGCCTTTCTCATGGTTCACACCCATGAAATAGCTTTGTCATGATTTTCCATTGGCAAACATCTCATTAGGATCATAATGAGGTAAGGAGATAGACATTGTAAGGTACTCCAACCTTACTAAACCAACTCTTTTTTTAATGGTCTAATTTTTGAAAGATAACCAGAGAACTTATAAATCTTCAGTTTACATTTCTTAGTAAATATTTGGCATTTACAGAACTGTAGTTAGGGGAAACTCTTGAAAGAGGTTTTTTTTTTTTCACTGTGTGTATAAATTTCTCTTTCAGAAAGGAAACTTTGGACATGTAAAATAGTTCTCCTTAATGCTTTACATGCTTTATGACATTTAGTTCTCACAACAACCCTGTAAGATTGGCCATTTTTGTCATCTCTGTTTTCCAGTTTCACAAGCTAAAGGTTAGAAATGTTGATCAATGTAGCCAATGTCACACAGACAGTGAGGGTAAAGTCGGGAATGAAGTGAGTAACAGGTCCCCAGAGTCGGTCCTCCCTGCCATGCATCTACTGCCTTCCTGTGCCTGGAGTCTTGAGCAGAAAGAGGGTGTAAAACAGGGGTCATCGGGGCTGAGTGTATATGGGAGGGCTGTTTGATCAAGAGACACTCAAACAGGAGTTCGCATGGAAGGAGAAGAATGCTCAAAGCAAAAATGTTGAACCTAATTTTGTAAGCAAGGAAGAGGAAGGCTATCTTAGAGCAGATCAAGGCACTTTATTTTAGATTTGGGACTAGGTCTCTGTTAGTCGAGGGCAAATTAAAATTGGTCAATGCAGACTTTAGCCAAAAATATGCAATTCTTTGTTTGTTTGACAGATACTCATTGAGCGCCTCTATGTGCCAACCATTGTTCTAAGTGCTAGAGATACAATGGTATAAAGGGATAACAAAGCCACTAAGCTCATAGAACTGACTTCATAGTTGAGAAAATTGACAATAACAGTCAAACCAATAAATAAGTAATGTAACTTCAAGTAGAGATAAGATGCTAGAAAAAATAGGTTAAGGGGTTGGAGAGAATAGGGGCGAAAGGATATTTTGAGAAAAGGATTAAGACCAGTCCATTCATGTGAAGAGCTGTGGAAGTAGCTCTCAGGAAGAGAAATACACGAACACGGGGCCCTGGTTCCAATAAGTGTGTGTGCTCCAGAGATAATCCAAAGCTGAGTGTTAGTGGTGCGGTTAAGGGTGGTAGAATCCAAACTCAGCTAAGCAGAAAAGGTCTAGATGGTGTAAGGTTTTGCGAGTCAGATAAAAGGCTTAAAAATTAGTGTAAGCAAAATGGAAGACTTTGCAAAGATTTAAGTAGAGATGCTCTGTGGAAAAATTGACTGAGGAAGGGGAAAGTAGAATAGTTAGTTAGCTAATTGAAAGTTCAATTGGATGTTGGGAGAGGTAATATATTAATGTAGGTGGTAACAAACATTTACCAGGGCAGAAGAGAACAGGACCCCAAGAGCAACCAATGTCTGGAGCTAAAAACAGGAAATAAATCAAGTTAACTATTCTAGAAGTGGAAAAAATATAAGAGAACAGAACAAAACAAAAAAGCATTCTTGAACTCATTCTGGAAGTAAAGGATGGTAAGTGCCAAATGTATATGATTCATACAGATGATAACTCAGAAAATGTGCATAACATTCTTAAAAAGAAACTTAGACATGTTGGAAAAGTATCACTCCCTACAAAAGAAAAAGTTTTTCAATGAACGACTGAGCTGGAAAAAAATAAACAAAAAAACGATTTTTGACTGGTTGGGAATAAAGGAAGTTGAATTGGTGTGACTTGGAAACAGCTTTAAGATTTTAGGTCTTAAGGGAATTTGAGAAAATAATTGAAATTATGTGGTAAATAGGTTTTTTATTTTAGAATGGAATGTGTGTGCATGCATGAACACACACACACACACACTTTTTGTGATTATTTAGTTGAAACCAATGATGCATAGAAAGAGGTAATAACCTAGGACAGTTAAGAAGGAGAAAAGGAGGTGATCTTGACAGAGTGGTTGTATTGACTGTAGGAGGAACTTCTGGTATATAGTGAGAGCAATAATGTTCAGATGAGTGCAGATAATACTCGGTTTGTAGATTTCACAGTGGAAAAAATAAGGGGTTTCCATGTGAGAAAGTTTTTGTTCAGCAACTCTATTAAAACTTTACCCAGGCAGGCTCATTGTGCAGGGAAAGAACCACAATTCCCCTTAGATTCCAAACCTGTGAATGCTTTCCTAGTCCTAAAGGACCATGATGCATTTCACTACATGACGCAATTATAGGGGGACCAATAAAAATACATCAACCAATGGTTCTAAAAATGGTCAGTTTTACTTCATAAAACCATATGCCTGTATATAAATACTGATTTTTATTTTTATTTGTTAACATTAAAGATGAAATGACTAATTAAAAAAAATGTTGCCATTTTTGTTTCAAAATAACATTAAATGTAAATTTAAAATGTATCGTGTGCAAACCAGTCATATAGGATACTACAGAAAATAAACTTAAAACATGATGTTAATAAAGAAATATGTGATAAAATGTTATAAAACTTATTTTGTAGGTTAGTGAAAGTGTCATAAGTTAGAAATTAGAAATATGAAAATAAAGAAAGTAGTGTGGTATACAGAAAGCGAAGTAAGGGCATATGATTTTTTCCTCCATATATATATCTTATTTATTTATTTTATTAAATAATCTATTATTTATTTATTTTAAAACAATAAATTTATTACCATTTGTAACCTTGGGTGACTATATATTTCAAAATTTTTCATGTAAAACAAATTATATTTAATATTAGATAATAAGTTTTCTCCAAAAAATTCAGTTTTGTTTACCTCCCAAATTTAATGTAAATGAATAGAATATATAAAATATAGTTTGATCAAGTGACAGCTAGAAAATAAGGAAAATGATGTAAAATAATACTTGAAATTTCTTGCTTGCTAGAACTGTGCTTGCTGGATCATATGAATTACATGAATGCTGGATGAGAAAGCAGATACAATTCCTTTTGGTCCACATAACCAATTGAATTATTTTTTCAACTCTTCCACACACTTAACAAAATAGTTAAATATCTGAGCATAAAAATATTTTCATTATATATTATAAAATAATATATACTAATAAACATTTGATAATATAAAAATGATTTAAAAATTTACCTAAAATCTTCATACTCATAGTTCAGCACTCTTGTTATTTTGGCAAACAATTCCTGACATTTTGTTCTGCATACATAAAGAGAAATATGTATATGTATCTACATGGATACTTAATTTACATAAATGGAGTTATTCAATGTATCTTTTAAGATGCTTCTTCATTCAACACTGTTATACATATCAAAGTATTTTCATATAAAATATTATCTTCACAATGTCTTACATGATTTCAACAATCTTATGTTGATAGACATTTATTAAATTTCCATAATTTTGATTATATAAAGCATGCAACAGTGAATTTAACCAATCTTTAATGCACTGGTTCAATAATATGTAAATGACAATACCCAAGATAAAATTGCTAGGTCAAATAGTATATACATTTTAAATTTGAATCATGATATATTTGACATATTTATTATTTATAGATGTGCAAAGGATTTGTATACAAAGCCACTGAGCCTTAGGTTTTAAAAGCTGTTATACTTTCTCATTTTTGCAATCACAAATACAATGAAGTTAAAATATTCTAACAAGCACTTAGAAAGAGGGTATTTGAAATTAACAAATAATTTTATATTTATTTTAGAAATATAATAAATAAATTAAGTTTTAATTTAAACATTCTCCTTGCTGTTTTGTTCCTATTGCTTATTTACCATTACAATTCCAGTAATAAAACTCTGAGTAGTCCCACAGTAGTGTATTTATATGGTCTCTGAGTGGGAAAGATCCAGTTATTAAGAAATTCCAGAACTCTTCAAGTCAAGGTCATGTTCACAAACTGCTTAATATTTGACAAATTTGATTTGAAGTAAAAATAGTTTTGAATATTCTTTTGGATGATTTTGCCACAGATTTATTTCACAATACTGTACAAAATTCAAATGCTATTTGTTGGATTTCTGTGTTTAAAAGTCTCACTTTGCAGCTGCAAAAGATGACCTCTCAGCGGCTTTGGTGAATTTATGGGAATTGTACTTGATGAGGTGGCTTGCCAGCTGGTCTGATAAATCACTGCTCAGAGTGGATAAAAACAAGAACTGAAAAATTCATATTCTAAAAAACAACTAAAATGGACTAGATTCTCAATTATTACTAATACTACATTTGTCCATTCCTTTTCTTGTTATACCTCTTAGCCCAGACATGTGCACCCAGTGACACCGTGGTAATAAAAGGGAGTTTCAGCTCCAGGCATAATATACTAAACAAGATTCATCAGTCAGTAAGTGCGTATTCTCAGAAGGTTTACCTTACCTTACTTACCATAGTATCTTCATTCATGAAAGGCAGACCTTAGCCACTTCCTAATAATAATTCATATTTATTTACCACTTAATTACTCCAGTTTGAGCATAAGTATTTGGGAATTAGTTATTGTCATACAAACACTATTCTGGAACTCTGTACACTCTTCAATAATACCATTTTGACAGGTGTGAGGTGATATCTCATTGTAGCTTTAATTTGTAATTTTCTGATGATTAATGAAGTTAAGAATCTTTTCATATATTGCCATCTGTATGTCATCTTTGGAGACAGGTCTCTCCAGGTATTTTGCCCATGTTTTAATAGGATTATTTGTTTTTTTGGTGTTGAGTTTTATGATGTGATTTCACTCAAGTGTGGAATCTAAGAGAGACAGACTCATAGATAGAGCAGGCTGGTAGGTAGCTCAGTGCAAGGAGGTGGTTTGGGGAGGAGGAGGGTTTGAACCAAGAAAAAGAAAGAACTCTGGAACACGGATGACAGTGCAGTGGTTGAGGGCGGCAGGGTGGTAGGTGGAGGTGGAAAAGGCTAAATTCAGGGTAAGTAGTGATGGAAAAAAATTTTGAATTAAAAGAACAAAAATAGATGTGCTCACAAAAAAAGAAAAAATTATTGAGTGTTTGTTTATGTGGATTATATCTATAAACATTCTTTACATTAGAAATTAAAAATGAGAAGTTTAAAGAAATCTGTTTATTTTAAAATAGTAATTTTGATGAATACATTATATTTTAAATGAAATTACATGTTTTCATGTAAAATAATGTATTTTAAAAATGAGAAGTTTGGCATTATCTTACATATTTCAAATCTATGTATTTAATGAAAGAAGACTAGAATCTCCTATCTGCTTTTATACTCAGTTTGTCAATGTGTTGCTTTTATTAAAGTATGTGCAGAAAATTCAGTTTCACACAGAAATGTAACTGGAAAGGGAAGCAACATTTTAGTTGCATTTTCTAATAATTGTGAATATTCTTTACTGATATTACAAAAACTAGGTAAATAGCAGTTTCATAAATGCTACTAGCAATGTAAAACTATGTCAGTGGACATTTTATACTCTGTTAATTTAAAATCCAGTGATCAGTCTTGCATTTTTAATAAATCATTTCCCCATGCCTGATTTTGTAACACCATATATTGGTTATTTGAGAAATATTAGTTTACCTAGTTAGGTAAATTTTCCAAATGTTGACACATTTGGTCATGGAACAATCATTAACATCACCACTGATGTCACCTGAAAAGTCTTTAAGTTTGGGAAGGTGTCACGCTCACAGGGACAGATAGAAGCTTCCCAAAGTTCTAATTTTAACTTGAATTTTAACAAATACTGCCTGGTATTTCGATTTAATTGACAAGCTCATGTAATTTCTGAGAAAATATTTGTCAAATATTCTAGTTTCAATAACCATATTTAAATTATCTGTCATTATTTTGAGTAAAAATAGGGCTCTGGGAAGAAAGCAATTGATTTGAATGCACAAAGCAAGCATAATTTCTTTTCCTTTAGACAGCCCTGATGTGCATAGGTGTGTGCAAATACATGCACCTCCACTTTATCTCACAGAATTTTTAAAAGATATGTGCATAATCTAGTAAAATTTATAACAATATTACTTTACCACAGATAGTTTTAAGTGAATAAAATATTTTACATATGCATCTTACTTTATATTTAATCTTTTACATTCATTCCCTAGTATACATCAATCATATAACTTATAGGAGCAGAATCTTTCTCTTCAGCCAGATGAAGATTAATTCAGTCAGATTAATTCTAGCTCTTCATCTTTCTAGTAGTGTGAACTTATGTTTCTTAATATTGTTGACCCTTAGTTATTTTAAACATGATTATGTATATATATGTAAATGTAATATAAATATGCATTGTAACAATAATTAAAGATAATATGGTGTGAATCATACACTTACCATGAGGAGTAAATTAATATTTAAAATTTAAACACAGAAAGAACTCAATATGTGGTATTACAATAATAACATTAAATTTATTAGCCCAGAGGCCAAAGCCCCGTCTCCTGGTTGCATGTTCAAGGCTCTTACCAGAGTGGTAGGCCCCTTCTTCTACCTAGATGGCATCAGAAATGTAGAAAAATGATTCCTTATTTCAGGCTACTCAGTGGCTTCCTCTCTACCAATTAAAAAAAATTGTATGCTTAACATAAGCTGTTTTTGAATGTGAAATTAGATCTCCCCTTATCATTTTGGTCATCATGCTGCATTTTGGGAAGGAAAGAACAGCCCTCTTATATGCCTTTCTGAGCATAAACATTATTTTGAGTCCATTAGACATGACACCAGTCTGCTAAGGTTTTAGCATACAGCCCATTCAAATTTTCTGCAGAAGAATCTCCCACGGGAGATGCTTTGTGTGGCTTTTTAGTTTTTTTCTTTTTCTCTACCAGTCACCTCTGTACTTATTCTTACTGCCTTGAAGTTAAAAATGTTAATTATCCCTTTATAATCTTTTTGATATCCAAAGTTGCTTCAAATTATACATAATTAGGAAAATATGGATTTTTTAGATTTTTCCCCCCAAAATTATTATTATAAGAAATAATTTTATCTTTCATACTATATCATATAGAGAAATGTATTTTAACTATCCTGGTTCTTAGCATAATAGAATTAAAATAATAATGACCATAGTAACAATATTAAAAAATTTCCTTGGTTTTGTCTTTTTAATTATTTCTCTGTGACTGTTCTTCTTTATTTTTTGTGTACACTCAGTAAGAATATTACTTAAAAAACAGAATAGTATAGGAAAAGGAGACATGCATGTGTTAACATTGACAAATTATGATCACTTTTAAATAATATGTTTAAAAGAGGCATTTTTAATTGCTATCAGTTTGGGCCTTTATCCTTATAAGCTGTGCATCAAAACCTTCTTAAAATAATTAAGGCATTAGTATGCCATTTACAATGGGGGGAGTCTGGTGAGGTGGAGAATACGGTGAAGTGGACATCTGCTCAATGCATGTTTGTTGAATCAGTGTTTTTTCTGAACATTCTCTATGATGAATCCTGAGGAAAAATATCTAAATTTTTTATTTCTCTTGACAAAGAGATCACTGAAAAAAAGAAATAAGTGCTTTTGTTCCTCTTTCTTCCCCTCATTTATTTTTCTTGTCAGGGAGAAAATAAATTCTGAAGCTATTTCATGGGTTTGTTTTTATGTATATAAGAGGTGAACTGGATTAAGCTAAAACAAAGATAAATTAGTCAACCAGGTAATGTGGGCATGAAATAAGAGATTTACAATAGGTAATATTTTACAGACAAGTACATCTTGCACTGTTGAGTTAATAGGTACTTTCAGAAATTTGGTCTTTCATCTGTCCAGATGTTTGATCTGTTTACTATAATATCATCATGACTGTAGAGAAACAAAAAAATAGTTTGAATGAGGTTTTGCTTTGTAACTACATTGTTATTGAATTTCAATGCATATGATTTAATAAGAAACCCTAACAATGAAGACAAGAGAATGTGTTTTTACCTCCATTAGCCATTTTGTCCTCGAGAAAGATATTTCTACAATATTCAGAATGGCAGCTAAAGGTAATAGTACTAATGGGGCTTACTTAGCTATTCTCACATTGCATTGCTCCTTTTATTTAAATATGATTATTATAGAAAAATTTAATATATTTGATGACAACATACATGCTTACAGTGAGAGAAAATACATAGCAGCATATAGGATTGGTTACATTTTGATAGACACAAAGACATATTAAAAGACTACACCGACAATGTTACATAGAATAACAGTAAACAGAATGGGGTGAAACAAGCTAAGCATAGGGATTTGGCAATAAACCAGGTATAGGTTGTCCAGCTGCTTCTTTTTCAGTTCCCTTTGCCAGATTGTTCTTCTCCAGCAAATAACCCCTATTTATGGTTACATATCTCAAAATAAGACAGACTGTATACTATGTAAAATGAACCCCTCTCTGTAGACTCCCCAACAGGTCCTCTGCAGCACCTCCTCGTCCATCCCACCTTGTCTTAAGTTCATCAACTTAAGGTTGAAACTAAGGTTATTTTTGTCTCTCACTCCATTATCTTTTTTTTTTTTTACTTTATTGTGGTTCAATTACAGTTGTCTGCATTTTCTCCCCACCACCACCCCCCACCTCAGCCAAACTCCCCTCCCTCCCTGCTTCCACCCTCCCCCTTGGTTTTGTCCCTGTGTCCTCCACATCAGTTCCTGCAAACCCTTCTCCCCGTTGTTCCCTCCCCCCTCCCCTCTGGCTGTTGTTAGATTGTTCTTAATTTCGATGTCTCTGGTTATATTTTGTTTGCTTTTTTCTTTTGTTGATTATGTTCCAATTAGAGGTGAGATCATACGGTATTTGTCCCTCACTCCCTTATCTTATCCATGTTCATCAATTCACAATTTACAGGTTCACATGATTTCAAAATGTTCATGTCCACTCACATAATTTGACTTTCTACAGTTAGACTGGTCCAGCTGAGTATCTCCAAGTCACCAGGCAGGGCTAAAAGTCAGACATTATCCCAACACCAGTTTTCTCATTCACCCTGGTTTGGAATCACCGGTCCTGCTGATTCTACCTTCTAAATTCATCTTAATTCATGAATTCCCTTCAGCTGTGCCATCATCGTCATTTCAGGCCAAACTGTCCTCACCTGATACTGCTTCACTGGGTTCCTGCAAGACTTACCCCCATTCATGTTACTCCTCCCCTTTAATTCATGCTGTGCAGAGCATCCCGGGGGATATTAAAATTTGAATCAGAGAATGTCAATACTTTGCACAAAAATAGTATCATGTTTTGAACATCTTAAAATGAAATGCAAGATCTGGTCTCCTGGTAATCCTGCAGACGTATCTGCACACATTTCTGAGCTGTAGCCACTTGCTCTCTCACTAAGCTACCCCTTCTGACTCACCTTTCATCAGTACTAACTGTGACACTTTCATGCCCCCCCATGCCTATTGAGTCTTGTGTCCCTTTGCCTGTTTCTATACTTGAGAAGGAAACCATGAAGGCCATTGATCACTCACTTAGAGTCAAAGCAGATACTCAGTTGTTAATTTTTCTCTCTGTTCAAGGTTTTAAAAACCATCAAGAACACACTCTATGGATATTGTATACCAAATTTTGCAGATACTTATAAAAAATATCCAGAGAACAATCTGAAATTTTAATTTTCCCCCTTTTTTCACTAACATGAAATATATTCGGCTATACTCAGTTCTGCTTCAATTTACTTTTCGAATGTGAGTAAAATGAATATAAACATGTGTTATAAAATGAATATAAACAACATGTTTATATTCATTATATTCATCATAGTGTTACGTGTTCTTGGCCATCACAAGTGAAGCAGGACTAGTCGGCCATTGACATTATTTCAACCTAAAGGCAAAGAGTGATGCCTGGTTAGTGCAGCAGTTGTTTTGTGATTCTTTTTTTGCTTGTTTGTTTTGCATCGTCAGAAAAATGATTGGTCCCCTTTTGTATAACATACTGGCTTAGAAAAACTTACGATATGATTAAAAGTGTTAAAATATGGATGTTTGGTTTGGTGGTCTTAGAGAATGCTTCTAATTGCCGGTAAGCCCATTTTGTTACTGACCTTTTTTTATAAACTCCCAATAGAAACAAATATTTATATAGAAAAACTTTTTAAATATACTTTCTATACTATGAAGATTTTTTTTGTAGTAAAGCAATATTTTAGCAAGACCAGTTCCTTTGCAGCCAAATGAATAAATAAATAAATAAATAAATAAGTGATGAGTTCCTTGTGTTATATCCCATTTTGCCAGTAGATTCAAGTAACTGCCAAGACCACATTGGTGGGCTTACGAAGGGAGTTATCCACACTCCCCACCCACAGTGAATCACTTCATGGGGAGACTCACGAAGGGTGGAGAGTGTCCAGTGCCCTGAGACCTCTGAAAGAAAACAATCTGTGAAAATGCAAGCCTGTTGGCCTAAAGACAATACGGAATGTGCAAGGGTTAAGCAACATGTGGTTAGAATATCTTGAACTCATTACTGAACACTTAAAAAAATTAGTATAGTTTTTATTACATAATGTTTTTTTTAAAAGTATGATTAAATGTATGGTTATTTGTCTTTCTACAACATATGATTTTGGCAATTAGTTTAAAAGAGAAGACATCTGTGTACAGTAGGAACGTAAACTTTTTCTGAGTTCTATACCTTAGGAATTTACATACATTAAAATCCCATCTAGAAAAATAGCATTTAGGGAAAATTGTTGAATACACATATCCTTTCTTTTTTTGCTTCATGTATATAATTTCTGTTAAAAATTAGTAACAGTGTGATTAATCTGCAACTGTATTTCTGTATTAATCTGTATAAGAGGTTACCACTAAGCAAAATAGCATGAGTAAGACTAATTCATTTTAGCCTCAAGACATTATACAGTTGCCTGGGATGGTGTGACTCAGTTTTTGGGAAAGTGGTCCTGTAAATGAGAAGGTTGCAGGTTCAATTCCCAGTCAAGGCACTTGCTTAGGCTGTGAGTTTTGTTCCCAACTGGGACACATGTGAAGGCAACCCAGTGATGCTTCTCACATCAATGTCTCTCTCCTTCTCTCTAAAATCAACAAGCATGTCTTTGAGTGAAGATAATAAAAGACATGTTAACATTTACTCCTCAATAACATGGGACAGAAATGTTAATTATTTTGGAGAATTAAGATACTTAGAACAGTAGAGGTTTACCCTGATTAAATTATTGAGAACTGGAAAATGATGCTTTAAATATCATAGATACTGATATTACCACAATGTTGTGACATTAGAGCAATACTTCTGTAAACTTATACTATGGTGTCATATGCCAGCATAAAAAGTCATATAAATCAATGGAAAAAGACAGAGAGCTCAGAAATAAACCCATACCTTTAGAGTCAATTAATATTTGACAAAAGGGGGCAAAAACACAGTGGGCTAAAGATGGTCTATTCAATAAATGGTGTGAAAATCGAACAGATACATGCAAAAAATGAAAGTAGATGACCTTATTTCACCATACACAAGAATAAACTAAAAAATGGATTAAAGATTTAAATGTTAGACTCAAAACCATAAAAATCCTAGAAGAAAACACAGGCAGTAAAATTTCAGACATTTCTCATAGCAATATTTTTCCTGATATATCACCTTGGGCAAGAGACATAAAAGAAAAAATAAACAACATAGGACTACATCACACTAAAGAGTTTTTTCAGTGAAGAAAAACTTCAACAAAATGAAAAGACAACACACTGAGTAAGAGAACATATTCACCAATCATACATCTGGTAAGGGGTTAATATCCGACAATTTATAGAGAACTTATAAAACTTAACACCAGAAAAAACAAACAAACCAATTAAAAATGGGCAAAGAACCTAAATAAACACTGCTTCAACAAGGACATACAGATGGCAAATAGACATATGAAAAGATGCTCAACATCACTACTCATCAGAGAAATGCAAATTAAAACCACAATGACATATCATCTCACACTTGTCAAAATGGCTGTCATCAATAAATCAATAAACAACAAGTGATGAAAGGAAGTGGAGAAAGAGGAACCCTTGTGCACTGCTTATGGGAATGCAGACTGGTGCAGCCACTGTGGAAAGCAGTATGGAGCTACCTCAAGAAATTCAGAATGGAACTGCCTTATGACCCTGCAATTCCACTTCTGGGAATTATCTGAAGAAACCTGAAACACTAATTTGAAAGAATAGATGCATCCCTATGTTCATTGCAGTATTATTTACAATAGCCAAAATTTGGAAGCAGCCTAAGTGAGTATCAGTAGATGAGTGGATAAAAAAGCTGTGGCACGTTTATAAAATGGAATACTGCTTGGCTATTTAAAAAAAAAAGAAGAAAATGCTACCCTTTGCTACAGCACAGATGGATTAGGAGAACATTATGCTAAATGAAATAAGCTAGTCAGAGAAAGACAAATGTTATATGATTGCACTCATATATGGCATCTCATGAACAAAATGAACTAACAAGCAAAATAGAGACAGGCTCATAGATAAAGAGCAGGCTGACAGTTATTTAGAGGAGGGGGCCTTACAGGACTGGGTGAGGGATAGAGGGATTGAGCAAAAAAGAAAAAAGAGAAAAATGCTCAGAAAAGAAAAGAAATGTGACTTGTACTCTCCAACAAAATGGAGTAACAAGAACCAGATTATGCTCAGGCATGAAGCCATCAAAACACAAATAAAAAGTAAAAGATGATTTTCCAAGGCATTGGGAATGAGGTAATTAAAGACAAGAACTATTGCAAGACGGGAAAACATAAGGCGAGCCAGCTTCTTGCCTTCAGAGGAGTTTCGTGCCACAAGGTGGAGAGAGGGAACAGGGCAAGTTCGTCGGACCTCCTGAGTTCGGGAGAGAGAAATGAGAGCAGGAACCCTGGAGAGAATAGTTCATAGGTCTGATCCTGGAGAGGAGACTGTTGAACATAGAGGAAACTCAGAAGTTTTGCAGACATTCTGCCTCAATTATTCATCTGAATACGGATTAGTGTTGTAAGAAAATTCTCTAAGCCAAGGGAAGAAGCACATGAAGAGATGAGAGTTAAGAGTGAAAGTCATTCAAAAAGGAGTAAAAATAGTGACTGCCCCTGCTAGACAGACTGGAATTTCCTCAGTAGTAGGGAGTGCTTATTCATACTCTAAGCACTATTCTAGTTCCGCTTAAAAAATGCTAAAAAAGCAAAAATTGCCAAGAGAAGAAGGGGAATATATTTGAAGAAATAATGAACAACATATCACTAACTTGATAATAACTATAAATCTATAGATCTAAAAATATCAATAAACCATCAAGACCAGCAAATGAGACCATACGAAAGAAAACAATAATTCATTCCTCAAAATCAGTGATAAAAAGAAAACCTTAAAAGCAATTAGAATGGGGATAAACAAACACAAATCAAGAACACATGGTAGGTAGTAAGGAAAAGAGATAAAAATGACAGCAGATTTCTCATTGGAAAAAATAAATTTAAATGGAGAACTGTCTTTAAAGTATTGAAAAAAATACTGCCAATTTAGAATTCTATACCTAGTGGAAATACCTTTAAAAAATAAAAGCAAAATAAAGAGGTCTTCAAACCTATAAACGGTGAAATATTAAATTACCAGTGTACCTGAACTACAAGAATGTTAAAAGAGTTTCTTCAGTCAGAAAAATAATACAGGATGTATATCTGTGTCTACACAAAGGGAGAATATCTTAAATGGTACTACACAGATAACATTGTATATTTCTTTGTAAAAAGGTTTTATTTATTTTTATTTTTTTAAAGATTTTATTAATTTATTTTTAGAGAGGGAAGGGGTAGAAAGAGAGAGAGAGAGAGAGACATCATTGTGTCATTGCTGGGGGTCATGGCCTGCAACCCAGGCATGTACCCTGACTGGGAATCAAACCTGCGACACTTTGGTGTCCAGGCTTTCACAGCCCGTGCTCAATCCACTGAGCTATGCCAGCCAGGGCTGGTTTTATTTATTTTTAGAGAGGGGAGAGGGAGAAAGAAAGAGAGGGAAAGAAACATCAATGTATGGTTGCCTCTCACATGCCCCCTATTATGGACCTGGCCTGCAACCCAGGCGTGTAACCTGACCAGGAATTGAATCAGTGACCCTTTGGTTTACAACTGGCTCTCAAGCCACTGAGCCATACCAGCTGGGGCAAATTATAGACTTGCTTATTAGTCTTTAAATAACTTGAAAAGATCACTGAATTTTAAAAAATGGTGTCAGTATTTTGTAAGGTTTACAAAAAAATGTCAAAGTAAAATGTATGACAAAAAATACCCCGAAGTTTAGCAGAAGAGAAAAAGAAATATACCACTGCACAGTTTGTATAATATGCATGGAGTATGGTAATATTACCTAATTAAAATAAATAGCTATGAGTTAAAGATATATACTATAAACTGTAAAACAATGACTAAAATAATGAAAGAAAACGTTACAGCTAATCAGCTAATCAAATGCAATTATGAAACTAGATTATTAATCCAAAGGAAAGCAGGAAAAGGAAAAAAAGAAACAAAGACTAAGAAAAAACATATAGCTAGACAAAAGATTTAGTCACAAATCTATCAATTATCACATTACATCTAAATTATCTAAGTAACTCAGTTAGAAGATAGTATTGCCAAGTTTATATAAAAAGCAAGAGCCAACAATGTGCCGCCTAAATAACACCTATTTTAATTTCAAAGAAACAAATAGATTAAAAGTAAAATCTATGAAGATATACATTATATTAAATCTAATTAAAGAAACCTGCTATAATTATATTAATACTAGATAAATTAGATTTCAGAATAATACATTTTACTGGGAATAAAAAAACTCATAATGAAGAAGAGGTGAGTAAACAAGCAAATAATTCTAAATATTAATACACCTAAAATAAATCTTCAGAACACATAAAACCAAAATTAATAGAGATGCAAGAGAAACTGATAAATCTACACTTATCTACACTAAAAGTTTTACTACTCTCTCTCTCAGTGTCTGAAAGGGGAAATAAAAGCAGAATCATTAAAGGTACAGTAGGCTTAAACAACACATTTAACCGGTGTGATCTAATTGACGTGTATAGAACACTTAACCAAATAACAGCAGATTACCTCTTCTCTTCAAGTATACACACAACATTTACCAAGGCCACATGCTTAAAGACAGATGAATGATCAATGGAACAGAATAAAGAATGAGAAATAAACCCACACAAGTATGGACAGTGATACATACACAAACAATTTAGTGGAGAAATTTTATTTTTAAACAAATGTTACTGAATAAATTGATATCAGTGTTGGCTTTCTAGGGTTACCCTAATAAAACAGCACAGGTGGGGTGGCTTAAACGACAGAAATTTATCTCCTCCCAGTTCTGGAGGATAAAAGTCCAAAGTTAAGCTGTTGGCCGGGCTGATACCTTCCGAGACGCCCTGCTTCGGCTTGCAAATGGTTGTCTTCTGCCTGGGTCTTCAAATGGCCTTCCCTGTGTGTCTGTGCCTGTGTCCTTCCCAAGAGCTTCTTCTTAAAATGACACTAATCAGATCAGGTCAGGGCCCATCCTAATGGCCCTGACACTATCTCCAAATAGAGTCGCATTCTGAAGTACTGGGGGTGAGGACTCCAGGTATAAATTCTGGGGTGATGTGATTCAGCCTACGGCAACATCCATAGGCAAACCAATGAACATCAGTCTGCATCTCAACATTTGCCCTCCAAAAGATTTGCATGAAAATGTTCACAGCAGTGTTATTTCTAATCTCTAAAAATTAGAAGCTGCCTCAGTGTCCCTTCACAGCGGAATGGATGGACAAAATCAGTTATAGTTGTACAATGGGGTACTATCTGGCAAAAGAAAAAAAGAATAAAATGATACCTGGTGTGTTGTGGCTGACCTATGAAACCATTATGCCAGGTGGAAGAAACCAGACACAAAAATATCACACATTTTATGATTCCATTTATATTGAATGTCCATAAGAAGCAAACTTAACATTAAAAAACTGGATGATTGGTTGCCTGGGAACGAGGAATGAACTAAATGAGTATGAGGGATCTTGGGGAGGGGGTGAAAACGCTCCTAAACTGACTGATGGCGATAATTGCATCACTTGGTCAGGCTCCTAAAAATCATTGAAACATGTACCTGAAATGGATAAAGTTAATGATATGTAAAGCATACCGCAATACATTTGTTTAAAACGTATTCAGAAAAATAGTTTTGTACTTTGGAATTTAGATAATGACTATAGCTTCAGACAAGATAATCAACATAATAGGATGTTGTATATTCAGAGACCAAATTGCTTACA
Organism: Phyllostomus discolor; assembly: GCF_004126475.2. Taxonomy (NCBI): domain Eukaryota; kingdom Metazoa; phylum Chordata; class Mammalia; order Chiroptera; family Phyllostomidae; genus Phyllostomus; species Phyllostomus discolor. The sequence continues at coordinate 12,731,762 of NC_040904.2, read as the reverse complement.
ATTTCAATGTGAATATTTTAAAACTGCTACATATTTTAATTTATGTATTTATTTATTTTTTATTGTTGTTCAAGTACAGCTGTCTCCATTTTCACCCCACCACACCCTCTGCCTCACCTATCCCCTCCTCCCACTCTTGAACCTACCCGCTTTGGCTTTGTCCATGTGTCCTTTATACATGTTCCTTGATGGCTCTTCCCCCTTGTTTCCTCTGTTATCCACTCCCCCACCCCTCGGTTACTGTCTGTTTTTTATTTCAATGTCTCTGGTTATACTTTGCTTACCTGTTTGTTTTGTTGATTAGGTTCCACTTATAGGTGAGAACATATGGTTTTTGTCTTTCACTGCATGTTTATTCTGCTTTACTCTTTCAACTAATGCTATTTTCTGACATGGTGTATATACTATTAGTCTAAATATTAGAAAACTTAACTTTGGGATAAGAGGATATAAAATAAACTGGAATGTAAAATCCATGATTTTGAGGATTATTTACCTCTACAGTCTCAGAATTAATAGGGTTTCACAGAGGGTAAACACTCCATTTCGTAGATTGAACGAATGAAGAAATGAATGAATGAAGTGATTATACAATAACAAACACATTTTTTCAAAATGCCAATCAGTTGCTTAATTTGATGAGAATTATTTAATGGTGGAATTCCTTTGCGATAAAATAATAACAGAATCATTTCAATTCCATTTGCTTTTCCAGCTACCAGTTCCTACTCTGTAAAATGCAATCTAAATCATGTCTGTAACCTGGTATTCTTTATTCACCAAATATGAATAATATCTCAAAAATTATTTAGAGATGACCCAGTGGGTAAGCATGCAGAATTACTTTAGATAGGACTCATTTTAAGAAATGTGCAGATTAAACTTAGACCGTTTCCTCCTTCATTTTCGTGCCGTCACCCTGTGGACTGTTGCCTGGCAGGATCCCACAGCAATCGCAAACTCCAGCATCCAAAATTTCATGTGAAACTTACCTAGGACAAAGGCTGCTTGTAGTTTTTTCAATGATCACTTTCTTTCATGGCCTGGCACATGAAAGATGGAGATTTTTCTCACTCTCTCCCTGAATAATGGATTTCGAAAACATATTAGACCTCTCCAGTATAACTTAAACGTAGGGAGTATGTGGTAGAATATCTCGGGAGAGCCCTGCCAATAAACACAAAGAATTAATCAGCCCACGCTTTTGTTTTATTAGACTACCCCAGTCCCATGAGATGCAGTAGTAGTAAAATTAATCCATCCAACATTCTTTAATACTTGCCAGATAAGATGGGATCCTCATCTCCACTTCAGCGATAGGTTGATAGCTTCATTTTGGAAATGCTTGTCCAGATCCAAGAGCTCGGGTGCAGTGCAATTTATTTACTTGGGGGGTTTGGGGCAGGAAGTGCAATGCTCTTACCTGGCGGAAGGAGAAAAGGTGGCAGACTTGCCTTCATTCTGAGCTGTGCCTAATTCAGTTTGAAAGAAAACTGTGGAGCATAAGTGAGAAGAAATATATAGAGAATCTACAGGCTGGATTTAAAATTAGCTTCACCCCAACATCTGAAATTAGCTTCACCCCAACATTTAAGTGATATACTCATTATTCTGTATATCTTAAAGACCTATTTCCCCAACTTTCTCATCTACTTTCTAAGGATCACTTGTATTTGAACCTTTTTAAGCCATGAAAAGGCATATAGTCACAGGTTTGGTTTTTAGTTTTTTCATGCTATGAAACTTACATTCTAATTTCCAGCCAACAGAGCTCTAATTATACTTCTTTGCATTACACCAGAGATGTTCCGTGGGCATAGGGGGAGAAGAATTAACTGCATACCTCCTGAACAAAGGTGTACCTCTCTCTGAAGACCTTGACTTCCAAAGTAAGGATGCTTCTACATCTATTGTGGCTGTTTCACATCTACTGCACTTCTGCCCCTTACATTGTCTACCCTGGCCCACACCTAGTTGTACCGTGCCCTGCTACTATCATGGCCAGACCTACAACAAGGCAGAAACTCACAGACTGACCAGTGTACTCACTCACCCAGAGCAACTCAGTTGGGCTGCATGGAAAACCAGATCTATAGCAAATCTGGACAGGTAAGGTCAAGATGTCCATATAGGTCATGTTCTGGCGCTTTTTTTACAAATACTTAATAGGATTCTAGAAGCAAAACATTTAAAAGCCTATGGTTTAAAAAAAAAGATTCAAATACCTCTGAACCACCAGAATGCTTCAAGATGATAGTAATGTTAGAGTAAAGCTCAGTGTACAAAGCCATAACAAACAAGACGAATATCTCTGGAGACCGGACATGGCAGAGGAAGAGCCTGCTGGGATCTGGAGAGAGAAGCAGGCAGAGCCCACTGCATAATTCCATTAAATTTCTGATTTGCCATCCTTCCTTTGGCTTCACATTCAACAGGCTAGCTGTGATGGCTTCTGGCACCGGGTCTCATAATCACACAGGACAATGTGATTTCTCTTCCCTCTCGGAGAAAGAAAATCTTCCCCTGAGGCTTCCCAGTGGGCTTCCCCATGTCGCTGACATGCTGATAGAGTATCATGTCAATATCCTATTGACAGGATATGTCACACTCTCAATTCTTACCACTTAGTGGGTTTATGTATTTTTTCCTTTTACTACTATCGGAGAAATATACCTATTTTTACTTTAGTTATCTCCCTTGGAAAGCTTAGGGCACATTCCTATTACCTGGCCAGTGCTGTAGTCTGATTCTAACAAATTGCTAGTTTGCAGAAAAGAAACTTTCTTTTGCTTTGACTTCTTTTTTTTTAAATAAATTTTTTAGCTTTATTTGATTTTAATTAATTACATTTTTAAAAGATTTTATTTATTTATTTTTAGAGAGGGAAGGGAGGGAGAAAGAGAGAGAGAGAGAAACATCAATGTGCAGTTGGGGGCCGTGGCCTGCAACCCAGGCATGCGCCCTGACTGGGAATAGAACCTGCAATGCTTTGGTTCGCAGCCCATGCTCAATCCACTGAGCTACACCAGCCAGGGTGCTTTGACTTCTTTATTCAGTAAGTGTAATTGTGAGAAATCTGTTATTTTAGAATAACGACAGCATTTCTCACTAAATCGCTTTACTCCCAATCACTTCTAACACAGGTGTTATCTTCTAAGGCTGGAAATGTTACTTTATTTATTTTTGTTGCTGTTCTGCATGCCTGAAGAGACATGAAGAGTTAGGTCACTAATACTTTTTTCAATTATATCATTTTAGAATATTTTAAACACACGTAGGGTATTTTCAGAGATGTTTTTTATTTTACATCTTGTAAACAAACGTTTGCTGATATCTGTGGTGTGGTTTTAAGGCATCTGCAGGAATAACTAGTCAGGTCATCCAATTTAGAGGAGCTCATTTCTTAATGTCACAAAACAGAACAAACTTGGTGTACACATAGAAAAGACTATAATGAGAGAAGATATTTTTAAACATTTCCTCTGATAAATATAAAAATGAAATCAAGTGCCGTGAATTACTTTTAAAATGCAATTATTGTAGAGTTTGCCATTTACTGCCCTTCTAATATGTTTATTGAATTTATTTTCTATTTCATTTCATTAAAATAATCTCATTTTCACTTCTGGTAGATCTTATCTTACATATTATCTTGATTTTTACAAATCATACATGAGAAAAAGCCATCAAAGAAATAGAAAATTGGAGATGTGACTTCTAATCCAGAAAGTCCCCTATACATAGAATGTTATTGGATACTTTCAAATAAGTACGAGGTTAATATTTTTATAAGCTAAGGGAAGATGTATGCTTCTTATTCTACTGACTTTTTATTTATTATATATCAATCATGAAAATTTCCTCTTTTAAAAACTTAATACCATTCATTATATTTTGTAAACCTTCTATTATAAAACAATTGTCCTTTCCAGAAATGACTGCTAATTGATCGTTAAAAATATTACCATCCTTTGCCCTGGCTGGTGTAGCTCAGTGGATTGAGCTCAGTGGATCGGGCTGTGAACCAGGCATCGCAGGTTCTATTCCCAGTCAGGGCACATGCCTGGGTTGCAGGCCATGGCCCCCAGCAACTGCACATTGATGTTTCTCTTTCTCTCTCTCTCTCTTTTTCTCTCCTTTCCCTCTCTAAAAATAAATAAATAAAATCTTTCAAAAATATTATCATCCTTTGTTCTAAGAGCTGTTAAGTCATGGGGGCATTAGAGCAGCCAACCAGGAGAGAGGGCTGCACTCACAGGCACGCACTGCCAGGAAATCTAGTTAAGGAGTCAGGGAAGAAGAAGAAATTGAGCAAAGGTAAGGTTTTTTTTGGAACCACACTCAGTGTAGTTTCACCTGTAGCCTTCAGTATAAATGAATGACACAGTCACTTTTGTTACGGGGCTGCCTAGAGGGGCCTCGGGAAAGGTAAACTTCCGGGCACTTCTGGCCCTAAGAGATCCAGCGCCCAGAGGAAGCACCGGGGGAAGTCCTCTGAAGGACGTTGCCAAAGCCCGGGCTTCTGCTGGAACACACAAAGGCTTGCCTACATGTTCCAAAGGGTCTAGGTGAAATACCAACAGCATCCAATTCCGGGATAAACCCTGAAACAGCGGTCTACACGTATTTTCAGATTGGCCAGTCAAAAGCATGCTTCTTAAACCACAAGAGGTAAATTTGGCCCAGGGCAAGTAAATTTGGCCCAGGGCAAGTAAATTTGGCCTCGGAGTATCTTGGGCCCACTTTCAGAAGTTAACCCCTAAGATTAAGTGTAGTCTTTCTGCATTTAGCAAAACTGTATTTCCCCCACCCACAGCTTTTGTGTTCATAGAATCGTTTCAGGAAATTCCCAACATGAAAGCGATGCTAAAATAAGGGTATATAAAGCTAGGATTTCGCATGTGAAAAAGAGAGTTTGAGAAGTAATTTAAAAATAATACTAATTATATCAGATTTTTTTTTAGTTTGCTCATTATTAGCTCAAATATTTTGGCACAGATGCAGCATGGAATCTCTGTGATGTCTTACAGAGGGAACTAAATTTACTTGGGCTCTGGCATTTTAAGGTTTTTAAAATTAGAAAGAGAAAGACATTTTTTAAAAACTGTGCAAGTGTGATCAAATGTCAATGCGTAATAAATAAATACGGTTTCCATTTTACAATCTAGTATTGTGTTCAAAGGCTTAGACTTACCGTGGGTTTTGTTAAAGATGATACCACGCAGCAGGTATAAACAAGGTAAATACTCAACGTGCATTCCGTTTTGGAATATCATGTTAAATGCATTTATGTATGTAAAAAACTTGGTGGAACATTAGAGTTTAGTCTCATTGCATATGGCTTTCCTTCCCTTTGTCTTCTGACTTGATATCAGCATTATTAATTAATGGCCATTTTGTTAGGAATATCTATTAACATTGTTCAATTAAATAAAGCCCCCCCCCCCTTTCACACTCTCTTAAGTACCTTTTAGTGTTACGCAGGCATTGACATAGATGATTTAAAATCCTCTGATGTACAAAATAGTGTCATAAATTTGGAAATTATATGATCATTGTTAGCCATAGAGTTATAATTCTGAAAATGACTATAAAATTCCAAACTTGGGGCCCTGGCTGGCGTAGCTCAGTGGATTGAGCGCGGGCTGTGAACCAAAGTCTTGAGGGTTCGATTCCCAGTCAGGGCACAAGCCTGGGTTGCAGGCCACGGCCCCCAGCAACCCCACATTGATGTTTCTCTCTCTCTATCTCCCTCCCTTCCCTCTCTAAAGTTAAATAAAATCTTTAGGGAAAAAAAGAGAAGATACAGACTTGAATGAATGTTTAGAAGGGTGTCAAGAATATTTTAAAAAATAAATTAAAAAAACTCCAAACTTGGGACTCTGGTCTGTGAGGTGCTCCCAGCCACTGCTCTGGACCGATACCAGCAGCTTCCAGAGGACTGCCTCCCCCGGGCCACCTCTGCCTCAACCTTCCTGTCACCTTTCCTGGGCCAAGCCATGTCCTCTGCCTGGCACCTGTTCTGTGCCTGGGTAATGATTCGAGGAGAACTCACATGTGTCTGGCCCTCTTTCTGTGTTCCTCTCTTATTCTTCCCTCACTGTGTGGTTTCACACCCTTTTAGGATTACATACCATTATGGTTCTAACCTTCAGGGCAAGTTATAACCCTCAGCTAATAGGTTTGGTAACCAAAATTAGCTGATGTGTTCTATTTTACCATGAGTTTCCTTCTGTTCAAACATTAGGGAATGTCGCACGAAACCCTGTGATCTAGTCTCAGTTTAGGAAAAAATGAAAAACAAGGTGGGGTGTGTTATTTCACAGGTGGGTCGACATTCTCCTGACATATACTTTCCAAACGACGTCTTTCAGATGAAGGAGATTTTCATCTGATCTCCACTGTTCACTGAGAATATCCCTTAGGGCTGCCCTCCGTCTGGAGTCAGATCTCTAGCATTCTCCAAAACCCTTGAATTATGGAGTGCTGACAGGGGTGCTACAGAGACTCACTTCTCAGACACACGCAAAAGGAGTGGAGCAGCCCACCCTGAAGAGCCCGTGGGAAGGGCTGAGAGCACTGACCCCAGGGCCATTAAACGACCCTTTGTTTTAAAGAGTTGGGAAACTGCCATATTGACGTGGGAAGAGTGGGAGACAAAACAAAACCCTTCTGGAAGAGAATTCATTTTCTGCTCTTCATTTAAAGCGAAAACAATGCTTTTTGGTCAATTGCTAATTATCCACATCATTATTAATCTTAAAATATATAACATATACATAAGTACACACAAATAATACATCATGTGTATACATGTAAGGTGCATGTATGTTTAAATCTGCATGATGTGTTCACCACCCACGTGAAGGACAGTTGCATCTGCTTAGTTTCACTTTTTGGCTAAATCCAATTATAAACGTTGTGGATGGTTTAAAATGAGCTCTAGAATAGCTCAAGGATGTTCCCAAACATGCACTCAATGGTTCCATTAATGAAGCTGGGGGAGGCTTTGCAAAGCTTTCTGGATGGCTTTAAAGCTCCCTGGATTATCATCTTGGCTTAAATTATGGCCCCAAGGTCCCTGGTTCAGCTGTCACTTATTCTGTCTAAATGTCATTTATGATACAAATTTCTCCCACAGGTGTGTTTCAGGAATAATATTTTAAGAAGCAAAATGCATTAATAAATCAGATTTTATTTTTTAACTGTGTGCAGGTCTGTGTCCATATGAACAATTCACAGCTACAGTTTCATATGGACTTGGCTTGAATGTGTTTTCTTCTGAAGGATCACTTAAAATGTATAAAATTCCATCTTGATATGAACACATGATCAGATTTCTTTAAAAGCCTGACAACAAACTGTCATAACCAAGAGAAGCCTAATGATGCATGCCAACTAACTGTAATGTCCTTTCCTGGATGGGATCCTAGAACAGAGAAAGGACATTAGGTAAAATGTCAGAAAGTCTGAATAAAGTATAAACTTTGGTTAACTATAATGTATCAATATTGGTTGGTTGATTGTTTCACATGTGCCCTAATACAAGATGTCAACAGGGGAAGGGCCTGTGAAAAGTACATAGGAATTCACCATGCTATCTTTGGAATTTTTACGTAAATCTTTTTTTTAAAGATTTTACTTATTTATTTTTAGAGAGAGGGAGATAGAGAGAGAGAGAGAAACATCAATGTGCGGTTGCTGGGGGTCATGGCCTGCAACCCAGGCATGTAACCTGACTGGGAATTGAACCTGCGACACTTTGGTTCACAGCCCGTGCTCAATCCACTGAGCTATGCCAGCCAGTGGATTAAGGCGTAAATCTTAAACTATATGAAAAAGTTTTAAAGAAAATGTTATTTTAAAACAGTGCTTCACATCCAAAGTCAGTTTGCGGTATCTAAGTAACAACGATCACTCGTGGCAGATTGATTGCTGAAAGGTCCTTCCATCTGCCCCCATGCTGTATCTGTGTATTTTGTGATCTCTCCTTCCAGCTCTTCTCATTGTGAGGAGGAGACCTTCTCTTTCCTTCTGAAATCTGCACTGACCTTGTGACTCACTTTCTGTAGTAAGAAGTGATGGAATGCCAGTTTCCAGTCTCAGTATGCGTGCTTCCATTGTCTCTCTCTGAGAGCCCTATCCTCCTCGTTGTGGAGGACAAGAGGCCCCATGCATGCGGGAGAGTGCAGCCAGCATCAGCCTAGCCACCCAGCTGACCTGCAGCTCAGCACAGCTGAGGGAGTAGCCACTGAGGGGACGTGCAGCCAGAGAGCCCCACCTGACCCAGAGTCCCATAAGAAGCATAAATATACTTCAAATGGCTAGGTTTAGGGTGTTTTTACTCCGACATCACATATATGCCACTGATATTGGACAAATAATGAATAAAATTAATTCCATGTCTACCTTATACATAATAAAAGACTCACATAAAAAAATTTCTTCATGTGTTAACATAGCACACTTAAACTAAATGATCATTTTCCTATTATATCCTCTCTTAGCTTTCTCTAATCAGTCTTTCATTAAAAATGAATGCATTTAAACTGGTAAGAACAGATACTGCATTTGATTTTAACTGAAAGGCCAAGAAACGATGAACCCCAATAGTTGGTGTACTTAGATTAGCCAAGTACCCACTTGTAACCTTGGCTCAAGTGTACAGAACAAACAGACTAACTTACTAACAGACTTCCTAACAACTTTCCTTCCTCTGTATGTGGGGCATTTAAACTTGCCAGGCGCCTGCTTGCAGCTTCATGCTTGTATGTATTTCATAAATAAACTTACTATCTCCTTCACACTAATAAGTAAATAAATAAATGAATAAATGCACGTGTTTATGGATAGGAAGAAATGCCATCATTAAAATGTCCATGCTACCCAAAGCAATCTATAGATGCAATGAAAATTCTATCAAGGTTCCAATGATGTATTTCACAGAACTAGAACAAATATTTTAAAAGTTTATATGGAACCACAAAAGGCCCTGCATAGCAACAGTGATCATGAGAGAGAAGAACAAACTTGGAGGAATCATGCTACCCAATATAAAACTATAATATAAGGCCATAGTAATCAAAACAGCATGCACTGGCATAAAAACTAACATATAAATCAATGGAACAGAATAGAGAGCCCAGAAATAAACCTACACCTTTATAGCCAATTAATATTTGACAGAGAAAGCAAGCACATATAATAGGCTAATAATGGCTTATCCATTAAATGGTGTTGGGGAAATTGGAGAGATATGTGCAGAAAAATGAAACTAGACCGTTTTCTTACACCACATATAAGATAAATTCAAAATGCAGTAAAGACTTAAATATTAGACCCCAAAATATTAAAATCCTACAAGAAAACATAAGTAGTAAAATCTTGGGCATTGCTTGTAGCAATATTGTATCTGATCTATCTCCCCAGGCAAGAGTAAAAAAAGAAAAAATTAAAAAATGGGACTATATCAAACTAAAAAATTTTTGCACAGCAAAGGAAACCATCAACAAAATAAAAAGACAACCCACGTAATGGGAGAACATATTTGCTGATACACCTGATAAGGGGTTAATATCCAAAATTTGTAAAGAACTTACAAAAGTCAGTAGCAAAAAAAACAAATGATACAATTAAAAAATAGGCAAAGGACCTGAATAGATAATTCTCCAAAGAGGACGTACAGATGGCCAATAGACACATGAAAAGATATTCAACATCACTAATCATCAGAGAAATGCAAATGAAAACCACTGTGAGATACCACCTCACACTTTTCAGAATGGCTATCAACAACAAATCAACACATAACAAGAGCTGAAGGGTATGTGGAGAAAGGGAGACACTTTGCATTATTGGTGGGAATGCAGACTGGTGCAAACACTATGGAAAGCTGTACGGACACACCTCAAAAAATTAAAATGGATCTGCCTTTTGACTCAGAGATTCCACTTCTTGGAATTTATCTGAAGAAAGCCAAGACACTAATTCAAAAGAACATAAGCACCCCTATGTCCTTTGCAGTGTTACTTACAATTGCCAAGATCTGGAAGCAGTCCAAGTGTTCATCAGTAACAGAATGGATAAAACAGCTATGGTACATTTACACAATGGACTATTACTTGGCTGTCAAAAAGAAGAAAATTTTAACCTTTGTGACAGTGTGGTTGGAGAACATTATGCTAAGTGAAATAAGCCAGCCAGAGAAAGACAAATACCATATGATTTCACTCGTATGTGGAATCTAATGAACAAATGGAACTAACAATCAAAATAGAGACAGACTCATAGATAGAGGGCAGGATGGCAGCTATGGGGGTGGGGGGGTTGGGGGTGGAAGGATTAAGCAAAAAGGAAAAAGGGCTCATGGACATGGACAACAGTACTGGGATGGTGGGAGTGGGTATAGGGGGCTAATTGGTAATGGGAAAAATATAATTAAAATTAAAAAACATAAAAAATATAAAAATATTCTAAATATTTTTTAAACAACCACAAAAAATGCAATGGAGTTGAATTTCTTACAACAGTCTCTTCTACATTATAGTTTCTTTTCTTAAGATTAGAGCTTATGCCAATATGCCAAGAAAGGATGTCATAAACCCTATTGTCACTAATGGTCATCTTTTTTGAGCCTCTTTTTTTTCTGACACAATTCTTTACAGTTAACAGGAAGAATTCTTTTGAGGCTACTTACCAATGACAAAAATCTTCCTTATCAGAGTTTCACTGAAGGTTATAACTGTGAAAATAACACAGTTAGATGATCAAGTCCAAATCCTAGCTCGCTCTGAACTGAACTAGCAGTGTATGCCTTAGGTATATTATTATACTATCTCTATGAGGTTTTATGGTTCTCAGCTGTACAATGAGGACTTTAAGAACTACTACCTCATAAATATTTTATGAAGATTAAATGGCATGACATTTAAGTCTTAGCAAGTTGCATGGACCTTTACAACCACTCAGACAATTTTGTTACTATTGATATTTCTCCATGAGTCAGAATTTAGAAAATTCTGGTAATGACCTGGGCTAATATTCTACTTTAACATGTTTTTGTTACAGAATTAATAAAAAAGTTGGCCTACTCTCTCATTTGGGAAATTCAATGTCTGTTCGCTGTCATGAAATCAGCTCAAGTATCGATAATCAGGGTACACAAAAAGCAAAATAGAAAAGACAGCGCTAAAAAGAAGGAATAAAATGTTATCAAAGATGGGAGACATTTCTAGAGCAATCACCGCTGTATGCACGCAAAGGGGTTAAATGTTTTACCTACATTATCCTCTAGGGGTGTCCAACCTTTTGGCTTCTCTGAGCCACACTGGGAAAAATGAGTTTTCTGGGGCCACACATTAAATACACTGAGACACATAATTACAAAAAGATCTCACAATGTTTTAAGTAAAATTATGATTTTGTGTTGGGCAGCATTCACAGCCATCCTGGGCTGCATGTGGCCCACAGGCTGCAGGTTGGACTCCCCTGCATCTGTCCAGCACCTTTGGAGGTAGGCATGATTCATACTTTTTTTAAAGTTGAGAAAAACATGATTAAGAAAGTTTCAATAACTTGCTCAGGGACCAAAGCTAGTGGGGTGGAGGAGCCAGAATGCAAACCCAACAGAGCTGGACAGAGCCAAGGGCACCCGTAGCACCTTGCCACAATAATGGTGTGCCCCCTGGAGTCTTCTGTACGAGCCTGATGCACGCGGTGTACATACCAGGCCTTGAACAATATCCTGGATTTTCTTACTGTGCCAATGAGAACAGGCCCTTACCCTTCACCACTACCTTCAAATATCACACTTACTTCACTCAGGTATATCATGATGATCCACACAACTGGAGTGATTTTCTTATAATCAAATGCGTTTGTTGAACAGATCAGACATTCGGGATGCTAATGCTGCTCCCCACCTCCCAATTTTAACCTGTTCCCTGAATCCTAGACTGCTAGGGTTATAGAGAGCAGCTCTTTCACATCCCTTTTTGGTACTGGATTTTGAAACAAAAGTTAGTGAAAGTTTACTAAGAATATTTTGATATTCTTCTTGTCAGGCCAGGGATAAGATTGTTAACATGTTTTGGAGATTCAACTGCAATATTTAAAACGTATACTTTGAAAAGAAGCCTAGGGCCCTAGCTGGTGTGGCTCAGTGGACTGAGTGCAAGCTTCCAAACTAAAGGGTCGCTGGTTCGATTCCCAGTCAGGGCACATGCCTGGATTGCACACCAGGTCCCCAGTAAGGGGTGCATGAGTTAACTACACATTGATTCTCTCCCTCTCTCTCTCCCTCACTTCCCAGCTCTCTAAAAATAAATAAAAATTCTTTTTAAAAAAAGAAAAGAAAAGAAGCCTTGGGATTTTGTAACAAAGTTTCCTAATGTGCCCGTGCTCTATTTTTATTATTAAAAGGCAAAATATTTATATGATCTGAAAATAAACCAGAGTGTCTCTATTTTTATTATTGATAACACAAGCTTAATAAATCACAGTGTGTCTTGAACTATCTATTCTCCACTTCCTTCTCCCCGAGGAAGAGAGAGAAGACCTCCTTGCACAACCATTCCAGACGTGAATATAGATGTTAACGAGCGGTGCATCTGTTTCACGCGTTAGGGAGCTTCTCTATCAGGCCTATGAGTACGATGTCCACCAATTCCATTAAATCCTGAATGGTGAATGAGCCTCTCTCTGTCAACAGTAAGGGGGTGGCATTTCCATGGCTGTGGCACGGAATATTGATACAGTCTTGGAGCAGGAACTGCTGGTCAAGTTCCTACCTGTGCAATTGGCACTGGTGTTTTTCTTTAGAACAAAATTTAGGAGCCAAAAGTTAGATTCTTTTTCCCCCCTTTACATTCTCTTTATAATAAAATGGAAGTGGTTATTAGCAAGTTTTGTAGAATATGAGTGTGTGCAGGTGCAGAACAAGTCCCCCCCGATGTGCTGCTCTGGCATGCTGGTTATTCTGAGCTGAGAATAAGTCCCACAAGGCTCAGGAGGAAACCCTGGCCTTCCCCTTTACTGCCTAAAAGAATTTAAGACAGCGGACCTGCTCCGGGAAGGGAAACATCACAGATGACCGTTGTTTAATCTGAGCCAGGTGTGGCAGCAGGGCCCGTCTGATCACCGTCCTCCCTGTGTCCCACTGTTTCCAGATGACCCAGCGATCATTTATTTACTAAAAACATCAACTCTTTTCATTGACTTGTAAATTTGCCTGACTTCCCTTGGAAGTCTTAGACCCCTGCTCCCCACTTTTTAATCCAGAATGATATAGATACCTCAGTTGGCCTTACTGTCTTTGGAAACTTTGTGATTATGTGAATTCCCCCTAAGCATGTGTTAAAACTTGATATTTTCCACTCAATCTGCTGTATGTACTTTGAATTATTCGACCAGACAGAAGAATTAAGGGGTAGGGAGAAAGCTACTCCATCCCTTACAAATGTGTGGGTGTGTAAATATGTATATATTTTTAATTGCAAAATTATCTTATCGCTAAAGAAGCTTTAATGACCTAATAAGATTGGGGAATAGTACAAAATTCTTCTTAGCAATAGAAATCTGACTAAAGTAGGTATTTTATTCTTTAAATATTGCTGTATGATTTCAGCCTAAAAGGCTTAGAAAATCCCTGGAAAATAATTGCCAAACAGAATAAAGTACATAGAATGAGTTGCAAATATTCTCATCTGTTTTTTTGATATTTCATTTCTCTATGTTTTAATGGATCTATATGGTTAAAAGAAAAGCAGAATTCAAAAATACTTTTGCCTTGATTCATGTTTTATTTTTTAGAATAGTAAAATTTTCCATCCTAATCCCTAAGTAAATGGTAGCAAACTTCAAACACGAAGTTGGAAACTGTTATTATAATTTGCATAACATTCTGGCATCATTGACATAATAAGCATATTTACATAAGAAGTTCAGAACCAATCGATCCACCAAAAATAAAGTCATATTTAGTTTCTCTTTATGTATCAAAAAATAGCCATATCACTTCTTAATAAATGCAAACTATCTATTGATTGTTACCTCTATATTTATTCTTTAACAATGAGAACCATTGGCTGCAGGATTCCTAGGTCTCTAAGAAAGCTTGGGAAGCCGGCTGCTTCTTTAGCTTATTGTTACTTAGGCTCCTGAGCTTACACCTTGGGACCCCTGGAGGTGCTACACAGAGCTTACCGTACACAGTAAATGTACAATGACCACGACCTGCTTAGATGCTTCTTTTTGCTTTAACTTCATCTTCATTGTATTTTTTTTCATTTACCATTTAGGTCCCCTTATACCCCCTCCCCCAGCAACCACCCAGACTGTTATCCATGTCCATGAGTCCTTTTTCTTTTTGCTCATCCCTCCTACCCTTAACCTCCCCCCACCAGCTGTCATCCTGCTCTCCATCTATGACTCTGTCCCCATCTTCTTCGTTAGTTCAGTTTGTTCATTAGATTCCATATATGAGTGAAAACCTGCTTAGATGCTTCTTAAATAGAAAGGGAGATATGGTGGAACCTAATCAACAAAGCAAACAAACAAGTAAAATACAACCAAAAACACTGACATAAAGAACAAACTGACAGGAACCAGAGGGGAGGGGAGAAGGGAGGAGAAAGAAAGGTAGGGTCATCGAAGAACATGTACAAAGGACTCATGGACAAACCAAAGGGGGATTGGATTGAGGGTGGGAGGTGGGAGTCGTGGGGCAGGGGAGAGCAGTGGGGGGGGGGGGGAATGGAGACAACTGTACTTGAACAACAATAAAAAAGAAAAAACAATAAAAATAAAATATAATGCGACAACTAAAAGAGAAAAGGGAAGGAGAATAGGGTTTTCCCCCCATAAAACTGGAATATATTGATTTCACACTCGCCCTTCATTATTATTCACTTGATTAACAACACAATATTATTTTACATAAAAACATTTGTAGCTTCATTGGTTGGAGGATTTTTTCTATCTTCTGCTCTTTCCATATTTTTGGAACATTTGGATCTGCACAGTATCAAAGAAAAGCTCTCTTTTAATAAAACTTAAGCTTTGAAAAAAAACATTTTATGGTGACTCAAATCATATAATGTTCAGCCTGATATGTTTTATTTTAATTCCATAGTTATATGATGTGAGGATATCTAAAACAATGTTTTTATTGAATATATTTTGCGTATTTTTTTATGTAATAACTAATTTTTCACTATAAAACAAGCTTGCAATGGCAATACAACTAAACACCTAGTGGTTAAAGATGATTACCAGTTGAAATAATTATGAGTATTTGGAAGACAAAGGAAAAAATGTGAAGCCACATGCCAGAAACAGATATATCCACTTGTCACCATAAATTACCATGGGTTTGTGTTGAATTTATTAGTTCCAAGAAGAAAGGCAAATCTCCAGTTTTTTTTTTTATTGAAACTGAGCTATATTTAAGCCAATTATTAATTAAGGACCAGGTCCCCAGATACAACTATTTATAGGGTATGAAGCAATTATGAGAAATATTAGGATTTATAGAAAGTGTCCATGTTCCATGAAATGGCACTCCCTTAAATAGCTCAGGGAGGCCAGGCATATAATTCCCTTCACATATGGTGCATTTTTCCTGTGTTGAAATTTTAGTGCACCAGATACAAATGGAGTTAGCTTGCATTAACATGGCTCCTTAATATTATTGCTCAACATTACCATATGATAAAAACTAATCTCCATTTTACTGAGCATATGGGCATTATTCTATGGAAAGCAGCTGTGACTAATTCTGTCATATCTAAGAGTAACTCCCACCTGTCAAATGTCTTTGGATCCATTTATTCCTCCATAATTAGAACGTTCTATTGGTTGATATATATTTTGCTGCTACTTAAGCAAGCCATAGTTCTGCCTTTATAAAACCTAGATTTTAAAAATTACAGCTTTAGAGTGTGATTACTGTAATATTTTGTGCCCACCAGATGCTTTTTCACAAAAAATAATTACTACCTTTTTATACAGATATGAATGTGTAAATGTATGTGCGTGCAGGCATGCATGTTCATATTTTTAAGTTGGCATGCAAATACATTATTTAAAAATTGCTTTTACTCATCTGGTACCATTCCCATTGCTACTCATACTCTGAAAACAGCTTTACGAAGAAGAACAGAATAATAATTTAATGCCCAGTGTGGATATGGTTTATATGCTCTTTTGTATGTCAGTATTAATACATGGGGTGTTTTCTGTAGAAACTTCAGCAGGAGCTATACAAGAGTGAAAATACATATTCAGTGTTGAAGGAAATCAGTAAGATGTTGTTTTATTGCTAGTCCTGTCACAGAGCAAAACCATCTGTCCTTGATGGAGAGCCATCTAAACACAGTATATCCCTTCTAGCCGTCTCTTTAGAAATCATAATGATAAACCATAAAGAAACTTAATAAAAGAAAAGAAAAGAAGGGCATTCAGACTCTTCCTGCAGTCCATCATGGTGAAAGCTACCGAAGGGTACCTCCCTGGGTGGAGAAAATAACTGAGGCCAATCACCAGCTCAGCCCGCAGCAGCACATACAGGACTGGCTGAAGACTCACCACTTTTGGCAAAGCAGATGCCACGATCTGGAAAGGAAACAAAGGTCCCTACTTAAAAGGAAACAGAGAGAGATGAGTGGTCTGAGGTCTGAAGTTCAAAACAATATCCTTGGATGGTTCTCTAGGGAAAATTAGTCAATCTCTGAATAAAGTAACTCTTTCTTTTCTTTCTTTCTCCTCTTTCTTTCTTTCTGGTTCTTTCTTTCTTTCTTTCGTTCTTTATTGCTTTCTTTCTTGCTTTTCTTTCTTTCTTTCTTTCTTATTCTTTCCTTTCTTCCTTCGTTCTTCTTCCTTTCTTCCTTTCTCTTGAGTTGGTGATTGCCACACATCAATGTGTTTAGAAGTATCATTAAGTAGCTTATTACACTAGCAGACTGATATTTCATTAAGTCCTGAAGAGCTCTCATGCTTGCACCCTAACTGCTGTGTGGTAAGTGCAGAAAAACCACACTTTGAGAAGCGTTACTGCCCCTTTCTACCCTCTTTCCTTCTTAGAAGACCACCTCTTTCCTATACCACCGGGGGAACTGAAGCCATGAGAGTCAACTTCCTTCTATATGAATGTTTGTATCTCAGCCAATCCATTCTTCCTGACTCTTGGTCTTCATGAGGGCATCGCACCTTTGGCCTACCGAGGCTGATCCTCTTTCCTCTCATTTTCTCAGGGCTGTGACATGTCTCTGTGTCTGCTCCATTTGTCTGTATGTCTGCTCCATTTTTCTCTAGCATACATGGTTTTTTCCATCAGTCTTGAAACATCCACGCTCTCCACCTTACCATGCTGTGCCCTGACTCTCCTTCCAGCCTTTCACTACCTCTTCTCCCACTTTTCTTTTCATGTGTCCCTTTCTAAAACATTTGTCTGTATTCATTACATCTACTTCTTTGCCATCAGCTGTTCCTTATCCTTCTCTATCTGGCTTATGTGAATATGGCTCTTCTGAGACTCTGCTTACCAATGGCGTCTGCTAGCTCATTGTTAATGCTCCACTGGAGACTTTTCAGGTCCAGCTTATTGAATACCTTTTTTATCTGCCCTGTTTTCTTGAAACACTATCTTCCCTTGGCCTTCTTGCATTTTTTAAAAATAGTTTTGCTCCTGTCCTGTTCAGGGGAAGAATCTTGCTTTCTGAGTCCCTTCTGCCAGCTCGCTTTTCTGTCACACAATCATTCAGGGTCGGATATCCCCTTATGCTTTTCTCTTTCCTCATTTGAAACATATTTTATGTGGTCTTATTCTTTTACATAAACATCACGTGTATGCCAAGGAGTCCCAAATGAACATCCATCAGCCGGACTTATTTTCTTAGTTCTGGGCCTAGATGTCTAGATGCCTACTTTACAATCCATCCACAGATATCTCCCAGACACTTGATACTTCATACATGTAAATGAGACTCATGATCTCTTCCTTGCTTCATAGTCATATTTACTGTTTCACTTTTCATTATAATATTGGCAGGTATCCATTGTTCAGGCCAGAATTTTGGGAATCATGCTTTACTTCTCTATTCATATCATGCTCCAAGTGCTGTTACTCTACAGCATAAAGATCTTTGTAATTCCCCCAACTTGTCTCTGTTCTCATTCATGCTGTCCTCAATCTAGGCCAAGTGCATTTGTTTCTGGGAATATTGCAATGCTATTTTCATAACTGTTTACCTTCTATCCATTCTTGTCACCTTTCAACTTATTCTCTATATTATTGGCCAATGATCTTACAAACATGGAATTTGCTTGCATCACGCTCTTGCTTTAAAAGCGAATGTCATGAACCCAAGTGTGGCAAGACTTGGGCTGACACAGGAATGTGTTGAAAACCATCGCACTAGAGAACACGTGCTACTCCCTTTAAAGGAGCAACCATTACTTGGCTCTGGCTGACGGCTCCACATGAAAGTGGAGGTTCAGTGTTTCCCAGCCATGTGATTGTTTACCAAAGAAAGCTGTACATATTTAATTTTAAAAAAGAATAATATGCATTTCTTTAACACCTGCATCCCCCAATGAAGTCTAACTGCTCAGGAAGACTGAGAACTCAGCTAGTTCTTTCCCTGCCCCAACACACAGCAAGTGCTCAGAAAATGTTTTTTAAACAAATAAATAAATGCGTGACTGAAAACATGAGAAAAACAGGAGACAGAGAATCATTCTTCGTACAAGTGGCAAGGGAAAAAGAGAGGGATCAGAATACTGAATATCAGCATCATCTTGAAAAGGCTATTCCAGTTGCACACTTTCAGGAGAATATCTGAGGTTAAAAAAGAGCATGTGCAAGTTAAACAGTCTTGTGAAGTCATGGGTCATGACACTTGTTAAGAGAACGCCAAGTCCTTTGGCACTTCTGCGGTGTGGTCCAGAGGGATCGATGTGGATTGGGACAATGAAACTCCTGAGTGCTCTGGTGAAGGATTAGATCATGGAGAACACTCTCCCCAGCCATTGTGCTTCATCTGATGGGAGTTCAGAGCCAAGGCTGTATGTGTTAGGAAAGTAATCCTAGAAATACTATAGAGACTGAATTTTAGGAGATACATGTTGAAAGAAAGAACACTAGTGAAGTACCTATTGCAGGAACATAGGTAGAAGATGATGAAGCTGCACATTGAACAAACAGCACAGAGTCTGTGGAAATGGATTTAGAAGACAACATGGAGTAGAACCAACCACTCTCTATCTACCTCCTTAGCACAACATCATAGTAGTTACATGCTATTCTTAAATAAATACCCCAGTTTGTTTCCTCTATGTATTTTCTCAAACTGCTCTCTATACCTGGACTACATTTATCTTCCCCGAGTAATTACTAGAAGCATGTCTTTTAAAAGTTGTGCTTCTTCTCAAAGCGTGGTCTCAGAACTCACAGCAGTGGTCTCACCTGGGAGCTTGTTAGAAATGCAGAGTCTTCATTTCCATCTAGACTTAGCAAACTAAAATCTGCATGACACCTGATGCTCAGGGGAATCGTGAACACACCAGAGTTTGACGAGCCCTACTTAATACCCAGCTCAAACCTCATCTCCTTCAAAAACACCTGTCTGGATTTTCTAGTCTCTCTGATCCGTAAAAATAAATAGAGCTTGTTTCTATTTACAACTTTTATAAGTTTCCATATATTAGTCCACTATCCTGGTTATCTGTATAAGCATCTTTTGCTTCTCCCTAAATTGTCAGCTCTAGGAGTCAGGAGGGAGGGACAAATCTCCCTAAATTGTCAGCTCTGGGAGTCAGGAGGGAGGGACACTACAGCTGTGCCCTTAGCTCCTATGCAGGACTAGCTTACCCTAGATTTTCCCAAGAGACAGACGGTGCTAGCAACTTCTCTTGCTTCCGCTGTGGCTAAGTTGTATTTCCTGTATTAGGATAACATATCTTGTTGATTGAAGAACTCTCTTTGTCCATTTCATAATAATCATCACTGGTCTCCAGTAAAGCATTATCCATAATTAAATGGTGCTAAATTGCTGCATTTATAGTTGTTAGTGTTAAACATGTGACATCTATTCATTCAAACAAAACAAAACAAAACAAAACAAAACAAAACATCTCGATGGCCTAATAATGGACTTCTTAGCATTAGCCTTCTAAATGTAACATGTTGCTGAATTTGTTAATATCAACTTGAAAATGATTTTCAGAGCTTATCGTGAAAACAATAAATAGATTTTTTCCGTCATAGAATTACTTAATTTCTTGTGATTTTTGTTATTATCTAGCTTGTATATATTTGCAAAACAACGCCCTTCTTAATTTTGCCTATTCCTTTTATGCTTAGAATCTTAAGAAAAAAAATCTAGGTTAGACTATTTGTGTATAAGTCCACAAAAGTTTTCCTTTTTTGGATGTCAGATTGAGTTAATGTTTTTTTTTTAAAAATGGGTCACACAGAACATCATTCTCTCTTAAGCAGCAGAGTGTACATGATTGGTGTGGACTGGGTTTTAGATAAAGGAAACACTCTTTCTAAAATAACATGCATTCAGCAGCTGGAAAAGAAGTAGTGAAGCGTTAAACTGTCCATTATGCCTAAGGAATAACTTGGCCAAAATCCTTCCCTCCCATTAAAAGCACTGAGTGCTCATTTGGATTTATGTAACTGTGCTTAGGGTGTCTGTCAAACCCATTTATCATTTCTTCATTTATAATTCAGGCTAAAAAGTTCATTCATATCAATTTAAGACAGCTTTTTTTAAAAAACAGAGCATTTTTAGTTTCAATGAAAGTGGTATTAATATTTTAGGAATTAAAAATAATGGGACTTTCTGAAAGAAATCATTAGGTATTTTACCTGTTAGTAAGGTGAGTTTTTAGTTTAAAATTATTCTCCCAGCTTTGTTGTGAGGTTTTGATGTTTCTTATACAATTCAGACACAACTTCAGGTGACATTTGAAGTAGAAGAGAAGGTGGAGAGCGAGAAGGGGGCAGCATACAGTCTTGTGAGTTTGAGTGCCGGGTGCTGTAAGGGAAATGGAGCGCTATGGCCATCCCATCTGACTTGAGTGCCCTAAAGCGAAGGCCAAGGCTCCGGTGCACTTAGCTGACTGAGTGCCACAGTCTCTTTAGAAAATTTTTAAACATTCTTTCTCCCCCCCCCCATTTTTTTTTGCTGGGTTTATATAGAGGGAAGGAATTAGTATTTTTTGAATGTCTGGTGTGTCAGATGTTTTGATAGGTGCTGTAATAACCTTGGCATGTCATTCTCACAATAAGTGAGATCTAGTGAAATAAGGAAATGTGCTGAGAGAGTGAAATTAATCTGCTCTAAATCCCGGTGATGGTTTCTGAGTAGGACTGAAACTCAGGTCTAGCCTATAGATTAAAAATTCGCTATGAGATTCACCCTTTTCAAGAGTATTCATCCTTTCTGTTGATCAATCACTTGTTCTATCATTGCTCTTTGAAGATAATGCACATTTTTTCCTGTCTTTTTTATTTTCTATGTATCTTCTCCAATTCTCCCCACCCCTAACTTTTCTTTTCCTTTTACTTGCTTTGGATTCCCTAAATTTCTGGCATCTGGAATGTGGAAAACTAGGGGTTGTTATTTATTTGAGTTGTTGTTTCTGCTGCATTCTCTGTTGCCTCTAATTTTGACACTCCAATTATATGTATGTTAGACATTTTCAGCATACATTTTGCATTTTGTTTCATTTCTTCCCAATTTATTTTTCAGCATGTGCTTCTGTTTACTTTATATTGAGATGGCTTTTAGTTCAAAACTCATGTATAAGTACTAAATATAATTACTAAAACAATTCATTGAGTGTTTAATTTTAGATATTCCATTCTTAGTTCTAGAATGTTTATTTGAATTTTTACTTGATTCAAAATCTGGTCAAAATTATTCATTTTTCCTCTATTTTATTTATTGTGTTTTCTAAAGTTTCTAGTACAGATTATTTTCATAGTTATTGCCCCTATTTTTTTATTTAAGCAAAATTCATGTTTTATTACTTTATTAAATGACTTCTCCATTCCTATGGATTGCAATATTTTTTTTTAAAGAATTTATTTATTTATTTTTAGAGAGGGAAGGGGGGGCAGAGAGAGAGAGAGAGAGAAACATCAATGGAGAGAGAGAGAGAGAGAGAGACAGAGAGAGAGAGAGAGAGAGAGGGAGAAACATCAATGTGCGGTTGCTGGGGGTTCCGGCCTGCAACCCAGGAATGTACCCTGGCTGGGAATCGAACCTGGGACACTTTGGTTCCCAGCCTGCGCTCAATCCACTGAGCTACGCCAGCCAGGAGGTGGATTGCAATATTTTTAGTTATATTTCAAGTTGTATTTTGCCTGGTAATTTTAATATAACGCCATGTATTCTGTATATAAGAAAAATTAGTCACTGGATCATGTTATCTTCTTCCACAGAAGGATGACCCTGAATTCTGGCTGGCGGCTGGAATGGGAACCAGTCTTCTGAATCCAGTTAAGAAGTTAGCTGAGTCAAAAACTGTTTGCAGTTTTGGTAAAGCTCATTCTGATTCTATTTCAAGTTTGTTTGAAAGATTTAAATCTCAAGTCCCAACTGAGTTCTTGGAGTTTTTAATAAAACCTTTTCTCCTTGGACAGATCTGAACTCCAATTTTGGCTTCTTGGTACCACAGGACTACCAAAAATTCATTCTGAATTTAAGTGGCGTTTGGTTTACCTTCTTCACTTTTTGCTCCATGCAACTTAACAATTTGGCAAATGTGTCAGGATGACAAACTTCCACCTGTCTCACCCATTTTTCCCTATCTTTTCCCCTATATATGATGTAGGCTCATCAATTCCTGAGTGCCTTGGCAGCTGTCAATCTCAAAGCTGCCTTTCCAGACCTATGTTATCACTTAAAGCTCCTCTGGTTTCTTAGGCTTGGTCCTTGGATAATTTCTCCTTCTTTCTCCTGGTAAGAAAAGTCACCAAAGCCCTGAGAGAAGAAACAAATTGCAGATGTGGGTGAATAAAGTGTTGACTGGCTTCTCTATGTTTCTCAAGGATCTTGACCTTTCAAGTCCTAGTTGCCTTAGCAACTCTCTAGGGCCTTTGTAAATAAAACTATATATGTATAACTAAATATATAAAATTTTATCATTTGATAGAACTTATGTGCTTTAAGTTAACCCTTCATCAAAATCATAAGAGAGTAAATAAATGTAAAAATATTTCAGTAATTTTTGCATATTTTACTTAAGTAAACATAGGCATATGAAGGTAGGAGAGTTTATTATAAGTATACATTTCTAAGAATTATTTTTGAAGACTATCACTATAGTTTGAATGGCTTAAGTTTTCCAGTGAAGGGACATGGAAACATAATTGATTTCAGACTTCGAAAGATGTGTGAACATGATGGACTTGAATGGTCTTCATCACTGTAATACTGTGAGAATTCAACATAGTATGAAACATGATAAACAGATTTGAACAGTTTTGTAATTTCAAAATCTCAAGTCATGAGACATGTATTTTTCAAATATGACTTTTAGGTTGATGAAAAATTTCATAATAACAGTCTTCAATGTATAGCTGAGAAAATGGGTAATAGAACGTATCCACTCAAATTTTATTCATGCGGATTTATCTTAATTTTTGAGTGAGAATTTTTAACAAATAGTATCACGTTTAGCTTTTGTTAGTATTTCTTAGAGTTCTATTTAGGGTAAAACATAAAGGCATTTGTTTCTTCCAAGTAAACATATCTGTGTCATAGAGCTACATGATCATTTTTTTACATATGGAAATATAATAAAAGTAGAAATATTTTTCCAATATCAGAATTTTTATTGATAAAGATCATATTATTTTCCAAGTTGCGAGAAGCCAACTTGAGGGAAGCGGTTGATTGTAGATGAAAACCCTGAAATTCAGAATATTGTAAGTGGATGAACTTAGTTTTAATTTTATTCTACTTTTACTGTGTATCAGTACTTAAAAACTAATTTCATTATAAATCAATTTATATAAAATGATGACACTGTTATTTAGCTTATAGAGTTTCTGTGAAGATTAGAGCCACTTAAGTGCAGCATTCTGAGTAAACTCGGTATACTCAGACTATACTGAGTGCTCAGTGAAGTGCCTGTAGACATTTTCACTATATGGTAAAAAATACTAACACTATTAAAGAGGAAAGCTATAGAATGGCCCAGATGATTTAAGTAATCTTTTTTTTATATTTATGAACTTTGTATAGATTGCCTAATAAAAAATAAAGGTAGCACAATCAAAGATGGCATAATACATACCTTTAAGTTTAAGCACTTTTTAAAAAATTAACCACATAAATCCAAATACATGCTCACATACTTTGTTAAAAGAGGCACAACATCAATTTTTAAATAATGCAAGTATTCTCAAAAAGAAGCTAAATGCAAAGACTAGAAGTTCATTTGACTTTTGCTGATAGGCATAAATATGTTGCAAGACTGAAAAAATAAATTTTGAATTTCAATATATTCCCAGAATATGACATTATTAAAAGATATATAATAAAATTATTTAATACTTCTATATGTCTTCTTCTAAATTATATAAAATTTTATCAAGGCATAATTGTTTATAAAAAAATTTTGGCTTGAAATATTACTACCAAATTCCCAAAATCCAATAACACATGGAATTTGGTACTCAGCTTAGAGTTTTACAATAGTATATGTTTGAAGGAAAGTAATATTTTAACAAATAATTTTTTTTGTCAATCAGATATTATTTCAAATAACATCTAATGTAGTATAACATAAAAGAAGCTAAATTAACATAAACAAGTAATCAAATGCATGCAATTTTAAATGATTAAAATCTTTACAGTGTACCAAGTGCTTAATGTTTCATTTGGAAATTTTCAGTAAAGTTTAATAGTACTACCTAGGGAATAAAGTATTCAGACCTTATTTAATTTAATGCCTCCTGAAAGGGAGTTTGAAACACACAGACAGTAAAAATCATATGAAAGAAGCATATAGTAGTTTTATGACACACTATTGCATGCCTTTTGAAATTATATAGCAATTTTCCATTTTAAACAGCTTTAAAGAGTAAATTTGTGAAGCTAAAAATGGTAGTATCACATTAGTCAAGGAAGAATATGTATGTTTATGGGTAACTAAATTGATGTAAAAAATGAAAGCATTGGCCTCAACTTTGTAAAGTAAATTAGGGAATTCACAGCTTAGATAACTATTTGCTTTCAACACACTGTATCCATTTCTTTTGTTGAAAGCAATTACTTCATAATTTATTTTTACTTGTTCATAATAATCACTTTACATAAGATATATACAATAAAATATTAAAATTACTTATCTTTTTACATTTTAAGCTCTATAAATTATCTGAGTTTTGAGCTACATAATTAGATTTTGATGCATTTTATTGGTATTTGGTTTAGCTTTTGTTGTTGTTTTCATTTTAATATATTAAATGAAGCAACTTGCTTTTCTAAGTTCTGCTTTGAGTTTATAGGGCTCATAGCTATGATGTGAGTAATTCAAAAATTTTCCACCTTACACATTCTTTTCACTGAAATAAATGTCTTTCTTTAAGTCTCCAACCAGAGGAAAAATTAGGTAATTACAGAACTTTTCTTTTGTATATATTAGGGGAATATGTGAGCAAAATTAATCACTTTTGTCATATCTTTCTTTCTATCTTGAAATCATGTCCTCTTATTTTAATACTTCTTTCATCGAAAATCTTTAGAAGTCACACAGGGATAATTTTTTTTGTTTCTGTTTTTTAATGATTCCCAACTTCTGGGGGAAATTCTAATTCTTGATAGAATTTTACTTAT
This sequence comes from Phyllostomus discolor, assembly GCF_004126475.2. NCBI lineage: Eukaryota > Metazoa > Chordata > Mammalia > Chiroptera > Phyllostomidae > Phyllostomus > Phyllostomus discolor. Next base: position 12,705,906 of record NC_040904.2, on the reverse strand, counting down.
GCCATTGGCTTTCCAATAGAGTGTATACCTTCTCAATGTCTTTTCTGCCTTCATAATAAAATATTCTAACCTAAAAGGTGCTGAGAGATAATTTACTTCTAATGCTTTTACTAAAACTAATAGCTGTTAAGCAAAGATGACGATCAAGTTTACAGAGCAGATGAGTGACAGAAACAGAGACAGAAGAAGGATGAAAATGGAGTGCCTTCTATTTTTTGGGCCCCAGGCTAGTTAGTACCTTACAAGTATTGCCTTTCATAAATCTCCTAATATTCCACAGAGACAGAAAAATGACTATGAAAAATACATGTTGCTCTCTTGGTGTGAAATGCATGAAGAAGTTTAACAACCCTTGGGAAGACAGATAGACATTAAACTTCAGTGCAAATAACTAGTTGCCTACAACATCCATCTTAATATTTCTGCATTTATTAGTGGTCAATGGAGCAATGTCACTATGGTATAAATAGCAAAGAAAGCTTCCTAGATCAATCTGTAAAAGAAACTTTATTTGCCCATAGAGTGTCATATTCCTTTAATCTTCAAAGACCAATGATCCAGCCTCCTTTTATGCCTTGTTCTGGTAAATCCTGCCTTTCATGAGGTCCTCCTCCCTCCGAGTGTCTGTAGATATCCCACTGATGCTTCCAGATGCCACACATCTCTGACCACTTGGCCAGCTCTTCTGCTTCAGACTCCTCTTCCTCCCTGGTCTCATTCATTACTTTTGGTCTGGAGACCAGGATTCGTAGTGTGTCTCAGTTCCTTTCACTGTACTATGTCATCCAAACCATAGATACAGCCCTTTAGTTTCTCATAGCTGAAACAGAGATTAGAGATTAGTAAGGCTCTATGGCAACAGAGAGAATTTTAAATTGGTCGCTGAGCATACTCGACTCCCTTGCAGCTGGAGGACATCTCTACATTGCAGAAGAGGGCTGCCCGGCAACACACAGGCCATCCAGTTCAATTTGAACTTCAGAAAACAACAAAGAAAATTTTATTATAAAAATGACAAAATACCTGGACATACTTATACGAAAACCTAGATAGAATTATACCAAACACTGGGACATACTTAAAAAAATGTTGTTTACCTGAAATTTCAATTGAAACGTATTTTTATTTGCTTAGTCCGGCAACCCTGGTTTTAGGTGCCAAGTGTCTTTAACCACCAGCCAGCCTTCTAGTTTCTCAAGCACCTCTTTGTTGTTCTTAGATCTATCACTTAAGCATCAAGAATTTTTTAAAGCCCATTTGAAACATGTAACTTGGGTTTTTCTTTAAAAACTAGCATGAAGCCCTGGCTGGCGTAGCTCAGTGGATTGAGCTCGGGCTGCAAACCAGGCATCGCAGGTTCAATTCCCAGTCAGGGCACATGCCTAGGTTGCAGGCCACAGCCCCCAGCAACCGCACACTGACGTTTCTCTCTCTCCTTCCCTTCCCTCTCTAAAAATAAATAAAATCTTTAAAAAAAAAAGAAAGGGCCATTAAAAAAAACTAGCATGAGAACGTTTAGATTTTGGCTCTCACTCCATCTATAGAATTTGGACATGAGAATAATTCCTGATCTTTCTGAAACTAAAGGTTTATGCCCCCCCCCCAATTCATGTGCTAAATTCTACCCCCCAATGTGATGTGGAGCCCTTGGAAGGTGATCAGTCACGGAGGAGGAGCCCTCATGCACAGGATTAGTGCTGCTCTCAGAGAGGCCCTTCGCTCCTCGCTCCCTGTGAGGGCACGATGGGAACAGGACTGTGAGGCAGACCTCAGGCTCTGACCAGATACCAAATCTTCTAGTGCCTTGATCTTGGGCTTCCCAGCCTCCAGATCTGTGAGAAATAAATGTTTTTTTTTTAACACACCCTACTTACCGTGTTGTGTTTTGGGTGCCCCAAATGACTCAGACAACCATACTAAGCATCAGCCCAGACCGTAAGCCCTGCCTTGTGTAGTGTCTATCAATTCGGTGAGGCAACAAAGGAGAAGGTGTTTAGAGAACAAGAATTCTGACCCAACTGTAAAGAAATGGGTATGTTTCATGTTGTCTTTTAGGTTGTTTGCATTGCTTGATGACATGGGAATCTAATGCAGACAATCTGTAAATCACAGCCAGGTGGCAGAACAGAGACCATCAAAGAGGGCAGAGTATGTCGTTTTTGACCCCCTTCCCTGGATGCCATCCTGTGTCAATCTATCAGCTGGACCATGTGGGGTGTCTCTCCTGATTCAAATCTTGAATTTTCCTGATTTGAAGTCCTCCAGTTCTGTCCTGTTATGTTCCTGACTTACACTACAAAGCTCATGTTTACTTGAAATTGGGTGTGTGGTATTTTCATCCCACTGGGCCTTAACCTCTGTTCGGTGTGAAATGACTTTAATCCCCGTGTTTAGTTTCATGGTGGTTTGGTATCTATTTCCAGGTGTGCACATGTGTGCTCTCTTTTAATCTAGACTGTTTCCAGAATTTCAGGTTCCTATTCTCAGTGGTGTTGAAAGAAGGGCCCTGTCTCCTCTCTCTGGTATTTAGAAAGATCTGTCCAAAGTCACTTCTCCAAATTTTACTTTCTCCCAATATTTCGAATGTTTTTCTTTTCAATCTTCCTGTTGGGGTGGCATACTCCTGGAGCCAACAAACTGCTGTCAGGTGTTAATCAGATGTTATGTAAAGTCTGTGAGCGTTGCCCTGGCAAGGCAGAATTCCACCTCTGAGGGTGAGAGGTAGGGGTGGGTGGGTGGGGAGGAAATTTGTGGCGGAAAAATGGAGACAACTGTACTTGAACAACAATAGAAGGAGAGAGAGAGAGAGAGAGAGAGAGAGAGAGAGAGAGAGAGGGAGAGAGAGAGAGAGAGAGAGAGAGCGAAGAACGAAAGAAAGAAAGAAAGAAAGAACGAAAGAAAGAAAGAAAGAAAGAAAGAAAGAAAGAAAGAAGAAAGAAAGGATTCATAAACTCCATGTAAATATACTGTGCCTTTTCTATTTCCATGGTTGCCATGTGATATGCTTTTGGAATCCAAGGGTCTGTCAGCATTTATTCCAGACCTAATGATTCATTTGGGCCTAGAAATGGGTTTTCCTCTGTTGTGGTTGTGGGTGGGGGGCTGAGTGAAGCATCTGATTGAATGCTGCTATCAGGACATACCCGAGATGCATAGCAAGTTATGAGATTTTCCCCTTTTATGGGAAGGCAGTTCCCTTCAACACGCATTAACTCCCCCATCTGCCTTCCTAAGTATTTATCTAAGGATAATTTTACTTTCTGTTTGTAACACTGAATGCTAACAAAATTCTCTGAATAATTGCATTGTGTGCCTTATTATCCATGAAGATACTTCCTCTGTGTTGTTGCATAAGATGCATAAAGTTCCAAAATGGAGCTGTTCATTCAAGTGCTCAAGTACAATGAGAAGTGTTGCTTCTTTGGCAAGGCTGCGTCCCTGTTGTTGCATGCTTGGCGCACACAGTGTGCTATCGGATCCTATCATTCTCCCATGTTAAAAAATTCCTCAGACATCAAGAGAAATGCTTTGGCAAACTTCAGTAACACATTCTGTGAGAATCAAATCAGTTCCCACAATCAATTATTTGAACGGTCACATAAAAATGTTTTGTTTTCATTAATATTTTAAAGTATTTTCTTTTTGTTATGAAGGAGAGACATACTTTGTATATTTAAGCAAATAGATAGGATTTCACTGTATATAATTTAGAGTCATTCCAACCCAATTTGGTGTTTCTTATATAACATTTGACTTTATAGCAGTAGGATTTTCTATGTATTTTTCAATTCCAAATTTCAAATCATTCTTCTTTGGAATAATTAGAAAAGGGAGGGAGAAATGTTGCCAAATAAAATAGAGAATGCTGAGCTAAATTTAAGTTTCAAATAAATGTTTTCATTTAATATAATTAAGTCCTGTATAATATTTGGTACATACTTATACCGAAAACAAATCAGTTTATCTGAAGTTCAAAATTAACTGAGTATCCTGTATTTATATGGTAACCCTAGAAGGGAGGTAAAACAGATGGTGCTGAAAAAAATGAGAGGTCATGAATGAAATTTGAAAAGTATCCTTGTAACTTAGATTAGAACTTTAATTTTTTTTTAGTTGTAAGGTGAGAAAGAGAATTACTGTACCCTCTTAGAGGAGGTCACTACATTCCATGGGTCAGCCCAGCACTCTCCTTAGGTTCTATAGCTAAAAAAGATACACAGAGACCAAAGAACTTGCTTAAACTAGCGTGCGGCACAGCTGAGATGACGCTTGGTGACGACAGGGGATTGTACAGAGACCACTCATGCCCCGCCCATCACTCAGGGCTTTGTCTCTGAGGACAGCATTGCCGCATCCCAGGGACTCATTCATCTGCAAAAAGTTCTTCATCTCTCACTGGTGTGGAACTCCAGTCTTACGGTATTGTCGCAAAGGCTTGCTAAAACATATTTCTAGTACAATATAAATGATAAGCACTTCATGCAAATATTTGTTTTCCTTCTTAAGCATTTATGATTCTTTTTTTTTTTTAAGATTTTATTTATTTATTTTTAGAGAGGGAAGAGAGGAAGATAGAGAGAGAGAAACATCAATGTGCGGTTGCTGGGGGTTATGGCTTGCAACCCAAGCATGTACCCTGGCTCGGAATCGAACCTGGGGCACTTTGGTTCCCAGCCCTAGTTCAATCCACTGAGCTACACCAGCCAGGGCTGCATTTACAATTCTTTGAATTTCTGGGATTATGACAGGATTCCCAAAAGAGAACCTTAGATTATGAAACTGAGAGACCAAGGACATTATTTTGAATCAATTATTAGGAAAGATATTAAATAATCAGTTAAGAGACAAAAAACAAGGTGAGAAATGCCTCTTTACATCATTGTATTATCCACAACCACACAAAACAAATTTTCAAATATTGTACAGACTCAGAGATGGAGATCCTGACATATATGTAGAGTCAATGGAAGGTGGAGTACTTATGCAATATGCCCTATTGCTAATTTTAAGTGTGTATATTAATATTAGTGTTAAAGTTACTTGTATTTACTGTGTTAGATCATTAGTTTCTTTTCTGTATTCATGAGGGCTCTCCAAATTTTATCCCTGATTTGTTCTCTAAGTCTTTTGTGTCCCCTGAAATTATAATGATCATCATAGAAGCTAACATTGCACGAGAGATTCTGTTCCAGGGCTTGACCTGTACTCATTCACGAAACACTCAAGACTTTGTTACAGCAGTAACAAAGTCTTTATGTTTTTAGTTTTCCTATTTTAGTTTTCCTATTGAAGGTCAGCGGGTTCAGTAAAATGTTCAAGGTCACACGGCTAGTAAGGGAGAAACCAAGTTAGAACCCACGAGCCCTCTTTTTTACTGTGTTCTGTTACTCTGTTTCTACCAATGGCTTAAAGCAACCAATTGTTCTGCTTAATCGGTACCTGTGTCAAATCAACGGTGAGAAACTTTAACTGTCTTCCCTGAAATGAGGGGTAATTCTTTTCTACGTAGCTTCAAACCCTTAGGATATGTCCCATTTGGGGATTTCCTTGGTTTTCTGCCTTATTCTCAAAAAGTGTTATTTTACTAGACTTCAAACAGTTTTGGATAATTAGCTCACAGACTTTAACTGAATAGTGTGCTGCTATACAACCCCTCTCAACATTTGAAACATTTGAAACTTCTTTGTTGATACAGATTCAAGTGTACAGTGAGAAATTGTATCCCCTCAAATTGTTGAGTTTTGTTATAGAATAGACCAAGGGATAGACAAATAATCTGTTAGAAGAACACATACAGATATTTTAATAAAATTTATAGGAATCTCTGAGGAAGATACATTTTTAAAAAAATAATAAAAATGGATCATTTTGCCTCTTGTCTTCATAAAATCTTGTGAGTGGCCACAAAAATAATTCTACCATAGTCCATGTAACTGGCATAATATCATTGAATTTTACTGGAAATGACCCAATTAAAAATATCATACTTAACATCTAGCTATGTTATTATAATGGAACATTACTTTGTACATTTTTTCAGAAATGTGAAACTTTACAAATGCCATTAGATATTAGATATTTTAACACAGTGACTGTGTTTTATACTTTGCTTTTCTGATAAGCCATGTACAGTGTCATTGCTACCTTAGTATAATTTCATGAATATTTACCAATAAACTGAATACAGTTTTCCAAAGTTAGATGATCATTTGAAACAATTTGTTTAGGTTATTTGTTGCATGATTACGTCCTGTATGAATTCGCACTTTGTGTTGAATGTGACTTCTTATGCAGGACCTAAGGCAGGTGCTTATCTCTCCCATGTCCCTAGGTGCAAAAGCTCTGGAGTCATTCACAGGTTAAATAAAATAATACACTGTACCTTTGCTTAGCACCTGTCTGCTGTTGCTCTCTACTAGTTTTTAAAACTATACCTTGGGATAGTCTAGATGGCTGGAATATAAATTAAATCTTTTTCGATAAACATGTTTAGAATTAGCAACTTAAGAGAGCCATAAAACTGAGTTTAGTTCTAGATGATATCAAGGCACAAGTTTCAGGAGTTTTGTCATTTGTTTATTTGTGGGAACACGTGAGTTTGATTTTGTTTAGTTAACATTAAAACAATAAGATAATATTTTAGATGCATAATTCAGTTCAACCAGAAACTTTAAATTATTGGGTTCCCACTCAGCATCTATTTCTAGGGCCTGGGACGTTCACATTTACTGTCTCCACGTAGCTCTGCAGCTACAGTTTGAGAAGTGGGTTACGTTCTCCACCTGGATTGAGGCATTTTTCTAACTCCAGGCCCCAGACCCCTGGATTGTCACTATGATGCTATGATAGTGTCATCAAACATGCTGTTGGATGGCAGCCAGATTGTGCCCAAGAGGTAGCTCCTTGGAGGACAGTTCTGAACTCTGGGAGTCTCCCTGGCTCTGACCAAGGTGCTAAGCTTCAGTCTTTCCAATGATACCTAAGCACCTAATTCACTTTATTACTTATATCCGCTTAAAACACATAGGGTGGCTTGTTTTTTTCACAGCTGAGCCCTAACTAATTCAAATGAATTGTTTTTGCATTCATTTTTTGTGTGTGTAATTTGCAAAATAATTATAAACTGGTAAATAGCATTGTTAAATAACTACAGCCTTAGAAAATGAGAGGTTACTCATTAATCCATATTCTACCAGTGTGTACAACTCTAATCCAGTTTTGTTTTGCTTTATAAATCCCAAAAAGTGTTGTATTTTTTCCGTCAACTTAGGCTGCCAATGTAAAACCAATATAAATTGGTGTTACAGAAGTTTACATATAATCTTTAACAGCTGGGCTTGAAAATAATTCAGGGTTTAAAGTTGAAAATGTCTTCTATTTTACTAGGTACAGAAATTAAAATCTGAGAGGAAGGATTAGGTGATGTAATTTCTTCTGTTTGATACCAAAATTCCATAAGAATCTATATCTAAGAAATATAAAAAATATTGCTGAAATGCACTTTTCTAGGACTTTGAGCAGGGTGGGTGACAGAGCGCATTTTATGAACATTTTTTATGCCTTGTAAAAAGAGCATTGCACATATATGTTTAATTCTATATAACAATGAACTTACTTTGTCTCTGCTTTTTATATTCCTTTTTGGTTTACTACTTCAGGCATTAAATCAAGAATCTAATATGTTGAGGGAAAAGGGTCTCATATCAAAAGCTTCTTTCTTCAAGCAAATATTTGGTGGGCTCCCACATGTCTACTAAAATAAAAACTAGTGAATACTGTGTATGAGTATCACAATATTCTTTTCAAGACCTTGGCAGCAGAATTATTTAAGTATGTCATTCTATCTTGAAAGCCAACTATGGGTTTATGAGTAGGTGGGGAATAGATCTATAAATCACTTCTTGCAAGGTTGAGAAGCTTTTGGACTTAAGATCTAGTAGTACTAATTAAAATATTGTGGTTTTGAACAAAAGTGGCAAGTTGCATATGGTTTAGTTTGCTTCGAAGTAAAAGAAACGCCGTTATTCCCCTCATCTAATGGTTACCATTGAAGTCAGCCATTTTGGCACAAATTCGGTATTTTTTAAGCATTGTCATGCACAGTTAATTGCAATGAACACGTAACCTGGGAATGCATTGTGCAATGGGCCTGCCATTATGGGAAGGGGTGAGCACAGCTCCTAGCAAGCATCAGTGTAGCTCTGTGGTTAAGCATGTGGGCTATGCAGACCCAATATCTGAGTTCAAGTCCTGACTTCCTCTAATATAAACTTCATGATTTTTGGCACATCCTTGAAATTTCAGACTCAAATTTTGCTGCAAAATGAGGACTACGATTGTATCTACTTCATGTGACCGATGTGAGAATCAAATGAAATGATTCATCATTTCAGGGCAAATTCTTTCAAATAAAGGAATTCTGCAGAAACATAATGAATAATTCTCCTAGTACATAGACTGACTCAAATGACAATTTGTTGGGAAATACTAGATATATAATACTAAATTATAAATTTATTTTAAAAGAAGAAATGAAGCAGCCCTTTAGTTCTGTGTAGAGTAGCTTGCGCTACTCTAAGGTGGCTGCGGGGTGCAGGCACCTAAAGCACTTGGAGCCCCTTCCATATGGTCTGGCTGGAGCCTGCACACACCTTGCCACCTCCATCTGCTACCCTCCATGTGGGTGACCACACTAGGTTTCTGGTCAGGTTAAGGCTGCAGGGTTGCAAGAGAAAGGATTTCAGTGGGTTCTGGGAACAAGGTCATCAAGCAGCCTAGCAACCCTCTGCCTACCTGTGGGCTCACTCAGCTGTGTGCATGGCTGGGTGTGTGCCAACAGGGATTTATGAGAAAGGGCTCTGCCAACAGCCTTGGAATCGCTGCCTCTGACCTCCCAGAAACATCTTAGATGTGACACTTTTGAAAATTATCCAAGAAACTTCCTATCTATCGCTGACCAGAATCTCATTATTTACTTGAAAAACTGGTTATGCCATTTGAAGTAGAAAGACCAGTTGATGGTCCAGTTGTTTTAGCTTAATGCACGCAAGTTGTACTGATTGTGAATTTATGCCTCCGTCCAAAAGCTGCATCTACATTAACAAAAGTTGATGACAAAGACAAAGAATTCCATTGTACCGAGAATTAAAATCACACATTGACCTCCAGAGACCGGTCCAAGTTGAGTGATGATACTGAACATCGATTTTCCATCTTCTTCTCAGTGCCTCATTCTGTTTGCAACTTGAGAAGCTTCAAAATTTATTATTTCTCGTTATTTCAACACATCTTTATCTCCTGCCATCAACCTTGCATTCTCCTACAGGCTTAAGTACAGGCTGTATTTTGTCATCTCTTAGAATTCCTCCATGCAATTACTTGAGTAATAAATTCTGTTACGGATTTAAATAAAAACGTTACCCCCTTGCTTTCTTTAGATTTCTGCTCAAATGTTACCTTACCATTCCTTGGTCATGCTACATGACACAATAGTCCCCCATGCATGGGGCTCCTTATTCATTACACCCACTTGTATTTTTCTTTAAAACACTCATTGTCCTGTGTTACGATATATCTTGTTTGTTTTGGACTTCCCTTCACTAAAAAGACATGATATCATTAAGAACACACCTGTTGTTTGCTTGTTTTTTAAGCAGTATATCCCCAAGTGCCCAATGCCAAGCACATAGTAGGTGCTCAATAAATATATTCAAATAATGAATGATATTACTTTTGTCACACGGCACACTCAAATGTCCAGAAGATGAGAAGGGAGAGGTAGCTAACAGAAAGCATGAAACATAGGGAAGATCACCCAAAGAGAAAAGTCCAACCCCTTAACTACCCCCATACTCTGGAAAAACCATATTTAAAAAGGATGAATTCTAGAGAAGATTGATGGACTCCCTTTGTGCTTGGTCATTAACATGTGAGACATGAAGTTTTATAGGAAAGCATGATGGCGATATCAAGGGTAGACGCAGTAAAGTCTGAGTTTCAGCTGGTGTCCAGGGAGGTCCGTGTACTGTGACGGGAAGGGAACGGAAGCTGGTCCTCCTTTGGAAGGTGCCTGGAAGTACAAATCAGTGGTAGTTCAGGGCTCAGCTCTGCCAGAAAAGAACTTTTATAGGAATAAGAGATGCTCTAACATAGTGACAGCATGGTTATTGCTTCTCTTCAGAGGCGCTTTTCTCTGTGTATCGCTACATGGTCTTTGGATGTTGCTGCTGTGTTTACATTTCCCTAATTCTGGCAAGGACTTCAGTGACATCAAGAGAAAACATATTGTAGTGGTTAAGAAAACAGATGGGGCTGAGTAGCTTGGGCGTGAATCCCAAAATGCTCCTGGAACTTAAGTGCATAATCTTGGGAAATTATTTGACTACTCTCCACCTTAGTTTTATGAACACCCTAAGGTTTTAAGGAAGAGTCACTGGGTTGATTTTTGTAAAGACCCGATGGTATTGACTGCCCTAGTAAGTGTTATCTGAGGATTTGTTGTCACTACTATTCTGTTGTAACAAGTGCAACATGGAGCAGGGGGGAAAAGCACACGGAGAGGATGAGGAGTAGCTATGAAGGTTATGCACCTTCGCGACGGCCTCACTACCATAGGCCAAATCTAAATGGCTAAAAGGAACTGTTATATACGTGACTTCTGGGTTCTACAGCAGTTTCTAGGCTTCATACTCAGACGTTGCTCATGGGAACAACGAGGGAAACATTTTAAATGAGCCTTGTGACAAACACGGTAACAGAGAATGCTTCCATTGTTGTGGAAAACACAAGCGGGACTACTGACATATAATCCATATTGTGAGTTGTGAAAACCCCCCTTGTCCCCTGAGAAGTGAGGGGAAAACAAACAGAAACAACTCAGAGCATTGGTGATGCTGGGAGTTTTGTGGGAAAAGGCACCAGTGTTTTTCAATAGCGTATGTCTTTCCAAATCTCTGTCCATGAGTTATGTGAAAGATAAAGCATTAACTGCAGTTAGGTGAATTCAAATTGTTTTAGGGATTTCTGCCAAGAAAAGCAGTAAGGGAATTCCACAACTCTCCCATGTCCTGGCTTCATTCCATTTGAATATATTGAAAAACAGCAGCTGTCACTCATAGAAGATGGTAACTTGGACAGAGATCGCCTTGATTGTTTAGGCAAGCGATAGCGGTAGCTTTAGGGAGCTTAAACATTTTCTTTGAATTTTCATTTGAATGATGTAAATGAACAAATCTTCAATTTCTTATCTTTGTACTACAATTATTATACTATTGTCTAAGCAATCATCTTTCTTTCTCCTTTGGTTCTTACTAGTCACCATCCTATTAACATGTTTTAATTGATCTCTTAGTGGCTTCTCTTAATCTGGATTTTCTCCATCCCCAGCCCCAAAGAAGAGGCTGATGTAAGGACTTCAATGCTGGTGGTTTATTTAGGCCTCCCCCCCGTGGAAAGTCAGAGGAGGGGAGGAGTGAATGCCAACCCAGGAGACATTTTTGAGTGGAACTGCAGCCACTGTGTGCATCTGGGCATGGATCCCGCCTGAGGGGCTCTTTACCATGTCCCTCTGCATTGTCCATCCAAGGAATTGGCCAATCCATTGCCCACTGGTTTAAGGCAGCATTCACCCATCAACACCCAGTTTTATTTATCAGAGGTTATCCCACTGGGCATTAGCTCACCCATAAGTGCATGATGCTCCAGGGCAAAAGGTGAAAGCCACGCAATGCGGCTGAGACGGAGTGCACAGCTTACACTTGTGCACATCTGGTGGCTTTGGCACTGATAGCCCATTGGGGTCTGGCAGGGCATAAGAAATCTGTGAGGCAACCTGCTATGTAGGGAGAAAACAGTGAAATCACCCCAATCCTCAGCCGGTCTCGTTTCAGTCTCAGGCCGATCAAATGCGCTCACTCACCCCGATGAGTGAACACCGGCTCTGTTGTGCATACCTAACTCTAATATTGGACAGGATCCTCTACCAGGGGCCACACTTACTGACTCATTTATATATGATGACGGTAATAACCATTGTGTTATTATTTTTTGTGTCTTTTCAAAAATTCCTCGAGGGTTTGTTATTGTAGGAAAATGAGATTCAATGATTTTCAATAGCTTGTTCAACTTTCCTTTGCCATACTGCCCTTCAGTGGCAGTACACACCCCACTTTTTGTTGTTGCCACACCAAATCACCTCCTACTCAGCAAGCCGCGTTTCAGACGGAGGCGGCCATGTGGCGGTCCCTCCTACGGAAGAAAAATACCACAGATTATAATAAGGGGATTGTAAGGCTCATGAGCAGCCCTCTCAGTTTTGTCCGTCTGCCCTGTGCGATCGTTTCTCCTGTGCTTCAGCTCCGCTCCTCTGTCCCTATCTGTACACAAGGGCCACATCTCTCAGATGGAAAGATTGCCATCCCCATGTTCTCACGAACTCATCAGTTTTGGGGGCTGTTGAGGTTGCCTAGGAAACATCAAAAAATGATAGTTTAGGTTTTTGCTAAAACAAAACAAAATAACCTGGAAGCATTGCTGATCCCCGAAACACAATAGTCCGTAAAGTACATACCTGGCAACCCAGGTCATTCAATTATTTTAGTAATGGAGCCTCTGCATGTGTTTTATATTGATGGTTTCAGGTTGCCACATTCTCAGCTTATTTTAATTCTATTTCTTGGTGCTGTATGAGGACAAAAGCTATTAAATTCATCAAAAAGTGCAGTTGTGACTTGGACATCGAAATTATTAATGTGCAATTTAACTGTAATAGAAGTGTACTGAAAATGTTATTTCCTAGTCCTCTGAATTTTTTTGAAGCTCATTGTTATTTTGGGTTTTCGGAAACGAGAGCTCAGGGTGCACATTAACGTGCTACTGTTTCATTTGAGAGTGAAACCCAAGGGATGTGAACCTGAGGAGGAAGGAAAGGAAGGTGATGGAGGAGGGAAAGCAAGGGAGAAAGTCTGCTACCACCTGCCGTTGCTCAGGTTAGGGAAGTTTCTTGACCTCTCACACTGTCTGCCAAGGGACCATATGAAGTCCCATCTCACATGGCCGTCCGTGGGAGAATGAATGATGTTATGGACTGAATGTATAACCCCATAAACAATGTGCTGAAACCAAACTCCTCAATGTAACGTTATTAAGGGGTGGGATTTGGGGAGGTAATTACTATTAGTTGAGCTTATGAAGGTGGACTCCCTATATCCACGAGTAACTTTTGACTCCCAAAAGCCTAACTACTAATAGCCTACTGTTGACCAAAGGTCTTACTGATAATAGAAATAGTTGATCTACACATATTTTGTAGGGACTCCGCATTATATGCTGTCTCCTGACACCAAAGGAAACTAGGGGAAAAGATACACTTACAGTATTGTATATTTCTATTAAAAAAACAACAAAAACTGGGTATAAGTGGAGTCACGCAATTCAATCCCGTATTGCTGGAGAGTCAATTATAATTCACTTCTGCCACACTCCTCCTGCCATACTCCCACAAACCTATTACTTCCAGAGAAAAATCTGTGCTCTTCACTCCAAGCTCATCTCTCCCCACTTACCCTTTCCCTGGTTCTCTTAACTGCACTCACAAAGAATACGCTGTTCTGCCTCGGAACTCATCACAGCTTCGTATACCCCTCTATCCCTGAAGATGGTCTTCCCTCTGCTTCCTTCTTCTTGACTAGCTTTGAAATTTATTTAACGCTCAGCTCCAGGATGAGTGCATATTTTTTCCTCTAAAAAATGAAAGCCTTCCACCCAGCCCTGGTCACTTCTCTCTCCCACCTACCAAACATGCTCTCAGGTGAAGATTATACAACTCCCTGGACATTGCAACTGTTAGTTCACGTTGTCTGAGTACCTCCCCCAAAATGCATCTTATCATGTTGGCATGTCTGCCGGAACAAAGCATGTGGCCTACAGCAGGAAGTCAAGAAAATTATTGCCTACTGCATAAACAAGTAACTCCAACTTAAGTTTAATATGGAGTTTAATTAATTTGAAAAGGGGACCACCACTAAAGATGAAAGAATCTTACTTAAAAAATTACACTTTTGTGTTTCTATCATGAACAAGGGACCCTTTTATTAGTTATGCTACTAGGTCATTTGTCAGTTTGGCATGAAAACGTATTTTTGTCATTGCGTGTTGTCCTTGAAAAGTCCACACTGGATTACCAATTGTGAAATAATTCCATGCATGAGAAAATGTTGTCTATATTCCAAGCTCATCATTTATATTTTCCTTGAAAAAACACAGCTGTTCCAAAATTAGGTTTCTCAAACATAATTACGACATATGTGAAAAATGGTAAACTAAGAAAGAGAAATGTTCTTTTTTCATCGGTAGTTTTCTGTGTTTATAATTGCTGATTTTTATCAGAACCACACACAAGAAACCTCATGATTTATTATTAAGGCAAATGGAAAACTGTATTTTTAAAGATTTTATTTATTTTTAGTGAGAAGGTAGGGAAAGGAGAAAGAGAAGGAGAGAAATATCAATGTGTGATTACCTCTCATGCGCCCCCTACTGGGGACCTGGCCCACAACCCAAGCATGTGCCCTGACTGAGAATTGAACTGGTGACCCTTTGGTTCACAGACTGGCATTCAGTCCACTGAGCCACTCCAGCCAGTGCTAGAAAACTGTATTTTAACAAAACATCTGCCTAAGTTCCTGAGAGTAAACAAACATTCACTTACATATTAATAGCCTTTTATCTGGTTCCCATGTCTTCAAATGATTGATCTTTTGAAATGTTTCTTTTATTATCCTCCTCCCGATTCATTGCCCATTTCAGGTGCCGTCTTTTCCCACTTGAACTACTATAGAAATGGTCTCACTTGCCTCCATGTGGTTAGTTAGCATCTTCCATTCTTTCCAATCCTTCTCCACCTCCCCCAAACATATATTCCCATACTGTTATTGTCCCATACTCAGGAGCTCATTATGTTACATCTGATCCCCATCAGATTATAAGGCCTATGATTATTTCTTCTGGTTTAACCTCTTCAATAAAATCTTAGTTCAACACGGTGGACCCAACTCCAAGTCCAACCTTTTATCTTTTTAAATTATTTTATTGTTGTTCAAGCCCAACCTTTATAGATGTGTCTCTCTCATTCCTACTACACATCTCTCACTCAGTGCCCGGACCATCAGTTTCATCAGTACTTTGCCATTTTGTTTATATTTTTTCTTTTTTCTGGCTCTCGATATTATATGCTTGCTACAAGATCTAATTCAAATGTTACTTTGTCTATGAAATGTTTCTATGTTTCACAAATAAAAATTAATCATTTTTGTGTGTTTCCATTGTTTGAATTTCTGTTACACATTAGTTTGTAAATTGCTCCCATGGTTTCCCTCAATCTAGGAGTTTTAAATCTTGGAAAACAAGTTCTATATAGGTTTTCTTTTATCTAAGTTTTATAAAATGTACTGGATATGTGTATATTGTGTGTATATGTATATTCAATAAATAAATATTTATGATTAGATAGAATTTTCTTCCAAAATGCTCACAACACTACATCTGCATCCTGTCTTGAAGCAACAAAAGTCCTCAGATTGGGGATGTGACATGATCCATGTCTGATAGACTGGCACCTAGTTTCTGAGGGCGTGCCCACTGTGGAGACATTTCTCAACCTTTCTTCCAGACACAGCTCATCTCTCCTGGAGCTTTTCTCTCCAGCTTTTTACTATTGTTTGTAACAACACTTGATAAAATTATAAAAAGAAAGCATTCTGTATAGTGATTCAAAGGGATATACCTAGTAATGTTTCAGAGAGGACCCTGGAAAACACCTAGCACATTTGAAAAAAAAGGAAGAGGAAAAGAAAATGTGATCCCTTGACACTTTTTTTTTCAGACATTGTTTTTGGCATGCAGAGAAAGTCACTTAGGGCCAATAAG
Source organism: Phyllostomus discolor (assembly GCF_004126475.2). Lineage (NCBI taxonomy): Eukaryota > Metazoa > Chordata > Mammalia > Chiroptera > Phyllostomidae > Phyllostomus > Phyllostomus discolor. The sequence continues at coordinate 12,689,982 of NC_040904.2, read as the reverse complement.
ATATTTTGTTTCGTTTTTTTTTGAACAGTTCATTTTGCGTTGTATTTTTCCCATTACCATTTACCCCCTACACCCTCTACCATCTCCATCCACATCCCTCCTGCCCCTCCAACCCCCACCCCCCCCCGGGCAATCATCAGCCATCCTTCCATCCACACCCTCCGCGTGGAGCTGCCAGCCCGCTCTCTCTGAGCCTGCCTCTGTTTGCTTGCTAGTTCGGCTTATTCACTAGATTCCGCATAGGAGTGACATCATATGGTATTTGTCCTTCTCTGACTGGCTCATTTCACTCAGCATAATATTCCCCAGGACCATCCACGCTATCGCAAAGGATAAAATTTTCTTATTTTTTACAGTGGAGTAGAATTCCATTGTGTAAATGTACCATAGCTGTTTTCTCCACTCTTTTACTTGGGCTGCTTCTAAAGCTTGATTATTGTAAATAATGCTGTGATGAACGCAGGGGTGCATGTATTCTTTCCAAGTAGTGTTTTGGGTTTCTTTGGATAAATTTCAGCAGTGGAATCACTGGTTCATAAGGCAGTTCCATTTTTAATTGTTTGAAGTAATTCTATAATGCTGGCTGCACCAATAGCAGAGGCAAAAACATAATAATGGGTTAAAGATAGATTATTCAATAAATTGTGTTGGGAAAATTGAACAGACACATACAAAAAATGAAACTGGACCACCTTCTTAGGTCACACACAAGAATAAATTTAAAATGGACTGAAGACTTAAATGTTAGACTCAAAGCCATAAAAATCCTAGAAGAAAATATAGGCTGTGAAATCTCAGGCATTGCTCATAGCAATATTTTTTCTGATATATTACTCAGACAAGGGAAACAAAATAAAAAAATAAACAAATGGAACTATATCAAGCCAAAAAGTTTTTGCACAGCAAAGGAAAATTTCAACAAAGTGAAAAGACAGCCTCCTGAATGGGAAAACATATTTGCTGGTACATCCGATAAAGGGTTAATATCCAAAATTTTTAAAGAACTTAGGAAATTCAAATCCAAAATAAAATAAATAAACAATCCAATTAAAAATGGACAAAGGACCTGAATAGACACTTCTTCAAAGAGGACATACAGCTGGTTAGTAGACATAGGAAAAGATGCTCAACATCGCTAATCATCAAAAAAAAAGCAAATTAAAACCACAATGAGATATCACCTCACACCTGTCAGAATGGCTGTCATCAGTAAATCAACAAGCAAGAAGAGGAGAAAGGGGAACCCTTCCGCACTGCTGGTGGGTCAATAAGATTTAAATCACTCTTGCCTTCATTTAATGGTTTCCCTTCTTATCTTGTAGTCTAGTGGTTTTTAAAGAGAAGAGTGCTGAAGTCATAAATACATACATGTTCGCAGAGATAGGGTGAACTTTCAATATGTTTGAAAGTTCTAGAAACGGGACTATAGCCCTATTTATGATTAGTCAGTTGTGATTGGCAAATCTCAAAACCAAGGTGGAAAGCTGGACAAATCTCATTCTTGGAAAACTCAAGTTACATTTAAACTTTTAGCAAATGAGACTATTCCTAGAATATCTGGTTGATATTAAGAGAGCCAATTTGTTTCAATACACTCAAGAACTATTTTACATAAGGATAAAATATTGGATAAAAATGCACCCAGTTGATGCAATCATTTGCTTTTCAGTCTGCATGATGCCAGAGCCCTTGCCTCTTCCAGTCAGCATTAATTCATTTGTTGATGTGAGCAAGATATTTTAAACATTTGGGAGATCTCTTAAGAAATAAATAAATCTGATGAAAAAAGTTTTTTAAAAATTATTTTATGGTTAGTAAAATGTTCAGTTTCAAAGAACTAAACTCAGTATCTCTATTGAATCATAAGTACATTTTGCTCATTTCACTACATTGTACTAAAGTAACAGCTGATGCTAAAATGTACTAACCCTGAACGAAGACTGGATGGGAGAAAAAACAACCAAACAAACCCCTAATCTGTAGCTGTTGTCAGGGAACTCTAGGGCTTTTACTTCTAAGACAAGATGTGATTTTACATTACATATAGTTGAGAGGACATCATTTTAGCTGTTTAGCTGTTTACTTCTCTCACACAGTGCATCAAAATAACTGTCTTACAAATGACTGTGTTCACTTGTCCCTGATCTATTTTTATATTGGTTGTTATTGTTTAGCTTCAACACTGTCTGAAAGACTGCAAATGTTTATATGCACATTTAAGAAAGACATCTTTGCTACATTGGATGTTGTCATTAGCTCTTTTGTAATTGTGCTGACTTGTAAAGTTTTATTTAACAATATTTAAACCATGGCATTGTTTCCTGAGAAAGAAGGCATAATTGATTTTTATCTTTTTATTATTAACAAAAAAGACCTAAGAGAATAAGCTACTTAGGTTTCAAAGACTCTTCAAGTTATGACATTTATTTTATTTTACAAAACAAAGGAGGCAAATAAACCAAACCTGGTTTAAATAAGTTGTTTCAGCATAAGTGCTTCTTGACTCAGCTGAGTCAAATTTCTTTGAGCATCCCAAGTGTCTTGTCCAATGTAAACATCTAATTTGTTACAGAGGCTAAATATAACACACAGACCGTAACAGTAGCCTGTAGCTCACAAAGTTTTATAATTTGATTGGTGGAGTTCCCAAATGTCTACTAGTGGACATTAGGCTGTTTTATCTAAAATCACCCAAGCACAGGCTTCTACTAGCTGCTTGAAGCTGTCCTCCATATGTTAGCATCAAGAGTACAAGCCACTGCAATTCCTCATGACCAGACAACACTGAAGGAAAGAAATAGTATCATCAACTCTGGTTGGTAAAGATATGAATGTCTTCAGTTGCTGGAAGTTAACAATAGTTGTATCAATACTATTTTGATGTTTATATCTACTGATTTCCACAAGGGTTGAAGAAAATGCCTATTAATTAATCAGAGAAGACCTTTTCTCGAGATATTTTATGGAGAAGTCTATGTGTAAATATTTGGAACGAAGTGTAAATTTAAGTCTTCCTAAAATGACTCTACCCTCAAATAATTTTGTTTGCAAAGGTCACATCTCTTGAGTAATGACTAATTTTCTCCTGGTGATTAGTAATCACAATTATGAGGAAGAGTTTTCTTGATGACTTTTTCTCCCACTACATGAAAAAAACATATTACAAAATAGAGACTCGGGGACATTTGGTTCTTCTAAATCACATTTTTTTTACCCCAGTAAATAAAGCATCCAGTTCATGGACTCATGTATTGCCACATTTCTACATGAGGCTATATAAAGTATTTTATTTTAAGAATTGATAGAGTGTCAACAAAATGTTTATTAGCATTTTCTTTAAATATCTAAATTGATTACAACTTAGAAAATTGTTTTCCAATGTTTTTGGCTTTGTAAATGTTAGAATGGAAATGATACTTTCACTTAATCACTTGGACATCTTTATCAAACATCTGGACATTTGATTCCATTGTTTTTTTCTTGATCCAGACTTTATGCAGCTGTTTGGTGCGATGCAGCTGCCTATCAAGCACACTGAGTCTACATTCTTATCACTCTGCACATCTGGTGCTGTTACAGCCCTTCTCCAGCTTCCATGCAGGCAGAAGCTAGTTAGCTAGTTTCTGGGACTATTTTGAAATCCTGAGTTAGTTCATAGTTTAAGACATAGATGTAAAAAGAAAATTACTGGATAAAAAAGTAATAATACACTTGTAACGCATTGCTTCCCATCTATGCCTCAGGCTCCACAAGATGCAAAACTGGTCATGTATCTTGTTTTCTTGGTTTCATGATTCCTTAACTATTTAATGATGGAAAAGTCACTTCACTTTTCTGGGTCTTAGGTCTCAAATTTAAAAAATGTAAGGGTAACATGTCCCTTATCTTTTAAAGTGTGTTTAAAAAATAACATGAGATATACTCTCTTACCAAATTTCTAAGTATATAGTACGTAATTATTAAGTAGAAGCATGACAGATCTCTAGAATCTCTCTTTGTCATCTTGCATAACTGAAATTTTACACTCATTGAAAACCCACTCTATTTTCCACAGTTCAATTTTAAACTCTCTTCTACATCTGAATTTTATTTCTGAAAATTTCACATAAATGTTTAAACCAACATTATTTTCCAATAATATTGACTTAGTGTGCATATATATTGTTCAAACCAAGTTAAGCACCATAACCTTTAAGAACTAGAGATTTATTAAATCTCTAACAGATGAATTTTATTTTAGCAAAGACAGAGAAAGATGCAAAACAGGCATAAGTGTACAGTTCTGCCAACCAGCAGATGATGCCATTCTCAAACTCATAATGCACACATTATGCACCCAAGCGGAGCTTGGGTGTCTGAACATTTTGCATACATATGTATTTTTTTTTTTTTTGCTTATGAAGTTGGAGAGGGAAATTATCCCACTTCTATTTAGCTTTGGTGGATAAAAGCATGAAATTAGAACTTTAGGGATAAAATCACAACAAAAGGTTTTTTCACATAGGTAAAAAGTTGTACTACAGTGAACCTTTAAATAACAGAACAAATCAAGAGAACAAGCTTATAATAAAGGTAATGAACACTTTCAGGTAGCTGTTACTGTTTTTTAATAGTAAGGAGAAAACTGCACACACAACCGTAACACAGCTCAACATTCATTTTCTGCTTCTATAACCTTTCACAACTTTCTTCTACTATCTCAGGATTTCTCAATTTAGCAAGTGATGTCTCTAGAGCAAAGCAGAGCAGGTAAGAAGCATGGTTGAGGTGAGAAGCAGCATGGTGTGACGGCTGGAAACACGCACCCTAGTGCCCAAGAGTCAAGACTGAAGTTCTGACTAATCTGTTTCCTAACTATGTGGCCACAGTGAAAAGTCATTTATTTCCCCTGTCCTTCAGTTTTCTCGTGTGTCAAGTGTGAATAGTGATGCTAAGGTAGTTGTTGTAAAAGGAAGTGATTCGATAAGTGTTTAGTACTTAGAACAGTGTTTAGCTTCCAGGAAGCAATTAATGATGTGTGGTGTGGTGTTAGTGTGTGTTAGTGTGGTGTTAGACTTACTCAGTGGAATGCAGCAAACCTGGGAGAGGAAAAAATAGGATTCTATTATGACGGATATTAATCAGGATAGACAACTCTATTGTCATGGCAAACTTGGGATGATATGTGCTACCCACACATTTTATAAATTTGGGTAGTGAGGTACAGAAAGCTTACACAATTTTCTATTATTAAATATATATCTAATCCCAAAGCTAAGAGAAGACTGTCACTTTTTATCAGAAGAGATGATTAAAATAAATGCCTGGGTTTTAAAATCTATTGAGGAATAAAAATTGTTGGAACAGCTAATAAATTAGGGCATCATGGTTGAAATCTACTTGAAAGTTTGAGGCTGTATCTTAATGCTCTGCCACATGATGGAGGGTAGGGGGCACAGCTGCTAGAAGCTGGATAGGTGACTGGGCCCACAGAGAGAAACCAAGGGAAGGGAAGTATGCAGTCCCCTAAGTTTCACTGTGGGTTCACAAAAGGACAGTACAAAACGGGCTTCAGAAGTGAGGACAGCATCATCTTCTAGTCCTCTATACGTGGCTTTGAATCAGATGATTATACTCAACTCCCTAGTTTGGTGCATGTGGGTACAGGTGAGGGCCCAGACTTAAGTGTCTTCTATCTCCATACAACATTAGTCCGTTGCAGGCCCTTTCAGAAGAGATACTTGGGGAAAATAAGAGGATGATTACCAGTTAGAGAAAGACAAATACAATACGATTTTACTTAAATGTAGAATCTAAAGAACAATATGGACAATCAGACAAAGCAGAGACGGACTCATTGGTGCAGAGGACAGGCTAATGGTTGCTTCAGGGGAGGAAGTTTGGGACACGGGGTAAAATAGTGAGGAATTAAGAACAAATTTGCAGTTACAAAATAGTCACGGGGATGTAAAGTACAGCTCAGGGAATATAGTCAACAATATTGTAGTGACTGTGCGTGGTGACAGATGGGTACTGGAGATATCGATGGGAATACTTTGTGAAAGATATGATTGTCTACCAAGGGTGTCCAACCTTTTGGCATTTCTGGGTGACGCCGGAAGAAGAAAGTTATCTTGGGCCACACATTAAATACATTGTGACACAGAATCACACACAAAAAAAACTCAAAATCACAAAAAATAATTATCTTAAGTAAATTTAAGATTTCGTGTTGGGCTGCATTCACAGCCATCCTGGGCCACAGGTTGGGCACCGCTGGCTGGACACTAGAAACTAACAAGGAATGATATTAAATGTAAGCTTTAATTAAAAGATAAAAAGATGGTTGTTCACGTCCATCCAAAGCTAACACATTGCTCTTATCCTGAACCACCCGTCCTGCTCCCTCTCTCCATTGTAACCCAATCTCATCTCAACTTTTTTCTGTTATCATTTCATTTAATGTAGCCTTTCTTAGTTCACAATTGTTAACTACAAAGAACAAAAATGCTTAAGGAAAGGTTCATTCCAGAGTGTTTCACAGAATCTAAATACAGTGGTACCTCAGTACTCACTCTTAATTTGTTCTTTAATTTGTTAATTTAGTGCCGGAACCGAGGAGTACTGAACAATGAGGTGTTATCTCTTGTGGGGTGATAGCGTGACTCATACAGGTTCTAGCAAGTACGAGGAGTCCTGAGCAAGTGTCTAGTGCTGAAACATTTTTTTTTGTCAAAATGCAATGAATACAGGGCTTGATGAGTTCTGAAGCTGACGAGTACCGAGGTATGACTATAGAGAAAGTATTGTCACGTCTTATAAGAAATGGTGGCAAGAATTGAAAAACCATCACAATCCAAGGTCAGCTTGGGCTTCTATAAAGAAAAAACTACCACAGACTGATGGGTGGTTTAAAAATAAACATTTATTTTTCACAATTTGGGGGGCTGGAGAGTTCGAGTTCAGGGTGTCGGCAGATTCCATGTTTGGCAAGGCCACTTCCCTGTTTGCAGATGACCCTCTTCTTTCTGTCTCTTCATCTCTCTCACGTCTCCTTCTGTAAGAGCACTAACATCTCTCATCAGGACTCTGCCTTCAGGACCCAATGCCTCCCAAAGGCCCGCCTTCAGATACCATAAAGTGGCGCTAAGGTTTTAACATATGAATTCTGGGAAGACATGCATTCCAACCATAGCAACAGCCTATTTGCCTATAAGTTTTTGATGCTATCTAGTCTCTTGGCAGTGTTTCTATCTATGACTCAACATCATTCCATAACGCTCTCCTTTGAACTGGATTTTAGACCCATTACAGGTGACTTAGCATGACTGAACTAAAGGATGCTATCATTCTTTGAGCCTATATGAGTGTCGGTACCTACTGTTCGCAAGTAAGCACTAGAGACTCCCTGTTCAATCAAGTTAGACCATATGCCCATCCCAGCTCACTAACCAGTTTAAGGGTTGATTTCATGGTGCATGAGGCTGCGGGAATGGAATCCTCAGCTCTGGGAACAATTTGGAGAGGTGGGGCATAGACTGAGAAGAAACCCCAGATGAAATCTACCATATAGCGTTTCTTTTATCCACTGACCGTCACTGAGCTACTCTGTAGGCCAGGCTCTGACTGTTGGGTTCCCATAGTATTGTGGGTTTTTTATTTTATTTTGGTCATAGCACTAACCACAATGTATTAACCTTCATCTGTTTATCAGATTCTCCTTTCAAGCAATCTGTGAACTCCTCCAAAAGGAGCCCTGAGTTGTATTTCTTCTACTCCTGGCACATCTCGTAGTGTTTTCACACAGTAGATCCCCAAAGTGTAATGTTGACTTAATTATCCATGTTGAGTCATTGAATCAATTATCACTCTCAGTGACTATTTATATAGAACAGAACTACCATGTGATTTCACAGGTCAATTCTACTTAGGTATGGAAGCTGCAGATTATTTGCAGTATCACATTTGATGTATCTTAGCCCAGAATTTTCATATTGTCACCAGCCACTCTGCTTGGAAGGCAGAGTGCCAGGACTGGGAGTTCCCTAATGAGGCAATCAGCAAGGCTTTGCAAGGTGCTCTGAAAAATTCTGAGAAATGTGTCTGTCTCTACTCTCTTCTACAAGAGACATTCTTCTACAAGAATCATAGTGCATATATTAAAGACACTAGATACTCTTTAAATGTGCTGATACCAGCAATTTTCAAAAAATTTCAACATAGAATTTCTCCCCACCCCAAACATTATCTCTTATTCTCCTAAGACGGTGGTTCTAAGCCATTGGTCAAAACCACATTGGCAGGTGCGGATCAGAAGAGCACAGTGACAAAGTAATAGAAGACATCAGGAGAAAGAAACTCAGTAGAGAATCAAGAATCAGGAGGCAAGGGCCATGAGAAGTGGACGAGAGAGTCAGATTAAGGGGCATGATGGCGCTAAGCCTTTGGGTGGAATACTGCAACTCTATAACGGCATAAATTAATGCCCAGGGATCTGTTGGTGAAGCTGATAGAAACAATTTAATAGGAACTTAAAGGCAAAAAGGACATTTTCTGACTCCCAGGCCAGCTGGGAGTGATCCTGTTATTTATATTTGTCTAGGGCACCAATGGCTTCATACCTAGGCCTAGATAAAGGGATGAATATCCCTTTTTGGGAAATATATTATTTTCAAAGTACTATACAAGGAATTTGGTGAAATAAGAAAAGCATTTTCTAAGCCCTGGCTGGCATAGCTCAGTGGATTGAGCACGGGCTGCGAACCAAAGTGCTGCAGGTTCGATTCCCAGTCAGGGCACATGCCTGGGTTGCAGGCCATGACCCCCAGCAACCGCACACTGATGTTTCTCTCTCTCTCTCTCTCTCTCCCCCCTCCCCCTTTCCTCTCTAAAAAAAACAAGGAAAGAAAGAAAGAAAGAAAGAAAAAGAAAATCTTAAAAAAAGCATTTTCTTATAGGTCATTTTGATAGATCAGAAATGTATTTTAGGGAACACAGATAATTCATCTCAGTGTATGAGAAGTGATGTATTCGAAGTCGAATATATAGGAGTAATGAGAATTCAGAAAAGGGAAGAAAGAATCATCACAGTCCAGGACGATCTGAAAATGACTCACCAGAGAGGATTAATTTAATTTAGAATTCAAAGGCAGGATACAATTTAGGTACTTGGAAATGAAGGAGGAGGGCATTTCAGCCTGGTGATAAGTCTGTAGAAAAGTGTAGATGATGGGCTGCATAAAGCAAGTTTGTGATCAGGATAACTGAAACAAAAAAAAAAAGGTCCACAGAGTAATAAAGTAGAAGATAAAGAGAGGGGTAAAGGCCAGACTGCTACTGGTGAAAACTTGATTCTATCCTATCCTGAAGAAGTAGAGACTATTAAATATTTATGAACAATAGAAATGTAACAAGATAAAGATGGTGGTGAATGAGGATCCCTGTTTGATGGTGTGAATCACAGATTTCATAAAAGAGGGGCCCTAAATTGGGAAATTTTGAAAATAAACAGTTCTCTGGACCTCACTTCAGATTGTCTAAGACAAAATATTCAGAGGAAGTGCTAGATAAGGGGAACAAAGCCGGAAAGAATTTGATGAAATTCGCTTAGCAGTAGAATATCAAAGTAGCAAAATCCAGCAGAAAGATGAAGGATACAAATTCCTGGCTTGATTAGCATTGGGGGATGTGGATTAGTGAATCTCTAGAATACAACTAATAAACCTTTCCTCAAAAAAAAATCTGATTGGTATTCCATTTCACAAGAGGAGCAAGCAGAGACAAAACATGACGAGCACTGATATTTTGGAGGGGGTGCATATCAGACAGACACTGCAGTGTGCCGGGGGGTCTCACACAGATTCATTACCTGATTCCTGGAACCCAGCTCTGATTACTGTTCCTTCTCCTACAAGTTGTACTTTTTTCTTATCAGAATAGCTCATTCTCTTCTGTTCTCCTAAGTGGATTCCTCCTCCACTTAGTCTTTTCACGAAGGCTAAAATTGAGAAAGGAGGGTTGTTTTATATCGAGCCTAAAATATGTTATTTTATTGTTGTTTTTTCTATTTTTACTTTAAAAGAGGCAATAATACTCTTTTTATATTAGTTGTCTACTTTAATACTGTGCCTTGAAAAGCAAAGTTGGTATGCATTCCTTTTGTTTTTTAGAACAAGAGTTCAATGACACTCTTTGTAATAGAAGCAAGAAATGCCTGGTAGTCAGAGGAGCTTATTGGAAAATGATTCATACCTTTTTGTAAGATATAAAAGATCATTGAGTGACCAGAAGCTGAAAGATGCCTGGGAAATAAAAAAAGCACAATGATGAGTAATGCTGAAACTTTATTTTATTGATTGCATTCATTTGTTTCTTATCTTTTCTATTCCTAGCTATTGCAGTAAATGGCTTTTCAGATTTTTCCCAAAACCAATTTGCAATATTTCTCAGAAAAATCATTTAACTAATATTTTCTTTGTTTCCGAACATCTCACTCAAAAGCTGCAAAAGGCTGTACTGAAATTAAACTTCCAAAAATAAGAAAAGATATTCCTGTTATAAATGCCTTTGTCTATAGAAAGACAATTTGCTATCACATAGAATTTTTCACTAAACACATTCAGTTTTCTCGGACTGCAATATCAGGTTGCAAATAATTCATAAGTTCCAGTGTTATATTTCTACTGAATCAGTTCTTCATTTATTCAATCACGTATATACATAGACAGTTAAGGGTAATCAGGATATTTAATTCACTATTTCAAAAGCAAAAAGCATCATCCTGGGGTGTGGGGATAAATCAGAGAAGCACGGAGGATGTCCAGGGAAGTGAAAATAATCTGCATGATAACATAATGATGGATATGTGTCATTATACATTTGTGCAAACCCGTAGATGTACAACACCTTGAGTAGGCCTTCATATAGTCTGTGGACTTTGGCTGATGATGTGTTAATGCAGGTTAATCAGTTGTAACAAATGTACCGCTCTGGTAGGGATGGCTGTAATAGTGGAGGTTATGCATGTGTGGGGGCTAGAGAAATATAAGAAATCTCTGTACTTTCTGTTCAATTTTTCTGTAAAACTTGAACTGCTTTAAAACTGCTCTAAACTACTTAAGTGGTTCTAAAAAATAAAATAAAAATAAGTGGCATCCTATGTATTCCTTATACAGAGGCAATAATCATGTGCAAAGACATCATATCTAAATATCCATATTATATTTAGAATGCTATTCGACACATAAAATTTGGAAATATTGTGCTTCGGGGGAATTTCTGCACATTCCAAAGAACAAAGAAATGTGTTGGAAGAAACAATTTTCAATTGTGGAGATAGTTTGCTTTTGAGTGAGAATGGCCAATTTAGATACCATTTGTGGTATCTAAACAGCTCATTTGTGCATATATCAATCTACATATAAATACTGAGTATGAAAACGTTGCTTATAAAGTTGCAAAAAAAAAGAAAACATATTAATGTGTGGATTGACAAGATTTCAATAACAGGCCAAAAATCCAGTACTTACTTTGTGGTGTGAATTTCATGCAGCAAATAATAAATGTGATCCAAACAAGGATATGACGATTTAATGCCCCTTGCCCCTACCTCTATCATGAAAAAGTAATCTTGATTTTAGAAAGAATTCATCCATGATGTTTTATGGTTAAAATACTGTTCTCCACTGCACAAGTCAGTCTGATAAAAGAATTTCAGAAAACAAAATTTAATTGCCAAAGGAAAATAGGCCTGCTTGGCTAACATGAAACTCAGTTCTGAAAATTGTTAGAAAACTCCTTGGGGGGTGTAGAAATTTATATAAGTTCCAAATCAAAATATATCATTCTTTATATTCATTAAATCTCCTTTATTCAAAAAAACTTCAATATTTATTATAGGGTAGTTTTTTGTTTCTATTTAGAGTTTTATGAATTTACTTGAGTATTCTTTTGCTATTTGCTCTTTAATTTATAAATGTTATGAACCAGAAGACCTATATATGATCTATTCTACTGTGTTTTGTCTTTCAAGGAGTGTTTAGAATTAAAAACCCCTGAAACATCAAATTAAGGGATTGTAACCATTCTTTACCAGACCTGTTTCAGTCTTATGTCTGCCATTGCTGATTTTATAAGTATTCATGAAAATATCTCAGACAATAAGTAGTTTCTTATTGGACAAAAACTCTATTAAAGTAAAAGAAGAACCTGCCATTTAGTCAAGGTTATAGCTAGCATTTTAATAGTACCATAATTATTGATTTATAATATAGAAGATTGGATTGTCATTCCCAATCCTTCAGTCTTCCCACTATCATTCTCTGCACCATGTGACTTCATAAGTTCTCTCATTAGAAGTCAATTATGTTTCTCTGCCCCATTATGCTTTGGTTACTGAAATATGAGTAGGAAAAACTGTAGCAATTCCAGATCAAGCACTTCCTGCACTGCCTACACATTTATGCTTCTACCTCTTGCCTTTCTGCCACTGCAGTTAGAACATACCCTGGCTGACCCACAGATCCAAGGAGGATTAGAAACACATGGGACAGAGTTCTAGCCTGCAGATTTGTTCCAAGTTAAACAAGTCCAGCTGCTTAATCAGCTAACTTCTAGTTGACCAACAGGCACAAGAACATGAATGCATGATTGTTGCAAGCCACTCATTTTCAGGGTAGTTTGTTACATGGTATTATTTTGACAATAAATAGCTTATCTATTACATTCCTTCTGAAAATGCTTTCAGAGCTCTTGTCGGACATTGAGCTAGAAGGTCTTAAAATGGTAGACAAGAGAACAGCGATAGATGATCTCATAAAGTGCAGTCTAGGGAGTAGCAGAGAGGGACAGGTAAATGGATAATTGCAATATAACACGTGCAAGTGCTCTGATCAGAAAATAGTGCTGTGAGAGCGTGTGACATGGGCGCCTCACTTATACCTGTGGGTTTGGTGGAAACCCTCCATAGAAAGCGCTGAGCATGGTCCCGGCTGGCGTAGCTCAGTGGATTGATCTCGGGCTGTGAACCAAAGTGTCACAGGTTCGATTCCCAGTCAGGGTACATGCCTGGGTTGCAGGCCATGACCCCCAGCAACCGCACATTGATGTTTCTCTCTCTCTCTATCTCCTTCCCTTCCCTCTCTAAAAAATAAATAAGTAAAATATTAAAAAAAAAAGAAAGAAAGTGCTGAGCATGGTAACAGTAGAAGGAGGTAAAAACTTCTCCTGTAAAAGTGGGTGGAAGAGTCACGTGGACTCCACCTAGTTAACAGCGTGAGTGAACGAAGGGTACTGAATACTCGAGGGGCACGAGAGGATAAGAATGAGTAGGCGAATGCCGGAAAGTGAAGGGGAGGCTTTTGCAGTGTGCCAGCTTCAGCACCTGGTGCACCGTGGTAGGCTGTTTGGACTTGACTCAAAGACCTGTGGTAGTTGGTGGTAGGAGGGACTTCCAGCTTTCTCTTCCTACACTTTTTATTATTTAGTTCTTCGCTATGAGAAAGTGAACAGGCCTGATAAAGTGCTCTTCCTGGAGCACGAACTTAATGCATTCCATGTGATAAATAGTTTTGCAAATTTAAGTCTGTCAGTTTCATTTTCTGGGAGGCAAATGGGAATATGGACAAAACAAGCGGTTAGTCATGTTTAATGCAAGCTTCGGAATAAGCGATGGATCAACTTATTAGATCATCTTGCACGCCTTTCCTTGCTCACTCAGGATGAATTAAACCTCAGCCTCGTCATTTCCCAGTGGTTTGTCTAGTCTAATCTTAAAATAATCAAATGAAGGGCCTTCAGTTCTCCGGGGAAATTATTCCCCACTTTGATAGATTTTCCTGCTAGGAAATGTTTTTCTGATAGTCAGACCAAATTTTACTTGCACAATTGGATCCCATTACTTTCAGTTCTGATTGAAAACACTTTGCTTTTTTTTTTCTGAAACAGTCACAAAATCAATGTTAAGATCAGTTTTAGTTTTATTTTCCAGAGCCTGACTTTTTCACATATTTAAGCTTAAAATATTTTTTTTTCTCAAGATTTATTAGCTCACATATTTTAGGTCCATTTCACTCTTTTTTTTAAAAAAAAAAATCTGGGCTTTAAGCATTTATATTCCTTTTTTTATTGTCATCTGCCCCAGTGGTGTTTGCATCATGCCCCTGATGAGGGTAATTAGTGAGCTGTTTGTTCCCCGTACACAGCCATGCATAGAGATGTTATTTGAAATAAAGCTCTCACGCTGATCTTTGCCGGGTCCTTAGGGAGACGGCCTCACAGTTAGTGCACTTTGCCATTATCATGAGTTACTTTTTCCCTTTTTCCCAGTTTTCAAATTATGTTAACAACAAAACACGCAAGCCAAATGAAAGTTCTCAAACCGTGTTCCTGAAGTATTCAACAAAAGAGACCTAATTCGAATGGGGTTCTTTTGTCATTATAGAGCCTTAGTTCTTAAGGACCCTTCCAAAACAGACAATATAAACTACATCATGATTTTCACCCTATACAGAACCTTGGAGTCTGGGTCTTGGCAGTTTTTGTTAACAACAGAGAGATATTAGTACTGATTTGACTTTTCCCACTGTTTGGGGTGTTGTGTTAGTGGGTGAGGCAGGAAATCTTTAGGGAAGTGATTCTGCGCACAGCTGGCTACTCTTGGTCTGGGAGGGGCCTTATTTTAGGTTAAGAATGCCTCTGCGGTGCACTGGGGACGGTACTGTGAGCCATTCTTTGGTTTCAAAGAACATTGGCCAAAATAACTTCTTTCGTGTGGCCCTGCTGGAAGAATGAGGATTGGAGATGAGATGGGGGAAAGTATAGGGAGTGAGCAAGTGTTTAACTATTACGTATACCATTGCATATGCACGACACAGTCTAACAATGTTAGAAATGAGGAAAATCTCTAGTTCTGAATGCAGCAGTTGTATTAAGTCAAGCGTTTTCTGTCTAAAAGAATACATGGGTTAGGTGGTGAGTGGGCTAAGGTCCACACACTCTTTTAGTGTTACTCCCAATTTTCAGATTAGCAAAATGAGGATTAGGGAGTTTGACTGACTTGTCCAAGGGCCCCCGAGAGTAAGTGCTGACGCTGAATTTAAACTCAGATTCATCAAACAGCTGAGTCAGATTTTAACGTTTATATACACATATATGCTTGAGCTCAGATGAGGTACTCACTTGGCCCATAACCAGAGCTGGTATGCGTCAAGTATTATAGCCAACTGGACAAATGTTATAACTTATTCCTAATCAAAATTTGAGATTGTTTAAAAAGCAGTAGCTGTTCTTAAAATGCTAGGTAACAACTCTTCCAGATCACTATACATGTGCAGGTATAGGTATAGTTTTTTTTTTTTAAGATTTTTATTTATTTATTTTTTTAGAGAGGGAAGGAAGGGAGATAGAGAGAGAGAGAGAAAAATCAGTGTGTGGTTGCTGGGGGTTATGGCCTGCAACCCAGGCATGTACCCTGGCTGGGAATCGAATCTGGGACACTTTGGTTCCCAGCCCGCGCTCAATCCACTGAGCTATGCCAGCCAGGGCATAGGTATAGTTTTTAAATCTTGCACAAATAATTAGATTTGTTTAAACAAAAATAAAAACTTTAAAGTATTTTACATTTACTTTATGGTCATCTTGCTTTGTCATTAATTCACTTTGTGTTTCCTCTAAGGTGTATCTTTTAGTTTCACTTGTCTCATCATAAAATGAGGGAGCTGTAGATTCGAGGCAAGAAAGCACTTTGCAGAGGATACAGCTACCATGGAGTAGCACGAGAATATATCATTACCGTTACTACTTTAACATTCCTACCTCAACTTGCAGTTGGTTGAATGGTGGCCTTGAAAAAGGCGTGTCCACATCCTCAGCTCTTGAACCTGAGAGTGTTACCTTATTTGGAAAAGGGTGTTTTGCAGATGTGATTAAGGTATGAATTTTGATAGATCATCCTGGGTTACCTGGGTGGACCGTCAATACAAGGGACAAGCGTCCTTATAGGACAGAGACGGGCAGAGAAGACACGTAGAGAGAGGAGGCAGGGATATAGGCAGAAAAAGAACTTGGAGTCAGTTATGTGGGCATGAGTCCAGGAATGTCAGCTGCCACCAGAAGCTGGGGCTTTTCTAAGGCTCCTAAATGTCGTGTCCCTGTTGACACCTTGATTTTAGACTTCTGGACCCTGGAACTGTGAGAAGAAATTTGCATTGTTTTTAAGTCACTGAGTTTGTGTTAATTTGGTAAAGCAGCCTTAGAAAGCTAATAAAAGCCCTAAAATGGTATCATTCCCACCTCTTTAATTTACTTAATTGAACTAAAGTTTTTAATTTATCCATAAAATGGCAAATTAAAATGCATGATTTTCAAATTCCTTTCCATGAATTACACTTAATAAAATGTGAGGTTTTTACCAGTGTGTTTTGGAAATGTACCCATTCTGCAAGCTAAAGATAGAGACTTCAGGCATTAAAAAGGGGGCTAAAAATGGGTGGGTACCAAAGTTTGCTGTGTTCAAGGGCAAGTGCATGATCAGAAAACAGAATGGCCTTGGTCTTTAACTAGTCTTCAGGAGGAAATAAAGGACCTGCAATCTAAATAATTAACACATTTTGTATAATTTACCTCAGCAATTCAAGCATTTTTTAAAAATCCTCACCAGAGAGCAGGCTTCTTGATTTCAGAGAAGGGGAAGGGAGGGAGAGAGAGGGGAAGGGAGGGAGAGAGGGGGGAAGGGAAACATCCCTGTGAGAGAGAAACATCACTTGGTTGTCTCTCGTATGTGCCCCAACTGGAGACTAAACCCACAACCCAGCCATGTGACCTGACTGGGAATCAAACCTGCAACCTTTTGGTGTATGGGTCGATGCTCCAACCAACTAAGCCACAGCAGCCAGGTCAATAATTCAAGTTTTTATTCAAGAAATTTTTTTCATATCAAATATCATTATTTTTACAGGAAAAATATCTCTATTTAATGTGTATATTTGAAAAAAAAGAAACCTGTTTTAATTGGCAATTTTAAGTTTTAAAATATAATCCTGCTATTTTCATACATACGTAAAAAGCAAAATTATACATATCATGTTTCCACCTTTAGACAGGCCTTTCTATGATTTAGAGAGTTGATTAATTTAACAGTGGCCTTTTTTTTGAATTATTAATTTGTGCCTGATCAACAGTACATAAGATTCACATTGGCAAGTACTTTATTTAGTGATTTTTTCCACAATGAATGAAAACAAATTGAGGGAAAAAAGCTGTGTCTGTTAATAAAAATTTATAAATTCTAAAGTACTAAAATTTTAAGTTGTACAATGTCAATCCAATAGTTTAATTCTCTGACTCCTAGTCAAAGTGTTTTTATCATTTTAAACAGTTTTTAATGTGTGATATGTAAAGCAAAACAGAACCAAACAAAAACAAAAGTCTATTATAGCATATTTGAAAGAGATGTGAAACCTGTAAGACAATACTTAGTGACTATTTAAGAATAAAATTAGTTTTTGTTGTCTATCCTCAAAATACGCTTTTAGAATGCTTTTTGAAATTTTGGACAAATAGCCACGTTCACTACATGAGCAGCATCTACTGTTTTTGGACTCTACCAGTGATGGAAAATAAAAATGTTCCCAAAGGATTATTTTGATTACTGGTTGACTGGTTCGTGAATTGATTTATTTGTCTACTTTACACATGTGTACTTTTGAACATTTGCTGTGCATGAGACTGTTCTCGAGACTAAGAATTGTAAAGGTGACTGAAACAGATAAAAAAAGTTCAAGGAGCTTCATTACAACAGAGGTGGTTGGTCACGTGGAAAGAGAGAAGCAAACATGAATGCAAGGACAGACAAATGGGTAAGAAGTATGGCTGGATCACCATGAGGCAAGAAATCACACCGGTGAGTGGGGTGGGTAAGTAGCCAGGCCTCTGGGCCAAGGTAACACAAGCTGAGAATTTACTCTGAATGTATATAGTAAGCAGTAGCAAGATTCTGAAGTCTAAAAATAAACCAACAATCTAAACATAAACCACCATGTTTTGAATTCTATTTTCACAAAATCATGCCCATTGCTCACTTTGCCAGCACCACAGAAAAGCAATTATCTTCAAAGGTTGAATGAAGTTGTGAGGAGTTGAAGATGAAGACCACACACCACAACCTTTGACCAGAATTTGTATCTCGCATTTATTGGGTCTATAGAGCAAACACTAGGTAATCAATTTTACCTGTCAATTACACTTGGTGAAACCTTAGCATTCTTCCCCCCAGCACCGTCATTGGCCTTCTGGGTTTAAATAACCACATGCTACAGAAACTGGGCCTGTCAGTCTCATGGGCCTGTCAGACCGATGTATTACAAATCCCACTCTACAGGGCCCTTTGAAGCTTCGATTCTTGGTTTACTAAGAAAGCTTCAGCTATTTTCATGGAAACTTGAGTTCAGATTATGGAAAGCATATAAACCTCATTTGGTAAGAAAATCAGGGTTTTTTTCCTAGGGAAAAAAAATAACCATAACAGGCAGAGAGTAACCTGCTATGGGGAAATCAAGCAGAGACAGAACAATTCATTTTTACTGAAGGTAATTTAAAGTGAAATCATAAGCAGATTATTTTGTGTGTCATTTGTAGAACCAAGAATTCTTAAAGATTTTTAATGGAAGTACAATCATCCAAATTTATTTTTTAATTACATTTGTTTCCCTGAGACATTCTATTAGTACACTTTTGGAGTATGAACATTGGTATGAGGTACACAATAAACAATGGTTTCACCAAGATACTTTTTAAAATATAAATCACTATATAGACTGATGTTTGGGAGTAGTGCGATTAAAACATATTTTTAAGACTAGAATCCTAGCTAATCTGTTTTTTTACATATTAGTGTTTAACCTATAATACATACTCAAACATTAGTTTACTCTAAGCTTCCCGTTCAGATGTAGCCCCCAGCCTAACTACTGATTATTGGGGACAAGGAATCTTTTCAATTCAACCTGAGAATGTTTTCTGAGCACCGACTGTATACCAAGCACTCTGCCAGGAATGGGGCACATCGTGGTAAACACATCAGACAAACTGACACCTGCTGAAGCTTATTTGAATTTTGGAGCAGTCAGGCTGTTAGGCTGTTCCTGTTTTCATCCTTCCTCCTGCAGCTATCGCTAAAACATCAAGCTATGCGTACTGCTAACCTTTGTATATGCATTCAGAAAGGCGTCATGGGCAGTGAGTACCGGGTTGGTGTGGGCAGAATAATAATACTTCTACTATTTTGAAACAATGACTGGCTATTACATGTTTGCATACCACAGCATTTAATCACATATTTTTGAATGAAATTTACACATATACACACACTCTAGGTGAAAAACTCTAAGCTTTTTAAAATTCATTCTCTTTCATCTCTCTTTAAGTTTTGTGGGATTTATCACAGTAAGATCTATATAGAAGATATCAAACACCTGTACTGTAAAATATTGTCAATAGTTTACAATTTGAACTCATACAACCTATTTAAAATACAAATGCATGTATTTGAAATGGTTATTAATGTCAACAGCTATGTGAGTAAAGTAGAGAGAGTAAAATTGAATATGTCCCTTGTAAAATTTCTATGAAAAATTAACACTAATCCTTTAACAATCACCTTCATTGTTTGCATTAAGATGATGGGTATGGTGTAGATTTCCCTGCTAAACCAGCCTGAGTTTCTTATTCAACTTTGTACACTATGTATTAGTCAGCTTGGGCTACCATAACAAAACGTCAGAGACTGGGGGACGAACAACATAATTTTATTTCTTGCAGTTCTGGGAGCTAAGAAATCCAAGAGCAAGGTGCCAGTAAAGCAAGTGTCATTCTGAAGGCCATTTTTTTGGCCCGCCGGTGGCTGCCATGTCAGTGATGAGCTCACCTGCACTCATCTTTGTGTGCCTGTGAGGAGGGAGAAAGTGCAAGCTCCTGGTATCTCTTCTGATAAGGGCACTGACTTCATTACGAGGGTTCCACCCTCCGGCCTCCTCTAACACTAACTGCTTCCCAAAGACCTCATTTCCGAGTATCATAGTACTGGGGGGAGGGGGACGCCAGGGCTTCAACACTGGAAAACGG
Organism: Phyllostomus discolor; assembly: GCF_004126475.2. Taxonomy (NCBI): domain Eukaryota; kingdom Metazoa; phylum Chordata; class Mammalia; order Chiroptera; family Phyllostomidae; genus Phyllostomus; species Phyllostomus discolor. The sequence goes on along the minus strand of NC_040904.2, from coordinate 12,669,885 downwards.
AGAGATACCAAAAATCACTTCATTGCATACTAGGTATTCGTTTAACAGTCTAGGAATTTGAGAACAATAGTCCAAGTGAGGGGGTTGGGGCTTAAACAATCTCTTTATGAGATCTCTAAGATGATCCGTTATTGATAATACCACCAAAATGCATAATTTGCAGGAGGTTACCAAAGCACTGACAGCTTCTTATCACAATATTGAGCAGGCTAATGCGTGTGTCCACACCCCTGGGCCTCAATCTGGGTAGGCTGAGGATAGGCCTTCCTAGAAAATTTGTAGCCAGAGCCTCCATAACAAACATGAAATCCTCACACCGAACTTTAAAGGGCTGAGAAGACTGGGACTGAAGATGCATTCACTCTGTCAGGTCAGTTAGTTCTGTTCCTAACTGGGCTTCTATAAGAGACTCAGCTTAAACAGGAAAGATGCCAAGGAGTCGGTAGAATCTGAGTAACTATATGATATGTGAGACAGACAGGAGATGGTTGGCAATGATCCCTGCTTCCTGCTGCTCATGCTCCTTAAATGAGGACCGTACCCCGAGCACATGAGTAGGTACAGCAAAAGTGATATTGCGATGTCACATCTGAGGTTAGGGCCAATCATGCACTCATATCTGGGATCGTCAGATTTCTTTCTAGCTCACATCTAGATAAATCATTTCCTGGGAAGGGTAAGCATTCTTCACGGTATGAGAAAGCTCTATTTCTCTACTTCAGTGAGCACAGAAATGGCTAGATTACAACATCCTTGTCTTCTCTACCAGCATACATTCAACCCTGAGTACATGCACATTATACACATATATGCACACACACACTACTTACGTTGGCAAAAGCAGAAAAGTCTCAGAATATATAAGCAATCTTCTGCGCATCACTACCTATTCTAGGAGGAGGTGGGTAGAAGTAGACAGCTATCATTTCTATTCTACAAAGGAAGAAATCAGAGGTGTGATTTGTGAGGATTTCAATGGAAAAGACCAATAGAAAGCGATGTAAGCAAGAAACTAACAACTTATGGTTGTTCTTTTTTTTTTTTGTTAATAACACTAGAAAAGCAAGCATGGAAATTAACCTTCATTGGAGGTGACTTCCCATACAGTAGTTTCAGCAGATGAAATGGTGATTTGGAAAATGATGTAGGAGAATCAAGTTGCAAGAGTTTACAATGAACACTAGTTTAAAGAGGATACAAAAATATGAGCATGTGCATGGGTAGAGGATAAATCTAGTATGGAGACTGAAAACCGTGGCAGAATGTATAATTCGTAGAACAACACATTGTTTCTAGGCAGGACAGTGCTAAATAGACAAACGTGGTCATTTACACCTTGGCACTTATACAAGAGAGTCTTCTGCTGGGGAGGTTGGGTTGAAGGAAGACAAGCATGCAGAAATACGAAGACGGCCTTTGAAGGGCAGGGAAGCTGAGAGATCACGTGCCAGGTGGGCCTGATATTGCAGTGAATGGTCAGCAAGATCATCTCTTCATCTGCTGGAATATATGATCCCAGGGAGGGTTGGAAACTTCAAGGTGTTGCTATAGGGAGTGAAATATAGAATCAAAACGAAGTTTGGATCCCTTGCATCTCTAATGAAATCGGTAATTTAAAGACTTCCCCCCACCTCCCCCAGCCATTCACCTTTGTACAGACAGGAGTGAAGAAAACAGATAAAGATATCCTCAGCAGGGCTAGAATTGAGGAAAATAAATGTGGACCCTGCAGGAAGCATAACAGATACTCTGCAAGCATCGTCTCAGACTGGTTTCATAAGAAGTTGCAAGCTGGGTTGAAAGACAATGAAATCATGGGAATAAAATGGACAACCACGGCTGGGAGAGATCGAGGGGTGAGGGTCATCATAAAGGCATGAATTAGGTCTGTGCTCTCTAGAGCAGCATGCGGTATTGGGGCTGAAGCAGTGGTTAGAATCTCAGATGTGAAGGGAGGCCGTTTCAAGGGATGACACAACTTGGGCGTGGGCATGCCAATAATAAGCTGAGTTGGAGCAGAGATGAAGGTCACTGGAGTGCAATAGTTTTAAAGACGAGTGAGGCCTCAGTGTGAGAGTAATGATAGGGAAAGGGAGTGAGTTTGTGGACTAGGTGATGATGTCAGTGAGAACATTTTCCTGAGAGTTCACCATGCCAAAAAAACCAAAAGGTTAGTTGTTTAATTGTTAGTTTAGCGCTTTGATCATTTCCATTTAAGTGAGAGCTGTTTCTCAGGGACTTTTGAGAATGTGTACAGTGCAGTTTTGGGCTGAGACTATGAGTTTTACACAATGTAGACATATGCAATGTGCGCTACAGAAACAAAGGATCATGAATAGAACCATAGTAACTACCGGTCCAATCTGAACTACAGTCTTGTGTTCGAGTATTGGGGCCTCGATTTAGAAGAACATTATACTGATTCTTCAATCACATCCAGTACAGAGCAAACAAGAATGCTGCAAGGACTCAAAACCATTACTGTATTAGAGATGTGATTGTCTCACAAAGGAAAGGCTCAAGGGGATACATTTTTTGAGTTTGATAGGATGAGTAAAAGAGAAATTAGATTTAGCCCTGGCCAGGTAGCTCAGCTGGTTCAAATGTTGTCCTGATATGCCACGGTTCTAGGTTGATCCCCTGTCAGGGCACATGCAAGAATCAACCCATGAATGCATAAATAAGCAGAACGAGGAATCAATTCTCTTTCTCTCTCTTTCCTTCTTTCTCTTCCTCTCTCTCTTCACCTCCCTCCCTTTCTCTCTCTCAAATCAGCAAATGTAGTTCTGATTCTGAAGGCTAGTACTAGGATAACTAGATGGAATTGACCGAAAGGCAAATTTTGACTCAATGAAAGGAAAACAGTTTGCCTGCCACAAATGAAATAGCCTCTTGCTGAGGCCATGAGTCCCTGCGATGGAAAGTGCTCACCATAGACCGGCTAGGCAATTCTTGCATACCCTGAGATCCACAGAAGAGCATAATTGGTATGGCCCAAGAGTTTGTTAGAATGCAGAATCCCAGGCCCCACTCCAGACCTGCGTGTTAACAGTGTGCATTTTTACAGCACCCTTGCGTGACTGCGATGCTCATTAAACTGGTGAAGGGGACATTCCTGCATCGGGCAGACGATCGGGCTACACAAGCTCCAGTCCCGCTGTGTTCTGTGACTTCACCCATATATTCTGTTTCTAAAAACAATTCTCTCCTCCCTTGGTTTACCTCTATTTTTTAACAAATTTTAAACTCCTCAATGAAAAAGCCTATGGGTTTTTGATTCTTCTTCTTAACTTTAATTTTATAAAATGATTTTCATATGGCCTCATACCAGCATTATTTACATAGTAAGAATTTTCAAATGTTACTTTTTGGAAAGAATATTTTATGCCTCATGAAATCTGTAACTGAGATATTGTTTTAACAATGATTTGAAAACAACAAAAACAATAACATCTGCAAAACTTTGTAGCAAACTGCCTTCTGTTTGCCCCAGCCCCTTCTGATGAATTATTCAAGGATGAGTTTTGGTGTATTCTGTACTTTTTTTTCTTTAGTGAGAATTCACTTTAGCTGGTTAGCGAAATACTGCTGGTAATGAATGATATAGAGGAAAAATTGTTGCTGTCTTGCTCCTATCTGGCTTTTACTTTAGTCCCTCCATTTGGGAAGCAACTTCTCTGTCTCTCTTATTTTTATTGCTCAGCTTTGTCTAAAGTCATGGAATTTTCCTTCTCAAATAACTCAAGCCTCAGATAACTTAAATGCCTGCTAAAAGTAACAAACAGTGATTCATTTATCAACAGATAAAAAAATTGATAAACTGTGGAAGTAATTATTTTTGTTTTTATTCTTTGTTCAGAAAGCACATTCCTTGAGGTTTTTTTCCTTCCAAATGGAAGGAATTTTCATCAGCATAAATATGATACAGCTCTTGCATAGAAATGAATAGGGCTTTGAGTTTACAAATCTCTCTCATGCCCTCGTATTGCCTTGTGTGTGCACAAGAACTGATCTTTCTAAAAAATCTCTACTGTCAGCAGTAGGACATTACAATTTACAATGTGTCTGTTCCAAAGGAAGTTTTATCACTGGTTAGAAAAGTAGCTAATTTCTGGCAAGTGCTAAAAAGAAAGAAATCATGGTTTTTATAGTGAAAAAATGACAGTTTTTTGTAAAGCTTCTTTCCTTTTAAATTGAAGACCTTTTTGCTATATGTGGTGGATAATGTATGTTTGGCACACTAACTAAAGTCTTTCTCTGTCATTTGTCTTCTGCTTAGTGGCCATCACATTATAGACAAAAGTAAGATTTAGAAATATGTTAAGGTATGTCATTTTTTGCTTTGCAAATACTTTACTAATATTTTTATATGTGCTTTTATTCTTAAATATATTTTATTGATTATGCTATTACAGTTGTCCCATTTTTTTCTCTTCTTATCCCCCTCTGCCCTGTACATACCTCCTTCCAGCATTTTCCCCTACTTAGTTCATGTTCATAGGTCATACATATAATGTCTTTAGCTTCGCCATTTCCCATACTATTCTTAACCTACTGCTCTCTATTTTCTACCTACTAATTATGCTTCTTATTCCCTGTACCTTATTTCCTATTCTCTCTCCATTCCCTCCCCACTGATAACCCTCCCTACCGATAACCCTCCCTGTGATCTCCACTTCTGTGATTCTGTTCCTGTTCCAGTTGATTCCTCAGTTTGTTTTTATTTCTTTTGTAGGTTTGGTTGTTGATAGTTGTGGGTTTGTTGTCATTTTATTGTTCATAGTTTTGATCTTCTTCTTTTTCTTAGATAAGTCCCTTTCACATTTCATATAATAAGGGTTTGGTGATGATGAACTCCTTTAACTTGACCTTATCTGGGAAGCACTTTATCTGCCCTAGATCCTAAATGATAGCTTTGCTGGATAAAGTAATCTAGGTTGTAGGTCCTAGCTTCTCATGATTTTGAATACTTTCCAGCTCCTTCTGTCCTATAAGGTTTCTTTTGAGAAATCAGCTGATAGCCTTCTAGGAACCCCTTTGTAGGTAACTCTTTCTTTTTTTCTGGCTACTTTTAAGATTCTCTCCTTATCTTCAGTCTTGGGTGATTTAAGTATAATGTGTCTTGGTGTGTTTCTCCTTGGATCCAATTTCTTTGGGACTCTCTGAGATTCCTGAATTTGCATATCTATTTCCTTCACTAGATTGGGGAAGTTTGCCTTCATTACTTTTTCAGATATGTTTGCAATTTCTTGCTCTTCCTCTTCTTCTTCCAAAACCCTATAATTTGAATGTTGTAATATTTAAAGTTTTCCTGGAGGTTCCTAAGCCTCTCCTTATTTTTTAAAATTCATGTTTCTTCATTCTGTTCTGGTTGGATGTTTACTTCTTCTTTCTATTCCAGATCTTCGATTTGAGTCCTGATTTCCTTCCCTTCACTGTTGGTTCTCTGTATTTTTTCTTTATTTCACCTTCCACAGCATTCACTTCTTCCTCTATTTTGCATCTGTACTCCATCATTTCTACGAGCATCCTATTACCAGTGTTTTGATCTCTGCACCTGATAGATTGTCTATCTCCCTGTTGCTTAGTTCTTTTTCTGGAATTTTGATCTGTTCATTCCTTTGGGCCATATTTCTTTGTCTCTGCGCACCTGTTATGTCATAAAGGGTGGAAGCTTAGGTATTTGCCAGGGTGGGGCAACCCACTTTGTTGCATTGTGGTGCTGTATGTGGGGGAGGGATCTGAGAGGGAACAATGGTGCTTGCAGGGCTCTTGGCCAGCTTTCAGTCACTTTTCCAACTACGCGCAAGCAAATTGGGCCATTCTGGTGCTGATCCTCAGGTGGGTGGGTTTGAGTACATTTTAGGATCCTGTGGGCCCTTCCAAAGGACTCTCCTGTGAGGATGGGAGTTTCTCCTTTGGGCTCAACTCCCACAGGTTTTTTCAGTCACACGTTTTGAGGCTTTATTTCCTTCCCCACACTATTACCCTGGGTTGTGCGGTCTGTCTCACTCCCCAGTTGTTCTTCCCAGTTTATCTGAGTGCAAATGTGGTGCCATCCTGTCCACCAGCTGCTGCCTCTGCCACCTGGCTTCCCATCTCCCCCCTCCTACTTAACTGGGTGAATGTTTCTTTAACTCCTTGGTTCTTGGACTTCTATAAAGTTTGGTTTTCTGGCAGTTCTGGTTCATTTTTTTTGTTTTAAAATTGGTTGTTATCCTTCTTTTTGGTTGTGCGAGGAAGTGAAGCTTATCTACCTATACCTCCATCTTGGCTGGAAGTTCTACATGAGTTTCAAATACGACAATGATGGAAAACAGTAACTTTCATTTGTTTAAAACCTCAAACTCCACTAATTGTTTTTTTAAATTGACTTCATTGCTTGTCAGTCTTTTCCTTACTGTGCCCACTGACACCATTTTTACATTTTATATTTATTCTTTTTTTAACAAGCCCAGTCCTCTGTGTAAAACTATGAGAACATACCAAGATAAATCCCCTCACTTGCACGAGATTTTTTATTTTTTAAGAAAAATCTTAAATTTAAAAACTAACTGCTTCATCAAGCTCTCACTTAAAATTTTAGAAATTTAAGTCATTTTTTCATTGTTTACCAATTCGATTTTCTCTAAATTGAAACATCTTTTTGTAATCTTTTCTTATGCTACTCTTGGAATTAGCAATAGGACCTTTTCTTTCACTCATCTTCTTTTCCAGAAGTATCTCCCTTTGCTCCCTTTTCCTGGGCTCCTTGTGGTCTAGTTTGCTGGGGCTGCTGACTTTCCACCCACCTGATGGCTTACTTCGCCTTGGTGTCCATTACAGAATCCCTCTTCATGAGGATCCTTTCCCTTAAATGTTACTTTCATGTTCACAGCATAATTCACATTTCAAGACTTGTGTCTAATTACTAATTACTTGGGCAATATTTCAGTTAGAGAGTCCCTTTTCTTGTTCTCGGGCTTAGCATATTATCTGTCATTGGTGTGCCCTCAAAAAGTGAAGATTTGGCTGATTCTTTCCATCCTTCTACTGCTGTGTGTCTGTTTATTCATTTATTTATCCATGGATTTTTTAAAAAGATTTATTTATTTATTTATTTATTTATTTTTAGAGAGGGAAGGGAGGGACAAAGAGAGTGAGAGAGAGAGAAACATCAATGTGCGGTTGCTGGGGGCCGTGGCCTGCAACCCAGGTATGTGGACTGACTGGGAATCGAACTTGCAACACTTTGGTTCACAGCCCGTGCTCAATCCACTGAGCTATGCCAGCCAGGGCTATCCATGGATTTTTATGTGTTATTTTACCTATTATTTCATTGTACAAGCTCTGAGAAACTTGTAGAAGTTGCTTTCTAGAAAGGAGGAAAGACTTTTTCACCACTGATCCCTGCAAAGAATGGTGAAGTTATGGTAGGAGACACATGGAAAATCTCTTATAAATTTTCTATTTAGAATATTAGCCTCATAGTGAGAAAACAAATGAGAGTAGACACTGTTTGTTCCTGCAAGGTCATGAAAACACAGAAATCATGTCCCAACTTCACAGATCCCAACAAAGACCTTTGTTTTCAGCTGAGAGAGAATGACCTAAGGTCAGCACATACCATTATGCTATATTTTTACAAGAGTGTTTGTATTATTCTCAGAACATATTACCATGGCCAGAAATTTCTTTTTTGCAATAGAATGTAAATAAAAAGCTAAATTATAACCAGAAAGTTGATTGAATATAACGAATAAAACAGAAAAGGACCTGATTTCATTTCTTCTGCAGAATGAAACTGATAATAAATACATATATAATCAAATAAATAAGATGATTTTAGGTTGTTTTGAGGGCTATGAATGAACTAAATTGGATGAATAAGATAGAGAGTCAATGGGGAGAGAGGATTTGCTATTTTACTTTACTGTTATCCAGAGTAGACTTCTCTATGGAAGGTCATTTACCTCAGTAATGAAAGATGAGACTAGATAAGCCACTTCACAATGCAAGGGAACACCAGAGCAAAGAGAACGCCAGAGCAAAGAAGCCAGAGCAAAGCAGAGATCACACCCCCATCGATAGGTGCTGATGTCATATTGTAACTTGTAGAGTTCTGAAGGAACATTTTTGGCACTCCTAATGGTAAGTGGAAAAAATAGAACCTTTTCCTTCTTCACACTGTGACCATTATCACCATGATCACTGCTACCCCTATCACCAACACTAATCACGACGTCAATGAATTACTGATCTTTAGTCTATATCAAAGAGAATTGACTGCCTAGAGTGTGCCGAGGGAGGGAGTGCCAGGAGATATAAAGCTACCTACAGTGCTCAACAATTTCAAAAACGCAGGTATAAACATTGCCCCAAGAATTTAGAGGCAGTAGACAAAGATTTCTGATACAGATGATTATTATCTTGTTTGTGTCTTATGTGTATGTCAACTTGAATAAATGAGATGTTCATGGCTTTCCGATTAGAACTGTAGTTTGGTTCTACATAAAACATGGCCTAAATTAGATTTAATGTTACTTGAAAATAAACTTAGAATATCTCTTTAAAAATATTTTCTCAAATTTATATAATGCATAGTATAAAATCTTGAATAGGTAGAAAAAATAAATCGTTGAGGACATTTTAGGATTTTAAATAAAATGATCTGCAATTTGGCATTTTTCTCCTGTGATTAAATTACTGGTGTGCTTTATCAGAAGTGACTCAGAATTTAGTCAATAGATTTGGTGTATAATCCTGGTTCCCTTGAGTAATTTATCTGACTAATGTGGGGGCTGAAATTCTCATGTAAAAATAAAGAGTTTATATCAGATGATTGCTATTGTCCTTTTGAGAATTAAAAGCTCTGATTCTAAAATTGTGTGTTGATGATAAACAAAAACTGGGGGAATTTGTTTGGTTGTGGTTGAATAACATTACATTTGGCACCCCCCTACAATGTGTCCGAGTGCTTCATTTTACTTTACATCTCAATAGAGAAAACATGCTTGATTCATCAATATAAGCATTACTAATGCCTTTAAAATAATGGCGCAAGCACTGAGAAATTAGCTAAAGGACTTTGAAATAAAAGAAGAAACAAAATTAGGTTATTTGACAAAGATAAATAAAGTCTTGTGCATCTAAAGAAAAAAAAAGTTCAAACCAGAGCATAGAAAAGGTTCTGGAGAAGATTAGTGACTATAGAAACACAAAAGTAAAAAAAAAAAGAAAAAATCATTTATGAATTGTAAAATATTCTAAGGCCAAGTTACCGGAAATTTAGGCCATAGAGACAGCTACCTAACAAACCTGTCAAATGTTACAACCAATAACCTCTAGGATTCAGAGTGCAAGTGCAAGATATATAAACAGAAAAGAGAGCATTCTGACTTTTTAAGGTTATTTATAGCAAAGTTCTCAAACACTACGATACATTTCCCCCTCAAGACATGGTTATAGCAGCTAATCCTCACTTAGAGGTTGAAGAGATACCTGGTGCCAACAATTGCTGTAAGTGTGTGGGGTGTACTCACTCACCCAATTCTGCGGAAGGCCACATGAGAAATGTTGCTCTTACTATTAACATTTTACAGATGAAGAAATTGAAGTGATGTAGCCAGGAAATAGTGGAGACAGGATTTGATTTCAGGTAGGCTTCCTCCAGAGCCCTTCCCTTTCAGTACTTTGTCTCCGATTTCTGGTTCGTTGGGTGTTGGTTATGAGTAGCATATTTTGTGAATAGAATCAGAGTTGGTCAGCTCTGAACACATTTTGCAAAGCAAGGCTTCATTACAGTGTAGTGTCGATAGATGGCTTAGATGTCCTTAGGTGTTATATTGGGGCTCCAGAACCCATTGAAGGTGACTATCGTTTTTTCTGAATGGGTCAGAAGGGTGTTCTTTGTCCTGATAGTTTCCATTTCTGATTGTGATGGGAAAAGTCTAGTTAATTTTTCAGTTGTTAACACTTGGATTCAGAATATTGTTTCATCTGATGTGCTAATATTCCCAGAAGTTCTGGCATCACTAAATAAGTGGTTCTGTTAAAATCTGTTAATCATCTTTTATGTCATGTATTATTACCCTTAAATATCTCCTCTTGTATTGCCTTAGAGCATTTGGCCAATTCATTCCAACTTTTCTTGGTTTATTTTTTCAATATAAAGTAATTTGAACTCATAACAATGGCTATTGAAATCAATAATTTTAGCCTTGCATAGTATTAAATCTGTTCCTTTTGTTTAAACTTTCATCATAAGTCATAAATTATGACCATTATTATTTTATTGTCCAAACCAATAAACATTCTTTTCTTTTCTAATATTTAAGTCTAGTTACGTCAATTTTAGAATGTCAATGTTAAATGTGGAGGCACCTTAAAGCTCATTTTGTTAAAAATTTCATTTTCAGAGAAATCAGTCTGTGTAAATTGCTTGCTTAAATTATAATAATAATAATTATTATTATTACCATCATAATAGTAACAATATATAAGATTGTTATATAAGATTATAATAAAACTAATATCTGTTTGATATTTTAACTTACAAAACACTTTTACATGCATTATTTTATTGTCCAGCTTGAAAGTTCTAGGAATATTTAGAACAAGTACAATTATTATAAACATGTATCACTGGAAATAAACAAGTGTACAGAAGTTAGGTGATTTTTCTCAGCATTATGTAAGCTATAAATAAGAGACAGGGATTCCAACTCAAAACTTCTGTTCCTCTTTATCTTACATAACACCCTCTTTTTTATTTTTAAGGCAATTATACATATTTTAGTATGCTAAAAATGATAAAGAACACATAATGAATACCTATCTATACATTGAGTACCTAGCTCAAGAAAGAAAACCTGATCAAATCAACTGATGGGCTCAACATACTCTTCCACAATTTATTTATTTATTCACCTTTTAATGGATATTTTACTCTTATAGTATTGCTTCAACAAACACTTTTGTCACCATATTGTGACTTCAGTTTATGTAGAAAGAGAGAGTTGAGAGTAGGATGCTCTGTCTCTCAATGAGGCATGCATAAGATATTCTGTTTTCTTTGTTGTCAGCAACATTTAGTGTGTGTGTGTGTGTGTGTGTGTGTGTGAAGAGAAAACAGAGAGGTAAAGAGAGGAGAAGAGGGAAAGGGGAGAAATAATATTTAATTTGGACAGTTTTATGGGGTTATCAAATGATTTTTTTCTTATGATGACTCTAGCTTAATTGTCTCTGATTATTGATAAACTCTAACATATTTTCAAATAAATATGACACACAAAATTGGATTTCTTCCTCTAGGAATTACCTTATATAAATAACCTTTACTCTCTTTTTAATAGCTTATTTTTATCTGATTGATTCATAGTTCTTTACAAATTTTGGAGAAAAAGTTTTGCATGTTATTTTTTAATTATACTTTTTCTTAGTGTTTGGCTTCTAGTTGCAGTAAGATATTCTGTGTTTTTATGAATGAGATTTTTAAAAGTCATAACTCTTATCTTTGCCTTTCTTGTTTTAGTTTTTCATATTTGCTCAATAAACATTTACTTTTCCTAAGATAACAGAACTATTCCCTTACACATTATTTTAAGTTTTATGTTTTTTAAATTGTTTATAGCTGGTATATGGAAGCACAAGTGTGTTCTGTTACCTTACTAATACCACTTATTAATTCTAATAGTTTTCTTGTAAAAGTGTTCTAAAGTTTTGACATGTCCTTTTAGTTTAATGCACCTTGAATTGGGTTTTTGTGTGTGTGCCCTGCATAGCTGGATCCAATTCATTCTATCACGTGAGTAACTGCCCAGCACCATTTACTGAATACTGTGTCTTTTCTGTGGCTCTGGCCTCCTCTCTCAGATGATGGTGAACTTACTCCGCTTAATTTATTTCAGTCAATGATATAACTGTATTTCTATGTGCATATTTTGTGATTGTCATTTCTTTCTTTAGACCTGTTTTAATTGTCCTCAGATCCTGCTTTTTTTTCAAATGAAATATTTCCCTCTTTTTTTAAATGGCTACTGAAATTTTAACCTACTTTTTTAAACCAATCTAAAGTAAACCAATATTTCCACCTTTCTTCAGAACAAATCCTCAAATATATAATGCTCAAATCTGATTAATTTAACAGCTTTTCCATCTAAATAATTATAAATATTATTCAGAGGTCCTGGCAGAGTAATTAAACCCTGGTGATGAGTTGGTACTTTAGAAGCCAGGAAACTTCTCACACACACACACACGCACACACACACATGCACGCACACATGCATATCCTGCTGTCTTGACATTTTTTAAAAAACTTTGTGAGTAAAATGTGTCTAAATATGTCAGATGTAACAATTCTGTATGGGTTGTGGGACTTTTAAACTAAGAATGATGTAACTAGCCAGGACAAGCTTGTAGGACTTCTAATGTAAAAATGACATTTCAAATTAGAAGAAGTTGCTTCATACATAGTTTAAAAAGAGCATAAGAACGTCAGAAAGAGAAGACGGTAACAACCCCATTTTCAGTACCTCCAGTAAGCCTTGACAAGCACCTTGGGCTAGGCTTCTTCGATGTTTCAGTGACTCTAGGCTGACATCTGCAACATGTAATACACTTTTATTTTTGTACCAGTTTACATAGCAATACTTTCCTCGTGTTCTCCCAAAATAAATGGATCTCACTCTTGAATACTTAACTGGCTATTAGGCAACACTCAGAAATTTTAGTCTTTTTATGGGTTACATGCTTCAAAGCAAATATTCTCTCAACCCACAAAATTTAATTTTTCATTTTATTTCATTGATTTTTATTGAATTTATTGGGGTGACATGGGTTCATAAAACCATACAGGTTTCAAGTGTGTGACTCAATCAAACATCATCTGCACGCTGCATCATGCACTTACCACCCAAAGTCAAGTCTCGTTTCTTCTCCATTTATCCCACCTTTGCTCACTTCCACCTTAGGCAGTGAGGTAAGGTAGAGGACTAAGATGCTCATCAAATCCCATACTTTATTTTTTCTTAGTATAAACTATTGAAGACTTTCAGGACTGTATTTATAGTAAGGAGTTTATCAATTACCTGTAGAGGACTGAATTACACTAATTATACATAGGTAAGTCTATTCATGACAAACATTAATTACCTCAAAGCTCCTATAGTCCAGAGATCTGGGTAGTCTTGCTGTCCTCTGCTTAGGATCTTCCAAGGCCAAAGTCAAATTGTCTGCAGGGCTTAATTCCTCCCTGATGACTTTGGAGAAGAGTCTACTTCTGAGCAGGTTGACAGCCAACTTCACCACTTTGTGCTTGTAGGACTGAGGTTCCTACTCCTTTGCTTGCTGCCAGCAGGGGATCAGCCTTTACTTCTAGAGACTTCCAGCTATCCAGATGGCATTCTCAGCCACACAGGTCCAACTCCTTTTCCTGCTTTCAGTCTTTCCGACTCTTCCTTCTATCTGGGTATTATCACAAAAATATTTCATATCCCTGGATCACACTTTGAGCACTGCTATTTTATTCATGATTTCTGACTATGATTTGTCTGCTTTCTTACCTCAATATTATATCTATTCAATCCATTTCTTCTCTTTCTGTGTCTGGTTTTAATTGTTTGCAGCAGAATGCCCAACAGGGAACGTGTTTGCAAGTACTCGTCTGTGCAAAGGGGGCAGTGCTTAGGTACAAGCGGGAGACATGATTTCCCTTATTTTTTGAGATTTTAAAAAAAAACTTTACTTATTTATTTTATTTCATTTTTAATTTTTAATATAGTTTATTGATTATGCTATTACAGTTGTCCCATTTCCCCCTTTCACTCCCCTCCACCCTGCACACACTCTCCCACCCACATCCCCCCCTTTAGTTCATGTCCATGTGTCATACTTAAAAGTTCTTTAGCTTCTACATTTCCCGTACTATTCTTGCCCTCCCCCAGTCTATTTTCTACCTACCATCTATGCTACTTATTCTCTGTACCTTTTCTCCCTCTCTCCTCCTCCCACTCCCCTGTTGCTAACCCTTCATGTGATCTCCAGTTCTGTGGTTCTGTTCCTGATCTAGTTGTTTGCTTAGTTTCTTTTTGTTTTGGTTTTAGGTGTGGTTGTTAATAATCGTGAGTTTGCTGTCATTTTACTGTACATGTTTTTTATCTTCTTTTTCTTAGGTAAGTCCCTTTAACTTTTCACATAATAAAGGCTTGGTGATGATGAACTCCTTGAACTTGATCTTATCTGAGAAGCACTTTATCTGCCCTTCCATTCTAAATGAAAGCTTTGCTGGATAGAGCAATCATGGGTGTAGGTCCCTGCCTTTCATGACTTAGAATACTTCTTTCCAGCCCCTTCTTGCCTGCAAGGTCTCTTTTGAGAAATCAGCTGACAGTCTGATGGGCACTCCTTTATAGGTAACTGTCTCCTTATCTCTTGCTGCTTCTAGGATCCTCTCCTTTATTTTAATCTTGCTAATGTAATTATGATGTGCCTTGGTGTGTTACTCCTTGGATCCAACTTCTTTGGGACCCTCTGAGCTTCCTGGACTTCCTGGAAGTCTATTTCCTTTGCCAAATTGGGGAAGTTCTCCTTTATTACTTGTTCAAATAACTTTTCCTCTTGTTGCTCTTCCTCTTCTCCTTCTGGTACCCATATAATTCAGATGTTGGAACGTTTAAGATGTCCTGAAGGTTCCTAAGCTCTTCTCATTTTTTTGAATTCTTGTTTCTTCATTCTTTTCTGTTTGATTGTTTCTTTCTTCCTTCGGGTGCACTCCATTGATTTGAGTCCCAGTTCCCTTCCCATCACTATTGGTTCCCAGTACATTTTTCTTTATTTCACTTAGCATAGCCTTTATTTTTTCATCTAATTTGTGACCAAATTCAACCAGTTCTGTGAGCATCCAAATCACCAGTGTTTTGAACTGTGCATCTGATGGGTTGACTATCTCTTCATCACTTAGTTGTATTTTTTCTGGAGCTTTGATCTGTTCTTTAGTTTGGAACATTTTATTTTGTCTTGACGCACCTATTACATAGTGAGGGGCGGAGCCTTAGGTGTTCACCAGGGTGGGGTGACCCACGGTTGTGAAGCTGTATGTAGGGGTGGGGTTTGAGAGGGAGCAATGGCACTTGCTCCACTCTCTGCTGGATTTCAATCACTTCCCCTGCTTCCCCCAAGCAAACTGGGCCTTTCTGGTGCTAATTCCCATGTGGGCAGGCTTGTGCATATTCCAGGACCCTGGGGGTTTCTCCAACGAACTCTTCTGTGAGGCTGGGAGTCTCTCTCAGCACCTCAATCCCCACAGGTGTTCCCTCACAGGTGTTTTCAATCAGTGCCCTGAGTGCCCCGAGGCTCTATTGCCCTGCGCTGGGCCCTGGCTTGTGTGGTCTGTCTCACTCCTCAGTTGCATGCAAATGTGAGACTGCTTGGTCCACCAGCCGCCTTGTGTGCCATGCCATCCACCATCTGCCACCTTGCTGGGTCCACCTGCTGTCACCCTTCACACTTGGGGTCCACCAGCCGCCACTTTGCCATAAGCACTCTCTGCCTGGCTGCCCAACTCAGCCCCTCCTACTGACTCAGCCCCTCCTACTGGTCTGGTTGAATGTTTCTTCTCTAACTCCTTGGTTGTCGGACTTCCATATAGTTGGAATTTCTGTCAGTTCTAGTTGTTTTTATTTCTAAATTGTTACTGTCCTTCTTCTGGTTGTGTAAGGAGGTACAATGTGTCTACCTACGCCACCGTCTTGGCTGAAGCTGAAGTCTTTGTTGTTGTTATTTATTTATTTTAGAGAGGGGGAGGGGAGGAGAAAGAGAGGGAGAGAAACATCAGTTATTGGTTGTCTCTCACATACCCTCAACTGGGGACATGGCCCACACCCTAGACATGTGCCCTGACTGGGAATCAAACCAGTGACTCTTGGTCCCCAGGCCAGCACTCAATCCACTGAGCCACACCAGCCAGGGTTGACTTTCTTTAAATAAACACTAAATATATCCCACTGTTGGGAGCACCTGGACTCTAGGCCTGCGTAGCAGGACAGCCCTGACTGTAATCTACTTTAATGCCTGTTGCTTAAATTAATTTATATGTTCTACTTCTGTATAGTTTTCTGTTGAATGAGTATATCCCAAAGTAGTCATTACTGTTCTGTTGAAAGTTGCACTGCTTATTTTATTTTAGATGTTTATTTATCTTTTTTCTATGTAACAATGTTACTGAGAATGTAAGTATCGCTCTGAGCTCCTATGTTAGAATTTCTTCAGGGCACAACATAGAAAAAGAATTTCTGAAACAGTGTGAGATTATTCAAGTTTGTAGGATAATATCAAATTATTTTTCATAGTGATGGTGCCACATTCATGCCAATTTGGTACTCCTGGTCTTTTTATTTGAACAACTATTCATGATTATGTGCTTTGAATTCTATCTTCAAATATGTATTTCAAATCTAACCTGAGCAAGTTTCATCTCTACTTGGGTGATAGCAGAAGAGATTGTTGACTGGTCTCAGTGTTTTTATCTCACCGCCATCTGCCCAGTCAACTGTCCATTCAACAGGCAGAACAACCGAGTAAAACTTGAATATCAGATCAAGTCAGCTCCTTCATAAAAGTTTTTCTGCCTTTTTTTCTGTTTTCCAAAAATCTTTATTGAAGTATAATTGACATACAATAAACTGCATATGATTAAAATGTATACTATCATCAGTTTTAACGTGTATAACATGTATATACATGTGTGTGTGTATATCCATGAAACTATCCCAATTATGATAATGAATATATTTGGGACTCTCAAATGTTCTTTCATACCTTTTAATGCACTTCGCTTAAATAAAAAGTCTTTCTTTCTTCCTTTCTTTTCTTTCTTTCCCCTTCCTTCCTTCCTTCCTTCCTTCCTTCCTTCCTTCCTTCCTTCCTTCCTTCCTTCCTTCCTTCCTTCCTTCCTCTCTCTCATCCAGTATGATCTCCCTTTCAAATCTTACCTGCAGTGGTGGGAGTCCTTTTTTCAGTTCCCCCTTCTGGCCAGTCTCCCTGTAATCACAGGGCGTTTGCACGGCCTGACCCGCTGCCTGGAATGCTCCTCCTCTCCCTTCCCTGACGGGCATTCACCCCCTTCAGATGGCACTTACATTTCACCTTTTCTGAAACGTTTTCTCTGTTCACACTATTTACATTAGGTTCCACCCCAAAACACACTCTTGACTTTGTTTTTCCTTTATAAAATGTAAACTGTATTTGATTATTTATTGTCTGTTGACTTATGATTTTTCACTACTTTGTTCTCCTTTGCATTCCCAAACCCTAGTACAATGCCTATATTATTTGAATAAATAAGTACAATATGTATAGGTTTTCATATGAATAACATTGTTAAAAGATACTCCAATTAAATTGGTCTCTTTTAAATAAGTATTAAAAGAGATATCTATCTTTATATGAAGTAAAAAACCTTCAAAATGAAACAAGTATGACAGTAAAGGAGTATGTCACCCTGAATAAGTTAATGTGTCTAATATCATAACTATAGCCTGCAAAAAATAATAATTGGTGTCCATTGTAAATACCTCAAAATGTGAAGAATAATATGCAATGTGTGATATATTTTTAAAAGATTCTTATGTTATCCTTTAAATTTAAATGTGTCTGAAAGGATAAAGCTTACTACTTGGAAATTATAACTGAAGTAATTTATAGGAAGTATGAAAAAAGAAGCTGGGACAAGGAGAAAAGGAATAATGTTTATTTTTATAAGACTAGCCTCTGTTCTAGAAGGTAAGCTACATATGTGTTACATTCTCATTTAATCACCTGCATTGTAAAATATATAGACAAAAAATAAAACCCAGTGTACTCTTCCTTTAAGCAAACAGTTGCAGTCCACGGCATAAGATACCTTGTTCCACGTCCCCACCATCGCCCAGTGGGAACCTTCTCTGTTGCAGCCCTAACTGATGACTCACTCCTGGCAGAGGCACCTGTTTACAGCTGCTGGAGTCCCGGCCTCCCGCTTACGGGCTGTCCACCTCTCTCTAATGAGGTTTGTCTTGGCCATGTGGGCTCTGAGAGGGTGAGGTTCACATGAAGTTTCCCTTTGCTTTTGATGTTCTGTTTTTCTGCAATTTTTTTCTCGTTCTTCAATTGTCCTAACTGTAAAAGGTATTTTTCACCCAGCTTGTGGCCAGGAAAGCAGACCTATGCCAGTAATGGAGCATTCTGTCGAGCTACCAGGCTAAACATAATGTCTATCTTGTGTATAGTCCTAGCCAAGATGCAAAGAGAGTCAGCTGAGCGTCTCTCCCCAGCAGGACAGAAGCAGGGTTAAGTCTGTACTATCCAGCAGTTACTTTTAGTGAAGCTGAGAGAAAGGTGGACTGAGTTTCCACAGTTTTTCAATATATGGACTGGAATGGCTTACAAGAACTGAAGAGCAACTAAAATGATGACAGACTCTCTGTACTCCACTTTCTTATGTCTGTCCTCCCCACACCCCCAGAACAAGGATTCCTCCCTGGGGTCCCTATTTCTAGGCCAATTTCCAGGTATGGAGAGAGAATGCACTCAGATTGGCTTGGTTATTTAAGTGTGTTTTAAAGGTCAAAGAGACTACTATATGTGTGCATCAACTGGAAAAAAAATCATAATTAGAGTGTAATTTTTTATGTTGGATAAAGACACTAGTATTCATTTAGAAAAACACATTGGAAACTCATCATTGGGATAGTCTCTCTATTTTTGAAGTCTAAAAACAGAAGGAAAAAAAGGCAAAAGAAAGAGGAAAAAGAAGGGGAGGAAGGAAGGAAGGCAGGAAGGCAGGAAGGCAGGAAGGAAGGAAGGAAGGAAGAAAAACTGTTCCTTGGCGTGTTTATTACTCTGATTCTTCATTACACAGTAGGTGAGACAGTTGCCAAAGACTATAGCCATTTTCTGATCAAATATTTTGCATCTGGAATTAACTGCGTTGACTCTCCATACCAGGTCAAGTAAACTAAAATATTGTTCAGAGACTTTAAAAAGAGAGTGTCGCAGGTTTGATTCCCAGTCAGGGTACATGCTTGGGTTGCAGGCCATGACCCCCAGCAACCGCACATTGATGTTTCTCTCTCTCTCTCTTTCTCCCTCCCTTCCCTCTCTAAAAATAAATAAATAAAATCTTTAAAAAAAAAGATGTCATAAAAAAAAAGAGAAGTATATCAATCAGAAACTCATGTTGAAGAAACAGCACACCAATTTGAGCCAGATTCTGATTTTAATTTTCGTACCTGTAAAATGGGGATTAAAAGAAGTTATGTCATAAGACTTATGAAAAAATAAATTAGCATATGTATGTAGATGAGTGCATGATGCATGCTCAATAAATGCCTGCCTGTTCCCCTCCCCATTTTTCCTCTCCCCTCTGCGTGCGTACGCGTGCTTTCTGCAGTATGAGTGGATCTTACCTTTTCCTTTCACCTTCCCACTGACTTCTCATTCTTTCTCTGATTTTCTCGTCCACTTAAAAGTGCACAAAGGAATTCCACTTGGCTTATAATTTGTCATATATTTTAATTTTTAACATATTTTTATTAACTAGTTTTTATAGATATTCAGTACTGATTGCTACCTTGTTTTACTAGTCCAGGAGAAATATTTAACTTTGATAGTCCCAATTTGCCTACAGATTTGTAGGTTGGTTGTTTTATGACTGAGTGTCTGCAATGATTTTTGATTTTGTCAATGATTAAGCGAATAGATGACGAAAGGTCAACTTTACACAACTTAACTCTGCCACAGATTTAATAAATACATCTGTTTTCTTTGAGTTGTTATATCATAAATGTACACATTTCTAAGAACTGTGTAATATTGGAGGTAGAATTTTTATGAAAATTCACCAAAACATATTTATCTTATAACGTAGTCCCTTTAATACTCATAAAAAGTATAATGATCATTCATTTTTATTTTAGAAAGTTATTACTCATGTCAGACCACATACAAAAATTAAACATACCTAAATCACAGCAATAATTTAATTATATACTTCCAGTTTGGTTTTAGAGTGATTCTGAGGAATGATGTAATTCTAAGGCCAAACAAAGGGGGATAATTCAAGGGGAAGAAAGCCCAGTTATATAAGGTCAGAATGAATTGGCTAAAACTTCATTTAGAGAAATGCATTGTCATTTACTGTTTCCTTGATGATGTAATTAATTAAAATACACTTTACAAGGGCATGTCTGGTGAGGACTACTTGTTTCTCACATTTTATGCTTTTGCTTCCTCTTAAATTTTTTAAAAAAAATCTATTCTTACCAGTTTAATAGAATTGCCCAGCTCAACTTTATATAATATGCTACCTTTGGAAATTTAATTGTATTTTATACCATTTGCAAAGTGATGGAAGAGTCTCCATTTTCATTCTCATTTGATTTTACATTTATTTTTAATTAAAGATAGTATCACATGACATAACTGGAGGACATTTCAAATCCTGACACCTTCCTGGTCTGTCCAAATCAATCTGGAAGAATTCTGTAAATGACAGTAATTCTAGCAGTCAGCTTCATAAAGTTGTACAACATCCTAAAAGCACAAGTTTGAAACAAAACTGTCAGGGCTTCTGTTGTTTTATTTGTTTGGCCTGGGGCCAAACACTTTACAGGTAAGGTATTAATTATATATACCCGAAGTCACACTAGAGTAAAAACGATTTTATGAATTTCCTTGTCTGCCACTAAGATACTGCAACGCGTTGTTGGGAAGCAATATATTCTTGTCATCATAGTTACTAACAATGACACACTTAAAGAGAAACATTTAATTTTCTTGTACACTCTAGAAATTACTTCAGAAACCTGTCTGAACAATAACAGTCTGCTCCTCTGTGCCCAAATAAGTCGCATGACATCTAAGAAGAATTGAGGCTAAACTAATATTGTCTCTGTGTGTGGTGATGAATGTTACCCAGAATTGTTGTGGTGGTCATGTTGCAGTGAATACAAATATCAAATCATTGTGTTGTACACCTGAAACAAATACAACATTTTAAAAAAATTTTATTTATTGATGAGAGAAGGAGAGGAAAGGGAGGAGGGGGGAAGAGAGAGAGAGAAGCATTGATTTGTTGTTCCACTTATTTATGCATTCGCTGGTTGCTTCTTGTGTGTGCCCTGACTGGGGATCGAACCTGAAACCTTGGCATATCCGGACAATGCTCTAGCACCTGAGCTACCCAGCCAGGACAAAAATAATCACTGAGGCTAAGATGACTTTGATATCCAGATTTATGGAGTGGCCTCTGCCCTATGTAGCATTTCAATGTTGTATTAATGTATGTAGATATAGAGACTACCTCCCCAAATCTATTGTAAATAGAAAAGAAATGTTCAATGAAATGTTATATTTCTTTCAGTATAAAAACAAAGGTAAAAAATAGGACCCTTCTGCTTCAAAAGGTTTACTGCTATATTTAGATTTTTGAGTTTCACTCAGGTCACCCTTAAGTAACCAAATAGTAGTGGACAATATAGTACAGGTAATTATGATTTTTTTAGTATGTATTCCTTAAGTAGTGTTTGTTAATTTGAATCAAAGCAGAAAAGTCACGTTATTCTTTGACCTTTTGAACTGTAACCCAGAGCTGTGAAATATCCTTGCTTGTGCTTTACATTTCATTTTCTGTTTCTTCTTCTTTCTTTCTTCCCTCCCTCCCTTTCTTCTTGGTTTCCCTCTTCCTTTCCTTCTTTCCTTCCTTTCTTATTTTACTACCTTCCTTCCTTTCTTCTTCCTTCCTCCTCTGTCTTTCTATTTTTCCTCTTCTCCATTTTTCTTTCATTCATTCAGTCTTTTTAAAATATAATTATCAGCAAAATATGCTTTTAATAATCAGATCCTGCTACACATAGGCCATTTTTGGTTTGCAACTTAAATGAGCAGATACATACTTCAGAAACAGCCAAAAATACTCATTTGTTTCTTAAATACACCTGAAACCTTTTTCTACAGCATGGCAATAGAAAATATGTTTCTTTTATTTTTAAATCTTTTTAATTTATTAAAATCTTTTTTTTAAGATTTTATTTATTTATTTCTTAGAGAGGGAAGGGAGGGAGAAAGAGAGAGAGAGAGAAACATCAATGTGCGGTTGCTGGGGGCCGTGGCCTGCAACCCAGGCATGTCACCTGACTGGGAATCGAACCTACAACACTTTGGTTCGCAGTCCGTGCTCAATCCACTGAGCTATGCCACCCAGGAGAAAATATGTTTCTTTAGAAAGGACGTCAAACACCTTGTTCTGCTGGAATGATAATGCTTTTGTCATCTTATACAAGCATAAAACTATTAAGCAACAGGTTTTTTTAAATCATTGACACTATTATAGATGTCTTCGTTTGCCCCGCCCCTCACCCCACTCCACCCACCTCCTGCCCGCTTTCCTCCTCAGCCCCAGAGCAGCATTTTTTAAAATGTTGTGTTTCTCTTCTGCTTTCACTGGTTAGTCACCATTCCATCCTATGAGCAAAATACTGTTCTTAAGATCCTGTTCAAATAACATATTTCACTCCATGGAATGCCGACACCGATGCTTGAGATATTTTTGTATCTAAAGAAAATACCCAAATGAGGTGCTGTCATCACTTCAACCTAATGGAATTTGTGTATTTTTCTTTGACATGGCTCTCTAAGAATTCAGTCAGTGTGACAAACTACATGCTATCCATTATCTATACTGTGTTCCAAGAAAATGTAAAGAATTCCTGAATCTGGTAAATTAATATTATTTTGGGAAGAAATCTTCATCTCTCCTAACACTGGGGAAGTGTGTATGTTCGTGTTATCATCTGAAATTCTTTTAGCATGTACCAATTAATGAGCTTAATAGAAGTTTTCCATTTCAAGCTAACTTTCCTTAATTAATTTTCTATGGCCATGTAAATATTTACCAGAGGGGAAAAGCCTGGAATCCATAACTCACAATTCCTCATTTAGCATTGCTTCCATGTTCTGCCACGGCTTGACCACCTCAGAGAGGTACACCAAGTACGTATACTTCAGTTTGTCTCTTTTTGTCTGTTTTCAGTTTATTCTCTAGGTTTGTTCTTTAACAATGCCAATCTGATCAGGTAACTCTGCTGTTCACAGCCAGTCTTTGGGACCCCCTCACTCTGCAGTTCAAGGTCAAAGTCACTGGTATGTTCTATAACTGCCTATCAGCCTTGCCTCTGCCTCCCAGGCCAACCTCATTTCTCCTGCCCAGTATCCTCCGTACTTTAGTCCCATTGTCTTTTACTCAAATTCTGGACTTCCCACCCCAGGATTTTTTTTTCCCTGTGGTCACATTTTCTGGAATGCTATCTCTACCCCGCCTCATGTCCCCAACTCTGTCTTTCTGACTTTTTTTCGGATCATCGGTTAATAACCATTTCCCTGACAGCTGGGATATACATTTCCTTTATATCCAGAGGATCTTTCTATACTGAGCAGTGGCCCCCTGCAACATGAACATTTCTCAGGTTATTGTTCCTACAAAGTGAGTCGTGAAGAGGTGACATCATCTAATTGCAAACTCAGATCACTTTCGGTTTGGGTCTACCCCCTAACTCTCCTGCTTCATACCGGTCTCCAATCTTGAAGAAAATAACTGAATGCAGGATACAAGGTATTCTCCATGTATGTGCGCCTGATAAGGGTCAATGAAACATTTTCTTTATTTATTTAGAAGAACAAGCTACCTCATTTCTTACACTGCTCTTTCCTTTTATTAAACTGATATATTTCCCCTCGTAACTTGCATGTTAAATATTTTTCAAAGTACTGAAAAATCGATAATCTGTTTTTAACAAATAGGATAGGTTATGATACTTAGCGCAGAGTTTTTCACTTTATGAACAACCACTCTGCCTGGCTACCTACTGCAAATGGCTATCGATTCATGGAATGGAGTTCATGCTCCATAAGCAACCTCCTGGTCTCCGCACTCTTGTCTGGACTCGACAGACATTGTGTTAACAATGAGGTTACCACATGAGGTTACCAAAGGAGATTCCTAATTCTGTTGACTTCAACAATAAATCTTGCTAGGAGCTATTTTCTCTAAATAATATTTGTTTACCATAAAAGAGTGTATGCCTTCTGTTTTCATCTTGGAGGATTTCAAAGCGTTGTTCCCATTTTTGTGGCGACTGCAATCTCAAATGTAGCCAAGTGTAGAAGGAGCCTAGGCTAACTTGCTCAGGTAGGATGTAACTTCATTGGCTAATTTATATCTTTCAAGGGATTTCTTCTTTTAAACTGGTTTTTATTATTCATTTAGTAGGAATTATGAATAGTCAATAATGATCATTAGTAATGGGGATGTAGGCTACAGCATTGCCAGGTATGTAGTAAGTGATCAATTAAATTTGTTAAGTGAAATATACAGGATGATATGGAGGAATCCCACAAACATGATGCTGATATAAAAGAAATTAGATGCAGAAGGGTGACATTATGCAATTTATGTAAATTTTTTTTAAAAAATCAGGTAAAATGAATGTATGCTCCTGGAATCTAGGATAGCAGGTGATTACTGGGGAGAAGCAAAGTCTGAGGATACTCACAATTGAGTGAATGCAGCTGCCGTGGGGCTGGCTAGTAACGCTCTGATCAAGGATCTGCATGCTGATTATAAGGATGTGCTTAGTCTCCGGAAATTCAAACAGCTGAACACTTGCAATATGGAGGTACATTGTAATATAATTTCTGAATAAATGTATATTTTCTGATTGTAATATTCATAAAGAAATATACATTAAGCTTTTTTTATACAAGGAACCAAGCAAGTGTCTCCTTCACACTGTTGCAAGATGCACTGAAGTCTTATATTACCCATCCTGGAAAATCAGATGCAAAAATGTGTTGTTAATTGACCCTCCTGACACTTGACAAATTTATTAATTTAGTGGTACAACATTTTTTGGGTAAAATAGCAAGTAAATTCATTTACTACAATTTTGTTTTCCATACCTCTTCCAAATATCTAGAAGAACACATTTATTAATAGTCCTGGCCTTTTGGTCCCTTGATACTGATAAAAGTAGATGGGATAATCTGCCATCAGTTCCTTTGGAAATTTTGTATACCTTTTTGGGTAAGAATTGTATAGATACCAGAAAGTTTTTTGAAGTCTGAAAGTCTTGTATTTTTGTTTCTTAGCAAGAACTACCTGCATGATACAAAAAGGACCTAGGGAGCAACAATTATTTGAAATTCACTTTAACTCAAGTGATGGGAGTCAATCATAGGAGCATGGGTAGAAATAAGAACACAGCCAACTCTATTAAAATAGCTACACAATCAGGCATCTAGGAGGCTGAAATGTAGTTTGGGAAAAGAAAAATAGTTCATAATCCAAGTAGATGGAAGTGGATTCTATGGTAACTTCCCAGTCTGCCCATTCAGGATGGAGGTTCTCCCTTGTTTACTGCGAGTGGTGGCTGCAGATAGCCATTAGCAGAGTTGCTCCTGAAAATGTCTCTTTGCAGAAAATCACACCTTTTCCTGAGGGCAGAACTTGCCCACTGCCTAACTGAAGTAGTGTATAAACATCTTGCCCCTTTGGCTGAGTGAGTGACAACTCTGAAGGGCCAGCCCATCACCAGGGCTCCTCTTGAGGTCATTGCAAATCCATCACTCATGTTCACCTGCATCCTCTGCCCAATCTTATTCCCTTTCCTCCCCACGTGTTTCTTCAACCACTCCCCAATGAAATCTCTGCGCTGGAAACTTTGCCCCAGTGTCTGCTTCCCAGGGATACAGTCTAAGACAATCGGTACCAGGAATGGCCTGAGAAAGAAGTTTCCCAAGTGGGATTTTGAAGATGGCCCACTCTTATGGCACCCGGTTCAGAAAACCTGATGGGTGTTAGTAGAGCAAGAAAAGATTCTTCAGGCTGTGATGGCACAATTGTTAATGTGTCAGGACTATAAGCAGGAGTGGAATATTGGTGGTGGAGAGTGTACTGGAAGAGGTAATGTGTCAGGTTCTTAAGAAATGCAGGTGAAGAGTAAATATAAAGATTCAAGAATTTGATGGATGTTGCTGGAGAAAATTGGAGCATGAGGAAGACAATGAAGAAATGGGAGTGATTGACCCCCAGTGAAGTACTGAGTGTGAAAAACTTGTGAATGGGGTGCAAAGGAGACTGCTTGGCTGGTTGGTCAGTGGCCAGGAAAGAGAAAGATTAGGAGCAAGAACATCTTAACAAAAGTTATATAAATGGGCCTGTAGAAGAGAAGAAAGATGATGAAACTATTTTAACTTGTTATTGCCTACCAAAGAACATCTTTTTTGCTCTAAGTTCTAGAGCTTCTTTTGTTATCATTTCTTTTCTCTTTGGAAGACTTCTCTTAGCCATTAACTTGTAGCAGGTTGCTAGTAAATTATCTTCCTTTTCCTTCACCTAAGAGTATCTTATTGCCTCTTTACTCCTTCAGAAAGATAATGTTGCTGGATATAGAGTTTATGATGGATAGTTCTTCTCTTTCAGTACTTGAAATGTGCTCTCTCACATCTGTCTGACCTCTGTGGTTTGGGAAAAATCATTGTCATTCAAACTGGTATTTCCCTGTCAGTAATATTCATTTCCCTCTGGCTGCTTTTGAGATGTTTTTCTTTGTCTTCAGATTACAGAAGTTAATTTATGATATGTCTTAGCATGGATTTCTTTGGGTTTATCCATTTGGTATTCCTAAATTCTTGAATCTTAGGTTTACAGCTTTCACGAATTTGGAATGTTTTCAACCCTTTTTTAAAAATAATCTTTGAGTCCCATTCTCTTCATCTGGAACTTTGATGATGCAAATACGAGCTATTGTGTCTTCTTTCTGTTGTTCAGATCGACAAAATTCTATTGACATGTTCCTCAGTGCACGGGTTCTATCTTCTCATCTCCACTGGGCTTCTCCGGTGAGGTTTTAGTTTTCTTTCTGGCTATTGCATTTCCCAGTTTCATAATTTTCATTTGGTTCTTTTTTATAACTTCTATGTATTTGCTTGAGCTTTTCTATTTTTCATTTGTTTTAATAAGTTTGTAATCACTTGTTGAAGCATTTTAATGATAGCTGTAATAAACTTATGTCAGATAATTTCAACATTTGGTTCATCTAAGTGTTGCTATCTTTATATATTATATTTTTCTTATTCAGGATGTGATTCTCTTAGTTTTGGGGTGTAATGAGGGGTTTCCTCTTGCACCCCGGACACTTTGCGCATTGTGATACTCTAGACTCTATTTAATCTGTTAAGACACAGTGTCAAGCCTGGGTGGGCTTTGTGTTCAGCTTCCTGTTCAGCCGTCATACAATAAAAAATACAGAGTAGATTCACATCACCTTGCTGCAAACAGGTGGAGTGTAAGCCCAGCTCCTCTGTTAGCCCATTGACGTCAAGGAGTGGGGGAGGAGAGGCTGGATCACACTGCTTTATCATCCAGACGGGGATTGAAGCTCAGCTCTGGGCTGAGCCCACTGGCACCAGAAGATGGGAAGGGAAGAACTAAACTGCAAACTAACTTTGCTGCCGCCGCCTTGTACATCTCGTTGATGCTGGGTTGCACTGGAGGCTCATTCTCCCTCCCGCCCGCGGGCACAGACCAGAGATGGAGGCAGAGTGCTGTCTAGTCCCACTTCACACAGTCTCCTTTAGGGCCTGCGGTGCTTTGTGGAGACGGAGATTCAGCTGCACCCTGAATAGCTGGCCTCCGCACTATCTCATTCCGTTTTCTTCCTTCTGCGCGGAGGTGAAAGCTATTTGTTGCTGAACCCCCATGACCCCACACTAACGGCAAACGTGAACGGCAATCGGCTTCTACCAACAGGATATTGAGATCAGTGCCCCGTTTGGTCCCTCCTACGCTACCTCAGCAGGGGAATCAGAATGCTGTCCCCCGTTTCCACTGGGAGAGAGGTGGGAAACCAGCCCCCTAACTCTGATTCCTGTGCTGCTGATGACATCCAACTGGGGAATGGAAGCCCCACTTGTTCCGCAAGCCAGGAATAGAAGATCAACTGTCTGCTCAGCCCTGCTGGCCCCACTGCATGGGAAGTTGCAGCCCGGCCTCCTGCTTCTGCAGGATGGGTGGGTGGGATTCAGGCCAGCTGCCCCCTCACACCACTGACAGTGTGGGGAGGGGAAACGGTGTGCTGTGTTTTTCTATTGGTGCTTGGCTGAAGTAGAGCAGCAATTGCCAAAATATATTTCTGCTATTATACCATGCTTTTCCTTTGGCCAGGGAAAACAAGCTTTCCTCTAATTTGGGGGGCCTGGGGGCTGGTCTGTTGGTGGTTCCAGTTAAAGGCTCTCGCAGCACCCTCTGTAAGATGTATGGGAGGAAATGATAAACCCAGGGAACACATTGTCATGGGGTTCCTCCAGTCCCGAGGACCCGAGGCAGTCAGTCCACCTACTTCTCTCACCTTCCAGACTCTTCTTATGCTTGCTCGTTGCGCTGTTTCCAAGATTTTTAAGTTGTAAGAGGGAGAACTTTGAATGCATTGGAGATTTTCCACCTTGACTGGAACCAAAAAAATTGGTCTGAAGAAGGGATGACTCTGAAAGGCCCTCCTAGCTCCAGAAATCTTGTTGAAACTGGTGTGACTGCATCACGCTTCAACTCTTTCCTCTGTCCAATGCCACATCCTGGATGCTTCCAAAGGACCTGTTCCCGAGAGCACTCCACAGTAAACCACCTGCAACTGAGGGTGTGCATCAGAGTCCGTTTCCTGTTGGACCTGATGGAAGACACAGAGTTGCTCTATCTCACCAGGAAGGGCTGGTCATGGGACCATTCTCTTCATGTTACATCCATACCCTTTCTGTCTCAACATCCAGTATTTCTGAAGGGACTATTGCATTGTATTCTCTATATTCTTATTTACATCCTGATTTCTATTTAGTCATTATTTCTTCTTATTATTTCCATTACTTGTGTTGTTGATGTTCACGGGGTACTCCCACAACCTACTAGGAGTTGCAGTATCTGACCTTTAAAACCTTTATAAAAAATGTAATTGATAAAATTTAGTTCTACTCATCACACAGGAAGTGTGGTAGAATTGGCTTCCAGTGTATTCCATAAAATTTTAGCCAGTCCAGAATTTGTCACTTCTAGATTAGATGCTCAGTTCATTCCTGGCACAATCACCTCTGTCGGGTGAGGCTACAGAATGTTATAATGTGTCTTGCCAATTCCCTCAGCAGGATCCGGGGCTTGAAAACTTTTGGAAGGGCATTCTGGGTGTGACCCTTTTTCCTCTTCTTTTGATTGTTTGTAGTTGAATTCTGTATTAACTACTCAATATTTGCATTTGCGTTCCCTTGTTCTTGCATCTCGGCATCATTTATCCTCTATGTCTTCATCAACGTCTGGCACAGGGTTTGTTTTCCTCCTCTGGGTGGCATCACTTACTTCACCCGCAGTATTTCCATACACTGGCACACCCACTGGCTGGACAAGCTACAAGAAGCTTTCAGGTAAATTAAAATATGCCCATGGAGCGACCACTGCATGTGCAACAAATAATCAGAGACCTGTAAGTCATTTTGAAACTTAAGAGTAATTTACAGTTTTGGCTACAACAGAAATGTTCAATTCTGTAGCTTCTTCTACCTATGAAGCCCACCGAGGTTAGATGCTACACGTGGCTCCAGACTACATGGGGGCATACAAAAAGCCAAAGGGGCGGAGGGAAGCGGTGAGAAAACAAAATAGCCATCCAGTGTTGCTGGCTGTTAGACACACAGGTTAACCCCTTTCTCTGTGAGAAAGAGAGTTTTATTTCTCACCTCAGTGATGGATGAGAAGCCTTTTCCAGACCTCTAGAAGTTTGCCCATCTGTTTCCCCATGGCGTGCTCCCTTCTCCCTCCATAATACTGAATGTGCTTCCTGCACCTTCCATCCACAGGTCTGTCTAACCTGTGTGCGTACATGTTTTCACTGGCTTAGGTTTGATATTCTCCTGATTCATAGGTGCAGCGTTTCCCAGTCGCAGCTGCAATTTCCGGACAAGATAAGGCTATTACTATGACAGCATTAGCAGGACAATTCAACCAAAATTTATTTATACCAGCAACTAAATCTGGGGCTCTACCTTCTTTGTAATTGGTACGGCAATCTCAAAGAAAAATTGCAACTTTGATAAGTAGAGTGTGGAAAAGTAGGTTTATAGCTGTGGGTATGTGAAACACAGTTTATTCTTCTATTCTTATCTATTAATTTGCACAGCATCTATCAACGTACTTTCTCCCCACCCTGTATGTCATGCACACACAGGTAAGCTAGGGCCTTGGCACATGTTACTCAAAACCTAGTCTTAATGGTCCCTTTAAGCACTACAACCCCACCTTATTTCTTCTCTTTAAAAACGTAACTCCCTGTAACTCCAAGAAAAGGGATATACCCAGTGAGAAGGCTATATCAAAACCAAGCTCTGGTAAATGCTAAACTGAACAGTCTCTTTAAAACAAGTGCCAAGCTTTATCTTAGACACATTTTGGCTCTCGCTGTGAGCACGGGTTTCCAGGCATGGACCAGCGCAGAGGACAAAGAGCGGACGATGCCAGGAGTGTTTCAGCAGAGTGAGCAACTCAGTGCTTTCTTCATCCAGAAGCTGTAGGAAGCGATCAATTTTTTTTTTCACAGCAGATTTTAAAATGAGAAAACCAAGACTTGTCAAATGAGTCATACCTCAGTCACTAAGTATTTTCCCATGTAACTTTTTAAACTACAAATTCAACATTAGCTCATAAAAGTGAATGCCATGTAAACTTGCATCACTGGGTTGGGGGCGATGGGGTCTAGGTAAAATGGTGAGGCTTAGGATTAACGTCTCTTACAATCTGGAGTTTGCAAAGATTCCTTTTATTTTGAATAACATAAGTTGCATCTCATCAAACTCATTTAACTGAATAATGCTCCTTCAAGTTAGCACTGTAGCAAGAAGACCATAAGCCTGAATGAATATTGATGTCTGCTTAGGCATTTATCAAAATTCAGTGTTTTAAAAGACAGTGTTTCACATTTCAAATCTAAATGGACTATTGAGGCACTTCTGATGTGGATTAGTCAACATCCACAAGGCAAGACGGGTCATGAGCTTTACTGGAAGTGATCTGAAATTTATATTCAGGCAGCTCTGATTTTACATTTGAGAATTGCCACTTATTAGATGTGTGATCATAGTCAGGTTACTTAATTTTCAGTAATGTTCTCTTCTCATCCCAAAGTGAGATTCTTTTGCTATCAGACACACTCACTCATCAGTTTTCATTAAATTTCCAACTCCACATTTGGTGAAGGTAGCTGGAATCTACTGTCAAGAAAGCTTATCTCAGTAAGAAGGAGTCAAGTGATTGGTCAACCATGTCTGCCATGAATATCTAGGGTCTTGACAACACAAATGCCTAGATTTTTGGATAATGTTCTAGTTCAAAGACTTTTTGAATGCTAAATGAGAAATAATACATAAAGCACAATGAGTAGATGTGGACACAGAGAGGGAAGAAATAGTTATTGAGCAGAGTGACAGAAAATAATGGTGCTCGGTAATGTCTGATTATCTTTTATTTATGGAAATATGAGAAACTGCCCTGGCTGGCGTAGCTCAGTGGATTGAGCACGGGCTGCGAACCAAAGTGTCGCAGATTCGATTCCCAGTGAGGGCACATGCCTGGGTTGCAGGCCATGACCCCTAGCAACCGCACATTGATGTTTCTCTTTCTCTCTCTTTCTCCCTCCCTTCCCTCTCTAAAAATAAATAAATAAAAATCTGAAAAAAATGTTAAAAAAAAGAAATATGAGAAACTACCTCTCCTAGCAAGCCCATATGATTGCGACCAAGGAAAAGTGAAAGAAGTGATGTGTGTCATTCCTGGGTTGCAGCAGCAATTCGACTACATCAAATTCCAACTCTCTCTTCTGTCTAATCCCACCTCCTGGACTCTTCCCAAGGACCTGTTCCCAAGCACGCTCCACAGTAAACCACCTGCAACTGAATCTGTACATCAGAGCCTGTTTCTCAGAGAACCTGACCGAGGACATAGAGTTGCTCTGTCTCACCAGGAACAGCTGGTCATGGGAACTTCTCTGCTCTCCAAATATTGCCTTCATGTCCCATGTACAGTTTTCCTCTCTACCTCATGCTCTAGGATCTGAATGTGGAAGCCTTTGTTAAGGGGACAGTGTCAAAGGACAAAACAGCTTGCTCTACTGAGTCACTGTGCTGTGGTTACAGTCAGCCAAACCCATAGTAGACTTGACAGGCATGAGAAATAAACAGTGTTGTGTTCAGCTGCTGAGACTTGAGGTTAGAGCATAGCTTGATCTATCCCGATTAATATGGGACATGTTCAAATGATAACTCAGTTCTACTGCTGCAAGCCTAAATGACATTTCTGAGGCATCAATTTGCTGCTTGCATAAAATAGAAAAACAGTTCAAACACTGACATCTTTCAATAAATTTAATAGATGGAGGGAAATCTCTTCCAATCTTTCTATTTTATTTTCTCAGAATCTGCTGTGAACTCTAAGGACATTCTTTTCTCTCTCACACCAAATTTTTCTATATCTTTTTAAAAATTTAATAGCAAATTAAATGCACTGTCACTAAAATGCTATTTATGTCAGAGAGTTTTCCGTGAATAAAGGCAGTGGTCTGATTTCGCACTCCCATGTGACTTAGTGGCAAACCCTGTCAAGCTGAAGCCAAAACGGGGACAGTATTTGTCTCATGAATGCGTTGTTCAGTGGTAGACAGTGACCCCCTTCAGGCCAACATAAAGGCCATCTAGTCCTGCAGATGACTAGAAATGATGCCCACATTCACTACGAAGGCAGGGGAGAAAGTGTCTCTCTTGTTCTGATAGACTTTGCCGTCTTTGAAGAAGGTGTCTAAAATTGTGATCATGAGTTGAGGAAGATTAAGGAACAAGCCATTCAGTAAGAATGACGGAGGAGGTCTTCTTATGCTCAGCAAAGATTTGTGTAATTTAATATATCGGTTGACTATGGGTAGAGCCCAGATCTTCCTGACGGATGTGCCAAGCCATGTGGATACAGTTGTAGAAAGCATAGTTTCTTTTGTTTTTAAGAAGTTTTATAATCTTTTTTTTTTAAGATTTTATTTTATTTTTAGAGAGGGAAGGGAGGGGGAGAGAGAGAGAGAGAGAGAGAGGGAGAGAGAGAGAGAAACATCAATGTGCGGTTGCTGGGGGTTATGGCCTGCAACCCAGGAATGTACCCTGGCTGGGAATCGAACCTGGGACACTTTGGTTCCCAGCCCGCGCTCAATCCACTGAGCTATGCCAGCCAGGGCTAGAAAGCATAGTTTCTTTAAAGCAGGGACACTTGCACTTGTGCTTCACAAAACTCTGAGATTTTTGTTTGATTCAGCAGTTGTAAAACATAGTCATAAAAAGGAATGAAGCACTCATATGTGGTATAACATAGATGAATCCTGAAAATGTTATACTAAGTAACAGGGACATTTATTTAATTTATATTAAAAAAATATTCTGTACAGGTCTTCCATAGTAATCACCAAACAGTTTCAAACTTCTGGGAAGTTCATTGGTTTAAAAATCCATTGCCTGTGGATATCTTTCTAGAGACTAAACCATATTTTCCCAGCCCTCAGAAGCTCTAACTGGGTGCACCAAGTATGATATATATTACTTCTATTCATGATAGAAATAATTGCACTCTGTGCAGAAATGAAAGTCAAGCAGTGCAATTAAATTTGTTTTTAAGAGGTCCTCAAACTCCATATTAAACTGTCACTTAACTATTGAATTGATTCATCAAATGGTGTCACATTCTCTCTCAGTATAGAAAATTTTATACATTATCTTTTCATGGCAACAGTTTACCTTTAAGGCTGAGAGTTAATATCTGGAGTGACTCGTAGTAGATATTTCTCCTTAATTAAAAAAAATCTCAGCAATGTGGTTTGGATGATTATTTCTTCTTTTAACACTGCATGAAATATGTCTTTGCTTTAGAATGATTACACCTACACCTAAATAAGATAAATTTAAAATGAAGAAAACCATTATAAAGAATATCCATTATAAAACAAGCACAGAAGTAAGGAAAGATAATTTCAGGCAAGGTGAAGTTATTTGACCTTGACATTAGCATATGTGTCTGATGTTGGCATTAGACAGACATCACAGGCCACTTTGTTTTGCGATCACATAGCCGTGGTCCAAAACAAAAAACAGGGCAAAGCCCCTCCAACTCTATGTGTTTTCTATGTATCACTTTCCCTGGGGATTTGGAATTTGAGCAGGGGATGGGTATATAGAGGTAAATACCCATCTTTCTATTTTGCTGATATTTTATTCATCTATTTTTAGAGAAAGGGGAAGGGAAGAAGAAAGGGAGGGGGAAAAGCATCAATGTGTGGTTGCCTCTCTTGCACCTGCTACTGGCGCAACCCAGGCATGTGCTCTGACTGGGAATCGAACCAGCAGCCCTTTGGTTCACGGGCCAGCACTCAGTCCATTGAGCCACACCAACCATGGCCCATCTTTTAATTTTTTTCTAATCATAGAATTTGCTGCAAATTATAAAGACTTTCTTATCTTTTTTTTCTTGTCTGATACAATTCTTCTATCACATCTTTCTCTTTCTGTGTGTTCCCCTAAGTCCCTCTCCCCCATGACCATACTAAAACACTATTTGTAGGCTGAGAAGTTTCAGAGGAAGAAATGAAAGACAGTTCAACATTTTCAAAATATTATCCTATTTCTGTAAGTAATAAAAATATGATGTATATATAAAACCTTTTATCACTAAATCAAAAGTTGATAAAAAACATATGAAAAATGTAAACTTAAATACACAAAAATTACTCAAATTTTCATCATTCTAAAATAACTACTGCTAACAGTTTGGTGTATATATTTTTAGATTTTTCCTAATAATATATGTATTTTTTTAATTGATCATATCATAAATAACATGTTTTACCTGTTTTTACTCATGTACCATTTGTTATGGACATCTATGTCATTGGAAAATAAATATAGATCAATATTTTAATAGCTATATACTACTCATTTTTTAAAAAATATCTTAATTTTTTAAACCAAACTCTTGTGACTAATGTGTTTGCACGTCTTGGTCAAGTATTTGATTATTTTCTTAGGATGAGTTGTTTGAATTGGAATTTTAAGAGTTAAATAAATGAGCATTGACAAGATTATTTTTCCTTTTGAACTGGATAGTCAGTAACCACAGCTCCAAGAAATGGACTGTGCCATGTAAGCGTAAACAAACCCCTCGGACGACTACCTGCCTACCCGGGTGACCTCTTGCCTTTGCAGTTTTCTGTCCCTCCACTTTTGGTAAACTAATCTTAAATGAATATTTTATGGCATATATGAATTTTGTTTCTTCCAACCAACCTCACTGCTGATTGCTTATGTAGAATTCTTAAACAGTGACTGGCAACCCAATCAGGGATGTTCGCTACCCATTGCTGCAAACCTTAACCCTCATCCCAAAAAAACCGACCGCAATAGTTTTGTACTAGGTTACATACGGCCATGCGCATACCACATATGAAGGTGGGTGGTATGTGATAAATTTTATCTCTGGAACAAAATCTGTTTGTAGCTTTGCCAATGACTGTGGTGTAAATAACCCTACCATGGTCTATTTCAACTTACCAACTGACTTAAAAAATTATCCAAAGTTTAACAATCTACATTTACAAGACACACAAGACTGTTATAGCACACGAATGTGCTGGACAGGGACCCTAAGAGTGGTTCCAGGACTCAGTCCATAATGTCAGTGGTCCCTCATTCTGTATCAGTAAGTCTTGAGCAGCTAACCACCATCAAAAACCCCTACCACCTTCCTCTGTGCCTGTTTTTCTCTTTGTTTTATGACTATATTTGGGAACAAAGAACTTATATAAACTTGCTTTTGGATGTACAGACTTGGGCATTTTAACTAATAGCCTCCCTTTCCTCCCAGAGTTGGGAAATTGTAGAATAAAAATCTTAACACTGGTTTTGCTCAGGGTGCCTGTTCTCCATTGGCCATAGCATTTATTAACACATCCAATCACCAGGACTTGCTGAAGTGCAGAACCTGTGAGCAAACTTGCTCTTTCGCTCTTGAAACGTTTTCTGCAGCCCTGATTCTCCCTTTGATTCTCCCTGTGAGAGTCTAGACCCCTATTTCATTCTCTCCTTTGCTAACGATCCATGACCCATCGGAAACTGCTCAAATCCAGTCACTACAACATTTCAGTTTCACTTGGTTCCATAGACTGTGTTTTCACAGAGGGTAACTCGAATCATTCATGTCCCACAGTTTAGAGCTATTAAATGGTAAGTGTAATAGCTACTGTTCACATGAGCTGAGAATTATAAAACACTTTCATTTACTCAGACTCCATGTCCAAAATGTCTTCCAATCATTGCCTTTGTACTTAATTAAATTCAGTTGTTTTTCAATTTTTTAGCGAACTATGCTGAAGTTGAGATGGAAATCTGTTTTTATTTTTATTTGATGCCAAGGGAGCAAACTATCAGCAAATGTCAAATTTAAAGGGAAATATATCTATCAATGCACATATGTGATTTGCAAAATGTCCCAAATTGTGTGCATCCTTCAAGAGGAGCTGAGAGAGAATCTATAAAAGTGGCTTTTCCTGCAAGAAGAATATAAGAAGTTGAAATCCTTTCATGATGAAAAAAAAAGCGTCACAAAGAAAGACTGGATTTGGTCCATGTTTTAGGAATTTGCAGATAAAAAGAGTTAGTTTTCTTCTGCTCCTGCTCTGCAGTGTGCAGTACAAAAACATTTGCTGTCCGAAAAAAAAAAAAGAAAAAGAAAAATGTTGGAATACACAGATTTCACTGATAGGGAAAGCCCAAGAAACCTTTCTCTTCTTTGTGTTTATATTTCTGAGGTTGAGTGAATGTTTACAATGTAACAAAAGCATGGGTCTTTATCCACCAATCTTCCCCTCCCCCAAGTTTGTTTGAATCCCCCCAAGTATTTTGTTCCTTTGGCATGTCACTTACTCTTGAGACGTGTTGAGAGAGTTCTGCTTCCCTAGATGTGTAATACTAAGCAGTTTGATGTTGCATAGCTGATCAACTGACTTCTCTTTCCTATTTTCCCCCTAAAATACCATCAAGTTTTAGGCAAAAAAGCATGGGAGGTAATATAACACATACGCCAATAGGACGTTAATTTCTAAAAAATGCATCCCAAATAGTTCATAGTGTTACAGGAACACTTTCTCAGTTAACTCCCCAAAGGGTGTAACAAAAACTAAGTGTCTGCAAAACGTGGTTTACAGAGCGTGCATTACATTATGTTCGGGTAAGTGCAGTTTTAGGGATGTTTTTTAACTACGACCTAGAAATTCAAGTATCTCAAACTCATCATTTGCCTTCAATGTCCACACCTCAAAAGAAAACATTTCAAGTTCTCAAAGTTGTGTTGTTTAGGTGGTTAGATAGTTGGAACTTCTAAAAACTTTATGTCAGCAGAAACAAATACTTCAGCTCTGTTCCTTAGTTTACTTAAGATTGCTTTCTCAATGTTCTTATTAATTCATACCATGTGGACACAGGAGCTGGAGCAAAGTTTGTGTGCAGAAAGTGTTGAAAAATCATGACTACATTAGAAAAAGCAATTTGATAATTAGTTTGTGCCTAATTGTTCCTTAAATCTATTGTGTAACACAGACTTATGTAACTTTGAGACTTGGAATGATTGTTAAAAATTGTGTGTGTTGTGCAGTGAGAAACATTCAGGGTGGAAAAAGACTGAAATTGTTCGCTGTTCTCTGCACAGATACGCCAGCAGGAGACATTCAATGACCTGAATTGCCCACTAGATAGAGTCCAGGGGCAAGTTATTCTCATACTGAGACCTTTCTTGAAGTCCCAATCTAATTTGAGGTCCCTTATTTTACTCTCTCATAAAAACTGCAATTTTCCCTCATCTCACTGAATACTCCTTGTTGTAATAGTTAGAGCTTGTAAGTATTTGATTAATGATTATGCCTCCTGTGTTGAAAATGTGAAGCCCCACAGGGCAGAACTAACCATTCACGGCCATAAACTGCCATTGGCTTTTTCTCTACCTCCTGATCTTCGCCTGTGCTAACCCAATCTCTTCTGCTGTTTGTTGTGGTTTCCATTAAGTCCACCAGGGATGGACTTAGGGATGACTTCTCTCTCCTCCCTTTCACCCACAGCCAAAGTTCTCCATCAGGCTACGTACTGGCTGTGCTTAGGGTCCATGCTGTGTCCTGGTCCAGAATCCCGCTGGCTGAGCTCTCATTATTGTTCTTGGTGATGGTAACGCTTTTAAAATTACAGCCACATTCAGATAAATTTCACATAAACCCAACTATTCCTAGAATTCTTCTGCCTCATAGATTCTTATATAAATGAAGGCGTTTTCTCTCTTTGAAACGACTGGATTATGGTCATTAATGTTCTCCATAAGTAACACAGAATTATTCCTTTTTAACATTTTATTATAAAAATGTCCATGCAGAGAAAATGATTGGAAGAAATTTATAGTGAACACTCATGTAATAATACACAACATCGAGTGTATAGCTAATTTTTTACTGTACTTGCCTTACCACATTACTGTTCATGCATCCATCCTTCTCTATATTCATTCATCAAAGTCTTTTTTGATGTATTTCAAAGTAAGTGGAGATATCAGTATACTTTCCCTTAAATGCTTTAGCATGTTTGGTATTAATACTTTTTAAGTATTAGTAATTTCATGTTATTGTTGATAAAGTGTAATATTACAAGATTGTCGTGAAACTGTTGTCCTTAAACTTAATTCTGTAAAATAAAAATATATACTCCATAATCAGTTATAAATTAATTCCATGAATTCTATGAGTTTTAGAGGCTCAGTGTGCATATATTTGTTTATATTATAAAAACCACCATACAATTTGAGGAATACCATTCATGGCAGTGCAAAAATCTACAAAAGACACTGCCACTTGCTGTAATAAGAACAAAGAAGAAACTATTCTGATTACTAATTATTTTAATTTGTTGAGCTTTTCTGTTGTTTTTTAGCAGAAATATTATGAGCACCACAAAGATAATTTTCAGTGTAATAAAGGTACAATGAAAACTATGAAGAGCTAGATAAGTTTTACATTGTTATTGTTATTGGCCTCTTGAAGTCTTCATTAATTGTTGTTTTGTTTTAAAATACTTTAAATTTACATTCAATGATGAATTAATTTCCTTTTTATTGAATTTATTGGAGTAGTGGCACTTTTTAACAACAATATGTAGGTGTTAGGTATACCGCTCGATAACACACCATCTGTACACTGTATTGTGTGTTCAGCACCCCAAGTTAAGTCTCCTTCCATCAGCATTTATCTTGCGTATGCCCTCCTGTACATCCCACCAGCAGTCACCACACTGTTGTCCTTGTCCATGAGTTTTTCCTTTCTTATTTTCCCCCTTTTGACTCAATCCCTCCTCCCCTCCAGCCAGCCTCCACAAAACACACATATGTCTTTTAAATAAATTAATTAATTAAAAATTAATTTATTTAGGACCCATACTATTCTAAAAAGTAGTTAGAGCAACCTACATCCATATATTAATCTTTGTTTTGGTGTATCTTCCACATGTACTAGACCGGAGTAGAATTAGAAAGATGGGAATGGCTAAACCTTGAAAAGTCAGACTAAGGAGTTCATAGTCACATCAGCAGCCAATGTAAAGAATGTGAACATTTTTAAGAGAAGAGTTACATAATTAAGGAAGTGTTTTATTATTTTTTTGGTGTAAAAGGAAAGGAGGTTTTAAGATTCAGAATAGTGGTAAATTTCTGCCATTGAGTCCCACTCCCCTTTAAAAACACTCCTAAACACACAATCCTACCCTCCTTTGCCAACCCAGGCCAGTGTCAGAATATGCCAGTCAGGAGTGCTATCTTTCAGAAAAGGAGAAGCCTGTGGCTCAGCCTTCTCAGTCACAGGTCGGCATTCCAGGCATCTCCCACTGATCTGTGCTTGGTCAGGCAGGTGCCCACAATTCCAAGCTCTGGCAGTTCTGCTGCCGTGTTCTCCAGGCAGATGTTCCAGCGGGTCTCCGCTTTGTTACTCCAGCTCTTACGCCAAACCATGTGTCACCTCCTTTCACACCAGACCTCATGGCGGGTGGTGGCAGCATGGGTTTTTAGAAATATGAGTTGAAAAGTGTGTGATAAGACTAAATGAACAATGAACACAAAATGCTAAAAGAGGCATCTATTAAGATGCTTCTGTAATAACAGTTAATTTTTTGAGCCATATTCTACCTTGTGCATTGGCTTAAATGATTCAGATGTATTAGCATATTTAATTTTCCCAATAAGCCTACGGAGTTGCTACTATTTTCATTGATATTTGACAAGTATAGACATCCCTAGAGAGTTTAAGAGATTAGACCACAACCTCAAGCATAACTAAAATACTACCATGGGTTCAAACTCAGGGTATCAAGCTCCCCATACACATTCATTTAGCTGTAATTCAAGGTCAAGGAAATAAGAACCTCATAGTAGTGGGAATGGAAAAAAGTGATTACTGGAATAAAACAGAACTTTACCGTTTTAACTATAATGTCAATTGACAGGAAGCAGGGGTGGGGAAAATAAAAGCTAATATAATTTTTGAACCTTGTGACTGAAAGATCCATCTATGTAAGTCAGGAGAAGAAGCTTATTGCAGGAAAATACAATTTCTGATTTAATAACTTGTGAAGGATTTACTTAGAAATAAGTTCAAAAACACACACAAAGGAGGCAATTTTTTCAGGATTTTGAACCTGAGAGGCATAGGCTTGAGATGTAGACTAGAAATCCAGCAAGATGTCTACAGACCGGATTCAATCACAATTTCTTGCAATTAGCCGACAAATTAACTTATTACCAGAGTAACTAGAATGTTTGCACAGTAGGGTAGAACTTGAGGGAATTCGAATGGAAGAATTGTTTTTATCTATTCAAAATCTCATTGTAAAGCTGTGAAGTCATTGTGTATTTTACATACTAAGTAAATCTTGGAAACTGGGGCAAGATCGAGGCATGCTTCTACCAGGGAGTATGCCAGCTGCTCTGCATAATTGTTTTAATAATTTCTCATATATTTTTCCCATAAAGTTATATCTAACTTGTGCTCCTCTATGAGTTTTGGCAATCACATCATAATTTCATTGTGGAAAACCAACAAAAAGGTGAAGAAGTTGCTAAAGAAATTGTAAATGTGTCCCAGAAATCAAAAGACTACTTTGACAAAAGAAGAGAAATGAGTTGCATAGAAAGTATCAACTTCTACAGAAGAGATTGTCTCTGGAAAGGGGAGTGGTGAGTGAGGGATAAGCTCCTCCTCTTGCAGGACTTTTTCCCAAAATCTTGGAGAAAATTAAGATTAGTCTCTGATATAACAGGAAAAAAATGAACAAATGAACCGGTCCTAGTAAATGGGAAAAGATAGATAAAGTGTTTAATGGATTCTCACAGCTGTAGTGAAGCATGCCCATGATAACTTAAGGATCCTGGTTGACCAGAAGTTGTGTAAGGTGTACCCAGTATACATATAGGGCTTGCAATTTATAATTGTAGTTATCAAAGATTTGTATGTTAGTTAAAATGTTAGTCAATCAAGTTTTCCAGAAAAATAAAGAAAAATTGAGTTTAGGAAGAAGTACCTGAGAAGTATTGTTTTGAGTAGCTGGTATACCATTGTACACAAATTGGCTCAATATTAAACACTCAATAAATGCTAGCTGCCTGAACAGACAGCCAAATGAATAAATGAAGGAATGATGAATAGATGGTTAGATTAATTGGATGGTATAAGGGAATATGCTAGTAAAAAGAAAGAATCCCACCAAGTATGCATATACAATAAATACAATATAGCTGCAAATATTAAGTTAAAAAGAAATAAAACTGGAAAAATATAGGATCAATTTGTATTCAAGTTTAGTAACAGAGACTTTAAATATATTTTTAATTTTAATTATTTCAACATGTAAAATTAATGGAAGTGCATTAGGAAATAATTAGTTATAGCTCTAAGATCCCATATATTTATTTTTCCATAATTATTTCTCCAAGGACCTGAAATAATTGAACTTCCACTCCAACTACTGCTTCTCTTAGTAATGCTTAACTTTAAATATAATTAACCATTTAGCCTCATTTAAAATGTTTTTTTATAAAAGTAAAACATGTTCACTGTAGAAAATGTATTTACTTTATAAAACCACATATTCCAGAAAGAGGAAACGAGTGCAAGATAAATCCAAAGCTGAAATATTTGTCTTGTTAAAATCTCCATTAGTCTAGCTTCAATGGACAAACCAAACACAATTAACTTTGGCTTGAGGGTTTGCTCTCCATCTGCAATAGGGTTCCCATGTTTATGCAAATGTATTATGCCCACATTGTGAGTCTTAGTTTATTCCAGCTGTTATAACAAACTACCATAAACTGGGTGGCTTGTAAACAGCAGAAATTTGTTTCTAACAGTTCTGGTATCTGAGACATACAATTTCTTTTTTGAAAAAATTATGTTATTGTTGTTCAGGTACAGTTGTCTGCACTTACCCCCAACCACTCCACCTCCCACCCCAGCCCTCCCCACCTCCAAGGCACTGGCTGATTCTGTGTTTGGTGAAGTCTCATGTCCCGATTTGTAAATAGCTATCTTTTCATTTTCACGGGGTCCTCACGTGGTAGAAGGAGATAAGGGAGCTGTCTGTGGTCTCTTTTACAAGGGCATGAGTCCCATCCCTGAAGGCCCCCCTCTCATGACCTAACCACTTCCCAAAGTTGCCACCTCCAGATACCTCCACATTCAGGATGGGGTTTGAACATGTGAACTTGGGGGGGCAGGGGAGGCATGAACAGAACAGTATGTCAGGCATCCTTGCAGGCTGTCATCTTCTAATATTGGGGTGTCTGTTCCCGACTGAAACAAGCGAACAGTCCTGCTGTTCTCTTTCTGAAGAAAAATAATACATTGTGAGGTTGTAGTGGAAATAAGACTGATTTTGCAAAAGAAAGAAAGGCCTCTGTCAAGACTTCATGACACAGTTTTACTTAATATTGAATCAATTTAGCCAATGTTGATTGTGTATCAGCCCTAAACTAACTAGGTACTTGAGGTAATTAAAATGAGCTTTATTTTTTCTGTTCTATAAAGTATGCTAGTTGTGAT
This sequence comes from Phyllostomus discolor, assembly GCF_004126475.2. Taxonomy (NCBI): domain Eukaryota; kingdom Metazoa; phylum Chordata; class Mammalia; order Chiroptera; family Phyllostomidae; genus Phyllostomus; species Phyllostomus discolor. Next base: position 12,626,641 of record NC_040904.2, on the reverse strand, counting down.
TGCTGTTTGCCTCTGATATAATTGTAACTTGTATCTGAGAGAGTTCCTTTAAAAAAAGAGAATATCTTGTGTTTGACATATATTTTATAAGCAGAGTTTATTCTACCATTCCATCTACTACCTGTCATCTATATTCTTTATCTATCATCTATCTAGGCTATTATCTGTTATTTATCTATTACCTATCTATTTATCTATCTATAAATATGTCATCTATCTATTGTTTATCTACCTGTCTTTTTACCTATCCTGATTTTTCATCCCAATTTACAATATAGTGGTATTTTCTTATTTCTGGAGAGAAAACATTCTGGTAACGAAAAGACATCCTGTGTGTGCCTTCCTAGTTCTTTTTAGTAGCTGATTGGACGTGGGGAAAACTTTATTAACTATGGTAGGTACTGAAAACCTTATTTAATGTAAAGCCTGGACAAAATTAGGACAAAAGAGATCCATGGCCAATCACCCGAATACCTTCCATATTAGAAAAAGGTAGCCTATGAAACAAACAAACAAACAAACAAACAAAGCCCTTGGAGAAACTGACACTCAGGGAAAACAAACTTTTATTCAATATGTCTGAAAGTGCTTATACAATGGTTTATAAATGCCTGTCAAAAGCCCATAGAATTATTATTGATTAGAAGATAGCGCTCCATGCTGCTAAATTTCCCTCATTGAAATGGGCATCAAAAAGTGAGGTCAAATCCTCGTATGCCAGTAATATTCTTTCAAGGAGCTGACCTACTTTTCTTAGGGACAAGGCTTGAGCTTTCTCAAATGCTTATCCCTGGGATTTCAGGAGCAAAAACAGGTACTTCTGCTTTGTTTGTAGTTACAGACAGAATTTACAGCGCCACGGATTTGTGTGTGTGTGTGTGTGTGTGTGTGTGTGTATGTGTGTTTTGCTTTTGTGCATTTATAAAATAGTGGTGTGGTAGAAAGTCAAACATCAAATTTATGGGAAAACTTTCAAAATGTTTTGCTCCATTTTAGCTATCTCAACATAAATAATCATCAGAATAATGCAGTAGCTGGTTGGAAAATAAAAAAAGTAAATATTATCTTTCAAACATAACTTCAGAAATTTTGACCAAGAACTGTTTTTTGGCAACATGGAGAAAGAGTCAAGACATAGGGCTGCATTTCTGGAAGACACATGAGATGGTTTTCTCAAGGACGATATACACAGAGTTAATTTCCATGTTAAAGTCCATATCTGCCGTTTGAGGGTGATATATTTAAAGTTGAACTCCCTGATGAATATTTACCTAGTAATTGCTCCACTATTGCTGTGCTTTTCAAGTTTGAAAATTCATCCATTTGGGAGGCGGGGGAAGGAAAAAAAAGAAAATTCATCCATTCATGTAAGTCACTCCATGTGTTTACTGCTCCAGTCACCGTAGTAATCTGTACATCCCACACTTGGAAGAAAAGTAGTTGAAAGGGAACTCAGGGGGTGTGTTTGTGTGTGTGTGTGTGAATATGGGATGGGGCAAAAGTCGGTTTACAGTTGTTTGTCTGGAAAATAATACAATAATTAATAAGTAATATAAGAATAAACTCTGTGTTTCATGTACTCACAACTGTAAACCGACTTTTGCCCCACCCTGTATAGAACCACATTTTTTACAATGTGGTTTCTGGTGATGTTTTTGAGACTCACTTTTTTAGCTGCTACATGTTGGAGTACTGTGGCAATATTTGCTTAAGCTAAGTTATATGAAATTCTAGAGTGATTTCCAGGTATAAAACACTCAGACATAAAAGTGTGCGGTGGACACCCATAAGTAAAGTATGGAATAAAGTATAGGATAGCTTTGACTTATTGAAAGGTCAATCTTTTGAAAATTCAAAGAAAAACAGTAGGAATGAGAAATAACTAGGACACACAATAATAAAATAAAATAAATAAAATATATCCTGAAAACAGGAAGAACAAAAAGAGAGAAAATATGGGGCGACCACTGCCAGCACCGGGTATAAACAAACTCCACTCTCAGCATCTCGTGTGTCTCCCCTTCTGCTAATATTGCCCATTTTATGTTATAGATCCTCAAAGGTTATCATAAGAAGACTTTTTTCTTTTTTTAAAAGATTTTATTTATTTCTTTTTAGAGAGAGGGGAAGGTAAGAAGAAAGGGAGAGAGATATCAACGTGCAGTTGATATCCCTCATACACCCGCACTGGGGACCTGGCCCACAACCCAGGCATGTGCCCTGACTGGGAATCAAACTGGTGACCCTTTGGTTCACAGCCCACACTCAATCCATTAGCTACGCCAGCCAGGACAAAAAAAAAGACTTTTTCTTCATTTGAGTTTATTAAGTGCTCATTTTTATAGGGGGACATATTGACAAATACTCTAGCTACCTGCTAAAGTAAATATAGTTTTGGTACATGTTCACAACGCATTTTGTTTAGACTTTGTCTGAAAGTATTTATCTTGTAGGTGATGTTGAACTGAACTCCTCGAACCACCCCAAAGTGTAAATTTGTTCTTGGCAGTAATCGTCTGACTGAGAGAAGTCTCAGGGTTATGCTTTTTCTTGTAGATCATGATACCCTGAAAGAAAACACTGGTTCTATTGCTGATTTTATAAAAATAATTCTCTTTGGCAGCAATACTTTATTACTCTTGCTTAACTTGGGAGCCAAAAAACTTAGAACTTAAGATATGATTTTTTTAAAATGGTAGTTGGAAGTTAAATAACAAATGTATTTAAAAAGTTCAGTTTCTTTTCTGGAAGTGGTTGACACAGGGAGGTCATTTGCAATCCCATGTAATAGAATCCTGGCAGAATAATGGAAAATTAGTGCATTCCTGTCTTCACAGTACCCTTATATTAGTAACAGATTTAACATTGACCTTAAGAGACTATTGGTATGTTTTCTCACTGTGGAACAACATTTAAGAGAAATTGTTATTCTGAAGTAAGCAGAGGAGGTCCAGGGCTTTCTAGTGCCATCAGTGAACCTAAACTTCCCGTCCACCACCCATATCTTGTTGTGTTGTTGAATTTCACTCTTACACTGATTGCAAGTTGGTTCCTGGACCTTGACATCCTGTGTGAGTTCTGCCATGGGTTGAATTTTGTCCTCCTCCATTCCAAGAAATAATGTAACCCTAACTCTCATTATCTCTGAATGTGATCTTTTGGAGACAGGCTCTATACCAACTAAGGACTAATCCAATATAACCATTATTTTTATAAAAGGGGGAAATTTGGCCACAGAAACAGACGTGATGCATGGAAGGAGAAGATGGCTGTCTGCAAGTCAAGGAGAGTGGCCTGGACCAGATCCTTTCCTCCTAAACCCCAGAAGAAATCAACTCTGTGACAACTAGACCTCTAAGCCATCAAAGCTGTGACACAATCCATTTCTATGGCTCAGTCCATGCAGTTTGTGGTTCTTGGTTTTGGCAGCCCTAGCGAACTAATGCATGTTTGAGCTAAGAGGCGGAAAAAAGTGGGGAGCTCTTGGCTTTTTCCAGCTGTACCTATCCTTTTTTTTTATCAAAAAGGGTGCCTGTTCTAGAAAACCCTCAGCGGACATCTATCAGGTCTTATTTCCAGGAGAAGGTTAAGTGATCACTCTGAGATCCAAATAAACAGATGGCTATAGAAGAGACAAGAAAAGATAGTCAACCTGTGATGATTTTTACCTTTTAAATTTTCTGTCTGGGAACAATTCTTCCTTGGGGAAAAAAGCTCTTTTGTTAGAACATAGGAAATAGAACAATAGCAGTGTCTACCAAAATGGGGATTTTGTTTACTTTACTACTTATACACACTTTCATTTCATGGAGACTTCAGATTCTTCTATGGGGGTCTGGCTACCTAACTTATGGTGAATACTTTAAACAGATATGTAAGATTAAAAAAGAAGATGGAATGGCAAAGAAGTACATTTACCATAGATTTCAGAGAATCTGGAGTAAGGAAATTACAAGATAATTCTGAGTGTATTATTTACCCTCACTCTCTTGGTCTTCCCGACACCTCTCCACACTTGATCTCACAGATTTGGCTCTCTTTTTTAATCTGTTTGCAATGTAGTATGACTTCAATAACTAGAGATAGCTAATATCAAGTCATTTTGATTGTAAGTCTATTCTTGTCTTCAACAAATAGACAATTCTAAATGGACAACAGGGACAGAGCTTGATATGGCAAATTGTTACAATTGTTTGTTTTCTGCTCATGTTCATATGATAATTCGATGTTATTTCAAATAGTCAGTCAGTTTGGTACTGGTGATACCTTTGTTTTCAGCATATAACTATTATCCAAATTTCCAAGCTAGATACATACCCAAAAAAATATTCTTTCTAAAATTTAAAAATGTTTTTTCTTTTATTGAATTATTGGGTGGCACTGGTTGATGACATTATAAAGGTTTCAGGTGCACAGTTCCACAACACATCATCCGCACAGTCACAGAAATACAAATAACACATGCTTTCATTCATATGTGAAATCCAATAATAGATACAGACTCACAGAGAGAGGCTGACAGCTGGTGGGGGGGTGGGGAGTTGGAAGGCTAAGGGGAGGTAGAGAGATTATACAAAAAAGAGAGAGTATTATTTATGATAAAATATTATTTATTAAAATATTCTTTATGATTCACTGTATGAAACAACAATACCTTTGTAGATCACATATTTTAAGCTTTTTAAACTAACATTTTAATTATTAACACATTATAATGAGTTAAAGGTCACAAAGTGACATTTGCTTATGAGTGATGTTTTCTGTCTTGCTCTTGCTATAGGGAAATCTAACGATTCACAAAAATCTGGTCTCTTTATTCATCCATAAAGTTGTCGCTGGAAGGCAGCTGTCAAACCAATTCCATGGTCTGCTCCTACAGCCCCCTTATGACTCTGAGTGGTGGCCACTGCACAAGTCATCACACAGTTGAATGCAAGTGCCTGTGCCATGTCAGGACCAAGGCTTCTAAGAAGTGGGCGTGCTTTCTTCTCGGTCTGTCCCCTTCTGGCCCCTGGTTGTTGATGAGTAGGGGGATAGCGGCAACATAGAGTAAATGGAGTCTAGATGAAAGCAAATCCCTCAACCTGAACATCTTCCCCAAGATTGAAATGCGAATGGGGTATAAACAGCCATTAAGTGAAACTCTGTCTCTCTGAATCGATTTTACAACAGTTATGCTACTTAACCAATGGGGCCTTGTTTCTTTCTGTTCTTGTAGAAAACTTGAAAGGATCAATTCAGTGCTTTCGACATTGTACTTCTTGTAACAGAAGATTGTTTGTTACTTGTTAACTGCTGAGAACCTATGGTACCTGTCGCCTTGCAAGTGTTTAATAGATGTTTGATGGATGACATAAACATTTTGAAATACACTGAAAAAGATGTTTCATTTTGTCTGACCCATGAGCAAACATGGTTCTTATGTTCTTAACAAATGTCTAGCTTTTGTATTTCAGCTTAATAAAATGTTTCTCCCTGTGGCTTCTGGACAGAACATTCCCAGCTGTCTCAATGCTGCATAGCAAAGCTCTGACAGCTTTTAGAGCAAGAGTCAATATTAGTTAATAATCCGTCTGCGATTGCAAGTATTTTATGTCACCACAGTGACAATTTATATTCCTCCTGCTACTCTCTCCTTCGGGACTGCTATTGCTGAACTTCAGTCTTCACAGCTAGTCTCAGAGCTGTGACCATTAATCCCTTTGACTTATTTATTATTAATCTTTACTCAACAAGCTCTAATTAACTCATCATAAATCTTCCAAAAAGAATGCACATTTTCCACTTTCCATTAGGCTCCAGTAGGGAAAGGGTTGTGCCACTTCCCCTTCTGTGGACAGGCCGTCTTTCTGCATCTCTCTCCATCCAATGTATCTTACTTTACCTTGTCCTTTCTATATCATCATCAATGATCCAAACTGTATCTTTCATTCTTTAACAGGATATATTTGGAAGCGGTGAAACTCCAAGACAAGGAGGACTACACATAAGGAGCAACCACAGTATGATCCCGGAGGCCTTTGGACATCAGAATATGTGCGTGTGTTCGCAGCCCATTTCACGTATTGCGTTCTGAAGAGTTATCCTGATTTCTTAATAGGTTCCATCGTCTTCCATTTTTCATTAGCATTCTGGATTTGTTGAAGGAAATTCTAGCACTTTTTGTTTGTTTTCTGGAATGAAACTTGCTTCTACTATAGTCGAAGTATCATATAGGTGAATCATATGCATGTTTCTTAGTTTCATGTGGTGTATGTGTGTATATGTATTGCGAGCATCATCGCTATAGCTTTTAAAATATTTAGACCTGATCACAGAATCAAAGAATCTTAGAGTGAGAAGAAACTTCTGTCCAAATCATTAACTCTTTCCAGAGTCTATTGGAGCTTCTGCACAGATGGTGTGGGATCTAAAACACTGGTAGGTAAAAAGTGCCATTGTTAGCCTCTCTCTGCCGATGTTGTTCAATAAAGTGTCAGCCTTGCCTGGTTATGATTGTTGTCATACTGACTGATGCCCCTGTGTAACAAAATAGTAGGAGTAGTAATAGTAGTAGTAGCGTCAGTAGTAGTAGTAATAATGACAACAACAACAACAACAACAACAATAATAAAGGCTTCCATAGTTCCATTTTTCCAATTTGAAATAAAGAAAATAAATAAGTTTTGAAGTTCTTTTCTCAGAATCCCAGCAATCTGTGTACCCTATTTTGAGATGATTGCTCGAGGAGACGTACCTATACCTATGCCTACATCTATCTCTATATTATACCCGTTAGTGTTCCTGATAATATATACACTCAAGAGTTCTGAGTTCTCAGTTTTAGAAGGTTGGTAGAGGACATATTTACATCATTGTTAAAGTTTTATTAAATCGTTTTTTAAAGATTTCAAGTTTTCTCAAAAATTTAGAAACCAAGAAGTTTTACATTTAATTTTTCTATTTCTTTAGATTGAGATAAAATAAATAAATTATTCAATTAATTAGATGGAATTTCCACTAATAACCTTGATAAACCCTGAACTGGGAGATCATTACATAGGCAGAACAAAAGCAACACGTTTCCTTAATGATAGTAATAGCTTTACACTGATCTCAGCCAACCAAAGCTCTTACCTTGTTGGTTGCGACAATATAAGCTATCTTTGATTAAGGTTACTTTGAAGTCCTTTAGAAAAGGACTATTTTATATATTTCAACTTGTACGCTAAACTAAATGTCAAACTTCTGTGTCCAATTGTAAAACAGAGGCTCTAAGAATGACAAAACAAAGATGAACATCAAATCCTAAATGCAAATTTATTGTAGTCTGGCAGAATACTATTACAATTTTAAAAAGGATTAGAACATCATAAGTATTCCTTTAGGTCTTCCAAATAAGTGAAATGACAGTATTTCACTCCTACCTTGCTTTATCATTAAGGTTATAAAAATGATAAAACTTTGGCCTTAAAAGATGATTAGAGTTGCATCCTTTGAGAGGTAATGAAAAATGCCTTGGACAAAGACTCACATAGAAGTAAGTCAGGACCTGGGCTGTGTTCTGTAGAGACAGTCCACGTATAAAAGCACGAGAATCCAGAGTGGCAGCAGAAGGGGCGCCAAGGAAAGACAAACCTTCACACCTGAAGCACGGACAAGGCGTGAAGGCCAGGTAAGTGGGGAAATGAAGAAAAAGGACAATCAAAGATGACAAGAAATCTACTTGGAAACTGATGAATAGGAGTATGCTAAAGATTAGAGAGATTGTGAAAACATACTGGTTTAAGCTTTAAGAAAACAAACCACAGCAAGCTGGAGATTCCGTGCCAGCTAAGCATTGTCCCTGATGAGGTGCTGTGGAGATAAAGGAGAATGGTTCAGTTTAGCTTCAAAGTAAAATAAACATATTATTTTCAAAATCATCAAAAATAACACTATTTGCAACATGTGATTAAGTGAGCCTGGAACATTTTTACAACTTGGGTGGATTTGTTACTCTTTTCCCAACTATAAAGAATATTACATGGCATGAATAGAATCCTAATGATAATCTTTGCAAATCAAGTAAAAGTTAATGTTTATGAATGTTATACTGTTAATAGTATGATTCCAAAATTTAAATTCTGCACGGTTTTAGCCCATGAAAATACTTCCAGCTCACGTGACTAAATCCAGCAACAACATCTAGAGGGTAAAAATTGTCTTCATTCTTATCTGGTTTACCCTTCCTTTTAACAAATATTAACAAAACAAAAGAAAACAAAACAACAAAACCAAGCAAACAAATATTTAATTATCTGAGTCTACCAAGTTAAGGCATTAGCTTTCTCCATTGCTCAAGTGTTTTTAGAGTATTATTTTTACTTCAATTCACTATTTAATTATGTAAAAAAATATGGGGGAAAGAAAATTATTATGTGTTTTTATGGCTAATAGATGATGTTTAACACAGTGACAAACGAAATATGAACTTGCACAGAAATCCTATGATTTAGGTAAATTACACACTTGGGAGGGGAAAATCCTGTTGAATTAGGAATTTGTTGAAATGCTTAAGATATTTTTCACATGTTTTTGCTCTGCACTTTTTTAAAGAGGTTTTTCCCATTATTTAAATCCCTATGGGACTGTAATAGAACTGAGAAATGTAATCCATATGCTTTGGAACATTTAATCATTAAATCATTACATTATTGTTTAAAATATTTCAACCATTTAAAATACAAGGTCTTTATTGTAAATATACATATACCCACATGAGAAAATAATGCAAAATTTACAGAATTACTTTTGGTTAAATATTTTATTTCAAAAGTTTTATTTTCACTTGGTGTTAATTGGTATATTACTCAAATACATGATACTATATTAGCAGTAATACATTGTTTTACATTATAAAACAAAATTTACTAGTAAGTGGGCAAAATCTTTTGCTTAGTGTTCATGAATCTGTCACTAATTTGTTATCCAAACATGCAAATATTCCTGCAAACAAATCCAACCTGATGCAAAACCTTTCAAATGAACTCAAATTTATTATTCAATTGATCTCCTTGGGAAAAAAATTAATCCACTTTAGGTAAATAATATGAGCATTTGGTGTTTAGTGTCTTTATTAAAATATCTATTGGATGAATTCTTCATTCCATCACACTTGACTCAGAAGGGTAATATTTCTTATTCTCGTGAAAATATTTTAGAGAAAAGTTGATTTTCTTTTTTCTTACGTAGCACCATTCGTCCCCATGGCTGTGACTTCTCTCTGGCATTAAACAGGCTATTTAGAAAAAAAAATCTCCTTTGTTTGGAAGACTTCCCTGCTTTGAAATCTGCATTCATCAAAGACACTGCTGGAAATGAGTTATGTCTTTGTTGCAAGAGAGGTTAGGTAAGCTTCATGCACCAAGTGAGTCATACTAAGGGTTGGGTCTGTTCAGGGGTCCTCTCCTTTGCCTAACTACACCTATGGGTATTGACAATTCTCTTTATTTTTTTTTCTTGGAGGAACTTTTCCTTTACTTATCTAAGACTGAAAGAATTTTAACAAGTATTTCTGACATTAAAGATTTTTTATTCAAGCAACACAAAATTTGAATGCTGCAGTCAATTGTAAATTGAAAAAGCATAGCAGTATTTATTTTTCCTCAAGAAGCACATTTAGCTACAGTAGCAGTAGACAGCCTCTGGCTGGGCATTGGAGAATGTATAAATTACAGGGTACTGCTCAGGAAACATCCTTAAACACAGTGTGTTTATTCCTTTGTACAAAAACATTGGGACTGTGTTTATTACTGTGAATATACTTTGCATTTGAAACAGTTTTAATTTGCAAGAAACCTCCATTTTTATAACTCTATCTTATAAGAAAAATGTAGATGGGTGTCGCATATGATTTCTAAATAATCGCACTGTTATGGTTTGCTCTGCAGAGAGCAAAGGCACTGGCTGTAACAACTACTGTGTGAGAATGTAATTACACATGTTCTGCTACCATTGTGTGGAGATAGCATGATCTATTTGTGCAAACATAGAATACAGCCATATGGTTTAGATTCTGAAATTATGTATTATGAAATCATTTGCAACCCTACCCTGAACTTCCACAGAGAAAAATCACACAGATGTGATAGTCCCATGGGCAATGTAGTTTAAAACTCTTTGTGGAAAATAAGCTGAGATAAACTAATAAAGCAGAAATCTCCTGTCCTCACGATGGTGAATATTGTGTCCTGGAAAGAGCATAGACTTAGAGTCAGACAGATGGAATTGTAGGGTTGTTACTTGGACAAATTATTCAACCTAAGTTTCTCATTTCTTAAAGAGAAATCAGACTATTTAACTTTTCTACGTACCTGTATGAAAACACTTGGGAAATAGTAGGCATGTCATAACTGGTTGTGCATGTTTTTATTTCCCTTCCAATCACACTAGCATATATAAAAAGTCACTTTTATTCATTATGCTTTTTCTTGCATCAAGTTGGCTAATCATTGGCAATGTAAAACAAAGGGTATATGCAATATCCTGTAACATGTTACATTTTTATTTGATAATTCGATAAGAAGTCACTGTGTATTAGAAGACCCAGAGAATTACCAAATGAGTATATTAGCCAAACTAAATTCCCGTATGTAAGAAAATTAACAGAATACTAACTCTTTAATGATTGATAATAAAATATAGATGGTGATCCAACCATTTCACTTCTTGGTAGTTATTCAAGTGAGCTGAAATTCTATGTCCACAAAAACCTGCACACAGATGTTTATAGCAGCTTATTCATAATTGCCAAAACTTGGAAACAACCAAGATGCCCTTTAACAGGTGAACTGATAAATAAACTATGATACATTCAGACAATGGAACACCACTCACCACTAAGAAGAAAGGGGTTATCAAACCATGAAAAATCATGATGGAAACTTCAATGCATGTTACCAAGTGAGAATATTAGTCTATAAAGACTAAATAGTGTATGATTTAAACTCCACAACATTCCGGAAAGGGCAAAACTTCAGAGACAGTGAACATGACCAGGAGTTGCCAAGGGTTTAAAGAAAGGGAGGTGGGGGTGAACAGGTGAAGCGCAGGGCATGTTTAGGGCAGTAAAACTTTCCTGTAAGAGCCCAATGGTAGACATATATCATCATACAATTGTCTAAACCAATGGAATGTGCAACATCAAGAGTGAGCTCTAATGTAAACTGTGAACTTGGATGATGGTTTGTCAATCTGGGTTCATCAACTGTGACACATATGCCACAGTGCCGTGAGATGTGGATAGTGGGGGTGGTTGTGCATGATTGGGGACACTGGGATATAAGAACTTTCTGTATTTTCTACTCAATTTTATTGTGCATGTACAATTGCTCTAAAAGAACAAAGTTTATCTTAAATTGTGGATAGTGAGCATTTACTTTAAAATTTAGTAATTTTACGGGAAAATATATGCATTTATCTCTTGTTTAAATAAAATTAGCTTAAATTTTTAAAAAATGAAGATGCTTTCGCATTGGCTGATGAGCTGAAACTCCATAGGAATAATAGTCCTCACAGTAATTGAAAAATTACGTTGTGCAAAAAGGCAGGAAGAGACACGCAGCTTCATGCAGATATCGGAGCCACGCAGTGCACAATCTGTATATGTAATAAAAACACATGAGCAGAGAGGTGCTGAGGAGCATGCAGTGGGCCGATTCACATATCCCCCACGTTTGTAGGCGGGGCCTATGGGACAAAACCCGCCAGGGCAAAGACTGTTAGAGGAAGCTTGACCCCGTAGGTTGCCTTCATCCACAAGGACTGGGGGACGGGGAACCTTAGTGGCTTGTGTAAAAAGGGAAAGCTTCCTCGATGGGGACAGGGCCTTATGAGAGAGCAGAACTTCAGAGTTGGAATCGGCCGGTTTTTCTGCCTGAGGCCTCAGCTCCACTGGGCCAGCTCTTCAGTAGCAGCCAAGGAGCGACAGAAATGAGCCTCCAAGGGCCACCCGCAGGGTCTCTCCTCACCTGATTTCAGAGAAAGAAGAAGTGGTCATTGGGAGCCCATAACAAGCCAGAGCTTATAAATCATACGTTCTTTTTACATCAAAAGATCATTATGACAGATAATGAGATAATGTAGAAAAAGTGTAGCAGTGTCAGCCTGTATGAACTTTGTTAAGATTGAAGTGGGGAAATGAACACTGGTGACAATGTGCTATGCCTAGCTTTACAGGTGCAAGCAAAGTGCGAGGGATTGTTGGGCTTGAATTGGGTCAGGGTTTTGGCAGACTTGCTGAATTGCAGAATTCAAAGGGGTGGAATAATGCTACCAAAGTAATTGGAAGATTGGCCTATGAAATTGAAACTTGGTAGGATGTGATCTAAAGAGGAAGAAACAGTTGGATAAAGGTCAAGAGAGTTCATGGAATTTAGGTTCAGGGGAAGCTGAAGAAGAGTTGCAGTGGGGGTAGATTAACACGGAGACTTGAAAGGGTGGGCGATGTATTTGAAACAGGATGTATACGACGTGTATGTCAGGCTTCTGACAACCCAGGGCTCGTTATAGAATTCTGAACGGAGAGGGAAAAGTGAAGCGTGAGCCTTAAATGAAATCAATGCTCTGAAAACATTCTGTAATGCCTTTGTAATTGGACTCATGTGTCATCTTCCTATGAGATCGCAGGTCCCTTTGTGTCCAAGTCTATAATTTATTCTTCTCTCATCAAACATACCCCCCCCCCCAAGCACGATGCCGCATTGTGCAAAACGAGGGCTCTATAACAAGATCTTGCAACAGTAAATGAGTGAAAGTAGTATATGGTGATGGTTCCCAAAATTAAATTATAAAATGACTCAATAACAAGCACAGGGCAAATATTTCCAAAATGATATCATACCCAACAGCTCATATAGCCTCACTGATTATCTCATGCCCAGAAAAAGTCCAAATCTCTTGACCCTGTGCTATCTTCTTGACTGGGTTACTAAATCTCATTGATCTGATTCTCAGAAATCAATACTCCAGAAAGAGATTTGTCTACAGCAACAGCTCCATATGGAAAAATGTAGAATCATTCAGTAGATAGCTTTAATGCAGATGAGGGACAACTCTAGGCAGTAATGTGAAAAAAAAGTATTTTTATTTTCATAGCAAATAGAAGGGCAGCCTCTTCTCCCTGGGAGCTGGCTTCAAAGGGTAAGCAATACCATCTACTTAACAAACAGCCTTTTTGAAAAACAGCTTTGAAAGCATCATGCAAACTATTTTCTAATGGTTTTGGGCGATATATTTACATTTTGAACTCCTGAGTTTGCATTTTCCTCTTTTTATGCTGAATCTGTCAGCTGGCTGGAATTTGTAATTCATGGCTCTGGAGCAATCCAATATTCTTTGTCCTCAAGCGATCCTGTTCCCATGGAAGTTTCTGTTACACTGATGAATACCATTTTACAAGTGAGAGCTATATTTTTGATTCATTATATGACATTTTAATGTATCATTCTATGTGTGATATCCTTGCATATTTTTGGAAAGATTTTTATAGACAGAATAAAAAATCATGCTGGAAAATGAATGAATGAAATGTCAAGTCCTTACATTTTTCCCCATAATATGTCCTTTGTGACTGATTAATTTGCAGCTTCAAATGGCTATCTTTTTTCTTGAATGAGTTTCACTAATCTTTACTGATTCTCTACTATTTAATGGGTATTTTTTACAATGTTAAAGCTTTTTAAAGAAGTCTCCAACTTTAAGTGCTTATGACTAGTCTAGCAGCAAATACAAAGATCCAAACTAGTCATTTAATCTGAAGTCTGTAGCACTTCTTTTTTTTTTTTGGTGAATTATTTATCAGCCAAAGGTCTGTTGGGGCTGAAGATGCACAAACTCATCCACGACCACACTCAGGATCACTTTGCTGTGTTCGAGTTGAGGAAGCAAAAATGTTTCACTCTCGTCAATACAGAATACTTAAATGTTTGGTTTATTTGTCGACACACAGCTGCTTCTCTATAATTATGACTTTCCTAGGCTATGATTTGTTTTTTAAACATTCCAGGGTTGAGTCAAAATGTGGTTTCAAAGTTACAATGCTAATTTAAAAGCACAGAAGCCAAATATTTACCAGAAGTACAAAACTGCACCTGTCCACTTCAGCTTGAAATTATTCACATTATTTCCAGTCCCAAAGTGCTTATTCATGAGAAAATTATTCTTTATTCACTGGGAAACTGATTTTATATGTTTGTGTCATTTCTCCAAATTAATCTATTTATATACAAGAAAACATGAGTCTTTTACTGAAAAATTATTTGCTTGATGTAGGTGAACTGTTTTTTATATTTGCATTTCTAAGTTCTCATTGAAGAAGAAAATCTGACATCCTGTTTTTAAGTGGCTAAGGTTGCCTTAGGAAGCATTGGCTTGCCCACACTTCCAGGCTACGTAGTTTCACCCCTGTGAGCAGTCAGAAGGACTAAGTGTTACCTGCATCCACTCTGGCCGGTGTCAAGGTAGGACAATCATTCCTCATTGTCCAAGGCAGAGCATGAGAGCAGCCCCAGTCTGTACTGTTGGCAGAGCAAGTCCAGACTCGGAAAGCCCATGAGTTACCATCATGCATGTGCCACACAACACAGGCAAGGACCCTCATCTGGGGAAAGGGTGGGTAGATGAGCTGCTCAGATGGCCTGAGAAGATCTCCTCTGGTACAAAAAACCAGATCTACCACCATTTTTATTGTTTTTTAAAATAATCTTGATACACCTCCTTGTATGATATTAGTGATTTTGTTCTTCTGCTATTTGCACTGAGACTACAGATCAGAAACCTTCTTAAACCTCAACTACTGCCCCCAAACACCAGCTCTATTGATCAAGGTAGGCTAATTGATGGAAAATATAATCTCCCAGAGTTCAGAAGAAAGTAAATTTATCCTTGCCCTAACAAGTTCAATGCAGATCTTCAACCCTTAGTAGGACTCTTCCCAGATTCAAGGGTTAAGGTTTTTCCTATGTAGTATCATCCAGTGTGGCCACATGTTTCCAAGTCCTGAGGAATGTGGAAGTGCCCTGGCAACATACTGAATCTGGACATCAAACAAGAGAAGGAGATGCTCTGATGCAATGATCTACATGACCTTTGCCTGCATTTCATCAGCTAGGACTTCTCACACTCCTCTCTTGTACCACTCTAGAACAAAACATACTTCGGAGTAGTTAGCATTCTCTGCCAGACTATTAGGTTTTCCAAAAAGGGAAAGAAATGGCTACATAACGACCTCAAGAAAAGATATTGGCACAAAGACACTTGGAGTTCTTATGTTATCATCACAAGAATGTGCTGTGTAGCCCTGGCTGGTGTGGCTCAGTGGACTGAGTGCCTGACTGTGAACCAAAGGGTCGCCAGTTCCATTCCCAGTCAGGGCACATGCCTGGGTTGCAGGCCAGGTCCCCAGTAGGAGGCATGTGAGAGGCAACCACACACTGATTTTTCTCTCCCTCTTTCCTTCCCTTCCTCTCCCTAAAAATAAATAAATAAAATCTTTAAAAAAGAATGTGCTCTCTGTACATCAGTGGGTGTGGTGTTTAGACATACATAATACTCTCACACAAGGTTTTAACCTTCTTCAATTTATAGGGGAGCTGCATTTGTTGGTCACTGCAAACTGATGTTCTGTGACTTTAAATTCAACCCATAGAATGATGTTGTCAGGGAAACAATAACAGTAAGAATTGTGTCAAATTTGTTCTCTCAGCCCATTTCCCAAAAGGCAAATTAGTCCAGTTTGGGCGTCCTTATAGTAATCAAATTGGCAACATCCAGTAACATTTTGTAAGCTGAGAAAAAATTTTCTCCAGAGAAAGAAAACATATCTCATATACTGAAAACTGGCAATGTATTTAAATAATAGTTTTTCTGGAAAAACATGATTTGCAGTTAGTGCTTAGCAATAACAAGCATTCAATAAACACCGTAAACATCTGCTACAGAGTGAATTTCTGGCGAGCTATGAAAACACGTTTTGCTTCTGTAACCTGAAAGTTAATAGAAAACTTTCCCATAGAATGAAAATAATTTGTAATTTTCCTGCTTGTACTGGCAATTTAATATTCAAAGCCAAATACTTGATGTTCACTTAACTCTGACGTAAATTACTGCACTTTCAAGTGGGTGACCATCAATTGCTAATTATATCAGTACTTTCTCTTTCTTTTTTTATTTTATTTTCTTTTTACTGTTGTTCAAGTACAGTTGTCTCCATTCTCCTGCCACCACTTTCCCCTGCCCCACCCACCCCCACGCCCCACCCTCATCAATACTGATATAATTTTATGGCAAATGCTTTCATCTTTTGCAGCAGATTGTTTCCAAAATGGCCCATCCTACGTGTTCTTGTTAATATGACCTTGATATCCCTTCCATTGTATGTGGTTCTGCAGTGCCTATGTACCTTGCCTGCCATCCATGTTAAAACTGTGTACCAGATTTTTAACCTTTCTCATCTCATGGCACACATAAACTCATTACTAAAATTAGTAACAAGAATTTAGTAAAAAAAACTACTAATTTTGGCCAAGAGGAACCATGTCCCTTCAGGGATCAATAAAGCCCAAGGGCAGCAACTTAGTACTGATGCCTGGTCAGTCACTGTGAAGGACAGTGTCATACCAGGGACTCACGGTTGCTCTCAGGAGCTAGAACATTGGACATTTGACTTGAGAAGAAGCTCAATCAGCCTTCCTGAGCAGGATTCTGTTGGGAAGCACCCTGCCTGGTATCAGAAGCTGGAACCCCCACCAAGGCTAAGGCTGAGGGAACAACCTTGGACAATAAGCCAGCAAGGAGACAAAAGCTTGTCTCCCTGGCGGGAGCGCTGCTTCGCTTCTGCTCCTTTTACTTCACCCTGCCTGGCCCCCAATGCTTGGACGGTTAGCCAATGATGGGTAAGATTCCCCAAGGGGGGAACAATCTAAGATAGGCATGACCACGTGGGAGGCCCCCAAGAAAGGACTTTGGGGGCTACAGCAAAAGGGGGTGGTGGACCCTCGCCCCTCAGCTTTGACAAAGCCTGAGTCCTCATTGTTTGTGAGAAAATCTCCTAATCTCTTGGCTGCCTTACTTCCCTTGCTCCACCTAAGCCTGAAACAATGACGGAGGGTGATGCAGCCCTGTGCTGGAAAGGACGGGTTCCCCGGGCAATCAGGCCTAAGAAAGAATATGTAAAATCCTGTGAAACCTGCTTTGTTTAGAATGCTCTCAATTAACTAATAAGGGTCCAAACAAGAAGTAAGTTTGTCCCTTAAAGTTTTTTACAGCTCTTTAGCTATGTGATCCTGGCTCAAAATAGGCCCTCAGACTTCTGTGTTATCTATTGTTTGATCCTTACTTCCTGGCAATGATCAGTGAGCTCTACCTGAATTCTTATGCAAATGAACCCAATAAAAAGCCTGCTTGGGCGGGGGAATGGGACGCTCTCTTCTAGGGAGGGTGGCCATGGCGCTCCCCACTATAGAGAATGGCTGTTCCATCCCTATTTCCCCACAGGACCTGGTTGTCTCTGTGTATGTTTTTCTCATGTTTTGACGAGCCATCCGCAGTGTTCCGAGGTCACTGCAGGCCAGCGGCCGAGTCAGGATTCTATGTGGTTGGGCCCAAGGCATAGCTTCATCCCTGCCACTGCAGCTACTCTGTTCTGTGTCTGTCGTGCATCAAAGGAAAGGCTGAGCCCATAGACTGGCTGATGTCAATGGGTGACTTTTAAATATACATTGTTTAACGCCTCTTCGTTGGTGAATGTTCCCTGATGGGCATTAAAACGTCATAAAAAAGACTCTATGTTTATCCACCTGCTTTTCCTCCCCACTGCTTTCTCCCTACCACTTTCTCCCAAGCCATTAGCTATTGTCCATATGTCCATACAAATGCTTACCATGCAAAGTAGATGACAAAACACACCATCCAAAGATCTGCTTTGGGAGCAGATTTACAACTACCACTGTCTTTCTGGGCCATCTCTGGGGTTGCTGTAAGCAGTAGTTGATTTTAAGCTTGAACCCACTTACTAGGCTGAGGCTTTTGGGATACCAGCCCGGGCTTTTTCTCCTCTATCAGATGGTCATAGGAGGTCTCTCCTCTACCCCTAAGTGTGAGCCAAAGGAGAGATACGGGCTCAGCAATACAGAACAACATGGCAGCCTGGGCCATCTGCTGTGTAATTCGATTTTCCCTCTGAGGCATCCCAAATGTACTGCTAACTTCCTAAAACGCACTGCTGTTAGCCCTCCCTGATACTGCAGTTCTGTGACTCTAACCTATCTAGCACAACATGGGCAGCTGCGGCCACATGGTCACTTCATGTCTCAAGGTCAGATGTCCTCTCTCTAAACCGAGCCCAGTTACATACAGGGAGCTGCTTTCTGAATCTGTAGACTCGATGCTGTGGTTTTGATACAGAAACCCAGGGTCTTCTGTTATAATTCTGAGATGGGAGCCTATGGCAAAATTGTTTGACCATTAAAGATGCCCCTCAATGTATTAAAGTCTAAATATGTGACTCAAGTGTCAGAACTACTTCTTTTCACAACCTGAACCTGATGGTGGCCCAATTTCTTCTCCCCACCCTATTGAAGCTGCAAGTTTGCATGTCACTCTGTGAATGGGGTAGGGTTATTTTCCAAGTGTATATACTGTATCACCTTCAGAGTCCAAAGAGGCCTAGCAGGTACCATGTTTTCTCTTTAATCATGGGAGGTGAGAAATGCAATAGTTAATCCATTGTTTTGATGAAGATATCCTCGCATGTCCCAGATCCCTTCACTCATGTCGTAGTATTCCTTATCATCATAGTTTATAGCTTCTACCCTCCGGAGCATATACATATGATCCAGGCTTCCAATAAATTGCCATTTCTTGTTTATCTGGGCTCATTTCTATGATATCACCAATAGAGTGGATCAATATGACGTTCTGTGTAATGTCCTGACAGTTCAAGTGCTCTCAGCATCAATTAGGACAGAGGATGGGATTCTAAACTGAGCTCTAAAAGGAAAACTGTGAATGTGTATATTGCAGCCCATACCATGTAAACATAACTGTGTCTTGTTCTTCTTGGTAGGGACCAAAAGAATACATTCACTAAACTGCCTGGGTACCGTATATCTAAGGCCAGAGTGGTCCGGCCCCAAGAAAATAGATTCAGCAGAGCAGATGTAATGAGGACCATTGAATTAACACCTTGAATTACAATAGTCCGCTCATATTCTCAGGCATGTTTTCAGCATCACTCTTCTTACAACCACTCCAATACTGCTATCTGCTCTCCTTGTTTTACAGCTCATTTCTGTGCTGATGCTCTGGCTTCCCTTGTCTCTTAGTGCCTGGAGATCCTCTAAGTAAATTATAGTTGACATACAATATTGTGTGAGATTCAGGTGTACAACATAGTGATTCAACATAAAAATGGCTGTTTCTTTTTTTTAATCAGGCCTGTCTGTTGGTAAAGAATAGTCATTTCTTTATGTTTAAAGTGGATAAGAATTTGGATAATTCCTGCTTTTGGAATACACTTTAGATTTTTTTTGGACCTTGCTTAGAAATATATTAGTTAATGAATTTAATTGATATTTATTGACTATACTGTGGTGATCCTTAATCATCATTACTGAATAAAAGGAAAAAGTAGCTAGTCTCAAATTGATTCTCAGAACTATATCTCATTAACAAATCGGGGCCTGCATTACCCACAAGCCAAAAGACTACAAAAAGGCCATGACTTGTTTCTCTCAGAGGGGCTTTTATACAAATCATTTATCTCTTGACATAATAATGCTACACAATAAAACTCACTGCAAAATATTGATGATTGCTTATGGTCTTGTGTCATTTAGGAAAGAGCTGCACCCATTTATCTGCAAGTAGCTGAGGACTGGGAAAGCAGTTTTGCTCATCTCGATTAGACTGGATCACATGCCCGGAGGCTGGCTGGCTGCAGGCTCGTCTAGTATTGCATTGGCTAAAACCAGAGGGCTGCTTACTACTAGGTTTCTCATTCGCGAGCATGCTTGTGTGGATTCTGTTTTCCCTCTTATTTCATTTTAAGATTTTTTAAATTTATGTTTATTTTCTTAGATGGCATAGGAGTTTCAAGAGATTGGACAGAATTATACGAGGCCTCTCGAGGCCTCCACTTAACACGGGCAAACACGACACGTACTGTGTTCTTGGGTACAGCAGGTCACCAGGCCAGCACCTCTCTGAGGGCTGGCAAATACTGTCCACCGCTGAATGGGAGGAATTTTAAAAAGTCCCATAACCAGGAGGGGGATAATTGGAGATATTTTTGGAGATAATCTACCACAGTACAGCACTAATATTTCTGCGGGGCATTTCCCCCTCCCTATATATTTCATAGCTTGTTTAATCTCTAAGTTTGTTGAATTGCCACATAAAACATTTACTAATATTTAGTGTTTCTGAATTAATTTCTCACTTGTCAGAACAAAAACAAAATAAAAATATTTGACGCTGTTCAAAAAATGTAACAAATTCTTGCAAAACTTAACAAGCCAGCCGGTAATAGAAAACCGACTTTTTATTCCCCTTGTTAACTCCATTTGATTACTGACCACCAAAAATAACTGCTGGCACAACTGCGGGATTTTCAATTCTTCCAAATGGAAGCCGGAAGGAGCAGAAATAGAAGCGAGGGGCTGCGAGGTCGGCTCGTGATCTGTGCCTGAAATGCCGCTTGCCGGGTGTCCCCACTGATTTATGCTCGTCACATACTCAAGGCTCAGCTCAGCTGCACTGCGGCACTGACTCTCTTTCATTATTAGCCTTACAGTAAAGTGATTTGTGTAATGCAAGTAAAAAATGAATCGCAGGAAATTAAAAATCCAGAGTAATCTCCGTGTAATTTTGGAAACTGACCTGAAGAAAACAGCAGAAAAGATTTGGGCATTTCACTTCTAAGTATGTTCTGTAAAATCACCTAACCCAAAAGATACTGAATGTGTTTCAGAAATAAGGTGTGTGTGTCAGGGCGTAAAAATTAATAGTTTTTCTGTGTATACAGACGTCATTAGGTAGACTACGTCCAAGGTCATGTATAGCCACAAGGCTGAAAATGGTGATTAGCAACTACTTGTGTTTTCTGTGAATTTTCTTCAGCTTTTCCACTATCCTTCTGCACTTTCATAATGCGGTGACTCATTTTTGTTTTTTGACATTGGCACCTCTCCACTTCACAGTCTTAGGCTTATCTGTATGAATCTCAGCTGTTTAACATTCTTGGAACTCCAATTTCTGAAGAGCAACTTTAAGAACCAATCCCAATTGTCCTAAAATTATTTAATCTATGGTAGAATAGGAGACATCTAAAAAAAAGAGAGAGTTTAATTGTCTAGGTTTTATTTTAAAAGTAAATATACCAGAGCTAAAAGTTTTATTAGTATCTGTGTTTGTGTTTTTAATCTATTTATGTAGAATACAGTGAAGTTTGAGGATAGTGATATCTCCACGTGCTCCCTGTCAGGACTGAGTATTTCTTATCAGTGTGAGACACGTTTGAGGAAGAAACACAGGGAAGCAAGCAAGTTCTCAACCGTCTTCTTTCTTTAGAGTTATCATGAATCATGAACTATCTTGACTCTGTGCAACATTTTTAAGGGTTATCATTTTAGTGCAGCTACTAAGCCTTGACATGGGGTCGACTGATTATAAGAGTAGCAAATATATTTCATAGAGCAGTTTAGATTAACTATTGAGTGATGATAGGTGCAAAACAGGGGTCTACAATTCAGAATGTACCAGAAAATATCCTAATAGAAAAAGACTTCCCATGATCTGTGATATTTTCCACACTCATACTTCATAAGAATAACGCTAAGTCTCATTGTACAGCAATTTTTCTATTCAGCATTATTTTCACCTTTATTACCTGACTTGATTGACATAATAGTCTCGTGAAATTGTTGTTTAAGGTTTTCTTCATTTTTAATAGATGAGCACACTGAGGCATGGGTTATTTAAATACTCCAAATCTGACATTCATGGATTTCTAAGATTCGAGCACAATTTGATTGACAGAGAGGGAAAGACTATACCCTAACATTCATAAAGAGACAGAAAAGAAACTATTAAGTACATACGTAAGATATTTCTAACTAATGGTAGGCAATATAATAAAAATAAAGGACTAAAAGAAAGTAATGTAATTTAAAAGTAACCTTTAGAGTTTCTTCAAATAGTAATTATAGTAGGTTATAATGAGAGAATTGCACAAACTGAAACTTAATGTTAAGTTGGAAAGAACCACATAGAGATTACCAAAAAAACCCCCAAAAAACCAACAACCCCAAAATCAAACAGTGCAAAGGCCCTTAGGTAGAGGTCAACCTGGTGTGTCTGCAAACCTAGGAAGAAAGCTAATGTGGACCCTATATTTGTAGCGAGCAAATTATAACATATAGCATGCCATCATGGAGTTAGGCAGGGGTCAGGTCCTCTATGACTTTAGCCATTGTAAAAAGTATACATGTTAAGTAAAATGGAAAGCTATGGAAAGGTTTAAGGCAGGGGTATGTCATGGCCCAATTTGAATTTTTGGAAAGTCATGCTGTTTGCTGGACAAAAGGATTTCAGAGCAGGAATTCTGGTGAGGGTCTGTGGTAGCTGTCTATGTGTGCAGCATGGAGCCTTGGACTTGGAGTGTACCAAGGGCAGCAGAGAGTGGTAAAAAATAGCAGATAGATACAATACAAGTGCCTGTAGATTTGTCTGCAGACTTGTCTATACATTCAAAGTGAGAATGAGGGATAAAGAGAAATGAAGAATGACTTCTAAGATTTTGGATAAACAACTGCATAGATGATATTTATCATGAAGGGTAAATAGATAAGGAGTTGATATGGCAAAGCTGGTCTGCTTACTAGAGCTAAGTCAGAATGCCATATAAGCAGTGATGCACACTCTTGATGTTCAGAGAGGAGGAGCAGATTGTCATTGCCAATGCGGGTCCGGGTAGAGATTGCATTTGCACACCTGAGACTAACTGAGTGACGGAGAGTGGACACAGAGAGGGGAGACTGGGTCACCTGAGCACATCAGCACTTAGAGTTTTAGCAGAAATACTTTTGGACTTCAAGTTACTATTACTGTATTTTTCATATTTAGTTAATAGCTATAATCCTGGTGATTTATAGTACAGTTTTTAATATATTTTATTAGATGTCCTGTTTTTATCTTTATTCATTTATTTCCCCATGGCAAAAAAAAAGTTTTTTCTTGGCCATGAGTGGCAAAACTTGTACAATTTATAGTAAGAGCATCAAATATTAATTTTTAAGTGACATTATTCATTGATTTTACTTCTTTTCCCAATAGAAAAAATCCAGGTATAGTTACAAAATAAATACTTCTCCAGTGGTCCAGCAAAACATAATTGTTAATTTAAATGGAATAACTTCTTTATAAAGCTCATAAAGACGATTATTATCCCCAGAATGAATAGCTTAATAAATATACCTTACTTTAAGTTGCTGTTCTGTAAACAGAAACTAAACTTTTTTTCAGGCTTAGAAGATCATACTCTCCAAACAAAAGGAAACTCTCACACACAGAAAAACAGCAATAAGAACAACACACAGTGCATGCACAAAGCTAAAGAAAAAGAAAAAAAACGCACTGTTGACCAAGGAGTTCCGGAGTTAATGTGCTGCGAGTGCCTGAAATCTACCTTGCCTAATGCGGAAACAACTAATCGATGGATTAGTCTAGACCTCAAAAACTTCATAAAGTGGAACATGTACAGTGGGACTTTATTTCCAAACTGAGAGGCATATCGAGCTCTATGTGGGCCACATTTGCATTGAAAGAATTCAGTTACAGTTCTTTTTAAAGATCAAGGGGCATAGAAGTGGGCAAAGAATGGGGAGGTATGCTTGCATGTCAAGAATTATCAAAGTCAGTGCAACTGCTTTAAAATTCACCCAGGGTCTGAATTCAGAAACTTTGGGTTACATATTAAGCCCTTTAAGAAGAAGACTTATATTAAACTTGTGGATACTTTATTTCAAGGTGAAGCTACTATTTTATAGATCTGTCTCATTAAGAAAGTCTTTCTTCACTCTTTTCCAACCTACACATCTAGTTCTTAGGCTTTCTTTCCTTGTTTTCTCACCAAACACCCAGTAAATCCAGCCTCCATGAAGGCTGTGAGGCCGTGCAGTTGTGGGGCTGGGGACACCATGGTTCTGCACTGGTAGTCCTTGGAAAGGTTTCTACACTCCAGTGATGCCGCTAATGGCTGCATTCCAGCTCCTCAAGTTATTGCAGAAAGGCCAGGCAGGAGCTCAGGCAGGGCGTGGCTTCGTTGCCTGCACGTGAACTTCTAACAGACTCAATAAACTCCTCAAACTGTGAAGGATGCCAACAAAATCCTGTTTATTTGTATCTCATAGAATCCTGGCACAAAATTCTGAGGTTGATTTGAAGCCAGGCAAGGTTAATAATTTCTAGAATGCTTATTTCTTTTCCTATTTTCTTAAGCTCTTCCTATAGAGTGAAATTACCACCTAGCAACAGAAGGTTCTCCATGGCCAGAGAACCAACCTAGCTGGCTAAGCAAATATTTGTCATCAATTACCATTTTGAAATGTATCAGGAACCATTCTTTGAAGTAATCCTTCTTCAAATCCTATTTCAAACTGGATTTATGTAGCAGGTAAGTGAGTAAACATCTTGTGAAATTAAACAGATGAAGAGAAAAAGGAGTTTTGTCATGCACACCATTTTTATCTTTAAAGGATTGTCTAAAGGGAATTCCTCCTTGAAATGCCAGTACATCCAGATGGAGGATTGTTAAATCACGTAATCCCTAGCTCATAGCAGGCAAGATGGTGAGGATTTATGAGCAGGAAGTTTCAGGGAAGAAGGAAGCTGAAATGACCCAGTGAGCACAGAAATGTGAAGTTTATTCACCAAGTTTAACATGACATTTTATATTCCCTCTTTGCATTTCTTGTTACTCCAAATTTGCTTATTCTTCTTCATCAGAAGGGCTGTGTCTTAACACCAATTTTAATTCTATTAAGCAACTTGATAGCCATTTACTATATTTTTGAATGAAGAATAAATTTAATGATGCATTAAATAGAAGTCACTCTCAATATTACACAAAAAACATATGTATATCATCAAGAATAAGAATAATGGTAATTCAAATATTCACACCTTTTAAAATTTTCATTGATAGAGAAATGATATGACAATATTTTCCAAATTATCACTGCATATAAAAGTAAAGATATGCACACTTGTAAATAATGAGTAAAGACTACTTGATCCAATTTACTTAAAAGACACCTGCTACTCAAGTAATGCTGTTTTGAAGTGGATGATATTAAAAAAAATGTATGGCATTAGTTGGTGTTGAACATAATTAAACCTAGTAAGATATAATCTACTTGTCCCATTCATTAACACACATTGCCTGGTATATAATAGGGGCTCAACAACTAGTTTCGAGGAAAAGAGTCACCTTTACATACATTTAGAACTTTAAATGCATGAAATATGAAAGCACATGTCTCAGATTTGGATGTAATGTATGTATTACTTGGCAGCTGATGACAAATTCAGAGGTGTGAGTAGGGGCTGGAGGCATTGCCCTGTCTCCCTGCTGGGTCTATTTCACATCAACCTTACCTAACACCAGACTCAGATCTCCAGAGAATGTAACACGCAGGTTGTTTTAGAAATATGCATCCCTTAAACAACCTTATCTCTTAGAAGGGAACTTCAAGATTCCCTTGGTGTTGATTGCTTTCTTCGTTTCCCCATCTTTCATTACTCCCTTCTTGCCTTCCTGGGTATGAACATTTGTGAAATTTTGAATGTGAACGTATTACTAACTGATTTTAGAAGATTATTGTTAATTTATTTGTGGGGCTAATGTAATTGTGGTTATGTTTCAGAATGTCATTCTCGGGGGATGCGTGCTAAAGTTCTTAGAGATATAGCATGATATTTGCAAAGTATTTTCTAATAACTTTTAAAATACATCCATACACATAGAAAGCAGGTTTGCCAAAATGTTAACACATTTTAAATATAGCGTAGTATGTGGGTATTTCTTATGTTTCTTTTCATTCTTCTGCATGTTTGAAAATGTTTACTATGATCATGTGATGGTAAATTTTTTTGTCAATTTCGCTAAGTTACATAGTTATTTAATAACACAGTAAAATAAGGGTTGCTATGAAGATACTTTGTAGATATGATTATTGTCTGTGATCAGTGTACTTTAAGTAAAGGAGATTGCCCCAGGTAATCTGGGTGGGCCGGCTCTATCCTTTGAAAGGCTTAACAGTAACAGAACTGAGATTTTCCTGAAGAAATTCTGCTTGTAGTTGAAGCATCTGCTTCTGCTCTAAAGTTCCAGAATGTACTTCCTGAAGGCCTGCCCTACAGACTTTAACCTCGCCTTGTCAGACACCACCATCAACTAAGCCACTTACTTGCAAGAAATCCTTTCATATATAAATCATACTGGTTCCGGTCCCCTGGTTGAACTTTGACTGACATAGACCCTTCCCTCCACTTGTGAAAACATGTAAGTAAAAAAATAAACTGCAATACAGAGAGCTAAGTACTAAATTAATCAGAAGTCATCACAGATTTCTATTACAAGCCATAGGAAGGACCCTGAGCTCAGACGAGGGATGATTTCAGAAAAGGTTATGTAAGTTGTTGCCCCAAGAAGAAGATGCATAATTCAAGATCTGGAAACCATGCCATAAATGACAAAAGAAGAAAGGAATTTTTTTCAACTGTATTGATAGTTATTGATAACACGTTAATTAACATAATAAATTTAGCTGTAGGCTGGAAATGATTTGAAGGAGTTTGCATGACTTTATTGAATACCATTTTCCCATGGACTTTTCTCACAGTCAAAAGATGTGAATTATGGGTAGGAAGTTGTCAGCATTTTTGAAAGCAAAATATGGCTTCTGATTTGTGTTTTATAAATGGATTTACTGTTCAAGGGAAGGTAAAGGCAGAGGAAACTAAGTTAGTATTACCCACATAGACTAAATAACTATTTGTGAAATAAGATTATTTTTTCATATTTTAGCACAAATTAAATTTTCTTATCATGACAGGTAATCCCTTAAATCCAATTTATTAGTATAATTGTCCATAGATATTGATGATTTATAAGTAGAAAATAAATTGCCTAAAGCTTACAAATGAAATCACTGGCTGTGGGGGCAGATGGTTAGAGGGTGGAGAGATCTAGCAACAGGAAAAAGGACTCATGGACATTGACAACTGTGTGGCGGCCATGGGGAGGGAGGGGGGTATAAAGGGGGTAAGTGGTCATGAAAAAAAACACAAAATAAAATAATTGGCCATGACTAATTTATACTCCTAGTTTTCTCAACTTATTCCAGAGTAGCCAAAAAAGGAAGGCTGGAATGGCAGCGTGGATGGGTAGAAGGAGGTGGTGGATGGAATAAAGACTAAAAGACTTCTGTTTGCACCCCCCAAAATAGCACCATCAACTTCTTTCATGTTTTCAATGATTTATCTTTTGACATTTTTAATTTTCGTTAATCTGAGCCATGTATCTTCTTCTTATTTCCTTTTGTGTGCATTGAAATTTCATATCGTGTCTTCCACTTCTTGTTTTAAAACAACTCTTACTGTGAATATATTTTTTTTTCAAAATTTATTTTCTTGTGACAAGAACGTTCAAGATCCATTTAATCAAAATGTTAATCGACACAGGGTTCGTTTGCTTCAATGCTCCAAACGAGAACTGTGTTTATGGAGGAAGCCTAAACATTCGGCAGTCTTTTTAGCCCAAGAACTAAACGAAAATGGAGAGAACAATTTATTGGCATCAGGTTTGTTTTGTCTAACCTATATGCAAACTAACCCACAGTGTTGTTTTTCTTCACCCATTGTTCAATCACAGGAAACCTTCGTGGGAACCTGAAGCAAAAATTGCTGAAATATATATTTGGAAAAAATCAACCCTCCATGAACATGGAGTGCCAAAAGAAATAAAAGCAGGTCTGTGAATACCCTCTATAAGCAGAAAAGTTTCCAAAGCGAAGGCAAAGAAGAGAAGTATTAGATGAGACAAGTACAACTGAAGCAGGAAGACGGATTTAGCAATCTGGGTTCAGTCCCCTGGAACGAGCCACATCTCAGATCGATTTTGGAAACCTGTTTGAGCTCAGAGGCTGGCTAAGTCCACCCTGCCTTTACAGTGTTGATGCTTAGAACAGGCATTTTCAAGACAAAACGCAGAACGTGCAAGAGAGAGAATGGTCCAGGAGAGATGTTGCCAGACGGAGTGGATACCTGATTTAATAGCTTGCGCTTTTACATAAACAACAACGACAGCAACATTTTGTAAAGTTCAAAATACTCCCCCCCAAAATCTTTCTCATAAGAATCCTAATGCATTAACTCTTTGGAGGGGATATTCTTGGACCAAAACAACAATAAGCATTTTTGGTTTGAGGCAAACCCTTTTTTTCATATTTCCTGCTTCATTTTCAAAATGAAAGCTAAGCCATGATGCTTTTTTTTTTTTTTTTTTTTGCAGCTGATGAAAATCCAATGCATAGTTGGTTTTTGAAAGGGCCTTGAAGAACCGCTGATCCCAACTGTTTCTGTCCCCTGATTTTCTTCTCCCAAGATTAGTCAGGGAGGCGCTTTCAACATGGTGCAGATAATTATTTTATCTGTCAAGAGTGTCCCAGGGGTGTGGGCCTGGAGGAGTAACTAACTGTTGAAGCCCTGACCAGCCTGGGAACCCACCCTCGCGATGAACTCAGACAAGAAGGGATGTGACAACAGCAGATCCTGGAAAACTCGGCCTTGAGATAGAAACTGCATTCTTGTTTTTCTCAGCAGATTATGGTAGAACAGTGCCAAGTGATCCTGCAGTTTGCTAGGGGAGGTCAGGAAGGCAGAGTAGGAAACAATGAAAAAAAAGGAGAAAAAGCATTTCTTACATCTTCTTTTTGTAATTTAGAGTATTGGTTGTGATTTTTTTCTTCAAGTATTTGTGTGAATAATACTTACTCGGTTGTTGAATTTTTCTGGAAAATATTTAAAGTTTATTATATATTTGTATTTAAATCAAACAAACTTGAAAGGTAATTGAGTCACTGGGAAGCTGCAAAAATATGAAGTTCATATGTCATTTCCCTAGAATAACAATCATATTTACCTGGATTGTGATAATGAGCACGTGTACCCAGAAGAGACTTTTCATGCTTAAATATCATATTAATGAAATATGTCATGGTAATTAAAAATAAAATTTTGCCACTTTGTTTTCATTGCCAGTATTATTTTTGCTAAATAACTAATTTTCTGTTTCATATTCATTTTATTAAAATATGAGCATGAGTCCATACGTGTCTGTGTGCAGACAAATATCTATTTTCATCTATCATTACTTTCATATATATAGTTGTCATCACTGAAACAATGAATTCAAATGCAGAAATAAATCCTTGAAGTGATAACAACTTAAACATATAGTGTGTTATAGATTACAAAATATTTTCCTATTCATTT
The DNA here is from genome assembly GCF_004126475.2 of Phyllostomus discolor. Lineage (NCBI taxonomy): Eukaryota > Metazoa > Chordata > Mammalia > Chiroptera > Phyllostomidae > Phyllostomus > Phyllostomus discolor. Next base: position 12,597,067 of record NC_040904.2, on the reverse strand, counting down.
ATTCAAAGTCTAACATCAATTTTACAAGATTTAAGAGATAAGAAACTGAAGTTCAGTGAAGTCAGATAACTTGATCAAGGCGAATGTAGCCAAGATAAGGCAAACAGACCTTAAACCATTTCGCCCTCATTTGAATCCATTGCTCTTGACACTATGCCTGATTCCCTCGTAAGCATTCAGTCTAGCCTACCAAGCTAACAGGTTAACCTATAGCCTCTGCTCATCTGCTTCCAAAAGCAGGGTGACCACCAACCCATACATTCTACCCATTCTAACTCTTGATCAGCTCAATTGTGAGTAATGTCTTCCTCCCATTAGAACCCTGAGACTAATCCTGTCCTCTGGGGTTATTCAGAACACAGTTAAGCCATTTTACTATAAGTCACCTCTTCAGAGATGTTTCAATGGTTGATAAAATTCAAGGTAGGAATGATGATGTGTGATATTACAGAATTGGCAGAGCACATGGATACGTTGAGGGAGAGTGGAAACAAAGTGACTTTTCAGGGCTACTTGGAAATGGTTGTAAAATGTCAAAAACGCCAAAAGGCAGGTGCATAGAACTAATACTCACAGGTGTATTTGGTGATTTTTTTTCAATTCATTGAACACCCAGTATCAGCCAAGTAAAATGTTCAGAATGGGGAAGAAGAGTAAAAATGTGTAAATAAATAGTGTATGATGTAAGTCCGAAGGAAATAGCATATGATATAAGAAATTCAGTGACGTTAAACAACCCGATCCAAGTAACCCAAGCAGTAAAGTTCAGACCGGGGTTTGAAAGTGTGTCTCGCTTGCAAAGCTCATGCCTTCTTGACTGTGTCATCAGAGAGCAAGCTGGGAGTTTCAGGCAGAAGTGTCAAATATCTTCAGCGAGTAGTTAATTGACTTGGAATTGGGGCCATATTTGGTAAATGTTTAAAAATAAGTTTAGTTAAATTAGTACTATTATGTGCAAAGTGAAAAGATATAGAAACTGTATTACTGTAACTTTTAACATGTGTGAAAGTGAAAAAAGGAGAGAAGTAGGATATAACTGTATGGAAAAATTATAAAAAATACCTATCTATCTACCTACCTACCTACCTACCTACCTACCTGTCTGTGTATTAAAAGAAGTTTTGTAGATTTTGTATCCTTAGGGTAGGGTTCCTCACCATCAGCACTGTTAACTTCTTGGACCTCGTAATTCCTTGTGGTAGGGACTGTCCTAAGTGCTTGGAGATGTTTAGCAGCATTCCTGGCCCCTCCACACTCAATGCCAGTAACACTACTTAGGCAGTCACGACAATCAGAAATGTCTCTATACTTTGGGATATGCCTCTTAGGAGGGGAAAAGTACTCTCCCCACCCCTAAATGAAAAGCTCTGCTTTAAGGAAATACAGCAATGGTAATAAAAATGAGAAAATAATATAATTTATGAGGAAATAACATAAAGTCAATTTTATTTTTTGTTTGTAAGCATATTTCATTGATACACTATTATAGCTGTCCCATTTTTTTTCTCCCCTTTATCCCCCTCTTCCCTACAGCCCCCTCTCTCTAGCAATCCTCTTTCCCCTTAGCTCATGTCCATGGGTCATGCATGTAAGTTCTTTGGCTTCTCCATTTCCCATACTATTTCTATCCTCCCTCTGTCTATTTTGTACCTACCAATTACACTTATCCCCTGTATCTTTTCTTCCATTCTCCCTCCTCCCCCACCTCACTAATATCCCTCCATGTGATCTCCATTTCTGTGATTCTGTTCCTTTTCTAGTTGTTTGCTTAGTTTGTTTTTGTTTTTAGATTTAGTTATTGATAGTTGTGAGCTTGTTGTGATTTTACTATTCAGTTTTGATCTTCTTTTTCTTAGATAAGTCCCTTTAACATTTCATATAATAATAGTTTGGTGAGGATGCCCTTTAACTTTAACATTAACAATTCCCTTTAACTTTATCTTGTCTGGGAACCACTTTATCTGCCCTTCCATTCTAAATGATAGCTTTGCTGGATAGAGTCATCTTGGATGTAGGTCCTTGCCTTTCATGACTTGGAATACTTCTTTCCAGCCCCTTCTTGCCTGTAAGGTTTCTTTTGAGAAATCAGCCAGTAGTTTTAGGGGAACACCTTTGTAGGTAACAGTCTCCTTTTCTCTTGCTACTTTTAGGATTCTCTCCTTATCTTTCATCTTGGGTAATGTAATTATGACGTTCCTTGGTGTGTGCTTCCTTGGGTCCAACTTCTTAGGGACTCACTGAGCTTCTTGGACTTGCATGTCTTTCTTTAGCCAGCCTGAGGAAATTTTCCTTCATATTTGTTCAAATAAGTTTTCATTTTCTTGTTCTTCCTCTTCTCCTTCTGGTACCCCTATTATTCAAATGTTGGAACATTTAAAGTTGTACCAGATGTTCCTAAGCCTTTCCATATATATATTTTTAATTCTTGTATCTTCATTCTGTTCCTGTGTAATGTTTATTTCCTCCTTCAATTCCAAATTGTTGATTTGAGTCCTGGGTTTTTCCCTTTACTCACTGTTGGTTCCCTGTATATTTTCCTTCATTTCATTTTGTATAGCCTTCGCTTCTTCCTTTATTTTGTGACCATACTCAACCAATTCTGTGAGCATTCTGATTGCCAGTGTTTTGAACTCTGCACCCAATAGGTTGACTAGCTCCCCATTGCTTAGATCTTTTTCTGGAATTTTGATCTGTTCTTTCATTTGGGCCATATTTCTTTGTCTTGGCAGACCTTTTATGTTGTAAGGGACAGAGCTTTAGTTAGTCACCAGGGCTGGGCAACCCACTTGTGCTTCACTGTAGTGCTGTATGTGGGGCAGGGGTCATAGAGGCTCCAATGCTGGTTGCTAGGCTCTCACCCACTATCAGTCACTTCCACCACTACCCATGGGTGAATTGCACCTTTCTCTTGCTGATTCCCAGGTAGGTGGGTTTGTGTCCATTGTAGGACCCCGTGGGTCCTTCTAATGGGCTCTCCTGTGAGACTGGGAGTTACTCCAGCCATCACAACCCCCACAAGTTTTTACAGCCAGAGATTTTTTTTTTTACTTTGTTTCCCTGCACTGGAACTCAAGGTTGTATTTTCTGTCTTGCTTCCCAGTTGTTCCTCCCAGTGGATATAAGATATCCTGGTACCCCAGGTGCCACCTCACCCACCTGGTCCTCCAGCTGCCACCTTGATGTGTGTCCTTTCTGCTTAGGCTGCCCATCTCTACTCCTCCTACCACTCTAGATGAATGTTTCTTCTTTAACTCCTTGGTTCTCGAGCTTCCATACAGTTCAATTTTCTGGCAGTTCTGGTTGTTTTTTTTGTTTTTAAATTGGTTGTTTTCCTTCTTTTGGTTGTGTGAGGAAGTGAAGAATATCTACCTAAGCCTCCATCTTGACCAGAAGTCCAGCTCAAAAAGTCAGTTTTAGAAGATAATAAAGAGAAGAGTAACAAAAGAAAGGATGTGTGAAGACATGGGCTCTGTGACGGTAGATTCATAACTTCAGGCCTCTATTTTTTTCCCAGAAAATCAAAAGAATAACTATTTTAAAATGACAGGGTGGTTGATTATTAGAGGACTTTTAGCAGTCTGGTAAAGAATCTGATTAAGGCTTTTCAAAAAGACCTTACCCAGAAATATTGAGAGGGCAGTTGAGGTTGAATCATAACCTAGAAAGATGCCAATTAGCAAGTTGATGAAATATTCATAAGCAATGTTTAGCCTAAAGGGAATCAATAAATATGGAAACAGTAAGATTGAGACATATTTGACAGTTTCACAGGGTAGGCATGCTTCTGCAGTAAGACGAACAGCAATTAGATTCAAGGATAGTGTACATAGAATAATTGATGATTAGGTCCAGCCTCAGACATCAAAAAAAAAATTAGGAAACATGGAAAACAAGGGGGAGAAAACAGTAGAATATTAATGGATTGGAGGTTTTGGCAATTTCCAAAAATATTCTTCACATAACTAATAAAGTGGAACAAGTGAAACTCTTTTAAAAATGTAGCTATTCAGATGATTGGAAATATTTATATCCATGGAAGGAAGACAACCCTGACATATACTACCTAGAATATTTAGGTACTAAATACTCTCTTGCAAATCACATGTGTATGTATGTATATATTCACTATATCTTCCCTTCCTTCCTTCTTTCCTTCCTTCCTCTCATTCTTCCTTCCTCCCTTCCCTCCTCCCTTCTTCCTTTCCTTCTTTCCTTTCACCCTTTTTTCCTTCCTTCCTTCCTTTTCCTTATTTTCTTCCTTCCTAGGAAATAATAATTGAGAGTTTTTAAATCATTGGTTTCTGATACCAGGGTGAAAGAGAGTAAAAGTACACATGCAATCTACATGTTAATCAAATAGGACTCAATAGATTTAATGAAGAGCTAATTTATTTGTTTTTCATGGTCTCTTTCAACCTGTACAGAGGAGGGTATTTTTCCCTTGCCACTGGATGAAAGCTTGATGAAAATCCCATATATTTCTAGTCATGTTTAAAAGGTACAAAATCCTTTGATCATTTTAAGATTCAAGGACAATCTCATTATTTCATTAAATTAAAGTGTTCAGTCATATACATCAATTGGCATTTTTACCTTTATTCAAGATAATTTGCCTTCCCATTCTTCTGCCAGCTAGGGCCAGCCTTCAGGAGGGCTTTGGATTATCTGGAAAATGAATCTTAGTAGTCTTCATTCTCTTTGTCACTCAATTGTCACCCCACTGCTAGATGTTAGTTCTAATCCCTGTGGAGTTGTTAGGAATGGAAGGAAGATGAACAAGGAGGCTAAGAAAGTTTCGTTTTGACTGCTGCTACTATGTGCAGGCTTGATGCATCCTGTGCCAGCAGCTGTTTAACACTGTGACCTTTGTTGCAGAGTCCTCTGTGGGTTCCTTGAAGGGAATGTTGGTGTCTTCAGACTATAGCTTCCATGACTTAAAGGGATGCCTTTTGGTTTCATGGCCATATGGATCCCCTGTAGCTTCTGTCTCCAGGACCTACTAACTATTGTCATCTTCTAGCTGTTGGAGACTGCGTTCTTGGATGAGGTCATTTTGGATGACCCACAGGCTAATGTTCCTTTTGCATGTGTCATACCCGGCCCCTGGAATGTGTGTACTTCGACCTGCCTATTCCCAGTTGGAAGAGCAGTTGCTGTCCAGCTGTGGATCTCCACTCTGTTGAAGAGGATGCTCAGTCATCTTCCGTCATGAGTCGCCTCAGCACCTCCCACTGGAGGGAATATGTGTCCAGCTTGTAGAGCATTCCTGTTAAAACCTCTCTTATCAGGTTTTGGAAGATTTCTCAATCAGCCGACCTCCACCCATTGCCTTTCTGGGAAGGAAGAATGAGTCCCAACACAGCAATCTAGCAATCCTCCTTACAAAATTTTTACTCTTTTGATCCTTAAACTATTTCCACTAACCAAGTTAGCAGTGCTCATTAGTACAATAATTATCACAGTGATGCCCTGATACCAAAACCTTCATTTTTCTTGGTCAGTGGAAAAGATTCTCATTTAAGATATAATTTCCTACTAAATAAAGCCAATATTTTTTTAGGAATTTAGGAATTTGAAAACATGTTCTCGGCTATTCTAAGGTTTAAAACAAAATGTAAAAAATTAATCCTATAACATAGACCATAAAGGCATAATATTAAAACTGGAATTGCATTAAAATTAACTTAATTGTATCCTTTCTCTTAGTCACAAACAAATGAGGTCTTGAGTAAATAGCAAGCATGTCCGAGATGGTATATAAAATTAATAATAGAACCACAGCCGGGCTAGAACTCTTCATTTCTTTAGTATTAACACTACAGAGTCTTTAGAATATTTCAGAAGAGGGATGTTCCCCCAGCATAGTGGACAAAGTTTAATGTCTGATGGGTATCAAGTTAATTTTGAAAAATGGCCCACTTTTACAATAGCTACAGCTGCTGTAATTTGTTAAAACTAGTCTTTGAAAGTAAACAGCGGGGTGTAGAGGGACATGCATATATTTGGGGCCCACAGACCTCTGACTTCAAACCCATTTTCTGTCCCTTGGTCACTACGAGGTACTTTTTCTGAACATAAAAAAATGAAGTAAATTAAACTTGACCTAAATGAAGGATTGAGCTTGGAAGCTAGTACTATAACTGACACATTCAATAACCATTTTCACTATTCAAATTTTGGGTGAAATTTCATTTAATAAGATGTCTTTGTAATCTAATAGTTGCAGAGTCTAATTCCCCAGTTGTACAAAGTAACTATGAGAAATTCATAGCGCAAAACTAATCAGCCAAAATAAGTTATATTTTATGTAAAAATTCACACACAGCTACCAATGTTCATGGCATTCACCACTTTTTGCTGTCATAGCCTAAAAGTTAATAAGCTGATGTATCAAACATCAGCGCTGATGACACAAAATAACTGCCATTTCCGGTTATTATCTCCAAAGGCCTGCCTTCATGAAGCAGGATGTGGAAATGTTTGCTTAAAGGTGAGAAGCAGGTCTTGAAACAATAAAAGTGAAAGAGGAAAAGCCAAATCCCTGACACAGCTCTTGGGAAGGAGATGGTAAGGTCTGACTATGCGATTCAAAGTTCCAGAATTCATTGACTTACGGGTGAGAACATGTGCCTCTCAGCATTCCCTTGTTGATTCATGGGTTCTGGGCTCATGATATTTTTCTAATTCTGTGCACCACTCCAGGAAAAAAATCTACTGGCTCCAATGCATGAAATAAGCCACTGCTCAACTTACTTGTTGTGCTAATTGAAATTTATTTTCCCGTTAGTTTATTCTTTAGTTTCACAGATTCAAGGGCCCATAACCAACATATTTCCAGGCCTTACGCAAGAGAGAGGGAAGGAGAGGGAGGGAAGGGAAAAACTCCTGGAAATGGCTCCAGGGCCCAAGGATAGCGGAGGGGGTTAAGTGAAGCAGAGGAAGCCTTGCTCAGCATCAGGATATGGCTGCAACTGTACGATAAAAACTTGCTCTTCTGCATTAACTTTTTTGTCCCATTCAGCTCCTCACACATTCTAAGAGTGGGAAGAAGTAGGGGGCAGTTTTTAGGGTTCTTCTTATACTCCATCTGTGTTAAACTAGGGTCTGATGTTATCTAAAGTTTCCGTGAAAATGATCAGTTCTTCCCTTTGACCCCCTGATGGGACTTCCGGAACAATGAAGGAACAAGGCTTGTTATAGGCAAACCAACTGTGTAGAATATGTTCCTTCTTACACCTTCTTGTGACAGGGTCAACATCTTGCTCAGAATGCATCTGCTATGGACCCTTCCCCTGGCAGAGGCTACGTGCTCCAGATTTAATATCATCTCTTCTACCCATGCAGCCAAAATAAGTGTTCTTTATCTTTTCGGGGTGCCTGAAAAACAACCAAATGTGATTACGTTAATGAAGCTCTTGTATTATTCATAACATAACCTCAAGATTCAGGGCACTATTCTTAGGTATACAGCTTGTTCTTGATATACTCTTTCCTTCCCTCAACCAATGTGCCGAGGGGCATAGACTTGCTGGACCTTTCACACCCACCACCTACCCAGTCTCTAGAAAAGCACATGTAAAAACTCAATGGCTTATGATAAGAATGCCCAGGCCTTGCCAGTTGATAAGTAAAAATGAAGTGATATTTTCATTCATGCCCCCACATTTGACAACTTTGATTCCCTCTGTATTTTTAAGTGGACATCCTAGACTTTCCCTTCTCATCTATTAAACAGTGACCTGAACATGCCCAGAGTTACTTGTCCTTACCGGTGATTCCGTCTCCTCTTAATTCACACGTATTCCTATTTGATCAGAGCACAGGGAAGAATGTGTCTCAGGAGAATCCTCCACTTGATTAGAAAATGACAGGTATCAGTGCTGTAGCAGAAACGAATGAGCTCTGTTTTCAGGGAAAAGAGAGGAAGGAGGCCAGATTCCCAGCTCTTCCCAGACTTTTTCTTACAACTCTCCGATGACTGTCCACAGCACACTTTTGTGATCTGAGTAGGAGGACCGTGTGTCCCTCGCAGCTGAGAAAAGCCCTAGCTTATGCTTATTGTACCATATTACTTTCAAATGTGCCTCTGTGTAGACGCTACGTTACAGCCCAGAGTTGAGAGTCTGAAAATCACCCCGGAAGAAAGGCCCCTGCCCTACCCCTGCTCTCTTTTCTGCTTCGTACTCAAGGCTGCTCTTTCCTCTGCTTTGGTTTGTTCAAAAATAAGGCGCCAACTAGTCTATGTATTCCAGAATTGCACTTTATAATCTCTGATCCACCAATGACAACCCCTGTAGTATCTACTGCTTGTAACATTTTTTTTTATTTTTCTCAAATCATTATTATCTTTTTCAAAGGGTTCATGGATAAGATATATTGGCACTAAAGCGCGTGACATTTTTCCCCAAATAAACTCATGTGTATGAGTTCACTCTGGGCCCAGAACCAGGGCTTCCCTCAAAAGAGCATGATTCTAGAAGCCTCCCTTTTACTGTCCTTTCCTGTAACCTGGCTTCAACTTTTAAAGGGACACATATTCAAGTTAAAGACATTTTAAAATTATTGACATTATGGACTATAAAGTAAAATGCCATGATCTTGTTTCTTAGAGCAAGGTACCATTAACACATTGGCATATAATCTTTCAGGCTTGTTTTTCTGTGCTTATAACAATCTTTCTCTTATTGAATATTATAGCTGAGATATATATGCTTTGTTTGCCATTCTAAGAGTACTAAGTATATCATCATTACTGCAATGAAGTTTGAGTGTGAGATGATTGTATTAGATTTCTAGTAAAAAATTACATATTGTACTTAGTTTTTAATTCTCAGATCTGTGAGGAAAGATGTTTTGCACTTTTTCCGCCACATCTATGTGCAATGCACAGAATCACGTGATGCTGGGTTATGACTTGTGCATTAAAATATGTAAGTGTAAACAGCTAGCTTATTTCAGAAATACAAGTGAGATTTTCCGTTAGCTCTTTCATTTTATGAGCTGTGGTTTGACATTCTTACCGCACTGTACACATCTGAGCTTACAAAACATGTGGAGTTGGCATATTACACGAAAATGATGCCATCTTACAGCATTTTCGTTAAACATTTCTTGATGAAAATATTTATCTTGGAGAAACAAGATAGGTAATTTTTAATGAATGCAGTTAACAAGAAAATTGTTAAATACCCTTTAATATAGTCACAAATAAGATCGTTCCAAATAAAATGTACATTTTTCACATAGGTTTACATAACAGCAGAAATTTACTATTTTGAAATATGTATTTTCTGAACCATTGAAGGAAAATGAGAAACTTTATTATTTTTTCCCATTGGTAAGTTATCTGGTCTGTGTCAAAGAGCTTCTAGCTTGAACATGGCTCATCCTTTGCTCTGCAAGACTAAGTATGACTTACTTTCTGCTTCTAAATGTATTCAGTCAAAGTTTATTATTATCACCACGAACCACACAGAGAAGACCATGTATACCCAATTCGGGCAATTCATTCATTTCAATAAAGGACACAAACAAGGGGAGATAAATAGAGTTCTGTGCAAATAATAATAAGTACTACTATAAATAAATGTGTAGATTCAAAGCAAAAGTTAACATTTTCCTTATAGGATGAAAGAAAAAACTCATAAGTTGGTCTTTGGAAGGTAAGAATAAACTAATTTTACGGAGAGATTATGGAATATATACTTAGTCATTGCTTTAAATGTGGCAGTGAGCTCTCAGGAGAAAGAACTGGGATGAACCCAGGAAAACTATTTATAGCTCCAGATATCTATATGTGGATGAAAGAAAAGTCTGCCCAATAAGCTCAGTGAATAAGAAGTACTTGAAATATAAACACAATGAAATGTTTTAAATTTATTAAATGGTCATCAATGCCAGAGAATAAGTATCGTTACCCTATTTATCTCCAAAGTCTACTAGACAGGCATCATACACGGTGGCAGAAAGAGTTGAAGTGTTGTGCACAGAACCCCACAGGCAGCAAGCGGCAGAGCTGAAATACAAGTCCAAGCCAGTTTGCTCCTTAGACCCATCTCTCAAAACTTGACTCCACTGTCTGCTTGCCATTGGAGAAGGCAACTAGGGTCTCATAGGAGCATCTGGAGTCTCTTAGTGGTCATAATCCATAAAATATGCAATTTTGAGAGCTTCAGTTCCATTCAGTGGGTCCACACATCCACTCTATTTACTTCATGTTCAGAAAGGGGGAAAAATGCCATACATAAAAGGTGTTGGACAGAGGACGAAGCAAGCACACAAGGATTTGCAGGCAGCCTATAATTTAGAGATTGAATTCTGGGTTTGATGTTTACTCTGGCAGATGATTTTTTTTAACTTTAAAAATGTCCATGTTTGCCACTGAAGCCACAAAAGAAGCTTATAATTATGCATGCTTTCAATTTCTGACACTGACAAAGGGATTTAGAAGAGAAATATGAAAATGAGAGCTTCAAAAGAAGCAGATATTAAAATGAGTTAGTATGCTACTTTCAAAATGTACATGGGGAGGCAAGCATATGAATAGAATAAGGAAATTTGTATTTAAAATCACAAAATTGGTATTTGGGAGATTTTTAAAAAGTTTTTATTTAGTTAGTTTCAGAGAGAGGGGAAGGGAGGGAGAAGTGGAAGAGAAGCATCAATGTGTGGTTGCCTCTTGTGTGCCCTCAACTGAGGACCTGGCCTGCAACCCAGGCATGTGCCCTGAATGGGAATTGAACTGGTGACCCTATGGTCCACAGGCTGGTACTCAATCCACTAAGCCACACCAGACAGGGCTGGGAGATTTTTAAAAATAATTTTTTGGCTCACCCTCTGGTAATATATAATAGTAATGGAAGGGATCTCATCGTTCAAGTCCCCACTCACTCCTCCCTCACTGCCATCTGTCTTTTCTCTGCCCTTCTTGTATTTATCTTTTTTATTCATTTTGACATGACTGGGGTACCCTTTGTCTCCTCCACTATATGTTGAGCTCTTCAATGGTGGAAAACTTGTTCTGTCTATCGCTATACCTTTAGTACACAATGCCTAGCACTCAACACATTTTTTGTTGTTTTGTGGTAATGGTGAATGGTAAGTTGGTCAATCATATGCTATCTAGCAAAGAAATCATTAAAGTTTACCTGGGTACTGTTTTCCAAGCTTGCATAATTCATTTTTATGGAAATGATTATTCACTTTTTGTCATTTGAACAAGTATACTTTCATCTTCTATGAAGATATAGGGAAGATGCTTGCATAGCCACTGAGTCATTCATGATCCAATGGGGAGGCACTAGACTTAATCAAACAGCTATAAAGATGAGCAGAATGGGAAGTGCCCTAAAAGAATCAAAAAGGTCTAGGTTGGGACGAACACATTCTGCAGTAGCATTCAGGAAGAACTAGGGTGAGATATTACAGGAAAGCAAAGCATCCTTATGAGGAAATGGTATTAATCCTGATTTAAGGGCTTGGGTGTCTAAACAAGTGTAACAACGGAAATGTGGAAGACCAAACAAACCCCAGAAGCAGAGAGCATCAAAGAATTAAACAAAGTCTAGAAAAGCCTGCTGATAGGTGACTGTGAAGAATGGAATTCCAAGAGTTAACTATATTTTGGAAAAGTCATCTTATATATATTGGAGGACAATACATAAGATCTGGCATTCACCACCAAGGGATACATTTACTGAGCAGGTAAGAGACAAGTATGACTGGCACTGCTGCTATAAGCAGGTTTTTAAAAATAGCATAGTTTTAGCTATAGAAATAGAAATTTAGCAATAATATTCAGGGTGGATTAGAGGAAAAATAGATATTGAATATGAGGCCCAAGGTGATCTGATGCTTCCTGGAAAAAGTTAAAAGAACCTAAACTACGGTATTGGCAATAGGAATGACAAACAATGAAAGAAATCATTGCTAGTATTTAGGGATAATAAAATGTATATCTCATCAAGGTTATGTAAGAACTTAGCCTACGGCTCACCAGTATGGCTTAGCTGGTTGGGCACCGTTCTGCCAAGTGCAAGGTCACGGTTCTATTCCCAGTCAGGGCACATGCCTGGGCTGCGGGTTTGGTCTCCAGTCAGATCCCCATATGAGAGGCAACCAATCAAAGTTTCTCTCTTACATCAATGTTTCTCTCCCTCTCTTCCTTACTCCCTTCCCCTTTCTCTAAAAATAAACAAATAAAACCTAAAAAAGAAAAAAGAACGTAGCCTAGAGGATGCTACACTAGAGATACCATATAAAGAACATAAATATTAGGTAAAAAGTTTTGATAATAAAAATAACAGGAAGGTAAACCTAGACAAACTATCAAAGAAAAGCTGTATAAAGGAAAATTAATCTAAGTCTTGAAAGAAACACACAAAAAATAGATAAGTCAAGACAATATATGGGAAAACTTCCAAGAAGGAAGTCCAAGCATAAGCCAGTGGTCTAGACTCAATAGTTACCCACAGTTTTGGGGTAGCACAGTAGGGCCTAGAATGATTGAAACTAGATGACACAGAGTGTCTTGGGGGGAAAAGACAAGATAGATAAAAATTTGAGATATTATTAACATGAAAACTATGCACATGAACTTTTATGTGAAACGAACTTCAAAGCTCAATAGAACTTCATAGTTTCTGAACCAAACAAGTGAAACAAAACAAAACAACAACACAACAAATGACAATGTCCCCGGAGAACTGGGCCTGGGTGTCATAGGAGAGCCATTGCCCATCAGTGGACAATTAGAAGGTAATTGAGTTGAGAGAATTATTAGGTTGTGAGGATCTGAATGGGAAGAATGCTCATGGCAGAGACGAAAGCACACGTCCAAGAAAAACAGTGATTAGGTGTCTCTTGAGAGAAGGGAAAGGAAGGAGCTGCAGATTGCCAGGTTAGTGCGGGGTGGGGAGGAAAGCCATCAGAATAGTTCAGAAGAGAATCCAGGTCAGTGTGTCCATGCTCCAATGGCAACAATGATGGGATATTCTATTCGAGTAAAGATTTTAGAAGCAGAGGACATATAAAACTGAAACCCTGGTAATTAGTTGGGGCTAGAGTCTGAATATACATTTGAATATTATTAATATAAAATAGTTAAGTGAGTGTCCATTTTTTCTGAAGAAAGCAATAAACAAAGACTAACAGACCAAGATTTGATACTTGGGAAGCCATTAATTACTATTATAGATCAAGAAGGAGAAAAGTCAACAAAGAAATTGATGATGATGATGATGATGATGATGATGATGATGTAATAGCTGTAATACATGTCAGTTATTGAGCAATTATTCTGACCCAGGAGCTCTGCTAAGAGTTTTACATTAATGCTATAATACTGTCTTTGGACAAAGAGGAGCAGATTTTCATGAAGGTAATAATCAAAGGTCATGGTCAAATCTACTAACACAAGAAACAGATTAGGATCTGGCTAGGCTAGGTAGAGCAACCTGGAAAGTCCACTAAGGAGGAGCAACAACTTAAGGAAAGATAGCTTGAAAGCTCTCTGCTGTTCAATTAATGAGAATCAAAAAAGGCCAAAGAACTAGTGGAGAAATGATGACTTTTTACTAAAATGAAATTGATATTATGATGACTGCTTAAGAGATTACAGATGATTGATTCCCAGCAGAGACTACACATGATGTATGACTGCAATTACATATGTAATTTTATTTAAAAGTGTTCTGCAGTAGTTTTCATAGAAGCAATAAAATGATAATATTGATTTTTTCATAAAATAAATCATCATCTATCATGTATTTAGACCTCTAATAAATAAGGATTATATTAGCCCTGATACTTACAACTCTTTAAAATAGATCTTTTTATATGATTCTATAGTTAACAAAGTTAAGCTCTATACTGCTTAAGTGATTTGCCCAGTTCATCATCTGAAAGTGCCAGAAATAGACTTGCAGACCAGAGCTGCGTGACCCTGCAGCATCCCCCTGCCCCACTGCACCACACTGCCTTCTGAGGGATTCTGTATCTACCTCTTTGTCCCCACATATACAAATAATAGACCTAGGACTTACATCAGTAAAGGCATTGGGTATAAGTCTTTTTTTAACAACTTTGTCATTAAACCGAAATGTTGGAAAACTGGTCTCAAAATATTTGGCAGCTTGATGGTTTTAATCCTTAAAAGGTGGTCTATGTTATAAAATGGGCAAAGACAAACATAATTAATACCATTCTCTGTATGAAGCCCATGGGTCTATAGAAAATAAACAAGGAATGTTACAAATGTGGACTGTGCTCCAGAATGCTAGGGAGATAACAGTTTAAGATGTGAAGAATGAGAGATTCACCATGAAAGCAGATTCCCTGCTGACAGATGGATTGTTTTTCTGTTTTTGTAATATCCACAAAATTTCCATCTGAGGTCATTTTTAATCTATACTGTGCATTATCTCTCCTCATCCACCTTTTTCTCAAGGTATGCCGTGCCGAGGTTTTGTTTTTATTATCCCACCCACAGGGGGCCGGCCTACACAAACATGCACATACCCCGCCTGGCTGATCTCCAACACAAATACCGCTGGTATTCACACTCTCCGAAGAAGAATATCTTGGTTAAAAGTTGATGTGGAGGTTAATCTCCAAATCGAAGCTCACAGTGTTCAGTGAAAGGCTGGAAAATGATGGTGTTGTAGGAACAGCGTCCTCAGAAGCTTAGAGGCAAATCCATTATTTCTGTCACCTAAGAAAAATAAGTAACGTCTCCACAGGGAGCAAAGAAAGGCACGTGATTTGAGGAAGGTCAAAATTGCACAGGCCTTCAGAAGCTTCTTTTTCTTGCAAATATCACTCTTCAGTTCTAGTCTTTCAATAACTGGGTTTTACGCGCAGAGACACATACCTACCAAACGCAGGTGACGCCAGGAAATATGTTATCTGTGATTCAACAATATTCAGAGTTAGTAATGCCATGGGGATCTGCTTACTAGTTTTACTTTTAAAAAATATACAGAGAACATTTAAGTATAGACCTTAACTGGGTAGAAACCACGCAGGAGGAGGGATGGGTTTCACACTGTGAGAACACTCAGGTGAATCCCAAACCAAGGGGAAGTCTGGGGAGGGGCACCATGAGGTTAGGAAAGAGCTGAGAGGCGGGAGATTCAGGCATGTGCTGATGGATGTGAAAGATACTTTAAAAAGATAAGCAACCCTAAGGACGAAGTGCTGTGTTAATTCTCAGGTGAGTTTGGAGGTGCTAAACAGATGAAAACGCCTCCTTTCTCAATTTGCTGAGCTCGTTGTGTTATCAGCCTCGAGCTCCCCTGACATGACATTTTCCTACATGCACATTCACTGCGGAACTCCTTGTCCCCAACCACAAGAATTCGACTTTGAGCGTATGTAGATTTTGAGTCATTCCAGTGGAGGATAATTAGAAAAAGATGAACATGGGAGATGGGGAAGGGAAAAGGAGGTGAAACAGAGGGAAAAAAAAAAAAAAACGGTTTTGGCAAAGCAGCCCAGGGAGAGATGAAGAAAGCCCTGTGCTCAGGATCCTTCCCCAGGAGGGGAGCTCAGATGTTTGTAAAAGGGACTGATAGGTCACAGCACTCTCCTGGGACGAGGTACCTTAGAGTGGAAAGCTCAGGCCACTGTCTCTGGGATCAGACGAGGAGGGTTGACACCTGTGGACGCCACCGCGGCAGGCTGAATGTGTGAAACATGGTTACAGGCTACATTTTCCCATTTTCAGTGTTCCTACTGCATCATGTCTCCTGTAGAATCAAAACTCAAAGCCATAATGTCAGAAAGACATTAAATATTTGATTGGAGGACCAGATCCCAAAGAAAAGGAAACACTTCTTAGCTGAATTCATCCAAACTGTCGGCAGCAGAGCAGAATTCAGAAGCATCTCACTTCCACACGGGAGGAAGGGAAAAAATGAGCTGAAGTTCCCTGTGGAATATGAATTAGTGCTTATGTGGAATGACTAAAATAATGTGTCTGTGCTTTGCAACTAATATGAAGTCTGTGCAATTTTATTTTCATAAGTAATAAGGAGTTAAAAACAAACTTCAGTCAAGGGTTAACGTGAAAGTCCACCGCCCAGCACTCTCAGTGCCCTGAGGCAAGAGCTGTGACCCTGGGCCCCTTCTGCCACAGCAAGGCCTCGTGCTCTCTGCCGTAAGGTGATAGAGAGTGATAGAGATTATGATAAGCTTCAGCAAACATGGACCATTTTTTTTAAGATAAATTAAATTTTCTTAACCAAGTTTGTAAGCCAAAGAAATAGGTCTGCAGGCCACAGAGAGTTTTCTCGGTCCGCCAGTTTCAACCTCTCAAAAATGTTTTAAAGCCCTTAACAGCAAAGTGTTTCACCACAAGGCCTTCCTGGATCTTTGTGTGAGTGGGGAAAAACGTACCGAAATGAAAATACAAACAAACCAAACCCTTGAATGTAACAAATATGTGCTTCCCTAGACTTGTGGCTTTCAAATTTCATGTCTGATGTCATTTCTCTTTTCAAACATTTTGTGCATATACTGCGTTTGTACACAAGATGTGTTCACACTTTGAGAAGAAGCTCATAACAGTGCCAGCCATATTTGTCTGGCTTTATCAAAAATGAACTGGGGGACCAGAATATTGCATGTGTAGCTTGCACAAGGTATAGACAAAGCTCAAAACACAAAGTATAGACACACGAGCACACAAGACTCACACACAAATGCACAAACACAGGTGCGCATACAAATATACAAACACATGTACGTGCAATCACACACAAATACACTAGCACATACAAACAAACATAGATACAGAAACACATTTGAGCCTTCTGTCTGGCCTTATTAAAGGTATGTAGACACCTGAGAGAGAACATTTTGGGCTTTCAAGTGAAGGTGAACTAGAGTTTGTTCTAATATAGATCAGAGTCTGTCTGGACCTCATTCCTCATGAATGGCCCATGTAATTTATACGAGCTCCCCTGTAGCTCATTCTGAACTTACCTCAGCTGAAAAACAGAAGGTTGGGCTTTCGTGACTCTCCATCAGCTTGAATTTGTGCGAAGTGAAAAACCTCACGTCACCCCAATTATTACTGCTCGCATTTGACCAATCTCATTGTTGGCTCCAGCGCTCCCGTCCACGCCAGGTGGCGTGCGTCTTCTCCTGCGGAAGCGTGCTTCAGAAGACGGCACACCCAGATTTCCTTTCCGATCCGTGGCTTTTGTCCTCTGATATTTTATTAGTTATAAAAATTATACAGCTTGACCAATATCCACAATCTTATATTTAAATATGTAAGAAAAGAGGATTAAGGTTTAGGCTCAAAGATTTCATGATTTTTACTGAGCACAGAAATGAATTTTTGTAGCTCTCCTATTACCTACTGCATGGATACTAGAAAAGTCTGTGAAGAAATGATTAAAGATCTTGTCAGCTTTTTTTCTGCACCTTATTGGCAGAAAGCATTTTATCTGTAAAAATGTCATGAACATTTTTTAAAATTTTGGAATGGCCGGTATGGTATACAGAATTCTAAGGTGCCCCCAAGGATACTGCCCCCCCCAGCCACCACCACAGGATGCATATTCTCTCTCTTCTACTTAACTGTCACCTATGACTATGATGGACGTCACGGCCATGATGAGGTTCTGATGTATGACAAAAGTAAAGTTTCCTACACTTGTGTTATGGTCCCAAATCAGTTGGTTTCAGTAATCAAAAAAAGATGATCCTGGCTGAGCCTGACCTATCATGTAAACCCTTTAAAAATAGCTTTCTCTCTCCTACAGACCTTAAACAACATTAGTTCTAAAGCCACAAGGAAGTGCATTTTTTCCCAACACCGCATTCGTTGGGAAGACGTCCTAGAGCTCAAATGAGACCTCAGCTCCTGCTGACACCTTTGTTTTAGCCTCACGAGACCCTGAGCAGAGGACCTGGCTAAGCCACAGCCAGATTCCTGACCCATGAAAACTGTGAGATAAAAAGTGTGTGTTCTTGGAACCAGCTAAATTCAGGGTAATTTGTTACATAGCAACTGAAAACTAATACAGTTCTGTTACTGAGTGTACAAATATATCCTACACATAGCCATTTAACAATGAAATTAAGCAAAAGTGAGTAATTTTAAAATTGACAGTTTTTTCTTATTTTAGTAATACTTAATATCAGTCTAGTTCTCGCCATATGCTAAGAGCTGCTAAAACATATACCTTTAGGAGGGGATAGACCTGTTGTTAAAGGTTTCCCATTTGTTCACTCTTGGTCTGCATATCCTTGGCAATTTACTTTGGAGATTTGTCTACCCAGAGGTAGGCTCTATTTACTGTTCCGGCCTTGTGGCTTGCTTTGGCCCATAGAATAGGATGGAAGTGATGGTATTACAGTTCTTAGCCTAAGCTTCAAGGCCTTGATACTCAGGGAATTCTAAGGTCCTGAATATCTTCTTGGTTTCTTGGTAGTCTGCTAAGACCTAAGAAAACAGCCCAGGGTAAAACAGATAGAACCTACTGGTCTCAGTTACCCTCAACAGCCAGTTTTCAGCTGTTTCACCACCTGATTGCAGACACTTGAGCAACCTCACTTGAGAGCAGCCGAGCCTGGTGCCTGGTGCTAAACACACATACACACACACACACACACACACACACACGCCCAGCCTAGGAGTCAAGAAGCTAAAGGAGGACTCACGGGAAGGTAGAGAAGTTGCGGCCTCCTGCTGCTTTATGCCAGTGAGGTGAGTCAGCAGATCATCAACAGGTGTGTGAGCAATAAAATGGCCTCCGCTTTTCTTTTCCACTCCAGTTTCCCTTGTGGTCCACAATAAATGTAAATATGGGGTTGGCCAAGAGTTCATTTGTTTCTCTCTGTAAGATGGCTCTAGTAACACTTAGTTGTCTTTAACTTCATTCAAAACAGTTTAGATTGTATTGTGATGGCTGTCATATCAGTGTACATTAAAAAAATCAAAATTGGTGAATTTTTCTGTTGCCATGTTAATACTGAAGATAGAAGAAAATAAGCAATGTTTTTGGCATAGTATGCTTTATTATTTCAAGAAGCCTAAAAAAGCAACTGAAGCACAAAAAGAAGGTTTGTTCAGTGTGTGGAGAGGGGGCTGTGACTGATCAAACTGTCAAAAGTGGTTTGTGAGGTTTCTTGCTGGAGATTTCTCACTGGATGATACCCCTCAGTTGGGTAGACCAGTTGAAGTTGATAGTGATCACATTGAGACATTAATGAGAATAATCAATGTTATACCACACAGGGGATAGCGAACATACTCTAAATATCCCAATCAATCAAGTTATTGGTGAAAGTTAAAAACGTGTCTTTTATTTGACAGAAAAAAACATACAAACTTTTTGGCCAACCCAATAGAAACATACAGGAGAAGGAATTGTGGGATACGTAGTTTAAGTTTTGTTTAAGCCTAGTTAACACATTACAAAGCCATCTTAAGTAGCAAGGCCTTTAATGACTGAGTCTTGGATGCCACATTAGTGTCAATTTCACCATATCCTATTCTTCAAATTCATCACAGTTCCAGCCAGGATAAAAGAGCCAATATCATCCCAATTAAGAGAAATGTCAAGAGATCTGTGGTCATATTTTAAAAGGACCACAGTGGCTCTGTGTGTGTGAGAGAGAGAGAGAGGGAGACAGACAGACAGAAACAGAGACAGAGAGAGGAGAAAGGGACATGGAGGCAGAGACACAAAGAGAGAGAGAGAAATTGAATGACTCAGGAAAGATGGTAAAAACCTTACAATCGGGGAATCTGAGTGCAGGAGATGAGGAAGATTCTTCTATATTGCTCTTACAATTGTCCTATCAAGTTTTACATTTTTGAAAAGAATATGAGAGGAATGGAAGGACCAACCTAAGAAGTAGGTGTCTACCCACATGAATAAAGTATATGGTTTTTCACTGTCGTGTGGTCTAAATAGGCTTTTTGAAAGGAAGAAATGTTTGTGAGGAAAAACTTAAGAGTAGGCACACAGCCCTGGTCATTTGGCATTAGCCACCTTCCTTCCCCAGACATCACGGGCCTGACACCGCGGAAGAAAACTGTGGTGAGTACGTGCTCCATTTTGGTTTGAACCGTCTGAATTCGTCAAGACACTTACATTATTTAGTTGCTTTAATTATTTACCATTTTTCTTCTAAGTGCAAAAACAACAATTTTGTGTAGCTGTGTTTTTTAAACTTGAGGGGGACACATTATAGTCATTCTGCTAAGCAGATGCTTTCTTGTTTGCATGTAAATGCATCTGTTAAAATTTTATAATTAGGCCTTCCATGTTTTCCTATTAGGCTTGTTTCGGTGATTTGATTAAAATTTGCTAATTTTCCAGGAGAAATGTTTTTCCGAGTACCCAAAGTTCCAACCTCTTTGTGGCAGATTCCTCCTGTCTTTCCCTCGGTTTAGGCAGGAGCGTCAGGGCTCCGGCTCAATGCGCGCGCTCGGTCTGGCTTCTCTTTCTCGGATGGTGCCGAATTACAGCTTCAGTTTAGGTTTGACTGTGGTCATTTCAATCTGTTTTTTTTTTCTGTTTCCCAAAGAGGCTATTTTTCTCTATAAAATGCTTATAGGAAAATCATTGGAAATTCAGAACAATTTTATTTTTTGCTTATCTTCCAAGGACCATGCTATCAGGATCCAGATGTGACTTAGCCAAGAGCAGGGCTGCTCCCCAGCAGAAGGAAAACTGAAGTTCTGTATACGGGGAAGAAAAAGGGAGTGAAGACGTGCATGCCTGAAAATTTGTTGAGAGAGAGAACGGGAAGAACTGCTAGAAAGCGGAGATGTCTTTTGATTCTGACCACTGCAAATGCAGTGGAAAAATAAACAAAGATTACATCACAAATTGAAACCATTGTAGCAGAGTCATTGAGAAAATGGTGCTCACAGTTCACGCACGAAGGAACCTTCACATCAGAGTGGTACCAGGGAAAGGGCCCAGAAGACGCCTTCCCCTCTCTGAGTTACGCCGGCCTCCCAGTCTCTGTTTGTTCTTGTGCTCCTGAGGCTTAATCTTCCTAGTTTTGAGCATTTCCTGTCTTTTTACCAAGTGAAATACAATAGGAAAACACCCCTTTCTCCTCTTTTCCTCTTTTGTTTCTGTACACTCTCAACAACATTTTGCTTAAGCTGAGAAAACATTACCAAGAAGAAAAATAAAAATCAGCTTCTGTTTTAAATTTTTAAACAATTGATATAGCTATTAAAACGTTTACCAGGCTTTCTACCTAAGTCCCTTAACATCCCCTCCTTTGTTCATTCAGCTTCATTCAGGTTTAGACTCAAATGCCTTGACAGGAAGTTACCCCTGCCCAACATGTTACCAGAAACCTACTTTAATTTCAATGAAATTATTTGATAGGAAAATATTTCCTTGAAATTTCAAAATCTGAATACCGAAAATGGTATCATTTCAATGGCTCATAAGAAAAATAGTTTTATTCTAGGTATATGCAGATGTCATTATTTTAAAAACTCAACTGTAAATACATTTAAATATGAGACATATTCATCTTTAAATAAGACTGAAAAAACAATAAAACAACCACTTTCTATTGGACCAATGGGCAGCTGGCACGGACACTTGTCAGTCGCCATTAGAAGACTGAGCGGTGTGTCCTAATTTGCGTGGGTGCATACGGTGTCCTCTTATCGATTCCCAGACACGGAATGACCCATTAGCTCTGACTCCTCCTTCAGCGGGGCGGGGGAATGGGGGAGGTGATTACACACAAAGATGCCAAAGCTATAAACCATGACGCCATAGAAGAAAAGCTCATCTGGCTTTTTTCCACTTGAAGGAAAATTTCCTTAAAAGAATGCCAGTTCTTTTCAAAGTTGTCCTGTTCATTCCAGGCAAGATAGCCCTGGAGAGATATGTCTATGTAGATATACCTGTATCGATAGCACTAGATAGATATGATAGGGTAAATCTAAATATATCTCACCAGGTATTATATAATACAGATGATATTATATTTGGCATCTAATAATGGTGATATTAGATATATACATATATATTCTATTCATAATACCAGTGATATTATTAACCAGTTTTGAGCTGTTTAAAGGTAGACTTTGAAAAATTCAGCACATCGGTTTAAGATTAAGCTGAAATCTCTGCCCCTTACCACATTTTGCTGTCTCAGAGTTTGAAAAGATTTTAATGATCATCTACTTGATTTGTCATCAACTGGGGAGAGAATCTTTTTTATCGTTTTTACAAGTACTCACCCCACCTCTACTTGTTGTAATCTTTGGAGTTGCATGGATTTGGGTTTATACCTTGGCTATACTTTTCTCCAGCTTGGGGGTCTAGAGTAGCCCTCTGAGTCTGTTTTCTGATTGGAGGTAATATACTCCGCTTCATGGATGTGTGGGGATTAGATAAGGTAATACATACAACATTCTGATTATAGAGACCAACAAATAGTAGCTTAATGAATTCAAATTTCTTTATGCATTTTATCTAGTTCTGAGAAGTCCATTAACTTCCAAATCAACCAGTTCTGTCATTGAATTGATATAGTTTTAGAAAGTTCTTCTAATATTATAATCTACTTGTCTCTTTTTCTTACCCATGTTTCTCATTTCTGGGTTTGAGCTTCCCATAAGTAGCCTCTGCCTATTCCTGTAGTCAGTAGGGTTAATTTAAAAAATGGTAGAATAAACTTGTTATTTTTCCAGGCACTATGAATCTTCAGTTTCTTTTTAAATATGGTTCAGTTGATATAGTTTCTACATGTGTTAACTTCCCAGTCCTTCCCCACTGTGCAGAACTAAATAGGCGAATGACCCTACCCACTCTTCCCTAAAACATCCATATTCAACACTCAGAATTTCGAGATATACATTTCTATTTATTTATGATTTATTATGTATTTTACTTCCACCGAATTGTCAACCACCCACAAACAGTAATTTCATAGAAAAACCCACTGGAATGGCAGTCCATAACTTCCTTATCATAGAGGCACACGAGCCCAAGCACTGGTCACCCACAGGGCTCCAGACAGATGTCGGTTCTCTACGCAACTGAAGCATCCTCTGGGCCAATGGGATGGGATCTTTAAACCAATTAACAAAATGTATAATTACACATATTTTATCACTGTACACAGTTAAATCAATTATACTTTCGTAAGACACCTTTTCTCAGTTAGTGAGCAACTGCCTCCCTTTTTCTTAAGTTTAATGTGAAAGTGACAAGGTTGACAGAAAAAAATGGAGCTAAAGGTGAGGGACACATACATAATTTTATGTGTATTTGCATACAATGTTGCTAAATTGTAACTATTCTGACTCGACCCTTCCATTAATACTAACTCTACCTGGATTCAGAGAAGGTATCAACTCTGATCTATTTTTTGTTATGACAGTAAGTATGATATGAAAAGTAGAGTTTGCATTTAAACTCAATATATATGCTAGATGGTTATCAATCAAATGGTAGTAATTTGTTGTAAAATTGAAATATTAAGCCTCTAACATAATGCATTTATATAATTAAATAAAATTAAAAATGTAGTAGTTAGGTATGTATATATTTAAAATACAATTTTAGTAAAAATAACATTTCTGAAAACCCAATTTGTTTCAAAAATGCACTTGTGATAAGTATGCTTTGTCTGGTTTTTTTTTTTTCACAATTAGTATCCAGGAATTCAACTGTAGTACTTATTAAAGTAAATTTTGAAATCAAGATTTAGATTGATAGAAAACCTTGCTTTGAATTTACTCAAATCATGACATCTTAGATGAATCATACTCCAGGAAACAAAAACCAAACAACAACATAAGACAATGGAAGATATGTTTGTCTACCTGATCCCAAAATAGTTACCATCATTTTTTAAATAACAGCAAAATGTATAAATAACAGCAGCAATTGTTAACAGTGCCTTTTGCTTTACTCATTTATCCTTCACCTTATCAACTCAATTCCTTGATGTTCCTCACTAGGAAATTGAATGTCTTTCCATTTTTTGTTCCAATGTCATCTGAGGGAGGAAGAAGATTCAATGAGGCAGCCCTAGCCCCCTTACAGACTTAGAGTTTTGACTTCCTTTCCATGCTTAGCATTCCCACACATCCCCAGTCCGCAGTTTGAATGCAGTTGATTCCACAGAGCATCCAATTGAGATAATGTGATCTTGACTTTGACACCAGAACTTTGCATCTCCTGGGTTTGCAAAGCAGTGATTGTTCTGGGAAGGACATGGTACCCAAAGCAACACAGTGAGACTCAATTGCTAGACTTTAAATTACTGTTGGAAAAAGAGAATTGCCCTTCCTGCTAAGAGATACTGAAAAGACAGGGCATGTTTCTGGATCATTCACCAGCAATCTCATCACCAGGAATGGGAAGCCTGCAGGACAATGAAGCAAACAGAAAAAGAGCCTAATAATTTGAAGCTGAAGCTTGAAAGCCTTAATTGTGCCCCCTTGTTCCAGCTGTCCTGATAAATTTTGCCTTTTATTTTGTCTTTGTTTCTTTCTTAAGGTGATTTGAGTTGGAATTGAATTTTCTATGACTCGAAACGAAATGAGGCTTAACACGCATGTTAATTCAGTTTGGAAAACTCACTTGTCTCCGTAATACCTACTGAAAAACACGGTAGGGTAGTTTCAAGACTAATTTACTCGAAAAGGCTCGATGCTCACAGAAACGGCCCCACTCCTTCACAGCAACAGTTCTTTCCACTGTGCAGCTGCCCCTGTTGTAGGACTCAGTCTCCACATGAACCCGTCTTCTGAGTGTCTCTTAGCATCTTCTAAGAATGCTGATCTGGTTTGCAGACGGGAGCACTGCCATTAATTCTTCAGCAGAAAAGTAATGGTACCATTGTCCTGCTATGGACTTGGAAACTCCATCCTTGGAAGTGGGATCTTTTCTGCAGGAAAAGGATTTGTTTATACTCATCTGTAAACTTTAAACTAGTCCATCAAGCTAATGACATTTACTGTACCTGCCTAATGCCTGTGTATTTATTAAAACTGCATTGGATACCTATTATATGTCATGACATCTTAGGATTCATCCTGCCTATATTGCTTCCTTCTGTGTTGTGGGCATTTACAAATTTACTCTCATGTGAAAAGCATGCCTATTTCATTTTTCTAAATCTTGACATGTTACTAGATTTCAAAACAAAGTTATAGAAATATTGTAAAGCTAATCCGTTTCCTATTCAAAAATTTTAAAATACAATCACAAGAGAGAAATAATGAAAAGAAAGAGTCAGCCCACCACTGATAAAGTTTTTCTGTTTCTACTGTACCATTGTTACATTAAAATTTAATGTGGTTGTGCTACACGTAATATTTTTTAATCCTTTTTTGCACATAACATATCATAAAGACATTTCCGTGTCAATACAAAGGCCTTCTCATTATCACTTAAACACTTGCACTGTACAGTCGTGAAGAATGTAGTTTTTATTTAATTTATTTAACCAGGTACCTATTATTTAGCATGTCTGATAACAACGATAAAGCCACCACTAATTTCACCTTACTGTTGTAACAAACACTACTGGTACTCCACATTGAACGTCTCTGATTCTTCTTGCTGGTAATGTGTGCTCGCATGGTCTTCCGTATGTTTTGGTTCTAATGCCGAGTGCTCATAACCTTCCTCCAAGAACAGTTCTTAGGCTGCTGGAGCCATTGGCCCACAGACAGAGTGACTTGGAAGTCAGTGCCTGGGATTTAGTTCTCTCTGGTGTGCTCCTTAAGCTGTCCAGGACTGCTGCTAAAATGGTGAAGTCTACTTTCTTGTCTCACCATAAACCTGAGGCATATTTTACAGTCCTGAGTCCCCCTGTAGAATCAGGCTAACACTGGGAATTTACCTGAAAACACACACTTGAACTTCTTCTGTTCCCTTGTACTGTTTTCTCTGTTCTCTCAAAGTCATCCTTGAAAGCACATTCTTAATACATCCCTTACACATTACAAATTACTATCTTACAAATTACTCCTAATGAACCTGGCCCAAGACATCAACATGGATCTTTTTGGTAGAACTTTCTCTTTATAAAGGAGTAATTTTCAAATTTTCAACACTTGTAAGGGATGATAAAATATATTGAATCTTAATCGTAATGAGAATATAATAAAAATTTCTAGGATTCTGCCTACAAAGCCTATCTATGTTATCTCTCAAAAGGGAAGTACATAAACCATGTGAATTCCAGAGCGAATATAATAAGCTTTACTCAAAATATCAAGGTTTGCACATTTCAGTAAGACTATCCTGTTTGATATATTATTCACAGATTGATATAGTTATGTGATAACCTCTATCTGTTTTTTTTTTGGCAGTTAGCCCAATTTATATCTCAAAAGAACCCAAGGAATGAATGCATTCTCATGCATTCATTCCTTAATTCATTCATTCTTTGATTAGATTATAATGGAACATTTAATAAGCAATATGCTAGCTTCTGAGCATAAAAGATGATCCCAAAATGAAACCTGACTTCATAATCCTTAGAACATTTTAAGGCTATGGGATCTATAAATAGAAAATTGTATGTCATTTTAAAAATAGTATCACAATAATATTATAAAATGTTACTATCTATTTTTTATGGAGCTATGCACACAAGGAGCAAGGGAGGAGAATATAAAGACCTTGAATAAAAAATGAGGCCAATATGCTAATATTTGCTTTACTTTAAATAGTAGATACCCAATGCAGTATTGCACTGTCTTGGGTCTTCGCAGCATTTTTCTTAATGCCCTAAGGGGTCTTTGGTGGGAGAACAATTACTTTTTTAGGTAACTTATGAGTGGTGAAATAAGTTGTCAAGGAGGTTTAAGTTAAGATGCACATGTTGACATTGTGAGGAGACAAATGGCACGAAGAGGAGCACGGACTTTGTGTGTCTTAGTGGGATGGGGGGTAATGTGATGTACCTGAAATCAGATAGTTTAAAAAAGACTATAATAATAAAAACATAGCAAGATCTTATTGTACACGAGAGGCGCAAAAGCCCAATGACTGCCACAGAAATCTAACATAACATTGTTATATTGGCTGCGTGACCTAGCACCTCCTGCATGGTGATGGTGACGTAATGAGGACACAGAGCCCATGGAGTGAAGTGCTGGCTGTGGATGGCTCTCGTTTGCATCCATCTGTGGTCCCCAGACATTCTTGGGCATGGCTGTTTTCCTAAACCTGGTATATGGTAATTACACTTTAAAAAATAGATAGCTGCCCTGGCTGGTGTAGCTCAGTGGACTGAGTACAGGCTGTGAACCCCAGGGTCACCGGTTTGATTCCCAGTCAGGGCACATGCCTGGGTTGCAGGCCAGGTTCCAGTGGGGGCCACCTGAGAGGCAACCACACATTGATGTTTCTCTCCCTGTCTTTCTCCCTCCCTTCCCCTCTCTATAAAAATAAAGAAATAAAACCTTTAAAATAAAAAATAAATAAATAAAAATGGATAGCTGATTTCATATATTTTGAAATGTCCTCACATACTAACAACTACCCATATTAGTTTTCAACTAGAATTTAGGGAAGGAAATTATTCACACCCTTCTATACCACCAACCTATGTTATTAATTTGGTAGAGTTCCTAGCACTCCAAGATTTCTGGATGAACTGTGGTTATATTTGGAATTCTCTTTGCTTCAGGTAGGATTTTTTTGTTAGACTTGTGGAATTAACAGTGTACCTCTTTTTAAAAAGTGAGTTCAACTTGATTTGATCTCTGTACATAAAAATTTATAATTGAATAATTATCTGTCATCATGGTTAACACTGAAGGATAGTAATGGTATTATCTGGCACATTTTACACTGAAATCTGTACTATGTGTTTAAAACACCTTCCAAAGAAAAAAAGTACTTTAAAGAATGTGGCCTTACTTTAATAACTCAGAGCATCTTTTATTTATTAAAAAGGGTCAAAAACCCTATTCTTTATTTTACCAAAAAGGAAACGGACATCTAAACCAGTTAAGTGGTTTGACCAAGTTCAGCAAACATGTTGCATTTCAGTTTGCTTTAAGCTTTCCTAAACTGACCCAGCCTTCAAAAAGTAATTAGCAAACTTTGATCCAAAACGTCTTTGGCAAATCTTCTAAGAACAAGCTTGGAAAACAGTAAAAGTTTGCTGGGATAATGATGTACTCAGCTTTTTCTTCTTCCAGAAATGTTAGTGTATGAGGGAAAGGAGTTCTAATATTAGCATTATAATTTTCATTTGAAGAGCTTTTGCTTGATTGTGTGTTCCTTGGATATTAATCTCTGGTAATGGTGATGACTCACATGTGTAAACACATAACATTCAAAACTCCCCAAAGAAAGCAGAGAAGGGCCATTGGAGAAGGGTGGCAGCGCGCGCCTGCTGTGCAGGACAACTACAGACACACAGAACGAAACACAAGATCAAGGCCAAAGAGCCAAAAGAAGAGTCGTTAAAAGGGCCTTAAAATATTTTAGTACAGCATTATTTTTCAGTCTCATATTTTAATTAACTGAAAAAAGTGACTTAAACATACAAAACGTCATGTTTCAGGAACTCTGCTATAACCTTCAAGCCTTTGAAAAGGAAGCAATCAACACACTCTGGGCCAGGTACCATCAGGGGATAAAAAGAGAGTCATTTGCTACCTTCAAGGAGATCAGTAACTTTGTGGAGTAAGAGGGGAAGGGAGAAGCCATGTGCAAAGGCTCATACTTCCAGAGTAAGTGAAGATCTTATGTGTTCCATTTTTTCTGTCTCAGGTTACGAATATTTTGACATAACAGTGAAATTCTGACCACATCACAATTTGTATCTTTGATGCTGAAACAAGATAATTCTCTGGAAAGAGCTTGGCTTCATTTTTAAAGAACCCATGCACCATGGCAAGAGAAACTTTGCAGATGAAGTGGAAAGGATAAAACATGAATAAAGGGGAGGCTGGGCACAAGAGGCTGCAAGCCACCATGAGAACCTGGGCAATGAGTCACACACCTGTAGTTTCACTGCTTGAAGTCGTCCATGTTTTTATTGATTGGGTGCTCTTCTCTTTGCCAGAACGGCGGTGCCCTGAAGAGGATGTGGAATCCCCTGGCTTAATACCATGCTCAACTTAACATAGCATTCTTATATACTGTCTGTGTAGCCCAGAGTTACTTAGCTGAAGGCTGTTCTGCAGGTAGGACATTTACTATAAAGCTGACATAAATCACCAACTATAGAAAGTCAACACAATAAAAAAAAACGAGGTTGCTGAGAGACGACATTTTTATTGATTCCCATATAAATGTTTGTATATACTTAAAAATCAAATCTTTTTCTATCTTTACTTGGAAGTCAAAGACTCTGTTTTCTTGGATTTCAAATAATGTGTGGCATGCTATTTTCAGGACCGTTTTGCAAGTTCTTGAGAACAGATTATCCCCCCACAACAGCCAACCATGTTCCTTAGTGGATTACAACATAACTAATGGGATCATACTCTTGGGAGGAGGGCTGAGAGGTCAAAACATTTTTGGATCTGTGGTCACACAGTTCTGCCTTGTGGTGGGGACTCGCTTTTGGGTTTGGCTGTCCAGCTGTACTGTGTCTATCCTCTTGTACCTTGAGAAAATTGTAGAAAGTCAGGGGGAAAATAAATTTTACATCCACCGATCCTCCACTCTCCCATCCAGATGAGGAGCTTTGCACTGGAGCCAGATGAGCAGAGAAACGAATCTGCTTTGCCATGCAGGCTGTGGTGGCAGGGGAGCGGGGCGCGGAATCAATGAAACACAACCTTTTAAGGCACGCATGATCTCATTGCTAGCAGTAGCTTTTGAAGGTGTCGATGACAATTGATAGGGTCAGCCTTCATCTTGTCTGGAAGCACCAAGTGTGTTTGTTCTCTGAGTGTCTATGGGTGCATGAATCCGCTTTACCTCAAAATGCATTCTGGTTTACTCAGGATACTGCTGAGTGTGCACATGTGAGTACCCACACAGAGTCTGCTAGCCTCGAAAGCAGCATTGTGTTTGTCTCCTTTCCTATGTTAGACACACGAAGAGTTTAGACACTCTATGCCTTTCCTTAATAGGAGAATAAGGTGGTAATGCTTTGTGTACCTTTGGTGCTAGTTTTAAGTTTGAAATGACTTGGCTTTTTATATTTATTAATTTTTTAAAAGATTTTATTTATTCACTTTTAGAGAGGGAAGGGAGGGAGAAAGAGAGAGAGAGAGAAACGTCAATGTGTGGTTGCTGGGGGCCGTGGCCTGCAACCCAGGCATGTGCCCTGACTGGGAATCAAACCTGTGATGCTTTGGTTCACAGCCCGCACTCAATTCACTGAGCTACGCCAGCCAGGGCTTATATTTATTAATTTTAACTTTACTTGCGTGTACGGTGCCATGTTATCACATTTTGTTTATTTAAAGTTCCCCTGTCCTTCCCAATAACTTAGACCTTTTCAGTATTTATTGATACTTCCCATGTTCTCATTCCATGTTTGCACACCCAAGCAACATGTGTAAAATTCCTTTATTTTCTCCTTAGAAAATTAATCTTCCATGACCTTAATTATTCTTAACAGCAACTTTTGAGTGTCTCCAGCCTCGTTTGCAGCATCGTAGCAAGACAGCTGGCTCTGGAGGGTCAGTGACAAAGTGTCTGCCCTGCCAAGGGCAGGTGTCCTCCGGGCCACGCGACATTCCAGAGTCTGGTCTCTCTTCCCCGCCCTCCTCCAGCCTACACATTCCAGCTGTGGTCAGCTGGTGACCTCCGAGCCACAGGGACAGCTTGGCACGCATTTGGAGTCTGATTCAGGCCTCATGTAACGTTGGGACAGTGAACTCTCAGAAGGGGCCCAACACCACCCCTGGCTGTGCTCGCTCCCTGACCACAGCGCCTCAGCCTGGCTCAGTCCTGTTAATGCCGATGACGGTGGCCAGAAAAACTCTTCATCGGAACCTCTAAGATGTTTTATTTTCCATGGACATTTCCAGAACTTTGATTTCCCCGAGGAAACGCTTGTTACCTGTGATGTGTTCCTGTATTTACCTGCAGTAGGAGAAGATGTGCACTCCGGGGAGGAGAGGGCGAAACGCGCACAATTTCACGTCATGAGAGTCTGGCTGGTGTTCTCAAACAGCAATACCGCTGTGTGTCAGGATTGTTAAAGGCACTATAGAGTTTTTACTGGCATGGTTTCCCTTCACTTAAAAAATCTCTGTAAAAGAGAAGAAAAACTGTACAAATTTCTTTTTCTTTTTTTGAAATTTACATGCATTTTTCTTTTTATTTATTTTTTTTAATTAATCTTTATTAAGCCCTGGCTGGCGTAGCTCAGTGGATCGAGCAAAGGCTGTGAACCAAAGTGTCGCAGGTTTGATTCCCAGTCAGGGCACATGCCTGGGTTGCAGGCCACGGCCCCCAGCAACCACATATTGATGTCTCTCTCTCTCTCTCTCTCTTTCTCCTTCCCTTCCCTCTTTAAAAATAAATAAAATATTTTAAAAAATTAATCTTTATTATATTTTTCCATTATCATTTAGTCCCCTTATGCCCGCCTCCCCCTAGCAATCACCACACTTGTCTATGACCACCCTTTTAGCCAAAAGATTATTGTAATGTGGACTTCACAAGTGAAGAGACAATGGGGCACACTGAGATCATTAAGTGGTGTGTTTAAGATATTTGTTCATTTTAAGATTTACGTTTGAAATGAAAGTGTGTCAGCTTTGGGGGTCAGTTACCTACTACAATTCTGTGCCAGTATCCCTCAGGTTGAGGGGCTAACACTCTCCAGGTTAAAATCCATGGCAGCATAGCCTTACATGAGACAGTGAAAGAGTAATCTATTTCTAAGCTCATATAGACCATTGGCCAAATTTAAATCTAAGGTTCCCACTTCCTTGTTCTCCATCAGCTGGAGACTGGCCATATGTCCTAAAGTCCCTTTTCCAGTAGCCCTCACTTGTGGCCACCTCCATCACAGAGCTGGCAAAGGCACATTGAACTTGAATCCTTCTCGCATTAGAAGCTGCCTCGCTTCCCCTGCTGCCTTCCTTTCACTCCATTTTTCTGACACCAGCCGGAGAAGATGCTCTGCTTTCAAGGGTTCAAGTGATCAGCCCGGGCCTATCTAGATAATCCAGTATAATTCCCCTATTTTAAGGTTTGTAAACTTAAAGTATGTCTTCAAGTCCCTTTTTGTCATGCATCATCAGCTAATCCCAGGTTCTGGAAATCTGGGTATGGATTTTTTGGGACACAGTTACTCAGCTTAATACATTATAGAAATTCATATATCTCTGTATCTATCTGTCTGTCTGCGTGCCTATGCATCTGAGACCTGGTGTTGAGAAGCCAAAAAAAAAAAAAAGAGATGTCAAAAAAAAACAACTTTATCAGCTCTTTACTAATGTGACTCCATCTGGTAATTTGATCATGGGACTTTCTTTATCTTTTCAAAGTTTTCACACTGCTTGTTGGTGTATTGCCCTAAATAGGCAATGGTGCAATTGATGAGATAACCATGTGCACGCATTTAGTGCAACGCCTGGCGAGTGGGAGGGAGTGGTGCGTTTGGGATCCAATTTTGTTTGAAAGGAACCATCGCACATCCTGCCTCTTATCAAAACCTGCTTCATGGCAGTTTACCCAGGTCACTGAGACCAACCCAGGGCCCGTCATTCTGGGGGTCTAGATGGAGAGAGATAAGAACACGAGGGAGGGATCAGGAGGGGAAGGAAGCTGGACACTGTCCTCTCTCAGCCCGGCATGTGGGAAACAGCTGGGTACATTAATTTAACCTTTGTCATCTCTGGCACTGGAAAAGCACATCTAGTTTTCACAGAGAAGATTCCCAAGTGGAACTTGCACAAAGGCATGGTTGAAAACATTAGGAAAGTGCTTCGGACTCAAGTGTGGCACTGAGAAGCACGGATCACTCCCTCCGCTAACAGTCATTTCGCTCTCACGTGCTGACGAAGAGATCCTTGGAAGCATGAGGTGCCCCCTGGGGAAAAGAAAAGAACAAACAAATACAAGGACTAAAAAAAAAAAAGGAGGAAGGGCCTGTATTAAAACAGGGGAAAACACTCTCATTTACTTTCTTCTGGTATTGCTTATAGGTGAAAGAGGAAACGATTTGAATAAATACAGCGCATCCCTAAGAAACCAATAGAATATGTGAAGGCTCTCTGAAAGCCAGTCGTTCACCTTATCATGAGCCTATGGCTCTCAAGTTGAATATGGCCTGACCTCTTGCCAGAATGCACTGCTTACATGGTTATAAGTGAACCGGGAGCAGCACGAGCACACAGCCTGGGGGGGGGGGGGGGCGGCGGCAGTGGGGGGAAGCCCTGTGGGCACTGCAGGAGACACGGTTCTTGAGTTCATCTCTTCTTTCCTCAGTCAATGTCAGTCAGAGTTGCCTATTCATTTCACTGAATGACTTCTACCAAATCCCAAGAATGCAGGTCGATTCTACTGGCCCTTCAGTTTGTCTCATTAGGAAATTCTGTGAGAGATGTTTCATGTTTTCTATCGATGTGCATGGTTCTATTTATTCATTCAACCAATATCTATTGAGTGTCTGTGATGTTTTGTTGTTATACTTCCTGTGTTATGATTTTCTGTGAAGTATTTCAGGGTGTGGTGTCTATGTCCCACAGTTTAAAATAACATTAAATCTGCCCCAGAGTGAGCCTTTCATGCAAAACACTCGTCGGAGCATCCAGGTCGGAGTGCGGGGACAGAAAAGATGCAGGACTAATGTTGCACCTGCTTGTTAGCATACGCCTGTGCTCACTGCGATATATAATGTGTTGTCGATATTGTGATGATAGAGGAGAAAAAAAACCCTATCCATCTCTAATCACTGAACTTTCAGATTATTTCCCCAAATAAGGTGAATGGACAACTTGGCTTAGGTTAATTTTGCCACAGTCAAGAAAAAAAGATGGTGAAAAACATTGATTAGGTATAATAATACGGTATTTTAATAAAACCTATTAACTCAAATGGACATTTACTAACTTTTAACCCATTCCTTACTCATTGACATCCTTCTGATAGAGGATGGTGGAAGCATCCTCTATCCTTCTGACAGAGGATGTCAATGAGCAGAGGAAAAATTGAAGGGGCCCTTAAGATGAGACATAGAAGGAACGCAGATTGCGTTGACCTAGGGTTGAGTACAGACCACTCTCCCAAAGGTGAGGTTGGATGTACTTTCACAAATCCTAGGTCAACTCTCATCCTGTGGCCCAGCTCCCTAAGGAGATCTTTGAATCTCCTAATAACTCTTGGGAAAACGGAAAACATTTTTTAAGCTTTTTACACATGACCTCTCATGTCCTCTTACTTTCCACATCCATTATTTTTCCAGGCAGGTCTAACAAATTACTTGCCAAAAATAGTCACCTGTGCTAACCAAAGGACTGCAAATTTGGGGCCCAGGTATGAGCGGAGATTTCCTTTGTCATCAGCATTCTAGACCTGATTTGCTTTTTAAGGCATGCCAGATAATTAAATTGGAGACCGTTCTTTGGGGATTCAAATATGTGGAAAAAATAAGCAACATCCCCTCTTTTTAGTAAAAATTGGCCAGGAATGCACATCAAAGACCGATGGACTGAAACATGGGTTTCTATTAGTAAATTAGTCAGACATCACATTGTCTGATTTTACTGTTCTTCTCTTTATGATGTGGCAAAAAAAGAAAAATTCAGTTTATGTTAGTTTGTGTACCACAAGCTTGCTTCATGTTTATTCACTTTGCACTGTTCATGCTAAACCGAGTCTCTTTACTCTCATGTGGAATAAGTTCAAGGAGCTTAATGATTTATAACATGCATTGTGCTGACATTACAGTGGCCAAAATTTTACACAGTTCTCATGGACTCAAGGCCAAGAAATGCACACTCGTGTGAATGGAAATGAAAGGAAATTCTTAGGATCACTGAACACTTTAACAACGATAGGGCTGCTGGACCGCCTGCCATTGCCCCTTCTAGTCGTATTTCTATAATTAGGTCAAGATGCACTTCTAAAATAAAATGGAGGCAAGTCAAATGAAATAAAATAAGAGCTTGAAGGGAACTGGCCTGTGAACAACACCAGCACATGATTTTAATATTCATACTATAAAGTAAATCAGTGTTTGGACAAGTTCTAGGAAATATTGTCAAGTAACCATTCTAAAGAGGGAAATCTAGACATACAATTATGTGTGCACCCTTGAAGGGGGAACCTGAGGCCCTGTCAAAGGGTCTTATAGAGATGTCTTTAGATTTTTTTGAGAATCAAATCCATAGAATGGAAAATGCAGTTCCGCTTGTGTTTGTTGTGACTTCATGGTTGCAAGCAACAAACATTCCCTGTATCTTGCTTACCCAGACGGGAACGTGGCAGGAAACCTCGGTGTGTCACACAGGGATCAGAGGAAAGCTGGGGCTCTGGAACGGACTGGAGTCAGGAATGGAGGCAGCATGGAATCCAAAACGTTCTCTTTTCACTTCTCCTCTCTGTCCTTCACCCCTTGCTCTGTGGAGCAGCTTCTATTCTCTGTCTACGACTTTAGAAAACCAGGTGGCCAACTTTGACTACCTATATATTCTAGTCCCACATGTATTGCCTTTTTGCCTTTGAAAATGAAAGAACTTTTCCATTTCCATCTCTAACCAGTTTCCCTGTCTTCACTTGTTTTCTTGCATCTCATACCGTTTCCTCTATTCAAGAACTTGATCCCCGCACTGATGTCTTCTCTCTCCTCCACGATCAAGGTTTTCGTTGAGCTGGGTGATTTCTAACAGCATGCAGATAGTCTTTACATTCTCTCATACTCAGAAATAACAAACAAAGCAAAAGCAACATGAGCTTAAAAACTTCCACAACAAGCAAACATTCCCTGGGTCCCACACCCTTCTCCATTCACTACCTTACCCATCTTGCACCGTTACAGCACAAATTTTCAAAAGAAATGAGCAATATTTGCTTCCATTTCCATTTTCTTTAAGGTTGTCATATAGCTTCCTTCATTCTCACTGTGTCAGTGAAAATGTTATTGTCAAAAACTTCCGTTCTGCCAGCACCAAAGCTCTTACTCCCCATTTTACTCGACTTCTCAACAGTTTTGGTTAGTGTTTATCACTCCCTTCTTGAAAACTTTTTGCAATTGGCTTTCAAGAAAACTCGGTTTCCCTGCTTTTCTTCCACTTTACTTGCTTTTCTTTGTCAGTCTCCTTTGTGAGATTCTTCTCCTTTTTCTGAACCCCCAAAGATGGAGCGCTATAGGACACAGAACTTGGCCACTTTTATTCTCCATCTAAAAGCTCTCCCTAGCTAATCTTACACAGTTTCATGGCTGACAAGGCTCCCGGATTTCTGTTTTGAATCTAACAGTTACAAAACTTATGTATTTATCTCTGTATTTTCCAGGTGAACTTCTACATCTGGTTGATGTTTAAACTCAACATGTTCAAAAGATAACACTTCCTCTTTCTTTCCGAATCTGCTGACCCTTGCTGTTTTCCATTTCAGTGAAGAGTTATACTATTCAATGAGTTGTGTAAGCCATACAATTATACTCAGTCTTTCCCTAATTCCACACATCCACTGTATCGGAATGTCCTATTGGAACCACCTTCAAAATATCTCAAATGTTTGCAATTCTCACCACTCTCTCAGCTATTTCTTTAGTCCTGTGGAACAACATATTTAACCTGGGTTACTGCAACAGCTTTCCAAATGACTTGCACAATTGGATTCTTATGCCTCTTCAAGTCTATTGTTGCCCCAGCATGTGAAATATTTTTAAATAATGTAATTCAGGTTCCATATCTCCAAAGTTCCAAACATTGAATTGACTTCAAAGGATATTTTGAAAAAAAAAAAAATCCAAACTCCTTAGCACAATCTCAAGGCCTAGTATGGTTGGCCAGTCCCCTACTCTGGGAACTAATTTCTTACGATGTCTCTTTGATCATGCTCCTCAGTCACATGGCTTCCCTGTAACATTCTAACACACTGATATTTCTGCCTCAGGACCTTTACAACTGCTGCTGCTTTCACTGAGGATGCTTTTCACCCGGCAGTCTACATGATTCCTTCCTTTCTTCTCTCCAGGTCTCAATTGAAATATCATCTTCTATGGAAGTGTATCTGGCCCAGGTTTCCATAGTATCTTCTTCCTCCTGCTATCTATCACTCTCTTTTATTGCCTACATAGTTCTCACTATATTCCATACTTAGCTTGTTTACTGGTGCAAGTCCTCATTTCCTGTACCCCATTGCTTTTTAAACTCTATGAGATCAGAGACTTCTCTTTTAAAAGGGCTTCCCAATTTGTTACAAAGTTGATGCTCAGAAATAATGAAAAAAATATTGACAGATACAAAGGAAAAAGATGAAAGAAGAAGGGAAGAAATGAGGTTGAGTATTTTCAATGGTGAGGTATATACATATACATGCATACATGCATACATATATAAAAAAGTGGATTTGAATTTTGAAAGAGATTAATTTATTTGGCATTTCTAATGTAAATAAACTTTATCATCATGTCGGATAGTCAAAAATCAAGGAAGGAAATAACACAGTTTTTTAGACTAAATTTTTTTAAGGAATTTCTTTTCAAAATTATTATAAATTGAAATATATATTAGAAATAGACTTCTTAGCTGCAAAGGGACCATATTACCTCTTCTTGCTACCAGAACTTCTTAGGTGAACAATAACTTACTAAAAGCCAGAGAGCAAAAAAGAGGCAATAATGTGTGAATGAATAAAAGGAGTACTGTGGAAGGTAATCTCACAGGGTGCAGTGATTCTAAATTCCTAGCTGGGCAGGTTTTAGTGGGTAGTCGTGCCCCAAGGGCTATAACTTCCTTCATGAAAGATTTTAAGCCAGGCCTGTCCATTGTTGTTACTCAGCAAGGTTAACACTCCTTCGGAATACCACAAGCAATACCCCTCAAAGGAGGTATTAACTCTCAGGAGCGCTCATAATCTTGTTAACAATCCACTCCCTGCTTTGCTTCCTTCAGTCTTCCTTACATCCCCTCTTTAATTTCCAATGAATACAAGAAGCTGAAAAACTGCTATTCTCCCGAGCATTTGAAGTCTTCTTCCTTGGCATATGTCATCAGTTTGACTCAGATAAACTCTTATAAAAATTCTCTGCAGGTCTGGACGTTTCTTAGGCTGACAGTTGTGAGGGTAAAGTCTGTAACTTTGATGGAAGTGGCTGATGTGTGTAGGCACCAAAACACGCTGCTGAATGTGAGTGGGCCTGAGACAAAGAGCTAACAACTAGAACATAACTTCATGACTTGTACTGAAAGGAACCACAGGAAGCTAGGTGTGCCCTGAGTTTTTGCCTGCTGGTTTCTGAAGTTGACCTTGTGACTTTCATTCCAAGAGGAGAGAGCATTACGAATTTAAACCGAAGGATAAAACCCAAGGATAAACTTTCACAATCCTTTGTCATTAGCAAAAATTACATGGACAAGTATGAACAGTAAATTGGAAGATCCCCTCCTTTGTACTATAAGCTCTTGTATACATTAAAATTTTCATTATTGTTATATAATTTTAGTGTCTAAACGTATTTTTAATGCTTGTTAATTTTCCTATTAGTACATGGGCCACCCCTTGCAGCTTCAGGCTCTAGTCACCTTGGGATCGTCTGTGTCCCCATCCTTCATTCACTCAAGGAGAGAGAAGGTCAGAGCATAGCTGGGGGTAAGAGCAGATGTAGAGGAAACCCTTAGCCACTTCCTATGTTACCATTCAATTAGCGAGGAAAAGCCAGCTTTCACGTCATCAGTTGTGCCTTGACCCAGTAACTACCCATTAAGCAGAGGAAGGGCAAAGCCTATCAGTAGCTTAGCAACCAGCTCATTTTCCTTCCCACCAGAGGGGAGCAGATTTCAGCAGGAGACCCCGCCCAAATGACGTCCATCTGGCCGAGCAGTTTCCTTCCTCTACTGAAATAGGAAGATCCTACAATTATATTCTTACCCTTGATCTGGATGTCAGGGTTTAGACTCATAAAACAAAATCTTATCCAACTGGATGGATTTCAAGAATAGAACACAATTCCCAAAATAGAGAGCCGATAAAATATTGTCTTATTGTTCACGATTCCCCCCGACCATGTTTCTTACAACCTGCTTACCCATTTTCCACAGACTACCTTTTTTGAAACTTTCTGAAGCAGACAGATAATAAGAGAAGCAATAAAAGTGCTTGAATTTAAAATCTTACAAAACTGGGTGTTTTGTCCTTCATAAGAGTGTAGTATACCCCGAGGGATAGCTTTCTTTAAAATGCCATGAATGAAGACAATTTCAAGACAACATTTGCCGGTAAATGAACTCTTTCAAATGGACTAACAGTGACTAGACATTATCCTAGAAAATGTCTTCAATAACACAGGTTCCAAAGCAGCTTTACAACAGATTAAAGCAAGTACATTGGACTAATTTTTACTTTACAAAGAAATACATTTTCAAGAAATATTAATATAGTTTAGTTTTGGAAAATGCTGCATTATATTTGAATTGTTTTTATCATGGGCAGTGAAATGTTATTTTCTGAAACAGATGAAAAAATACATTTTTCATTAGATAATAGACTTCAAAAGAAACATAATTTGTTATAAGATTGTGCTGTGATCTTACATATATTTTAAATTTTAGAAGAAATAAAAATGATTTAGTCTAGAAACTGACAACAAAAAAGTGATTTGCATGCATACAATGAAAGTATATTTGATTAAATCTCCATACTGTGATGCTGCCAACTTTTTGTAAGACATCTAACCTCTCCAGGTCCTGACTCAAGTAACTAGATGCTTACCTCTTTGCTCACAAATGAGATATTTAGAGTATGCATACAGTGGCTGTTATTTGTGAATTGTGGTTGTTGTTCTAATGGTGGACTCTTACAAGTAGATTAATTTAAAAAGAAAAATTTCTAATGTCAATGTTTTGTTCTTTATCTGTAGAGAAATGTTACCATAGATTTTAGTTTTCTCTCCTCC
Organism: Phyllostomus discolor; assembly: GCF_004126475.2. Lineage (NCBI taxonomy): Eukaryota > Metazoa > Chordata > Mammalia > Chiroptera > Phyllostomidae > Phyllostomus > Phyllostomus discolor. Next base: position 12,557,050 of record NC_040904.2, on the reverse strand, counting down.
ACAAAACATACAGTGTGTAGTACATGGTCAGATTGTTTAACTTCATTTCCTGCTTCCCTGTTTTCCTCCAAGGTCCCAAAGATTAGGAGTGGGAGCCGAGGAAAAGTGAAACAGGAAATGAGGTTAACTTGAAGGTGGTCCTAACTTTAGGCAACTTGTACTCAATCCATTGGCACCTAAAATTGTTTGCCTGGAGGAAGGAATGAAGAGATTCATGTACTGGCTTGGTCAAGGATAGCTCCAAGAGGTGTTACCTTTCCTCAATTTCTATGTTTGCTTAAGAATCTGTGCCAAGTGTTCTCTTCATCCCATCAGAGAAGCCTGGGAAAGAAACCAAAAGATTCTTGGCAGAAATGAAGCAAGATGTTTTCTGTACACCTCTGTGAAGCTGCTTGCTGCAGCTGGAGTCCAGGGGAGTTAAGAGGCCTTTATGGTAAACACAGGGGGTGTCCGACATACCACCTCTCTTTTCTCCTACTCAGGTCTACCTAATGAGCTCCATGAAGTCCAACACATCCCAGAACCCCCCAGAAAGAGACAAGCCACAACCTCTTCTAAAGCCTTAACACTGAAGAGTTAGAGAATAAGGTCTAAAACCTTAGACCTTAGTTGATTTACACTAATTGAGCTGTGGTTGCTACAACTGTCCACCGACAATTGGCATTGGAAATGAATGCACCATAAAATGCCCTAGTGAATTCCTTGAATTCAAAAGGGTAGTTCTTCTCACCCTCATTCGCAGCAGCAACCCAGCTCCTGTTGGTATTCAGGCTGCACTAACACTCCTTGACCCCCAATAGTACAACAATTCTTCTTTTTGGCTGCCGGTTCACGGGCGTGAAAGCACAGCGTGGCCCGGTTCTACCCTGATGGTCAGTGAATCCCTTCTGTGTGGGACATGACCAGACAAATTAGTCTTTTGTATGGGTCAGTGTGGAGAGGCTACGGTCCTCAGTTATTCAACATTAACCTAGGGTTTCTGTGAAGGTATTTTATAGATACGATTGAAGTCTGTAAGTACTTGGCTTTCAGTAAAAGAGATCATCCTAGATGAGCCCTGATTCCATCATGTATAAACCCTTGAGAGCGGAGGTGAGGTTTCCGGAGGAGGAAGACAATTCTGCCCGTGGAGAGTGGCTGCAGACCGTGCCTGGGAGTTCCGGCCTTCCTTGCTTCGTGGTCTGCCCTGCGGATTTCCGACTTGCAGACTTGCCTCGACAGCCCCCATAATTACACAAGCCGATGTATTGTCATCCCGCACCTCCTTCTGTTTTGTTTCTCTTCCTGGTCCTGTTACGCTGGTTGAATCCTGACTGGGCCAGGCTCTGTCTTCCTGTGTCTGAATTGCCTATTGTCTGATAATAGTGTTTTAAAGAATGCTACACTTAGGAGAATCTATAAAGAATGCTATATTTACAAATCTGTGATTTGTAACAGTTTGTATTGGGAGCTCTTTCACAGGCTTTATAAATATCACCCATTTTTATTGTCTTCCATCCCACACGTTTTGATCTATAATATGACAAATTTCCATAAATTCTTGGTAAGATATTAGCTGGGCATGTAACAGGCACCGTGTCAACTAAAAGAACTCCAACTGAAACTAGGACATTTTAAATACACGAAAGTCAATTTTCTAAGGAACACAGCTAAAATGATAAGATGACAGGCGACAGATTTAATTTTTTTTTATGTTAGCCATTTCTTTTGCACAGATGCAATAAGGAATTAATTAAATGTCCCTTTGGAACCAGAGCCACTTCAGTAAGTAATGGAACTGCAAACTAAAACTGAGCATTTTGAAATTGAAACATCCCATGAGCTCAATATTCTCTATGGAAATGCGATCAGCGACTATGAAAGCCTAACTATTTCTCTCCCAAGACCTCTAATTAAATAACAGATCTCAAGCTAATGGTATAAATACAAACGAAAAATAGACTTATAATTCTATGGGCACTTATTGTCACTGAATGATAGAAGATGGAGTACTTTAAATTTAGTTAATTGATTTAACATGATCGAGTTATTTATAAGTTGAAATCAATATAAATATATCTTATTAAATCCTAATGCATTTGTTTATTTAATATATCATATCTTTGGATGTTATGTATAAATATTTACATATATAGATATAGATATAATCTTCCATGAAACTCAAATAGTATAAAAGAACTGAAACAATATCTGTATTTGTCCATATGGGTTCCTGTATCAAATGGTTCCCCATATACCAGTGGCCTAATAAAGCAAAAGGTCATACTTTGCTGATGTTACACATGCCATGTGGGTTAGCTGGTCACTCTGTGCACAGAGGGTCCTGTTTGATGAAAAGCCTACCATCACTACAACATACCGTCCTGTCATTCATCATCGTAAAACTACAGCATCTTCAATATACAACCTTGCTATAACCTCAGTGGAGTAAGAGAGAGAATAGAGAACTGTGTACAAATTTGCTTTACCTCAACTGCAGTGGGGCACATCTGACTCTTGCTCACATTACATTGGCTAGAAATAACTATATAATCCCATTCAAAACGACTGAAAACTATGCATGATAGTGAAAAAATAGAGTGCCTGTTGAATGCCACTTCCTCTGTGACAGTCAACTTTTTTTAAAGATGTGATGTTTTTAAAGTAGTTTTAGGTTCAAAACAAAATTGAGAAGAAGGTCCAGAGACCCGATATACCACCTGCCCCCACACAGGCACAGCCTCCCCCACCACCAACATTCCCAGCCAGAGTAAGACATTTTTAAAAACTTATGAACCTGCATTGGAAAATCATAATCATCCAAATTCCATAGTTTACATTAGGGTTCACTCTTGGTGGTGTACATTGTGTGGGTTTTGCAAATATATAAATGACATATATCCATCATTGTAATAGCATAACAGAGTATTTAGTGTCCTAAAAAATCCTCTGTGCTCTCCCTCTTTATCCCTCAACTTGCCCCCAAATCTCAGGCAACCACTGATATGTTTACTGTCTCCATAGTTCTGCCTTTTCCAGAATGTCAGATAGTTGGAGTCACACAGTATGTGGCCTTCCTAGATTGGCTGTCTTTAATTAATAATATGCATTTAAAATTCCTCCATGTCTTTTCATGCCTTCATAGCTCATTTCTCTTTAGTGCTGAATAATATTCCATTGTCTGGAGGTACCACAGTTTATTTATTCATTCATTTCTTGAAGGACATCTTGGTTGCGCCCAAGTGTTGGCCATTATGAATAAAGCTTTTATAAACATCTGTGTGAAGGTTTTTGTGTAGACATCTGTGCTCAACTCTCCTGGGTAAATACCAAGGAGTGCAATTGCTAGATTATATAGTAAAAGTATTTTTAGTTTCATATAAAACTGCCAAACTGTCTTTTAAAGTTCTTGTTTTATTTTAATGCAGTCCCACCAGCAATAAATAAGAGTTCTTATTGCCTCACATTCTTTCCAGCATTAGGTGTCGTTAGTATTCTGGATTTGGGCCATTCTAATAGGTCTGTAATGGTATCTCATTGTGTCTTTAATTTACACTTCCCTGAAGACGCATAATGTGGAACCTCTTTTCATATGGTTATTTGCTGCTCTGTATCTTCTTTGGTGAAGTGTCTGTTAAGGTACCTGGCCCACTTTTTAATCTACAGTCTGCTCTTATAGTCTCCAATTTTACTCTGTTCTCTGCTCCTACATATAGAACTCATTCAACTTCTTCCAAAGAAGTGGATGCCAAGATTTCATCAGTCAATATCTCTGGTTCAAAGTACAGGATACTTAGGTGATGTGTAGCAGATCAATAATACATAGTCAAGCCAAATAATTAATTAACAATATTTTAATATCTCTAAAAATGGAAAACGTAACTACAGCTGTAAGAGTCCAAGGTATGTTATAAATACTTGAAGATACATATATGTAGATACAAATATATTTTTAAAAATATTTTATTTGTTTATTTTTAGAGAGGGGGAAGGGATGGAGAAGGAGAGGGAGAGAAAAATCATGTGTGGTTGCCTCTCATATACCCCCTGTTGGGGACCTGGCCCACAACCCAGCCATGTGCCTTGACTGGGAATTGAACCAGTGACCTTTTGGTCTGCAGGCCAGCACTCAATCCACTGAGTGACACCAGACAGGGCAATATTCATATATTTATACAGCTTTCAGTAAAGTAACCTTTAAGTGTGAAAATGATGTCAATTGGATTTATTCTTTAGAAAGCTATGATTAATGAAGAGTAGAAAATATCAGTAATACCAAGAGGACATAAAATTGATCTATTAAGAAATGAGAGAAGAAAAAATAAGTTAGTATAAATAAGAAGCCTCTCCAACTTCCCTAACACTGATGATTTGATGATTAGAATGCAAGATGACATTGATTGCCCTTTCTTCTGCCACATACGGACCTTCATGAAATGTAAAGTTGCTAAGATAACAGGGAACTTTATGGTACTTCAATTAATTGCTTTACTTTGTTTTGTTTTGGCGTATCAACAGTTGAAGTGGAATAGATGACTCCATTAACTATTGTTTCTTATATACGTGGTGAAATACATGAGCTGTTCAGCAGTCATTTTTGCCTTTGGGATTTCCTTAAAATAGGACATGGGAAAGAATGGCAGGATAACCAATGAGTAAGATTCTATGTTGGTCAAATAAATACAGTTCTCACTGATTCATTGGGTGACTCCTATAATCCTTAGCTGGAAGCACTGTTATGAAAAGTGTGCATGCCAACTGTTTTAATTTATTTTTGACAATGAGAAGGAGTTAAGTTAATCCGCCAATAAGCATAAATTACCAATTTACTCAAATTGTTGAATATAATTCAAATGCTAGATGCATTATATATATTCAAAGTATTAAGCACCAGTATATAAAGTAGAATATAGTACACATATTATTTCATGCATTTTTCAATTAAAATTGAATACGTTTGTTAACTATCAGCAAAGATAAGTATGAGGGGCACAAAGTAATTTAATAAGTGCAAGTACCTTAGAGATACCACTTAAGCAAAGTTGGAATTCATTAATGATTGGATTTGACTATATTATCTCCATCTGGGAATTATGTTGAAATTCTCCAGCATACTTCTCATCTCTATATTATGTCTCATAAAAACAAATTTATTTAACACATATTTTGTTTTTAGTATAAATATCACTAATCAATTAGCTTCCTTTTTTAAAATATATTATTTATTCATTTATTTTTAGAGAGGAGAAGGGAAGGAAAAAGAGAGGGAGAGAAACATTAATATATGGTTGCCTCTCACATGCCCCCTACTGGGGACCTGGCCTGTAATCCAGGCATGTGCCCTGACTGGGAATCCAATCAGCAACCTTTTGATTTGCAGGCTGTGCTCAGTTCACTAAGCCACAGCAGCCAGGGCTCAATTAGTTTCTTTATCAAAGAGAGGCTGGGACAAAAGTAGGTTTGCAGTTGTTCATATGGAAAATAATGCAATAATTAATAAATGATACAAGAAGGAACATTGTGTTTCATGTACTCACGAGTGTAAACCTACTTTCATCACACTCTGTATGTGGGACTAAAGTTCTGAAAAAGGAACCCAGTCAACCTCTATCCAATGACAGCTCACGGGACTACTCTTCTTACCAACAACACGACACAGGACTGCCAGTGGTTAAAAGGGCATGTGAATAAAAGTAATAGCCCAAAACAGAATTAAGCTTCAAGATGAAATTCTGTAAGCAGTGAATGCTGCTTACCTGGTTTTGTCTCTTAACAGGAACCAAAAATTGAAATGCAGTAATTTGGTAGGACTTCCTGAGTTCCTGTATGTCTTCATACAGTCACCGTGTGCAGGTGCACAGTGTTCTTAACTCTGGGGAACAAAAAAGTGTTCACAACTAGGGTAAGTACATGCAAGAAAGAGAAATCCCCCATTCTGCTTAAAAGAACAAAGCAAACAAAGAAACAAAACTTCTAAGTGGGTGGATTAAATATATTTTATATATATACATATACATATAAATGTACGCACACATATATATAATATATACAACGCTGAAGAAATTTTTCATAAAAGACTATAGTTTCTTGTTATAATGCCATAGAGTGGCAAAGGGAACCGCCTACATATTTGGTTAGGATTCTCTTTTGTGGGTTTTAGTTTGTTCTCGTCCCAGGGAATCTGGTGCTGCAGTCTGTATTGGAATGAGCACCTTAGTTCCTTCCTCCTGCCCTTCCTTCCTTCCTTCCTTCCTTCCTTCCTTCCCTCCTCCTTCCTTCCCTCCCTTCCTCTTCCTTCCTTCCTTCCTTCCTTCCTTCCTTCCTTCCTTCTTCCTTCCTTCCTTCCTCCCTCCTTCCTCCCTCCCTTCCTTCCTTCCTTTCTTCCTCCTCCCTCCCTCCCCCTTCCCTCCCTCCTCCCTTCCTCCTTCCCTCCCTTCCTCCCTTCCTTCCTTCCTTCCTTCCTTCCTTCCTTCCCCTCCTTCCTTCTTTTCCTTCCTTCCTTCCTTCTTCCTTCCTTTCCTTTCCTTCTCCCTCTCCTTCCCCTTCCTGTTTCCATCCTCCTTCTTCTTTCCTTCTTTCCTTCCTTCCTTCCTTCCTTCCCTTCCTTCTTCCTTCCTTCCTTCCTTTTCCTTCCTTCCTTTTCCTTCCTTCTTTTTCCTCTCCCTTCTTTCTTTTTCTTTCCTCCCTTCCTTCCTTCCTTCCTCCTTCCTTCCTTCCCTCCTCCCTTCCTTCCTCCCTCCTTCCTTCCCTCCCTTCCTTCCTTCCTTTCTTCCCTCCTTCCCTCCCTTCCTCCCTCCCTTCCTTCCTTCCTTCCTTCCTTCCTTCCTTCCTTCCTTCCTTCCTTCCTTCCTTCCTTCCCTCCTTCCTTTTACCAGAGTCATATCACTCAGATACAATCATTGCGTGTGTTTGTTGAGAGTGTGGACCTGAAGTGTCCCATCCTCACCAGCCTGAGGACCATGAGCTCTGCCAAACCTGGCTAAGGCCCACTTCTGCTTTGTCTCCCTACTGCAGGAGCTTTCTGAATGTCTTTGTGTCTTTTGTTTTGTTTTACCTGCTCTAAAGGGCACTTTATGCTCTGACACTTGCACTCACTCTCTTTTGCTTTTCTAGAAGACATCTCACCAGAAAAGTTACTGCTGCCTCCCCCACTTAAAGCAAATCTCTTCCCACTACTAACTCGATTCCTTGTTAGATTCCTTCATGACACATCAGAGCAAATATTTATTTCATTTGTATGCCTCTGTGTTTGTGTCAGTTTCATCCACTAGAACTTCAGTTCCATGATGGCAGAGATCTTTTCTGTTTCTTCTCCCATTGTCCCCAACACCTCACACCATGAAGCGACACACAACGGGAATTCAAGGCACCACCTGCAGATCGATTCGTGTCATTGTTGCTGTCCCTTCATGCAGACCTGTTTGCAAGCTGTACCTAAACTTCTGTGGGGCTTGGGCGGGACATAGATCACAGAGGAGTTTCCAGAGGAGCAGGGATTTTAGACCGCCACACCCGCATTTGCCTCCAGTGATGGTGAGGTAACCTGACAGGAAGCAGCCACCACCTACAGGCAACTCGCTAACGAAGCTAGGGCATACAGTGAGCCATTCCCAGCACTGACAGCGGCCAGGGCAGTAAGGAGAACCTGGGAAGGGCAGTAACAGAACTGATTACCATCCATTAGATTGAATCAACGATATAATTTAAAGGAAGTAATATTCTTTAATGAATGCCCCTTAATTGTATTTTTTTCAGGGTGCATTTGAGACTAAGAATTTATGAAAGCTTTAATGAAAGCAGACTGGTAACCATAAAATAAAAGGAAAGTAGGTTCTGACCTTTAGTAATAAAATGTGCATTTGATTTCATTCCTTTGATAGTAATTTCACAACCCATTTGGAGAGAAAAAGGATGTCTGTTGATTAGTCAATAAATATAACTTTGAAGGCCTGAAAGGGTACCCAAGAGTGCTCAGATATTTTTAAGAAGTGATGTTGCTGTTAAAAATTCATGATATGATACTTGGAACCCAAGTCTGGCTAGTGGCAAGGGACTCACTTCTTTGATGAAGGAATTCAGATCTGGATATTGTCATCACGAAAAAAAAAAAACCCCTCCAGTTTTCAGTATGAGGAAGCCAGTGCTTTGGACACAATGTTCCCTTCTGTAGAAAGAACATATTTTAAATAATGGAAACGAAACTGCTGCTCCTGATTTGTTTCTAAAGTGCTTTAATATTTTATCCCAATTTCTGTGTGAAATATCCACGGTTGACTATCTGGGTCGGGATAAGAGATGCAACTGTTGGTTTGGGGTTGGAAACACGGGAGGTTTGCTTTTCATCTGCTTGGGAACAAAAGATGAGCTGCTGAAATTTAAAATGTTAAAATCTGTACTACATATAAGAAAAATAATTTTGTCTTAGCGCATACATTTTTCTTTTGGTAGACAAATTTTTATTAAGTACATCTGCTTTTGATTAAAATCATCTGGCAATCTTAAGTTATAGCTGTCGTAGGGAGAAAGAGATGAAAAGAATCATTCTTGCACATACATTCTGTAAGCTTAAATGACCAAGACCCTGTATCTTCAGAAATAGAAAGTAAATGTCAAGAAATATAGTTTCTATCAACCTCCTATGATAGCACTTCCCACTGGGTAAAGCTTTCTTTTAGAGAAGCAGGTTGTTCTACCATTTGTTTTGAAGCCCCCTTTGTACTGTTAGTGATTTTAAAATATAAAAATATACAAGCAATGCATTCTATTATCAGCTACAGTAAGTAATATCATCATATGCCATGCAACTTCTGGAAAATTCCATTATACACTTGTTAGGTAAGAGTGAAAAACACAAATTATGTCTTAGCATTATTTAAAAACCAACAGTTTTGTCCTCATAGATCTACCGAGAGACCCACAGGGGTTTCAGGAGCCCTGTGTGTGATCAGTGTGATTTTAGATAAAGGCTAAGGGATTGACCAGGAGATGGGAACTGAGCATTGCTCAATATTGCTCTCTCTTCTTTAACTTAGCCTAACTAAACTGAAATTATTACAGAACGAGGGAGCATGATTTGGCAAACAATGTAACCCAGTATCATATATCAGTGTATCTGTTCTCCCAATATTAGAATATATTTTTACGTAAATATTTATATTATCATTTGTTGTTAAAAGCAAGAAATATTACATTGAATTAAAAGCCATGTACTGAAAGTAAAGATAATTATCCAAGTTGTTTGAATATTACCTCATCTTTCTTAATCAGAAAGACTAATTCTGAGCAACCTCATTTAAAATACGTACTGTTTGACGCTCTAAATTGAGATATACCCTCTACCTGTTTTCAAAAGCCTTCAGATCTGTTCAGAAAAGTGACTGAATACACCGATAACCACGACACAAGATGGATTATGTTCATTAGGAAAATCGGGAAAATCTTTTACTCCCAAGAAAGCCTTCAGGAAAGAGTAAACTTTTAAACTACATTAATCATACAAAAAGATGGTTGCGATTTAGTAGTTCTTGTAAAGAATTTGCATCCTAATGAATGAATGAGCTTGATGACTCAGACTTTTCACACCCTAACAGACTCATTTCTGTCAGAGAGCTTGAAACAGATTATGAATTTTCAATTTAAATGTCTTATCTTTGAATCTCCAGACTGTTCAGATAAGCATTGGTAAAGGTGGAAACATTCTGCAGTGTTTTTCCCTTGGGTGCAAGTAACTGAATTAATTTAGGGCTAGGACTGAAAGTCTGAATTCAGACAATACTCATTCGTCATCAGTATGTTACTCAGAAATTTCAGGTGATACGAAATAAGAAAGGTTCATTTGGCAGAAAGTTCAAAGGATACTTATCTCAGCCACACCAAAAAAAACAAACAAACCAAAAAACAATGTAATAAACAACTTCTGAAAAACACTTACAATGAGAAGGGAGTTGCTGAAATTTTTCACAAAAGCGTGAACTACCATATTCCCTTATTTATTTACAAATTATTATAGATCGCATTTCAGCTTCTACAAGATAAGAATATGAGAATGTAGAAGTCTGACAACTACCTACCTTTACATTTGTTTTGTTTTAATGCACGTGTTAATGTCAATATCCATTTAGGAAGTTATTTAAAGGAATCGGTATTCTTTGATTTATGTTTCCTGAGATTGATTTTATTTTACAAGAATTGTAATATATTTAAATCTTTTAGCGAAACATGGCATATTATAAATAGTCTAAAAGGCATTCAACATAGACTATTCTAAGGTGACTAGAAGACATCAGTCGAGATTTCACCTGCAATCACGTGGTCCTGCAGGTTCACACATTTTCATTGAGCCCCACTACTTTACTGGAATGTAGGTGGTATCATTCCCAGCTCAATTTTAGATTTGGGCTCAGGAAAATTAAGTGACTTACCATGACGTCACAGAGCAGTGTAACCCAGGTGTTCTGACTTCCTCGTCTGTATAATCTTTCCCATAACACCACAGCTTTGTCTAGATAAAGTGGCCAATATATCCTCCCTTCTTATCCCCATGGGAAGTTCTCTTATCCCCAAGGGAAGTAAAGGATTAAATCTTGTTTAACCTCATTAGTGCCCTTATAAAAACCTATAACCTAAGCAGTCAAAGGAGATCTTACCCTCTGTCTCTTGGAGATCTTTTGTTTACTTGCTGATAACTAAGACCCACTTTTTGTGTGTATAGCAAAGATTTTTGTTCCGTAAGTAGACACACAAACTTTACATTGGAAATCTTTTGAAGTTCGGGTATATTCACATTATAATTTATATCAACCAACCAGTCAATCAAGCAGAATACATTCCTGGTAATAGGATAATAGTAAAACTCCATTTTTAGCCAAGGCACCACACCCTTCCAGTCCTGGCTAAATTGGGTGCACCTCTCATCTCCAGATTAGAATCTGTCTGAGCTAGCCTGAGATTTTTATCGAGCAAGAAAATTTCATTCTGGAAGTAAGACAGACTTGATAACTCTGAGATACCCATAATAAATTATCTTAGAGCTCAGACAACTTTCCAGACATCATTTAGTGCCCTGACCAACTGCTTCATTAGCTTAAACCACATGAAATTGTTATTCTGTTTAAGTCACCAGCAGCTTGACAGTGTCATATGGTTCAACTTGATGCCTTTATTGTATGAGAAATAATAAAATATTTTCATTAAGGGTATGAGTTTTAGGGTCCAAAGACCTTCATTCACAAGTAAACACTTGCCCATGCTAATGAGAGAGCAAGTTAATTAACTCTCACATGGACAGGATTGCAATCAAGATAGGCCTTATAAAATTGTTGTGAGGATTCACTGAGACTGTGAATACCTTTCTATTTAACACAGTGCTGGTATTAGATAACAGAGTAGTACTCCACCAATAACAGGATTATAGAGCTAATATTGTTGCTGAGCTTCTACACGGTAACTTTGAACCCTTTCCAGCTTTCTCACGCAGGAAGACTTGTTAATTATCTCTGATGAGACAGTACTGAATCTTTATTTCTGAGCTTATTCTTGTCATAGCGGCCAGACAGCATCTTTCCTGCCTGGTGTTCTGAGGGTGTCTATTGGAGTGAGCCTAGTTAGTGCTGACACGAGAATTTGGCCATTTTGCTTTACCTGTCAAGGTCCCACGTGTGACTTGAAAGCATTCATAACTAATTTCACTTTCAATTTATACAGAGAGAATGCTTTCAGTACTCGATAACAAAATGAGGTATAAAAATATAGTGTGTTTTCCTGAACCCTCACTGCTGTTTACTCTCAGTTCTGGGAAACTCCTTATTTGTCCCTTTACTAGCCTCTCGAACATTCCTTTGAAACTGTTCCTTCAAAGTTGCAATCAGACTATTCATTTTCCCAGCCACTGGCCTCGTCACACCTTTGCTCTGACTGCGGTGCGGCAGGGACTGTCCGCTCCTTGAGAACGGGCTCTGTGTACGTGACTGTGTACGTGATAGTCCATGGCCCAGTACAGTACCAGCACGCTAGCAATGTACGTTAAGTAGAATTCATTTCACTATCCAACTTATAAGTCAGTGATTATCAAACTGTGTTGCAAAATTGACTTGGAATTTGGTCCACATAGGAAGTTTTTTATTTAGTTGTTTGTTCATGTGTTTGCCTTAACAGTAAATCACATATTGGAAATGTATTTTAAATAATATTTATTTTCCAGTTATAGTTGACATACAATATTGTATTAGTTTTGAGTATACAACCCTGTGATTAGACATTTATATCATTTAGGAAGTGACCACCCCCCAAAAATGAGTACCCATCTGATACCATACATAGTTATAATGCTATTGACTATATTCTCTATGCTGTATTTCACACCCCCATAAATACTCTGTAACTACCAATTTGTACTTCTTGATATTTCCCTTTTTTTCCTCATCTCTCAAAACTCTCTCATCTGGCAACCATCAAAATGGTCTCTGCATCTATGAGTTTGTATCTGTTTTGTTTGTTGATTTATTTTGGGTTTTTGGATTCTACATATAAATGGAATCATATGACATTTGTCTTTCTCTGGGTCTGACTTATTTTACTCAACATAGTACTCTCCAGGTCCGTGTACATTGTTGCAGATGGCAATCCTGCATTCTTTTTTCGTGGCTGAGTCATATTTCATTGTATGTATGCACCACTTCTTTATCCGTTTATCTACTAAGGCACACCTAAGTAATTCCACATCTTGGCTATTTAAATAATGCTGCAATGAACACATGGCTGCATGTATCTTTTCAAACGAAGATTTTTAGGGCTTGTGGACCCACCATGAGTGCATATGGACCCACACTGTAGCTGAAATAATACTAGGGAAAGAATCTACCTGTGAATCTCAGTGTTCCTGCAGTTATCTTGAGTACTTGATGCCAGAGCTTTCTGCCCAGGATGATTGCCTGGGTTGCTGATAATAACGAAGGCTCCAACTGCCAAGGGGCCTTGGGTACACCAGAGGGAGGTTTTTATAAGAGGAGAATTCCTCTTCAGGTCCTGATGTCTATGTTTGTATTCAGAATTGCCAGGCTGGTGGCCCAACCGGGGCTACACAATGTGATGGCTAACAGCCACCTACAGCTATTTACATTCAAACTATAGTTAAGTAAAATTAAAAATTCAGTTCCTCAGTCACACTAAACATGTTTCCAATGCTTATAGCCACATGATTGAATAGCACCGATATGGAGCATTTTTTCCCATCTCATGAAGTCCTAGTTGGCAACATCAGTTCAAGCAATGAATGGCAAGACAGCATGGGAGTCACAGGGGAGGGGGTAATTTATAACTCAGGGAGGGCCAGGGCAGGACAATCATGGTGTCAGAAATGTCCTTCCAGTTCTCAGCCATTAGGTTCATTAACACACCTGTCCCACCTGGAACTGGAATTCCAGCTTCAGTGTGTGTGTGTGTGTGTGTGTGTGTGTGTGTGTGTATCAAGCAACACAGATCTCTATATCCAAAGCTGAAAGATAATAACAAATATTTTCCTTATATTCTTGCTCCAGCACTCTATGACTATATTATAGAATTTCATTACTTATGAAAGTATTTTATGTAGGTTTACCAGTCAATCGAATGTATCTATATGACAAAATCCAGACTTTAGGTGCCGTTTTTATTTAAAAGACTGTCCAGTCTGGGGGATATTGCATAACTTATTACTCTCTTGGCTTTCCAAGATATGATAATAAATTTTGACTTTTAGCAAATTCCCTCTGCTGTTACTAGCGGGATTGTTATGAGGAAAAATAACTCACAATTTTAGATACTAAAATCTGAAAAATATAAAGATCACTTTCAAAAAGGAAGATCCAACATTGATTCTACTTTTTCAAAGAAATTATTTCCTGAGGTTTAAGTCTTCACTACAGACATATTTAAAGATCAAAACAATAAAAAAGTCTCTCTTTCTCCCTTGGCTCTTATTTTTCACCTCTATATAAAATGTCTCAAATAAAAGGAAATTGCATCCTATGGGTGACCTCAGGGTTTTGGTAAATTACTTTCATTCTATGCAAACTCTAAAGCATGCATACAAACACGAATGTGAATGTGCTTGCACAGATATTACTTGCACTCTGCATCTTGCATATGAAGTTATACGTGCTTTAGGCTACCATCTAGCTGTATTTCATTCTCAGTTTAGTAGAATTCCATGAACTATTGATGCTTTCATAATAGAACTGTTAAGTAGTTAATTTTTCAAGATAGTAGGAACTCTTTGGCCATTTAAATATTTTTACCCCAAATTGGAGCAATTATTTGGCATTTGGTCTGAAACGCGATTCCTGTCCTGTGCCTGGACCTTTCTTTGAGGGGCCGATCCAGTCCTATTCCTGGCTGATGAGAGCGCGTCCCTCTGATGCAAACTTGGATGACATTCATTCTTAGAGCCCTTGTCTCTTAACTTTTGTGCCTTGATCATCAATTGTCTTTAGGAAATTTTAATTCAGCTATGCCCAGTTTAACTCAGCTGATGATGCAGCTGTCAGAAGCACAGAAAAAAAAAGGTATAAATAAATAACCAAACCAAAAGCTGGCTACCCAGCTTGCTGCTTTGGAGGGTAGTAGCACTCTTCACATATTCCCGAAATATTCAAGAACGGTGACACACACAATCATGACTGTATATCACCTGTCTTGGATACTCACTTAAATCTAAACATGTTATCATTAAAGTGTTACCGGTGGAACTGGGGTTCTGGTAATATTTCAGGGAAACTAATCTCCTTAGATCCACACAGGAGGACGGGGCTCTGTGGTAAGGTGTATTAATGATGTACAGTTCAGGGAGTTTCTCTCCTGACTTCCCAACATCCCATCTCTGTCCCTCACTATGGGAAAACTCCAGTCTCGCCTTCCATGGGGCCTAGTTTGTGTTTCATATTAAATTATAGTCCAGCACAGCATCCAGTTAGCTTAGCGTGTGTTTCCAGCAGTTGTCTATTGCCATGTTTCAGTATTCAGGCTGCTTCCTGCAGGCCATGGGCTATGTGGTTGCTAAGGCCGCATGGCGGTGAAAAGGACAGGTGTGTCCAATGTGTGAGTGATGCTCACCAGCAAGAGAGAGAGAGATTCTCTGTTCCCCTTGGGTTACAACAAGGAGCTTGGATTTGGGACCGACCGGGTGCTTTCTCAAAATAACCAAAGAATTTCCCAAGTTTTGCGGACTTTGGATAAGATCCATTCCCCAGTTAGACTGGCAAGCCTTTTTGGTCTAGCGCCTCCCCTGATGCCCCCCAACAACCTGGTACCAGAGGGAGGAAAGCGGGAGTGGCAGCCCCCTTGGTGGAGCCATGCTATGCCCCGTTGGAGTGAGAAAAGTTGTAGCGTCCTCATCAAGCAAACAGGTTCCTGCTTTGCAGTTTATTAAGCTCAACATCTAGTCTCTTTGGCTTCCCTTCTCAATGTCTAGCTAGACACTGACAGTAACAAAAGCAAACCAAATGAGATTTTTTTTATACAAATGTTGCTACTTTTGGAAAATTACCATTTAGTTTGAATTACCTAGACATTTGAAAGAGAAAATTTTTTTTAGTTTAAGAAATTCTTTAGGCTTTTTTGTAGTATTTAAAAGCATACACTAATACATTGAATTTCAAAGAGATGTTAAAATCTTGTTTGGTTTTATCTCAAGCCCACAGAAGTCTTTACCTGGTAACACAGTCAGGTAGACACACCCCCAATACCTGAATGAATTGGGTCACAGCAGGAGTTCAGTGCCTTACAAGGTCACACATCTTCTTCCTTCCTTTCTTTTCCCCCCACAGATTCTATGACTAGAATTCAAGACTAATTATATTTTATGACATCAAAAATACAACCTCACCGCTACATTCATTTATTAGGTCTAAATCATTCTTCTGCAACTGAACGGAAGAGATATAATTTCTTTTCCATAGGACTATTTTTCTTATCATTCCCCCATCTGCACCCCTTTTATAGGCTCAATCTCATTTTCTACTCCAGATAATTAGCTGAAAAACCCAACACCAGTTTGACAGCACACCATGTGCCACCTGAGGCAATGAGTTCCCCATGTTTGAATATTCAATATGAACAAATATTATATACAGCTAACTTGGAACCTTAGAAAGTTCAATCCTCACATCAGCATTTCAAGTAGATGATTTTTATAATTTTATCTTAATTTTTATTATTGTATAACATCAGTAAGAAAAGTATACACCCCCAATAACTAGGCTGAAATTTTTGTAATTACTTTTAGTGTAAAATAGTATTTGCTTGATAGAGTTATTTTCAGGAATACATGAACTAATATATATAAAGCATTTAGTACATTACCTGATATAGAGTAAGTGCTCAATATGTTTTAGTTATTAATTACTCATGTTAATGTATAGAAGCTAAAATCTAAGGAATAGAGCTCGATACCATCTCATTTATTTTTGTATATGAAACACACGTGAATGTGACTTCTGGTTATTGTGTTTATGGTTAAGTGTGATTGAATGAGATTTGCACAGAAGCACAGTAATCTCACGGTACTGAGAAAATCAGTCCAATGTCAATGTCAGTGAGTGAGTCAGCTAGTTAATGGCATGATCAAACAGACTTGGAAATACCAGTCACTCCCGTCACAGCTCACAGATTGATCTGTTTATGGCTGGAAATAATGCTCACATTGTTCTCGAAACCACTCTATCACCACAAATATTGTTTTCGACTAGACACTTTAATCTTTCTCAACATGTGTGCTTTGGCTTGTACTATAGGGAAAATAGTATAAAATTTAATAAGTAGTAATATTAAATCAAAGGGGAAGACAAAGAAATGGTTTTCATGGTACTATCTGGTTAATATTAACTAGGTTGTTTGTTTTCTTTATACGCTTTACTTACGTATTTAAACAATGTGGACCATTCGTTTATATTGTCTCTCACTCACCCCTCTCCGAGTTCAGCAACTTACTTCAACGTCTCTGTATCTCATCCTGCTGGGAGGATTGTAATAGCCTGTCCCTCGTAGACTTGCCTCAGGGTGCAATGAGATTCTCCATGTAACGTCTCTAGCCTAGTTTTGGCATATGAAACATTCTCAACAAATGTTTTGCATTATTACCAATATTATTAGAATGAAAATTGCCATCATAAGTACTGTTTTCAAGGTTTGATCTTTTCATAGTGTAGTGGTAATTTACTAATGTGTTTCAAATGGATTTAGTTTTTGACACAGCATAATAGTGGATATTAAAATTGATTGTAAACATTAATGTATGCATATAATGTGTGTATAATAAAATGTTTGTGTGTGTGTATATAAGTTACCCCTGAATAGCGTCACTAGTGAAGAAATCATTTTAAATTATGTTACTCAATTGTCCTATGTCAACTAGATTGCTTTTGGAGTTAGGCATTAACTTACGCAGTCAAAAAATTATTGAAAATAAATGTTGTAAACGTATATGTTTCTCCACTCGCAAAGTCTTTCCCATCCCATATGTTCAATCACATTAACGAGTGACCTGGATTCTACTTTCTGAGTCTCTTGAATTGATGCTCTCCTGCATTTGACCACGACTGTTGCCAGCTCAACTTTCATCAGACCTCCTGGTAATGTAGGATGCCCCGATAACTGGTCTCTCGGCAACTTTCTCCTCACTTTAATTCATCCAGGACACTCCCTGCTGTCAGAATAACTTTTCTTAAATGCCAGCTTGATCATTTAGCATGCCACTGGTTAAAAACTTGCAATGATTCTGTTACCCTCACTCTGGCCTTCCTCATATAGTCTAATGTTCCCTTGTGGTATTGACCTCTCTTATATTGTTTCATGCATACCTGAAACACTAGCCAACGCATTTTAATCACTACACTTTAAATCCAGTGTGGACTTTGTAGTTTAACTGCATTTTTATTTGCTCACATAGAATAGCATTTTCTTCCCACCTCATCTTATTTATTGCAACCCTCCCAAGTCTCATCTCAAATAACACTCCATCCATAAAATCTTTCTGATCTTCCACTCAATACAATCTCTTGAGACAACTGTTTGAATATATTTTTGTTTGAATATATCCCAGGGTACTTACATAGACTTTGTATCACAGTCATTTTTGTGTTTATCTTATACTCCTAATTCATCACAAGTCCCTTGAATACAGGTACTGTGTCTGTGTGCTATTTTTCATAGTAGCCCCTCACAATATCCACCCAAATTTCTTGAAAAATAACATGAGCTTAATAAATATTTTCTGATCTGATAGCTTTATAAGTCCCTAAAATAGGCACTTGTTAAGTTTTGTCGATTGTTCTGAAGAGATATTTATTTTAAGGAAAATAAATTGAACTATTTTCTCTCTATTATTAAGACATACCAAGATACGATAAAACATTTTTGAAGAATAACTTTGAACACTTAGCAGAAAAGGATAAACTAATTTTATAACATAAATAATTCTGAAACATTTTATTACACATTTAAGTAACATATTGAAATAGTCAGAACATCTTTATCCCATTGGCTTTCACACAAACCCACAAAATAAAAGAGAAGTAAAACTCACATTTAAAAAAAATCCAAATTACTTGCTTGGTTGGTATTACTTTGCTTGACATGAGGGTCGATTTTTTCTTAATTTTTATTTATGTAAAAAATGCCTTTCAGCCATAATATATAAACTTAAACACATGATAAATACAGCTAACATGGGGCATCATCTGAGGGAAGTTGGTGCCCACAAAGAGAAAATTACCCAGTCAGGGTGAAGTCAGCTGACTGGGATCTGGCCTGTGATAAACGGCCATCTTTCATTCAATAGTCTTCTCTTACCTGGCCTTCCACACAAGGATTTGCTTGTCTTTCCTGGGTGGAGAAGATGACAGAGCAATGATGCTTTTGTTCAAGCTGTAGGAAAACTCCAGTCCTTCACTTCACCAGAGTTTGGAAGAGACCATTTGTGAGAACTTACGCAGATGAGGTTAAATGTCAAGAAGACAGTCACCCCTACCACTTTGTGTCTGGTGCAAACAATGGAGTCAGAGATTTTCTCCATGGCAAAAAGGTGATTTATTTCAGAATTAATTGTTTTATGCCAGTGAGGTAGTCTTTGTTTGTTGTTGAGCATTTCTAGATTGGCAACTCAACACCCAATTTCTATAATCTACATCAAGTTGTATCACTGACATCACGAATGTTATTGTGCAGGCAGCCGTCGGAAAGTGGTTCCCAAGACGGGGAAGGGATTCTCCCTCCCCAAACATGTGCAGGCAACATGTGACAATGTCTCAGTGGAGATGTTTCCATGGTTACCACAGGGCAATGCTAAATGCATGTAAAGGGTAAACAACAGAGATGTTGATAAACATCTTACAATGAACAGAGCAGTCCCATCTCACACACACACACACACACACACACACACCCCTGAAGCTTTTGGACCCAAGCTGTCAACCGTGCCACACAGAATGGTGGCAAAGAGCAAGAGTGTTTGGAGTTGGACTGTTTAACTGTCCACCCCATCTACATCTCCAGCTCTACCACATCACGCCTGTATGACTTCGGAAAATTTATTTGACCTCCCTAAGCTTCCTTTTTTAATGCAGATAAAAAATATCCAAGGGTCCACTTTGATAACTAAATTGCATAATTAATGTAATTAATTTATTATCTATAAATGCATATAATAATATCCAAAGGTCCACTTTGATAATTAAATTGCATAATTAATTTAGTACTGAGAGCCTGTAGTACTGTTCCTGGAACATAGTAAATGCTCAATAGCACCCTGTAAATTTATTATGTCTTGAGATTATTTTAATGTTTTTGATGATATTCTATAAATGCCCCAAGTTGGTACTGCATTTCTTGAATAACTGAATAATATAAATAGCAAAGTACTGTATTGCCACAGTCATTCTAGTGATAAATTTGCTTGAACATCAAACATCCTACTTGTCAGAGTAAAAGAACCTGTTTTTTGATCTCCATTTTTATGGGACATATTTTGATCCTCTCTCCTGCTATCAAAATTAATTCTTTATTAACTTTGTGACTGAGAAGGTGGCGAAATCAAGCATTACCTGTAATGAATGACCAGGAGAGTATCTACACAGGCTTTTGTAGTCCTCGGTGGAAGCAAGTGTAATGGGTTTTAGAATTTTTCCATCTCAAAATTAGATTTTCCTTCCTAATCATAAACTCAGAGACTACTAGTTTCTGAGTTACAACAATACATATATATGAAACATCTTAGATACATGGGGCTGAGTTGTAACGTAGTCCACTCTGCCGGCTATACTCACTGGTACTTAATTATCACTTGAGAATGCTAAGAAAGTTGGATGTGTATACATTCATTTAAATAAATTTGTGAAATTTGACTTGATGTCAAGATGAATTAAAAGATGTAAAATTTAAAAGGACAGAAGTAGCAATGCTCCTGAATCTCCCTAAACAATACCAAATGAAACAATACCAAAGATAAATACAGAATATATATATTCTGTAAAATATATAAAAATGTACATTTCTCTGACTTCCTTTTCCTCTAATTCCACTTAGCCAATGGGGGGTCTTAGAACTAAAAGGTCACAACTGTTGCCAAAATCCTTCCTACCTCCCAGGAGCCAAAGGAACACACTTTGATCTGCCTCCTTTCAACCTTCATCCTGATGTGGTGA
The DNA here is from genome assembly GCF_004126475.2 of Phyllostomus discolor. Taxonomy (NCBI): domain Eukaryota; kingdom Metazoa; phylum Chordata; class Mammalia; order Chiroptera; family Phyllostomidae; genus Phyllostomus; species Phyllostomus discolor. The sequence goes on along the minus strand of NC_040904.2, from coordinate 12,536,399 downwards.
GGTGTCCAGGCTGCGCTTATCAAACCCCTTCTGTAGGCGAACGCTCTCACCTTGCCTGCCTCGTCCCACTACTCCCCCACCAGGGGCTCTTTCTGTATTTTCTAATGTAGGCGGTAACAGTCTGTCATCCAAAGTTTTATCACATTTCTCAGCTGTGACATCATTACTAACTCTCCCTTTTATCTTATCAATAAATATTTAATCCGGACAGGAACACAAATGAAACCCCATGTTATCTGAAATCACTTCAGAACTATTTAATGTTGTTAAACTATGCGGAGAAACAAAAGTTTTCAACACTTGGTGCTGATATCCTCAATGTGTAGCGAGCGGTTAATCTGTATTGGGAGTGCTCACGAAGTGAGGCAGAATTCTGGGCCCTGCTTTGAAATGCAAAGATTTGAATTTAAGTCATAAAAAATATAAATCCACCTGGCTGGCATAGCTCAGTGGATTGAGCGCGGGCTGTGAACCAAAGTGTCGCAGGTTCGATTCCCAGTCAGGGCACATGCCTGGGTTGCAGGCCATAACCCCCAGCAACCGCACATTGATGTTTCTCTCTCTCTCTCTCTATCTCCTTCCCTTCCTTCTCTAAAAATAAATAAATAAAATCTTTAAAAAAGTGTAAATTCATTTAAATTGAACACTGAGTGATAGAATAGATAAACCAATTTATACTGAACACCTTCTTTCTTGGTAGGGAGTATTCAGTTTCAAAAGTGGGAACAGCTATCACAAGCTTTACGATAATATAGAAAATGATACAAGAACTCAAAATATGAAATCATATTTTCATAAGGGCTCTAGAGCACAAATACTCAGGGGTCTCCAGGGAAGTAGGGCCTGCCAATGTGAAGGAACAGAAATTAATCAGAGAAGGACACATAGGGAACGCCTACCTTAGCAAGCTATTTATGCATATGGCGAGTGACCTCTTTGAGGGGACAAAGTCTGGGGCCTCAGGGCATCTGCCCATGGTTGGGTTAATGTTCTGGCACCTTCGGTTAGTGGAACAAGCATAGCACAAAATCAGACAGAGCCTCACATGATGCTGGTACAGATGAAACAAGAAACTTCGTAGTGTTTGAAATACAGAGACTGGAGGTAACATGAAAGCTAAAAAAAGTGAGCAGACACAGGGTGAAGAAATAAACTACTGAAAAATAATGGTCAGGAATATCTTAGGTTATATATTTATGAAGCTTTTCATATTTGTACTACGCCTGATATGATCAAAATGTTTAGAGGGAAACTTCTAGATTGTGTGGATTGAAACTGTTGTTGAAGCTGACATTAAAAGTATTTATTCCAATTTACATATCAAAGTAAAAAAAGAAAAAGAAAACAGCCTAATCTATTTGGCAGTCTCTTCATCAATTAAAAAAAATTACTTAATTCTCAATGCTCTATTTTTTCTATGGCCAGTTTACAGAGGGAGCTGAGCACCAGGACCACATGTAGGTGAGATGTAGGAAGAAGAAAAAATATAATAAAAAATAACTGAAGGGTATTTTGGAGAGACATGGTGATCATAACATAGTGTGATATATTTTTCTAGCATCTGCTGAGTCAGTTTTATTCTCTTTAAATTTAATGGACCTTTCTGTATGTGTGAGTCTGATCTTGAAAATCAATTCACACGGAGAAAAGTCACTGATCGTTGGGTTGAGTAGAAACGATGACCTATAACCTATTTCCAAACCCCTGGGACTGAGCACTCCTTGTGCATTCAGTAGGAGGTCCACTGGGTGCCAGGCACTGCTTCAGGCACCCGGGACACATAGATGCTTGAACAAACCAAGCTGAAAAAAAAAAAAACAAAACAAAGCAAACGTGAATTTACCAAGCTTGCATTGCTAGGAAGGGATAGTCATAATAAATGAAAACTTTAAAAACAAAATCATATAGTAACTTAGAAAATAAGTACTTTGGAAAAATAAAAACAATCGAGGGAATTGGATGCAAAGGCTGAAAGGATTATTAGAATTTCAGATAGTCTGGATAGGCTGTGCAGAGATGACTTTTGAGCAAGACTTAACGCATATTATTATTGACTGGAAAACACATTTTGGTTGCTGGGGTTACTTAATCAACCAAGTCTCTCTCCACTGTTTATATTCAGAAGACGGGCAATAATAATAAAGAATTATGTAATGTATCAGGTGGTGAAGATGTCTACAGGGTAGGGAGTGATCCAAACAGGGTGCTCTTTCTGATAATGTGGACTGTCAGACTTTTTTATAGGGTGGTATTTAAGCAACGGACCCTAATTCATATAATTCCTTAGCACAGGACTCACAGAAGGTAGACCTCTCGCAAATCCTATGTTATAACACTTCATTAGGGAGAGCAACCCCAGGGAAGGGTGTTGAAGAAAAAGAGAGTGGTCAGACAAGGAGGGCAAGTGAATAAGGAAGGTTTGTTCTCGATCTGGCTACCATTTGCAGTAAAACACATCAGGGTGTCATTCTCCCAAGACCACCTTCCAAGAGGCTGGCGTACTCTCACATTCCCAGGCTCTCCAGTGGGAGACAAGAGAAAAGCATTTACCTGTTAGTCCAGTGTCTCACCTGGGAAGGTTACACCCAATGCTTCGGTAACTTTGCAGCACCGTTGGGCTGCTCAGGTGTAGGTGCTAAGCTGGTCTCATGGAGTTTTGCTATTTCCCTTCACCAGAGAGACTTTGGGGTAGATGATGAAGAGGACCCACAGGACACAGGCATAGGGCACCTTGCTGTGGACTGTGTCCCTGTGAAGTTGGGAGGGAAACCTGCAGGGTCCATGGCCTCAGTGATGCTCAGGAACTACACAGCGAAGGTCACTGGAGCAGATCTGGTGCAGTGCGCTGACGGGAGTACCAGTCTCACTCCATGCATCCAAATTATTTTTAATTAGTGGTAGAAAAATTATCTGAAATCAGTGAATACTTCTTTCTATATATTATAATTTTTAATGTTCCTTTCTTTATCATAGTATTAATCAACCATAACTAAATTCCAAATTGTTTGCTTTTAATATTCATGGACAGAACCCTGGGAAAGCAATAAGGAATGAAAGGGAGGAGGTGTATGGGCAGGAACAGTAGAAGGAGGAGTATTTTTATTTTATTTTACATATTTTTAAAAGAAAAAAAATGGACCTAAATACATTTTCCCATAACTCGTTTTGACTTAACAGATAAAGAAAACAGAATTTAAAAATTTGAACTACGTAATGGCACATCTTCACATCATTATTAAAAATACTTATTTCTACCTGCACATTAAGACATAAGAAGAACATAGTATACAAGACATTTGAATGTTGTATATTATGAACAACTTGACCTCCATCTGCTTCGGGTATTTTGGTTCTAAGCACCAGTTATCTGAAGCAAGATAGACAAGACAGGCTTTAATTCAACACGTCAGTGTGAAATTTCACAGTGCCGGCGGAGGGGATAGAAGAACAATCGGTAATATGCTCTGTTATCTTCTTGTCAGTCTCTGTTCTGTGTGTCAGATATTGTCTGTTTGACTGAAGTCATTCCAGAGCTCTAAGTCAAATACTTCATTCATTTTTAGGGCAACTTTACTATCATTTGGTGTATTCATGTAACTGTTTATATGTGTCTTGTGTTATACGTTATGTTATTTGGCATATTGTATATTCAAATAAAATGCCCTCAATTCACAATTTGTATAGAACCAGTTTTTCTCCCAATATTAAGCTAACCTGGAGAGCCAGTACTTTCTGTTCTTGAGATTGCAAAACCACAGTTAAAACAATGCTTTTTCATAATAGAGAAGTGGGTCAGACAAAATAATTGCAAACCAAACAAAATTGTAGATTCTTCTTCAAGCAGATACCCAAAAGAGGGGTTCCTGGGTCATCTTCTTAGTGAAATGCCTGTGCAAGTACAAGTTACAGTTGTCTCTTTGACTGACTCAGTCTTGAAGTGGTTTCTCCTCTTGTTTGCACTGAGCACGCTCTGCCCAGCAAAGAGAACTCAGCACCACTGCAAAGGCAACATAAAAGGGGTGGTTACAATATTCTGGCCTCCATTTTTGTTGTTGGTAAATATAAATGCGATTTTTTAATACTCAAAAACACCTAAGTTCTAGCTCCCAAAAGAGACAGAAGAAAAGGGAAGGAAGGAAGGAAGGAAGGAAGGAAGGAAGGAAGGAAGGAAGGAAAGGGAAGGGAAGGGAAGGGAAGGGAAGGGAAGGGAAGGGAAGGGAAGGGAAGGGAAGGGAAGGGAAGGGAAGGGAAGGGAATCTTGGGATACGGTCCGGGAATATGCCTTTAACCACTCTCAGAAATGCTGGTGCATGTGGCTCCTTTATACAATGTGAGAGACTCTGTGCTCTAGTAGGATGATAAATGCCTTCATTCATTTAAACTTACTCTGTTATTTTACTTTATTTCTACTCCTATATTCCCAGCAACCAGGCCTATCCCTGGTACTTCCTATGTGCTCAGCACACATTTTTGACCTAACAAAGGTCTCATGGAGTTTACACTCCAGTGGAGGAATGCAGACGATTACATAGGAGATCGTAAGACTATATGCTGTAATTTAGAAATGAAGGTGCTGTCTAATAAGAGGATGTCTAACCCCATTCAACCATGGGTGCTTCATCAGGAAAGCCTTCTCAGGAGAGATACTGAAATCGCCACCCCAAGGGTAAATGAGAGTTACCAGGAGCAGTGGTTGAGGGACAAAAGGGTGTGTCTGGTAAAAGGAACGACTCCTTGAAAACTTGGTAGTTAAGGCGAGCTTGCCTGCACACAGGAGTAAGGAATGTGTCTAGCATACAATACAGACACGACAAATGTGTGCTGAGTGAACAAACCAACTTTCTGTATCATTGGGCCATCTGCTACATATTTAATGCAAAAGTTGGCATAGGGAGGTGCTAAGTGGTATGAAATAAGTATTTATCAAATGTAGAGACATAGTTTTCTCTTGGTCTTTACAGCCCATCAAAAACTGTAGGCGACTATATTTTAATAAAAAGTTTCAAGGTGGCTTGTGGATCTCATTTTATAAATGAAAAAAATAAGCACAAACGGTAAGTACACATTTCTTCAGTTTCTCTCTGTTTGCAGGTATCTAAAATCTGTGTGTCCCAATGCAAATTTGAATGCCTTCAAGATCACAGTCAGTTCTACAAAGCAATTTTTACAATTAAAAAGTAAGACAATACTTCAATTCTGACAATTTGTGCCATTTTTGAAGAGAGAACAACTTTCATCATTACTAGTTCTTCATAAAATTCCATTGTAGTTGTGATGTATTTTAACCAGAAAATATAAAACTTTGAATTCTTTTTTCAATGAATTAAATAATTGAAGTTATGTGACAAGAGGTTCTTTTTACATGCTGTGGGCAACTTGCTAATAAATGCCTTCAGTCACATGTTTTTTTTAAAAGTGTATAATTATATACACTCATTTAGTTACCAACGTATGAATTCTAAGCCCACTTCCTAGAGCTTCTGGGTGCTGTACTAGGCAGAAAGGAATCCTGACAGCGATTATTTTTCCCCAGCGTTAGTTCCTGTGTTGCTGCCCAGCAATGCAAAGCTCTTACTTCCTCTAGTGGCTGGTTCTGTTGCCTACAAAGGAGCGGTCTTGTTTTTCTTGTTTTTTTTTTTTTTTTTCCCCTTGGGTCATTAGATGTTAGCTAAGGAAAAAGGCAATACATGATACTTTCTTTGTAACTGGAACAATTGTCTTCTGATTAAAGGAATATTTTGAAACCAGCAGAAGAGTACACAAAACTATAAAAAGAAGCTGTTGATACTATTTTTAAAGTAATATGAGATACTAGAGCCTCTCATATGTGTGTAGAATCCATAAGGTGAAGCCTTTGTGAGGTCTACACAGTTCTTAATGTAGAAAAGCCATATACGGTTTACTCACTGATTCCGTGCTTGTATAGAGATGGGTTACAAATGTTTATTCAAACTGTATCTGCTAAGGGGGAACATGTCTCACCATATTCAATGACAATAATTAATACAAGATGGTATTAGGAAAGGGATGACTAATAGTTCAAAATAACTTAATTAAGAATCCAGAAAAGTACAACTGAGTATACGAAAATTAATGAATTACCCAAATGGCATTTCAAAAATGAGGAAAGCGTGGATTGGTCAGTAAATGGGGTGGGGCAGTCCCCTCGGGAGGAGAGGGCATGGCCGTTATATCTCTATTTCACAACTTTTACAAAAAATAGATTCCAACAGGATTAAAGGGAGGATCATAAAAACTGAAACCATATGCACACGAGCGGCTTTGCTTCATGTGATAAGCAAGGACCAAATTGAGGGAGGATTACAACTCAACAGATTAAGTGTTTACATACTTCTGCTTGTCAGAGTTTACCAAATCAAGTAAGATGGCAAAAGCCAAGGATGAGAAAGGGTGTGCACTGTATAGAGATAAACTGTTCATGTTGTATGTTAATATCGCATATGTAAACCATGCCTCTTATAACTTAAGTGAAGTGCCAATACTTCCAATATGATGAGTAGAGAACATGAACCAGTAAATTAGGAGAAAAGAGAAATAATCACTGCAGTTTTGTAAATCATCAATGTTTCTAACAATCCAAGGGTTTCACATCAGGAGTTATTTTCAACAATGAGGCCACCAAGGATTAAACCAGAGGAATTTTTCATTTTTGTTAAGAGTGAAGACAAAGATGTACTCAAGTGCAGTGTTAATGAGGGAAAAAATTGTTTCAGTTTTCCAGGAAATCCATCCAGCAATACCTATTAACATTTTAACAATTAATACCCCCTTCTCCAGAAATTTAATTTGCAATATGGATTGGCAGGTTTTTAATGATTACAATAAATCAGAATAAGCCCTATAATTGGGATTATGCATACTATGTTATCAGTACCCCAAAGAGAGTGATAGATTTTATTTTCAAAGGCTCAAACAAGGAAAATCATTTACTTAGAAGTAGAGAAAAAGCTTGGTTGGGCACTCCTTGGTATTTACCCAGCAGAGTTGAAAACTTGGGCCCACACAAAAACCTACACACACTTATAATGGCTTTATTCATAATTGTCAAGACTTGGAAGTAACCACCATCCTGGTGTTCTTCAGAGGTGAATGGGTAAAAACTGTGGTGCATCCAGACAATGGGATATTATTTAGCACTAAAAAGAAATAAGCCATAAAAAGACATGGTAGAAACTTAAATGCACATTCCTAAGTGAAAGAAGCCAATGTGAGAAGACTACACTGTGTAATTCCAACTTCATGGCATCTGAAAAGGACAAAACTATGGGGACAACAAGAAGAGCAGTGGTGATTGTGGGTGCATGGGAGAGGGAGGGGTGATCCCACAGAGCACAGAGGATTTTTAGGGTGGTGAAAATATGCTGTATGATATTATAGTGGTGGATACATGCAATTACACATTATTCGAATCCACAAGATGTACAATGTCAATTGTGAACTTAATGTAAACTATGAACTTTGACTGACTGGGACAGCCCAGTGTCAATTCATCAGATGTAACCAATGTACCACAGTGGTGGGGGAGGGGGATGTTGGGGGAGGCCATCCACCTGTAGCGGCAGTCCCTGTGCCTGTCTGCCAATTTTGCTGTGAACTTAATATTGCTCTAAAAATAAAATCTATTAAAGGAAAACTAAGCCCTGGCTGGCGTAGCTCAGTGGATTGAGTGCGGGCTGGGAACCAAAGTGTCCCAGGTTCGATTCCCAGCCAGGGTACATTCCTGGGTTGCAGGCCATAACCCCCAGCAACCGCACATTGATGTTTTTCTCTCTCTCTCTGTATCTCTCTCCCTTCCCTCCCTAAAAATAAATAAAAAAAATAAAATCTTAAAGAAGCAAAAAAAAAAAAAGGAAAACTAAATGTGATGTATATGGGTGTGTATGCTTTTTACAGAGTCGGGCATCCGGGGGAATGGGTGGGGAGGGAGATGCAAAGGAAGAAGAGCAGTTTGGGACCAGGTCCGGCACAAGGACGTGTGAAAGTGGTGGGGAGATGACAGTGCAGTGGGGGTGGACAAATGGGGCACTGACACAGGAAACAGAATGGGGTATGTTAGTTCCCACACAATTTAGAGGTAGACCGGGCACTCTTCCCTGGCAGAATTCCAATCCAACATGGGAAGACGTCCTAGAGTGGTTATGATATGGAGTTCGGCAAGTCTCTGCCTCTTGGCCTATAGAAAATGACATGTGGGATTTGTCCCTTTTGATGGCATGAGGGACATAAACCTGATGTCCATGATCCTTTTTGTGGGGAGGGTCCGGTGGGAGAGACAGAAGGAAATAGAGGCACTCTACACAAGGCTGATACTTTTTCCATCCACTCAGGAGCTTTTGTCCAGGAACTGATGATAGGAATTATCGTATCACTCTCCTTAGTGTGTTTATAAATGGTTGGCTGCTACAGGTACCACTGACTGGTTGAGCAGAATTACTCAACACTCTGACCTCAACAACAGGAGTGTGATGCCACCTAGTATATCATACTTGTTAAAATATAGGATAATATGAATAACCATTAGAAATAATTATTTTTAGGAATCCCAGCTAGTTGCAAAATGTATTTTAATCAATACAAAGTATAGTCAAAATTGCTTCAATATAGCATGTTAATTGAATAAATGTAGGTTATGTCCTAAACAAATGGTATGTATAGTGTATATATATATATGTGTGTTACTGTTTGATTATGAAAACTAAAAATTCTTTGAGTAAATAAATTATTTCCTAGGAATCTGTCCTAAAGAAATAATTAGAGAAGCCTGAACACATGTATACAAATAAACATGCATTAGATGGTTTGTCCATACAAATAGGAAACACTGTAGATACCTAAGATACAAGAGTTCTTAGTTAAGTTATAACTCCAAAAGGATGGATAATTATGAAATCATTAAAAATATGTTTAAAAAAATATTTAGTAAAACTGAAACACCATAGATCTAATTGTGAGAGAAAATTCCTATATAGCATAATAATAAATATATAAATGTATGGGCATACTTGCAAAGAAAACAGTGATTAACATTAAGCCATATGTTTTGTTAAATATATAAATTAAACCAATAAAATATTATTAAAAACAAATTATTATTATTATTATTATTAAAAACTAAAAATTATTATAAAAATTTCACATATATGTTAGGAAAGGAATAATATAAAGACATCAAGGACATATATTTCAGCCCCGTGTGATGTCATGGGGTGGAAGGCGGCAATGATGAGACACTAATGCACACAGATCATCTCATTCACTTAGCAATACCAAGATCGCTGTGCTGTGGTGCACATTCTGATCTTAAAAAAATAATCTGGAAGAAAAGAGATAAATAATTGATTTGTCCCTAATATTATTTATTCCTTATTTCTAAAAAATAAACAATTTTAGGAAAACATTTAATTTTTTTTAAAGATTTTTATTTATTTATTTTTAGAGAGCGAAGGGAGGGAGAGAGAGAGAGAGAGAGAGAGAGAAACATCAATGTGCGGTTGCTGGGGGTTCTGGCCTGCAACCCAGGAATGTACCCTGGCTGGGAATCGAACCTGGGACACTTTGGTTCCCAGCCAGCACTCAATCCACTGAGCTACACCAGCCAGGGCTAGGAAAACATTTAATTTTTGAAAAATGAAATAATTAGTGAGGTAAAGATAATGAAAATTATAAGAATAACCACATATAAGACCATAGTCGGAAAATGGTCCTTTTAGATGTTAAAATAATTTGGTTTTGATTCTTTATTTGAATTGATATCTTTTAGGTTTCCATCACAGGGAGATGTCTTTTCAATAAAAAAATCAGGAAGAAGCGTGCCACCACTTTCTACTTGTTTATTGTTTGTTTGAAACACTTACTGACTGCTGTCACTGCTCTTGGCATTTATATATGTACATGTAACATCGCATGTATGTATACTCATCTCATATCATATTTAATGTAAGCAGTCTCAAAAGATGTGAAATTTAAACATATTTTATTAATCAATAATAGTAAGGTAGCATCTTATTTTTCAATGCTATAGATTTGACAAGTCTAAATTTTCTCTAAAGCATTCAAGGGAAGTATAAATATTCTCAAACTATATCACTTTGATTACTCTTTATTTATTTACAAAACATTTTTCTTCCAAGGGTTAAAAACAGTTTTACAGATTTTTATCCTGCAATTTTCCTCTTAGGAGCTTAAAATTGTTGGTGGTCAAGTAGATGACAATGTAGTTACTCCTTGCTCTCCCAACACATTTACAACAACTTAGCATTGTAAACTGCAGAAATTTTATTTTACATTCTGGCTCAATACATTGCAGTCTCTAGATACTAACTGAGTATCAGAGCATGAAGGAAAAATATAATATAACAAGCATTACTATTATGTCAGGAATTTTTAATGCCAAATTCTTAAATCAAAAGATCCCTAGGAAATCAAGAGCAGACCAGAATGAAAGTAATAATTCTACAGTTTATTATAGGTAATTTTGTCATAAATAATAACTATTAATTTTTCTGAATGATTATGCCTCTAAAGAAAAACTAAAATCACCTACTTGACATTATGCATATTAATATTTAATATTTTAATATTGTTTTTAATATTTTTAATTAGTTGCTTAGATTTTTAGGTATATTTTCAGCAGACAAGAAGGAGAATACAACCATTTATCACTATTAAATGTAAGTGCTCCAATCATTCATCACTCCTTACATTTCTGTGTTTAGATTGCTAAATTCATTCACATGTTTTTTGCAAGACCTATGGTTGGTTTTGGCACATTTTCTTCAATCATGATTTTTCTCAATGTCTGCAAACCATCTGGAAAGCTAGAAAACCCACAGGCTTGTGGGGACTTTTTGGTTTATGAGATTAAGAAAACCTACAGAGAAAAAATTTAAGTCAACTTTGTGAGTCAAAATTTCAACTCCGTGCCAATTTGCTTAATTTTTATTCATTTGCAAACGAACTACCCATTACATATACTGTTCATTCTAATTAGCTAGATGTATAATTGATATAATATACCTAATATATCATAAATGTGCAAATAAAGTAAATTATTGATATAAAATGTAATTTTTAAATTTCTTCATGGACAAATTCCAGGTAATGAACAACTCTATTAGACTCTTCTAACAACATGACATAATCAAATTTGTCCCCTTTCTACTCACACAATTACTTTCTTCTATATTATTAATTAGTTCTGTCCTCAAAAAAAATCTGCCTTTTACCTTTTCTTCTTATTCTCTAAACTGAATCATTGGTTAGGCCCTATCAGCCTTATGTTCAAACATTGAAATAATTGTTGCTTTTCCCCTGCTCACCACCTAATATTAAATATTCATGAAAAAATGATTCACCATTATTATAAAAATGGACTCCTAACTACCTCATGTATTTTGCCTTTGCAAGACATCTGCCCTTTCTAGGTTCCTTTATATCTCGATCTATTTCCTTCCCAACGCTCAGACACCTTTAGTGACCATCAGGAGCCAGACCCACATGCCTGCACGTCTGGCTTTAGCCTGTGTGTATAAAACTAAGCAGCGTGCTTTTGCGACAGCTTAAGACATCCAAAGCAGCACAATAACTTCATTCAGACAATTTGGTGTCCTTTTCCTGGCGCCAGTCAGCCAATACCCACTGCCATGTTTCCTTTCGAGTCACCATGATTCACCCCAGACTTGTCTTGGATTTCCATGTGGGGTTTCTGAAAACATGGGTCTGTACACCAAGCCCTAGATATTACATAAATCTGTCATTTTGGGGTTGACTCAGTTTTAATTGTTTCGGACACTAGGAATTCCCTTGTTTCTATTTATATGGAATGTCCTCCTTCTTATCGTCACATTTCCAAGTCTTCAGGGTGCATCTCAAATGTTCATTGCTGTAATTTCTATGAAGTCTTCTAATATAAAACATCCCTACCTCAGTTTGTGGGAAGGTTTTGCTCTACCTTGGTGAAATGTCCTATGCAACCTAGTGCCTGAAAAAGCTCCATTTATGTATTTCCTTTCATACTTATGTCCACCCTCGTGCATTTAATAAGGGGTAAATCAATGGTGTGGGGGGAAAGTTGAAACCAACATTCTAGAGAAAGTCATAGTTGAGGCAAGAAAAAGACTCATGCCTGAGGAGGTAGAAGATGTGTGGGCGAAACTGAACCCCTGCTCCTCCACAGGGCGGGCTGAGTCATGTTGTTCGATGTGCAGGATGAACTATTGCCAAGCCATACCTGCAATCAATCCAGCCATCCTGCGGTTCCAGAGAATGTGTGTTAATTCAACGGGGGAAATTTACGGAATGTTTAAAATCACCTCAGTCAAACCTGAAGCGTACATATACTGTGCATTAGTGTATTCTCATATGAGTCTGATGTTCAAACATCCTTAAAAAATCTATCTAAATTTTAATTATTAACATTTCACATCCGAATAGACCATTCATATGAAAGGAATCAGGGTTCTATGCTGCATTTTTGTTTTGATAACATTTATTTAAATGCAGCCTTTGACATTTTACTTGAAGATAGAATAAATGCTTCCTTTCATTCAGTAAAAATGATAATCAAGAATAGATTACAACACAATTTTAATTTATTTGGAACATTTTTTAAACACTGTCTCAACTCAAACAACGTGAAACAAAAGGCAAAAAGCAAAAATAATTGGGGCCCTTGTTTCCCTTATCATCTCTTAGGGTCCGTTTGCACAACCAAGTCATTTCTAGAAAACAAGTACAGTGAACACTCAGGGCATGCGCTCTTTTAGGGTTTCCACAGAGACCTTCCGAAGCTGCGTAGTGGGGATGTGTTACCAAAAAGTAAGTGAAAATCAATACCTAGGTCATTAGTCTTGGGTAACTAGGGTTGTTGTAGATGAATATTCGTGCCCCCTGAAATTTCATATGTTGGAATCGCAATCCCCAATATGATGGTATTAGGAGGGGGGACCATGGAGAGGGAATGAGGTCATAAAGATAAAACCTTCATGGATGGGATTAGCTCCCTTATGGGAGGAGATGAAACAGAAGAGCTTGTTCTTCTCTCTTCCTACTCTCCAACAGGTACAACTGGACGGCCGCCATCCGACAAGCGGAAAGAGGGCCTTCAAGACAGACCATGCTGGTGTCCTGAAATCGGGCTCCCAGTCTCCAGAACTGTGAGAAATAAATGTTTTGTGTTTAAGCCACCCAGGCTATTGTATATTGTTATAGCAGCCCGAGCTGACTAAGACAAGCATATTCATTTCATTTGCCCATTTTTCTATTGAAATCCTTCACTCTGTATTCTTTATTGGTACCAGCTTTTTATATGTGAAACAGAATAAGACTCTCAGCAAGGTATTAAAGAAGCAAATCAAGGTTTTAACAAATCTGTAACCTCTCATTCAGTTTTATGCTTTTACAGTCTGCCAAATGGTGCAGTTTCCTATTTAGCCCACTTCAAAATAGAAGAGCAAAGAGAAAGAGAAGTGAGGCAGAGATGTGATCTCAAATGGCATAATTGAAGTCTGGCAGGGTTACTCTGAATGAAGTAGCTATCTAACTACTGAGTCTCTTGTAAAATGCTTTTGGACTTCCTCAGAGAACAATCTCGACTAGGCATTTGCAACAGCAGTTGCCTTCCATGGATAATGCTACCTTCTGGTCACTCACGACTCTCCACCTAGGTTTATAAATCTAACATTTTCCCCCCAGCGTGGTTCATGCCCAGGGAGCCATCCCCTAGAAGGAATTCTATGGGATTTGATTTACAGCCGCTCAGAGCCAAGTACCTCACAGGGGATATACAACTGACCTCAAGGATTCAGGAATCCTCACTGGAAGTGCTACCCACTCCTGTAAGAGTGCAGTTTTTTTCTTTTTTCTTTTTACTTTCTCACTGTAAACTCCTCTTACATAGAAGTAAATCTGGTACTAACAATCATTACCTTCTTTAAATGCATGAGAAAAGAATTTAAAACATTCTTCTCTAGTTTTGTATTCTTGCATAATAAATTATCCTAAATTTACTAGCATGAAACAATAGCCTTCTTATGTCCCACATTCCGTGGGTCAGGAATTTGGAAAGACTACTGGGAGAATGGTATTTCCCTGCTTCACAGTATCTTACGCCACACAAGCAATGGATTGAATGGCTGGAATGATGGAACTGGAAAGGCACGGGCTACAGAATCCACTTCCAAGATGACTTGTCCATGCACGTGTCTGGCTCCTCCACCTGGTCACTGTAACAGTGAGTACTCAGGGTAGGTGAATTTCTTACCCATTGTTCATGTTTCAAGGCCAAGTATTGCTAGCAAACAAGGCAGAAGCTGGAGGGAGTTTTATGATCTAGCCTTGATCCTCTCCTGTCATCACTCTGCTCTACTCCTTTGACCAACGCAATCAAGAAACTACCCAGAACCCAATACAAGAAATATAAAGGCCCCCCAAAATTGAGGTGTCTGAAGACCATCATACTCCTCAGGTTATTCTGTTGAAGCATGTTTGAATTGGTTTAAAAGAAGGATAATGTTTAAAAGTCTTTTCTTATAATGAGTCATGGGAAGCAATGAGCTAAGACACTTGAACCTGGTTTATTCCCACTGCTTTTGCAAAGTCTGCACTGACATTTTTCTTGACACCTCATTTTGAAAGGGAGCTCGCTCTTGAACCCTATTGTTTTGTTGTGAGCTGCAGCCAAATTTCTGATACGCGAAGAATTCCATTTTAACAACAATTAACAATATATTTTTAAAATTGCTCTTTCTCCACTGTTTCCATCTACAAAATTAATATTTCTTTATTTTTATCTAATGGTCATTTATTCCACTGTGCTCTTGTGTGTATACCAGGTATATTTTACTTGTAAATATTAGGTCTATATGTCATAAAGCAGCAGTCACAGTGCGGGCTCCCCACTGGAATCACCGGGAGGATTATAATCCTATGGTTCAGGCCATACCTACCCCAGGCCATGCAAATTAGAAGCCTGCAGAAAGAACCCTAGCTATAGTATTTTTTAAAGTTTTCCACATATTTTAAATGTGCAGCCAGTATTATGAAGCCTGTCCATTCTCATCACTGTCCTTAGTAATAATCCTCCTGGTTGTATTCTTACATGTCTTCTAACTGAAATTCGGAATCATTCAACTTGCTCAGTTTCAAAAAACAGGTCTGTGGAATGTTGATTGTAATGTTTTAAATATATGGAATATTTTAGAAGAGAACTGTTTACCTTTACAACATTAAGATGTTTCATCTAAAAACATCCTATTTTTCTTAGATCATTTTTGCATTTATTTATGTTATTTTATTGTTTTGAGCCTTTGTTTAGATATTATCTGGTACTTAAGTTTTTTTTCCTAGGCGTTTCAATATTTTTGGATAACATGAATGAAATTTTTCCCACTTATGTTTTTTATTGTTTTTTTGGGCCATATATTTAGATGACAGATTTTTATAAACAATTTTGTAACTGAAAAGAATTGTAAATTTTGTTATACTTGACATTTTACCAATTGTTTTGACTTTTCCTGGTAAAAAGTGCATTATCTATAAATTATAAAGTATTTTACCTTTTTAAAAATACTTACACTTTTTATATTCTTACCTTATTTTATTTTTTCAAAATGAAAAAATAAGAGCTCTTTTTATATTTTATTCAAAAAAATGTTAAGTAACCTTTTCCAAACTCACAAAAAAATTGATCATTTAATATAATATATGTTCTGCTTTTTTAGGGACAGTGAGACTTGGGACTGCCGAAGAAATAGCCATCAGAGGATAGAAGGTATGAGGGCTTGAATAATAAATGATAAATGATAAACTAATGATAAACTCAATGATAAACTAATCAGGGGTGTCCAACCTACAGCCCACAGGCTGCATGTGGCTCAGGATGGCTATGAATGCAGCCCAGTCCAAAATCATCAATTTCCTTAAAATATTATGAGATTTTTTTGTGTGATTACATGTCACAATGTATTTAATGCGTGGTCCAAGACAGCTCTTCTTCTTCCATTGTAGCCCAGAGATGCCAAATGGTTGGACACCCCTGAAATGATGTTGTTAATAAGTTTTTTTAGAAACCTATTACCAGAGCAATTAAGGTATAACACAGATGAGAATGAAACATAAATATTTAGAATGTTTCAGATATATTACTATAAGCCAGCCTTCTTCTGACAGCTGTTATCAAAACAGGTTCCTCTAAATACTAATTTTCAAACTGAGCACATACTAGAAGCACATGAGATCCTACAAATACGTGTATTCCAGAGTCCCAGCCCTAGAATTCTTCATTCACTGGGCATTCCACAGGTGCAGGCCTCACCAGAGCTGTGAGGGGTAAACCGTTGAGAACAGGAGAATTCTTGGCAATTTCTCAATGATTCAGCAATAATTGAATGATGCTTTGCTGTCACACTGAGAATGTGAGCTGTCTTCTAGGTTGCGACTCCCAAAGTTTATTCACGTATTGTCGGTGAAAATCAGGCTCTTCCACAGGATCACGAGAAAAGCGTTCCAAGCACTCATGCACAGGAGACTGTGGTGTGGCAAGATGGTTCATTCAGGTGGAAATTTGCTCCTGGGTTTCCAATATCCCACCTCCCTTTGTCCCACCATGAAAAACATTTAACTGTGTCTTCAGCAAGGCCAAAGCAAAAGCCAATGTCCAGAGTTTCTGCTTCATATTAAAGCTCAGTCTTTTGGAGCCCATGCCATCTGCTGTGGGCCCCTGTAGCTACTAGACCCACATGGTCACGTGCTCCTGGGTGAGACAGTGTGTGAACACACAGGGCAATTGCAGGTCATGAGCAAGAAGTGGGGTGAGAGAGAGCTTCTTTGTTCCCCGGGATTACATTAGGTTGGGTTGGGAGTGAACCAGGTGTTTTTTTCAAAAGAACCACTAAACGTCCAAAACTCTCTTGAGCTCTGATAGGCCCACCCCCTAATTAGACTGACAGGCCTCTGTGGTCATGCTCCTCTCCCTGCACTCCCACCAACAACCCAGTACCAGGGTAGGAAAGGGAGGAGTGTGAATCCCCTGGGTGTAGCAGTGCTGTAATCTCCTGGGGTGAAGCTGTGGTTTTCTGGGGAAGCAAACAGGCTCATGCTCCCCAGTGTATTGAGCTTGATGTCTAATTCCCTTTGCTCCTCCTTTTTATTAGTAATTAGTTTACCTACAGTAATATATACACAAAACCCACTCATATATATTCACACACTTACTTCCTTTTCTTTCTCTCAATTAAATAAAGCCATAATTGATATTTAATTACATGGAAATTTACAATGAAGGCATATAGAAGCTATAGTTGGAGACATAGTAAAGAAGATAGTATTAATTTAAAGAAAACATGGTTGGCAAATAACCATTACCAAAATTTGCATGTATACATAATATGCACGTTAACTCCATTGTCATTAATAGAAGAACTTCTTAGTTTTTCATTTACAAAGTATTCCTAGATCAAAGATCTAATTTAAAAGTGTTCACTCACAGGGAAGTGTGCTTATCTATGAATCTAAATAGACAGTCTGAATTGAGCAATGACATGCAATGCGGGAAGAGGAGAGAGTGCACTGAAGTTTATTTTCATTGAAAGATGACTATCAGGGCCTTGGCTGGTGTGGTTTACTTGGTTGGAGCATCATCCTGTAACCAAAAGGTCTCAGGTTCAATTCCTGGTGAGAGCACACGCCTGGGTTGGCGGTTAGATATTCAGGTTGGGGTGAATGTGAGAGGCAACCCATCTTCCTCTCCTCCCTTCCTTTCTCTCTAAAAGCAATGACAAACTATCCTAAGTGACAATTTTTAAAAATTTAAGAAAAAAAGGAAAGATGATTATCAGATTCCAAATTAAAATGTATATTCTCCAATCTACTACTGTTTTCACATGTCTTTTCCTTAACTGTTGTGTAGTATCACCTGCTTCCCACTTAGCTAAAAATGACCTCAAAATATGTCACAGCTGTGTTAGAACTGCTAGTGAAAAATACACTTACATTTTATCTACTTTTAACTCTGATATATGCTGCGACTGAAGTAGAGCTTACAAATATTTTGGGAGACAGCCTTCATGTTTCACATCTTGAGCAGATATGTATGACATTTTATTTCTTGATATTTATCAACTGTTTTGTATTATGGGTCATCTAACATCACATTTAGGAACTAAAGGATTGGTAGATGAGTTACACTGGCATCCCTGAAAAAAGAAAAGTCAAAATTTCAACTTGGTGCACATGAACTTCAACAGCAGAACGTCCATTCACTTAGCACACCTTCCAGTTGATACTGTCAAAAAGCTTCAGAGCACCTGGCTTCACTCTCTTCAACAGGAGGCCCTTCCTGAATTCCTACCACAGCTTGTGACTAGTACTTCATTCTGGCAGCGATATTCATGATGGGTAAAAACATTCAAACTAAATCTCTAATAAATATTGCCTCGGACCTCATTTTGCTTTAATCCTAATGAGTACCACTCAAAGTCTTGCTAAAGGAAAGAAGACAGTTTTATTTTTGAGCACCATGATTGCTACAAAACAGAGATGTGTAATATGTACATATTGGGTGAATACATACATGTATGTATTATTGAATTGGACAAAAACATCTACATAATCACACTTATATTCCTTTTTGGCTTTTTCCAACAAGGAGAATATGGGAGAATAAGCAGAATTTTATAGGGAATATATATGTACAATGAACTAAACCACAATTATACATGTTCAATGATATTACACATGTTTAAATGATCCATATTTAAAATCAAATGTAAATAAGTAGTATGGATGTAAATATACTAACAATTTTTAAATGGCATTTTAAAGTACTTCAGATACATTTCATTTACAGTTTGGATAAAATCACTTTAAAATTTTTCATTTTCTCTTCTGGTTTTTTTCTGTCAAAGAATCTTGTGTTGAATTACTTTTTTCATTTATGTACAGAAAATAAAAAAACATAACTGTAAAGGAGAGATTGATTTCTTAATGCCATATATTGTTTTATAATGTTATTTTCCTCCACCAAAATTAAACTATCCTCTCTTGCTCATAAAAAATAAAGAAGAGTGGGAGGACTGAAGGGATTGAGCATAAAAGAAAAAAATAGAAAAAACTCACTCATGGGCACAAACAACAGTGAGGAGATTGCCAGGGGGAGGGGGTGGGGAGAGGTGATGAAGAGTGTATGGGGGATAAATGGTGGTGGACGGAGACTTGACTTGGGGCAGTGAACACACAGTACAGTGAACAGGTGATGTGTTGTAGACTTGTGCACCTGAACCCTTTATAGTGTGTTAATTGGGGACACCCCAATAAACTCAGTAAAAAGAAAAATAAATGAATGGGAATCTCACCTAAAAATGAAAAATTAAATAAACAAGAAAACACTCAAATTCCACTTCTGAAATTCTGATTATTTTATTAATATAAATGAAAAAGTAGCTTTGTAAATATGCGTTCTGCTGTTGGATTTAACATGTATCTACTTAAAAACTCTTTTTGATTTTTTAGTACACTGACATAAGCTTTATTTACAAACTCAAAATTTGGAATCACTCAGCTGCTTAGCATGCCCTGTTTGTACACTTTTGCTGTGTGTGCACGTGTATACCTGCGTATGTGTGCGTGAATCATCAGTAACACCGTATCCTTTATTTTGTGCATGTTTTAATCTTATAAAATTAATTATGCAGTTTGCATTTTCAGTCAATATTGCTTTCCATCCTCAACTTTTGGAAATACTCATACACATGAATATGGATTATTCATTTTAACAACTGTAGCTTATTACCTTATATGATGAGGTAATATTTTGGAGATGTGTCCTGGTGCGTATATACAGAAATTCCCCTGTGGCACACATCCACAGTCTGAATTCTAAACAATTTCATCTTCCCTAAGCATTGATGAATGGTTATTCCATGTAGCGGTACAAATTCACATCCCCACTCCATGTTTCCAAGTTCCTTTCTTCCTGTGTCCTCTCAATCTGTGATAATAGCAGATGGCAGCAATTTAAAAAATAAAGCAGATTAATATATCATAATGACTTGGGAAGATGGCCAGGATATACTTTATTTGGGGCGGGGTGGGGAGGAACAAGTAAAGAGCAAATGACAAATCCAAATTTGCAATATGAGATATTTTTTCTCAAAATATATAATAAACATGTGTAGTAACAAACTGAAAAGTTGAAGCTGATGCAAATCAAATGACTAGAATAAATTAGAATCATGACCTCGGGAGCATGAACTGCAAGTGCAAGACTGAAAGACCAAGCTTGACTTGTGATGCTTCGTGTTACTTGAATTATGTAACCAATAAATAATACTTATTAATTAGTTACAAAGTGGTTTTTAGTTTTTAAAAAAATTATTTATTTATTTTTCAAGAGAAAAAAAGGGAGGGAGAAAGTGAGGGAAAGAAACATCAATGCAAAAGAGAAACATTGATTTGTTGCCTCTGGTACACGCCTTGACTGGGGATCGAACCCATGACCTTTCGCATTGTGAGACCATGACCAACCAACTGAGCCACATTGGTCAGAGCTGTTATAAAGCAATCTGTTTTTGCCAGTTAAAGAGTAAAGAAAACAAAACACAAAGAATGTTCTAATATCCTTGTAAGTAAAATATACCCAGGGGCTGCCTCATTCATTTCCAGAGTAACCATGCCTCTAAAGAGATCAGCGAGGGTCTCCCGGTCTGCCATGCATAGTTGTGCCTCCGTGTACAGTTGTGCACCGCACAGTTCTAGTGATGCTGCCCATGTAAGCACCTCTGAATGGCACGTCCTAGAGTTGTGTCTTGCAGGGCACGACCAGACCAGCAGTGACTGACAATTCTTTGTTGATATTAAATTGATGACAGCATGCAGTATAAAATATTTTTAACCTGTAAGAAGTTATACTTATTGTTATTGCTTTTTTTATGGAGAGAGGACGGGAGAGAGAAAAACATCTATTTGTTGTTCCACTTTTATATGCACTCATTGGTCATTTCTCGTATGTGCCCTGACCAGGGATCAAACCTGCAGCCTTGGTGTGTCGGGACAACACTCCAATCAGCTGAGCTACCCGGCCAGGAGTATATAACTTTCTTGTAGGGAAAATCATTATCAAAAACATAAAAAATAAAACTCCCATTAAAGTGAATTTCTAAAAAGAAAACTCAATTCCCGCAATATATTAGTTTTTAAATCTATCGTCATCGTTTCTGTGGTAATGGATTCACAATATCAGTTTGTGTTTGCACTTTAATATACATATTTATATACATATATTTACATATATTCAATGCATAATCAATGTTAGTACTCATCAGTTTTTTACATTTAAAAGTTGTTCCAAATAAAATATAGATAACATATATATACATATCAACATATATAATTCATAAATATATGTTTATTCATTATTAGTAGTTTTTAATCGACTTTGTGATTTTAGAATTTTAAACAATTACAGCTGCCTTAATCGCTTACAGTGTGTAAAACACTGACCTACTTACCTGTGCAGTAATGCACATTTACCTCACATCTGAGAGAACATTTTTGAAAAGTTTACTGAAGGAAAGCTTGAGCTGGACCTGACGGTCCCCTGAAAGTGGCATTTGACAATGAGGAAAAAGAAGGGGGGTTGACGGTGATGTAAAACCTAATCTTATCACAAAGAAGGGAGTGGGTCTTAAATTTGACATCAAGGGGATTTGGTGTTATGAGGAAAGGAAGTCACAACCACAGATGTGACACTGGAGTGATAAAGCGTGGGAAAAGGAAGTGCTGTCCTCGGAGTCCTGCAAAGGATTGTTTCAGTGGGCCATGAAATCAGGATTGGCCCCTCACAGAAGAGTGCCCATTGCTGCCTGCCCCTCTCTGATTTTGTCATGACTCTCCCTTGGTATTTTTTTCCATCACTAAATTTCAAACCATACACATATGCCTGCATGTGACACCCTTACAGTCTTCTGAGTAAACGCAGATTCCCACGAGAAGTAACTAGAAAGAATGAAAAAGCAAAGCATAGCCAATGCCTTCCTAAGACCAGTTGCCTGCTTTTTGTTAAACCCGCCCAGATTACTCCTAGGTCCTGGGAAGAAGGAGTGGAGCTTATTTTCATGGCTAGGGTGCATTCTAGTGAGTGTGCATCACATGTTGCTTCTTGATTAAGAATGGTTACAGTCCTTTGGAAAAAATGATCCTGAAGTTGACCACACAGTTCACTTGGCTTTCTGATTGCTCCTGGCTTGGCTTGCATGCTGTGTACTAGTCCAATTTCCTTTCATCCAGGCCAATTTATCTTTCTGTAACATCACAATAAATGGCTCTTTGCTAAAGTCTCCAAAGTGATGTGCTAAAGTGTTTTCATTTTCTGCTTTTCTACCATAATTAATTTAGAGCAAAGTGAATTATGTTTACATCATACATTACATTTCTCATGCATTATCTCCATATTACTAAGAAAAGGGATTAAGTCAATTTTAGTTGATCTTGTAGATATTACCATCATTTCTAAGTCTTTGAAGCTCATGACAGATTACTAATTGAATAATATTTCATAAATTAAATTATATCACTTCAATTCAAATTTTGCTCCCCCAATTTTGCTATTTGCTTTTGGTATTATTGAATTTTGCTAATTTTTAATTATTTTTTAAAGCTAGTAGATTTAGTTAGGGAAATCCTTAAAGAACATTTTTTCTATATTTATTAATGTTACATGTTACATAATTCTATGTTGTTATCCAAAATATATTCCTGAACACATTTCTTAATATTGTTGGAAATACTAAGTTTCCACAGTGCTTGTCCTGTGGAAAATGTCTCCTGGGAAGCTTTAATTGTTTTCAGAAGTCTTCCAGAGATTTGCAAACTCAAAGAAAAATCTTGCAAACTCAAAGAAATTTCTGCCCTGATCTGAAATAAATAATGTTGGTCCCTTCATAATAAGTCATATGTAGAAAGTACATAATAACTCATGTAGAAAGTACACAAAGTGATTCACTGTACTTTACCAGTGAATCAAAATGAAAACAAATTGGATTATCACTCGGTGCCAGTCATCATTAGCTGCACCTGTCTTTCCACACCATTATCTAATGTGTACTATCTTTTCTCTACATTGCCCAGGGCAGCGAATATCAAATATTTGATTCAGAATTCCATATGGGCTTTCTAAATACATATGTTCTGGCCCACTCAGAAATGCTAAATCAGTAGCTCCAGGGTATGGTTTGGAAATACGTCATCATTTGGATGAGTATTATGGCTGATTTTAATGCAAATTTTCTGCAGATTACACATAAAGATACACTGACAAAGGACAGCATGTTTTGCTATACTTCTTAGATGGAAGTATTACATATATTTTTTCCACTTACCTCCCCATGAAACACAAGCTTTATGGGGATGTGAGGGGAGAGAAGTTTTATTCCTGTTTGCTGCTTTATCCTCAAAACCTACGGCCTGGTCTATTTCAGGTGCTTAAATAAATCATTGTTGAAGAAAAGAATCATGTGAATAACCAAAAAAAAAAAAAAACAAACTACTTCTGTTTCTCTGCTGTTGACAAGAGCTTGGGACTGGGTCTTATTTGTATGAATCCCACAAAGCACAGTAACTTATTTGTAGAAAAATCTCCCAAAACAATTAGTTGATTTATTAATGTGCATTGTCTAAGCAATCTACCATTAGTATCGTGAGAATTCTGTGGTATGCTTTAAAATAATTTTCTGTAGTTCAGAGGATCTTGAATAGTTTTCCATGGGAAACAGACACCAAACTTGTTCTCCTCATGCATACACTTCATTCATAGAATCTACGAGAAGGTAGATCATGTAAGATACAGTAAAAGACTGGGTTGACAAGGCCTTGTCAATGGCTTATGTAGAAGGGCTATGAGCTCTTCCTGCTGTGCGTGTGCAGACAACCCACCCGAGAGAGGCGGAAGGAAGCAGACCAGCATGTGAGTTGAGACTCTAAACTCTCCGTGCATGCTGTAGTGTCCCATCAGATTTACTTAAAAACATGTATTCAAAGCCAAAATTATTAAGAGTTTTTCGGAGGATATTTGATAGCTACAGAGCATTAAACCCCAAGGATGGGGCTTTTGTTATCACCAACATCTCTGTGCCAGCCGTGGTCCTACACTCTGAGTGTCAAGGTTTCCTACATTTTATTTTGTGTTCCAAAGGGTGTCTCTTAACCATTCAGAGAAATATTTCTGCACAGGGTAGTTTTGTGTAGTATCAACATCTACCATTTGTGGATAAGCCACATGTCATAAGCAGGCAGCTTGATGCTTATCTGTTGATGTGAGGTCTATAACCCACAGTGAGCAGATGAACAGTGGATGTGGGTGTTTTAGGTTTTAGGTTTTCTTGAAAGGAGGCAAATGGCCCGTAGACACTGACTGAGCTGTCCAGGTGTTAACTAGGCTGCTGAAGAGCTGCTGGCAATTGAGCAAGAAGGTAACCCGTAGTCTCCTCACACTGAACTCCTTCTTCTCATAACCTTTACCTCCTGCAAGGTCATTTGTCAGCCTTCCTCCCCGGGGACAGGAGCCACTGGATTGTCTCATTCCTCCTCTCTTCTATTTTCAGGTCTGCTTGACACGATAGATTTTGTGCCCTGTTCTCCTCTGCTCTTTCATAATGACTTCAGAAGCCTGTTTCAGACATAATGAAAACATTTAACAGTTACTTTTATCTTGTTGTTCTTCTCATGAAAATTCTACAGCTCCTTGAGGCAGTATGGTTTCCTCTGAATGACCGGAGAAAAGATATCTGTAAGGTGGTTGGGAAAACAGGCAATGGTCAATATACCAAGGTGCAATCATGTAAACACGTAGGGAATGTGGACAATGTTCTCCAAAAAGTCTTTGTCATCCCAAGCATCAATAGCCACTCTTGACCAAAGTCTGTTTGCTTCTGTGGGACACACGTTAGGTGGACTTTCAAGATGATCATAATGTTGGAGCCTGTTCTTAGAAAAGGGCTCTGAAATATATGAAGAGATGCTCAAACTAAGTCATATGAGGATAAATAGAAATTAAAACTATATCATTTTCACCTGTCAGATGCAACAATGCAAAAATTTGACACCAGACATTGTTGGGAGATTGTTGTTTTTATCATGGATTTTTGTGAGTCAAGGCCCAGATTATATTCATACGTAAGCAATCATTTGACATATATCTAAGGTTCCCCTTTAACATTTATTGTCTTTGCTTGAAGTGCTTTTATATCTCTGATACAGACATTGGCCAGCAGTGTCCGCAGCATTGTGGATGAGAAGAGACAAATTCACATGGGCCACCGAAGTCCTGCGGAGGAAAAGGGGTGGCATGGCCACTCTTTCCAGGGGACAGTACTTTGGAGCACCTTAGCCACTCTTGAGAGTGAAGAGTGCCCGGACCCTTGCCTTGACAAGCTTTTATTGGGTTTAATTTGCATAGAAATACAGGGTGAATACATAAAGCTCATCAGTCATTGTCAGGCAGAAATGATTAAACAATAGATAACATTCAAAGAACTCTAAGGGCTTATTCTGAGTCCTGGTCAGATAGATAAAGGGCCATAAAACTTTGGAGAACAAACTCATTTTATTCTTGGGCCCTTATTATTTAAACTGACGGTATTAGCAGAGTAGGTTTCATAGGGTTGTATGCATTTTTTTCTTAGGCCTTATCACCCTGGGGAACCTTCCCTTTCCAGCATAGGACTGCACCCATCTTCATCATTGTTTCAGGCTTAAGGCATTGTTTTAGGCTTAAGTCGGGCAGGGAAAGTAAGGCAGCCAAGAGATTAGGAGACTTCTCATAGACAGAATGAGGACTCAGGTTATATCAAATCCAAGGAGTGAGGGTCCATCACCTCCTTTTTCTATACACTCCCAAGTCCTTCCTTGGCGGGGGGGGGGGGGGGGGCCCTTCACGACCATGCCTGTCTTAGGTAGTCCCTTCTTTGAGGAAACTTACCCATCATTGGCTAACCAGTCATCCTCCCAAGGCCAAGCAGGGTGAGGTGAAAGGGGGCAGAGGTGGTGCCCTTACAAGGATGATAAGCTTTGTCTCCTAAGTGGCTTATGGTCCCAACGTTTTTTTTACTCAGCCTTAACCATGAGGGATTACAGCTTCTGAAACCAGGCAGGGCAGTTCCCAACACCTCACACTCGCTGTCACTGGATATTCTGGCTCATTCCCCACCAGGGGGCAGCAGCTGGGCCTGCAGACCCCTCGGCTCCCACTCAGTCACCTTCAGCATCTCTGAGTGTTGGCCAGGACCAGCGTGCTTCCTAGAAGCAATGGCCGTGTGTACACTGTTTCAGCAGTTCCCACAATTACATATGGTCAAATTCCTGTTTTAAAAATCTCATGTTCTCTATCGTTCCTAAGAGTTCTGTGTTTCTAATACAGCCTTAGAATAACCTTTGAATAACCATCTTATTCACTAGCCAACTCAATTCAGAGCCCACCAAAACAGTCCAAGAGAAATGAACTATGAAACAGAGGTAAAGGTCTTGGGGAAAACATAGATTTTACATAATAATATATAAAGTATATAATACAGTAAAAATTGTACAACTTGGCTAAAGTTACCTCATGCCAATGATAATGCAGATTTCACTAGCAAGTATTATATTTCTCCATGATTTTGCAGCTTCCATTTTGGCCATCTTTCATCTCTTTTAAAAATTTCTCCAAATGTTTCATCTCTTTAATATTACATTTCAATTTGTTTCCTATAATATTCTTTCTTCTCTTTTAATGAATTTGTATTTCAGAGACTATACCAATGATATTTTTGAACCCACTATCCCTTCTGTAAATTGTTTCTGTCTTTTCTTCCTTGCCTTTTCCACAATACCTTTTACCATGTCTGGTTTTAAGCTTGATTATTTTAAGAAATGGGTAGATTAGATGATACTTGTCCAGATAAAATACATAATACTTTAACCCTTCATTCATCTATCCATTTTCTTATCCACCCAACTTGGAGGTCAACCACAGGCCACTCACTGTATAAACACAGGGGACACAGGAGTGGAGAGTTCTAGAGGGCTCCCATTCCCACAGAGCTGAAAATGTATTTGGTAAAAAACATGAAATAAATAAACAGGACATTTTAGGTGTGACAATGTTCTGGGAGAAATAAATATGGTGATCTGAAGAAATATAACTAAATGATGGAGTGGTCAAGGAAAGTGTCTCCGTAGAGGTGACATTGAAAATGAGACAAAGAGTAACATGGTGACATGCAAGTAGTCTGTGAAAGAGGTTTCGGTGAGACAGAGCGGCAAGGAGATGTGCTGCCCGTGGCCACGCAGTAGATGGAGAAGTGGGCACAGGTAACTGCACATGGTTTTCTTCTTCATCTTTACATTTCTTCCATTGTTTTAGATTGCTTCACAAATAAAACTGATTGTTAAATATGCTGAGGAAACGTGAAAATATAAGACTCTCTCCCTGGCTCACTTTAGTAAGACTTACCTTACAGAGTTTCATTCAAACAGCTAATTTTAAATAATCTTCAACTATAATAGAGAGGTGAATGGAAGGAGGATGATGGGAGACACTGGGAGTGTTACCCAGGTCTCCCCACATAAAACATGAACCAAGGAAGTGGAGGTATCTTTCAAATCAGTCTTGAAGATAGCTCACATCATTCTAGCCATTTTAAGTAGAGACAGATCTGATACGAAACTCTAGGTGCTCACCAAATTGTTGGAAGGACTACAGGTTCAAATTTGAGAATGAGTTTCCAGGAATAATTCCCACAATATTGGTGACATTTCTGAGGTAGCAACCAATGGTCTGTCCCACATTCAGAAAAGTGAGGAATCCAGAGACGGTGGCTCTGATTCATGATTGCAAGAGGTGAGGATGGAGGAGGAGGGGAGGGAGGAGCTCGTGATGAAAGGCAACATGAGGAGTTTTCCTGATGATGAACTGTTCTGTATTTTGATCACATTAATGTCAATATACTAGTAGCGATGCTGTATTATAGTTTAAAAAAATGCTATCTTTGGGGAAACTGAATATTTTGGATCTCTCTGTGCTATTTCTTACAATTGAATATGAATCTACGATTACCTCAGAATAAAATGTTTAACAAAAAGTAATACAGTCTTACATGAAAAGTGTGACATGATATGGTGGTGGACAATACATTGTAGCTTAAAGTCATGGACAAAATAGACAAAGCTTACAGAGATTTTGAAATTTACCATTAGGGTACCACTGTGTCAGAGGAGTCTGCTATACTATGCATGTATATTTCCATTTTAAAGATAGGTAAGACCTTGATATTTTCATCATTTTTCTTATAGTTAGGCCATTAAATTATGTTTCTTTGGATCACATTTGAATGTAACATAAGAGATATTTTTCTGTTTTAAATCTGACTGCACCAGCTAAAGGTTAAAATACTCCAGCCAGGTTAAGGATAGAGATGATTTTCTCATAATCCCATGTGATGTAGTTTTTAACTTACGTCAACACTTTGTTTCACCGTCACTGCTTTATCACAATAAAATAGGTGGGTATAGACTCCGGACCAGGGGTACCGCTGGGTTGTGCTGCTTCGATGCAGAAGGGGCTGCATCCCAAGTATTATGAAATGTCAGGTTTCTTTAAGTGACAATATTTATGGAAATTACAATGGATTTTACTGAATGAAAAACTTTGAAGAGTGCACATGAACTTTTTAAGCAGTGTGTGTGCTTCTACACTGAGACCATAGGGCATCGTTAATGAATAATTTTAAATGAAGACCATTTTTAGGAGAAATTTTATTTAGTGCAATTGAGAACTCTGAAGTGCTATGCTTAATATGGAAATATCTTCTCCAAGTTACTTTGGGTTCAAATGTGACAATGGTTCCTGCAAGTGTGTAACTTACTTTAAATAATATTGAATGAAAGTACATATTTTTTCTGTCTTACTCCAGAAAATTGAACCTATTGTTATTGTCTTGAGGAACTGAAATATGTAATTGTATTTTCAAAGTGAATTTCAATGAATATTGGTGTTTTAACACAGAAATATTTTTGAATGCAGAAATAAGCATTGAGATAGAGAAACAAAGCTCACCAGCAGTATGTTAACTAACCAAACAGCACAGTTTTTTAAAAAAAGTAACAGTTAAAATAAGGAATATCTATGTCATCTCATTAAGTGATAAGACCTTAACAGAAGTTCAACACATGTGTCATAGCATAATCACAGGTTGTGGGGTCAGAACCCCTCCTTAAACTTAACACAACTGTACACTTGGAGAAAATTACTTAACATCTCTAAACTCGTATTTCTTTTGCTTGTAAGTTTGCAGTACCTCACTCATGTAGCACCTAAAAGATAAAATAACATGTTTAAAACTCTTGCCACTGCCTGACATTGAGTAGGGGCTCAAAAAACACGCAGCACAAGAGTCAAGGCGAGTGCGGCTGCCCCTTCTCTCTATTCAGAGGAAACTGTTTGCCCTCTTGCCCCTCCGGTAGCATAGGGTCAGCTGTTTTATTCATTCTTATTTAGATTCATTCTCGGAATCACTTTTGTTGCTGGTTAAGAAACAGGATCTTTTGGGAAAACCACTGTGAGCTTAGAAGTAAGGAAAGAGGCAAAGAGGCATACGTTAAAAGAAAGGTGTAAAAACACTCAGTGAAATTCAGCATCAAAACCCGAAGGGCATGATTTCCCTTCGCTGCAGTAGCCACGGTGATGCATCACGTGTGCTGGACTCCGTCTCCTGCGTCTCACTGGGTCCAGTCTGTTTGCCGGCACCTGCCAGGCTCCTTGCTGTGTGGTTCGGTTAACAGTTCTCTATAAACAGAGCTTTTAATCCTAAACTCCCTTCTTTCCTGCCAATTAGTGCCAACTCTAGAGCCACACACACACAGTCATCACCAGCTGTTCACGGCACTTTGTCCTTTGCCATCACAAAGACCAACCCTCTGAGCAAATGAGTGCAGGATGTGCCTCAAGAGCCAGCCATTGAAACTTGGGCGGAAACCAAACCCCAGATATGCCAGTTAGGGATTCTTTGTTTTCCAAGAATATACCATCTTGCTCCTTCGTTTTATAAAAGGATTGATTCGTAGGTGAAACTTAGAAGCCATAAAATGTTTTCCTCTGAAAATACGTGGATTTGACACTGAGAGAGAAATGTCAGTTTAATCCTTTCCCGAGTAAGAAGGCACAAGTTCAGAGGGTATGATTTGCTAGTCATTCTGTTTAAAACTAGAGAGTGACCCAGCGACTCATGCTAGGTCCTACCTGCCCAAACTAAGTTCCGAGTGGTCTTGTGAAAGGAAGACTTGGACCCATGTCATTGTGTCACCTGTGGAGTAGTTAACGCAGCCATGCTCGTTCTAACCTGCAGTTTGTACGGGCTCCCCATATTGTGATATACGAAAATATAGCAAACTATACACATAGGTGACATGCCTGATAGCAATGATCAGGGGAAAGGCGACTAGACTTACTTCTAAAGCAGTGCTCATTTCTTTCCCTTGGACACAGTGTATCTAAATTTTTTTAAGATTTTATTTTTATTTATTTTTAGAGAGGGAAGGAGGGAGGGAGAGAGAGAGAGAGAGAGAGAGAGAGAGAGAGAGAGAGAGAGAGAGAGAAACATCGATGTGCGGTTGCTGGGGGCCATGGCCTGCAACCCAGGCATGTGCCCTGACTGGGAATCGAACCTGCTACACTTTGGTTCACAGCCCGCGCTCAATCCACTGAGCTACGCCAGCCAGGGCTTAAATTTGAAAACCCTCTGATGCTGTCAACTGAGCTGCTTAGTTATGTGCATTAACTGGGAAAAAAAGGAATCAACAGTTTGAGACTGGCTGGAAGCAAAAATAGTTTTGAGGATTAAAAGAGAAGTTTTGCTTGAGAGTAAAAATGAGAAAGCAGAAGAGGAGATGAGGGACAAAAAACTGGAACTAGCCATGAAACAAAGTGTTAGTTGGAAGTCACTTTAAACTTTACAACTTGGCAACAAATTTGAGCGGTGACAGCTGCAATTAAGACCACAACTGAGATATTTAAAATGCATATATATATATATATATATACATATATGAGAAATATAGGAGATACACATATTTTAGTAAAACTGCTTAGAGATATATGTTTAACATTTTAATATTGGTATTGTCACCAGTCAACAAAATTAATAAATGTATCACTATATCAACACTGAAAAAAATCAATACTTCTTTTCAAATAAAATAATTTGTTATTTTATCATATAAATATGTTGACAAGAAAAAACAAGAAATGATCATTTTAAAATGCTTTATAATAATTGTATTGTTGAAAAGCCCAATGAACAAATGATTTTTCAAAACCTATGAAAAAAATTCGTGACCTCAAGGTTGAAACAAGTTTTTCACTGATGAATAAATGTTTTTCACCACCACTATCTCACTGCAGAAGGGTTGTATGGTTTAATATATTCCCTTGTTTGTTCAAAGAATGTTTGGGAGATTCTCAACTGGGGTCTGAAAATCTGCTCCCTGGGGGTGAGTTAGGCACCTCTTCCCAGCTACGCCGCTGCGTTTCCTTGGTTCTTACTGATTCTCCTGGGTACGATTTTACTCTGTCCCAGACAGTGTCTGTTTTACGGTGTCTTCATGGCACTATTCTGCCCTGTGCTCCCGGGGGCTCTCAAGTGTTGTGAGGGGTATGTCACATCCTGACTGAACAAATAGGACAAGGCTTGCTTCAGAAACAGAGATGAACAAGGAGCTATGAACCCAGGAGGAAGCACGATGTTGCTCAGACAATATAAATGTATATTAAGTACTACTGGGAGATCATTTTAAGGCATAAAACATGAAGGCTTAACATGCTAAAAATTAGTGGCAACATAATATGCAATAATTTGCAATCCTTTTCTTTAAACACTGTGTTTTTTTAAATGTTGCAAAAGGCAGAGTCATAAACTACTCAATATATGTTGAAGCATCTTAAGAATTTTATTATTTTATGAATTTGTTCCTTGAAAAATGCTAGGTAAATACAAAGGATGTATGAACAAAGAAAAACCATGGCTAGGAGTTCGGTAACAAGGCTTTATTTAAAGAAATTTGTGGATATTCTTTCCAAGATTTTCAGTCAATCCCAGTATCCACATGAATTGGGCATATTCATTTTTTTCCTTTTCTTTTGTTGGTGGTGGCGGTGGTGGTGGTATTTTCAACAGCCTTAATCTGGCATCTGAGATGAGAAAGATATAAATAATGATGGTTGGTAACAAATGAAATATCTGACTGCTGGAATAAATGCTGGTAAGAGCACTTTACCTTTAGAGTTCGGTCTGGAGTGATGATATGTTGGAACGTCTTTTAATTTCAAATCTAAGTCATTGAAGGAGACGCGGGTTGGCGTCAGATTGGCAGGTCTGACCCATGTGAGGCCTCACCGCTGCACTGGGACTTCCTGATCACGTACCTGAAGCCCAGGCAGAAGGGGCAGGGACGAGACACTTCCGAGGGACCCGACTGAGGTCTGAGTCACTCAAATCACATCACTCTTCTGCCTCTGAGGACCGCCAAGCCGCCGTCAAAACTTTTATTAAATTTAGAATATGGTGTATTGGATTCCTCTAAAAAATTCAGTTTTCTAAATTATCTTAGAAAAGATGGGGAAATGGCAATATATATAATAATATAATATAATATAATAGCAAAAAGGCGTTGGCAAATGCACTGCTTTTACACATAAACTGAATCTTTCCAAGGTTTAACTGAACTAAGAAAACTGTTTTGTTTTTGTAACTACTGAAAAAAATATTGAAAAATGTTATCCTTTTTGCAAGACGGCTATTAACCACAGAGGATACTAGACCCTGTTTTACTGTAATAGTGTTAGTACCTGTTGTTACCTACTATTCCTCTTAGAAGCAGGGCACAAAAATCTAGAAATGAAGATTCCATTGTAACATGAGAAAACAGTGTTACGTTACACCTATCCTCTTCCTAAGTGAATACTCTGGTATCCAAGAAGCAAATTAAGTAAATAAAACTGAGGGGAAGCCAGGAGGGGAATTCCACACAAAGCTGATGCCAGCGTTCAGTAGTCATTTAATACACACAGGCGCGCGCACACACCCCTAAAATAATCCCAGCCTGTGGGAGGAAAAGGAATGACAGCTGCAGTGAAAACCGTATCCATCTTAAACCTAAAGTGTCTGAGTTGTTTCTGTCACCAGCCAGTACTATAGCCTTGGCCCTACTTCACTTCTGTGGGCCTTGGGTTCCTCAAATGGGAAGTGAGAAATTCGATCTGTAGGATTCCCTGCATTCCTCCTGGCTGTGCAACCTTGAGCCATCTGACAACGACCCAGAACATACACTGAACGTGGTGCTGGGAAATTAGACTTCATGGCCAAGCACCATCAGGGAGACCTATACTTGGGATGTGAGGGAGGAATATCTTTTCACAACTGTACAAAAGCTTGAAGAACAAAAGTTTGCTATGAATACTAAGAAAGAACTGTTATGTGTTTTCTCAGGGACTGAAGGATTAATTTTTACTTTACAGAACTTCAGCGGTCGCAATGGACTTACCATCTTACTCATGTCACCTTGCTTTAGGAGTAAGCATTAGAATGCCCTCCCAGAACCTGGACTCATGACATTCGTGCAGCTGGCCCACCGATGCATCAAGTCATCGTGGGCAATGAAACCCAGACGGCGTATTCTGTAAGATGATAGGTGTGGACTTGCGTGCAAGTCAGTCTTAGAGTGACTTCGAAATATTTGAAGTGATGTTTATGGTATTGCTGCAAAGACAGTGACTTAATTTCAAATCCCTATGTCACATTGAAATCTTCCATTTCAAAAAAAGAAAAAATATATCAGCTCATGTTCCCGTCCTTTAAGAAATATATCAGTGCATCTCACTAACCTAGAGACTGTAAACAGTTATCGTTTTATATTAGGGGAAGACAGTGTTAATTTAAGAATGATTTTATGCAAATCATTTATTTGAACAAGACTGTTTACTACACACCTGTCTTACTCAACTCAGGTTGCTATAACAAAATACCGTAGGTTGGGTGTTTTGAAAAACAAAAATTTGTTGTCTCAGAGTTCTGGAGGCTGGAAGTCCTAGATCAAGAAGCCAGCTGACTCAGTTCCTGGTGATGACTCTCTTCCTGGTTTGTATAATAGATGCCTTCTTAATGGGTCCTCACATGTTGGGGAGACAGAGAGTGAGCTCCCCATGCTGTCTCTTTGTACCAGGACACATCCTACAGGCTCAGAATCCTCCCTAATAATCTCTCTTTATCTTAATTTTTCCTTTACTCCAAATACAGCCACATGGGAAGTGGAAGCTTCCATGTATGGATTTTTAGGAGACATAATTCATGCTTTCTTATTTGCATACATCACATTAGCAGTTTATCCCTGGCTTGATCTAGAAGCATATTGTAGTCCTACTACCACTTGAAACTCCAAGCTGCTCAATCCCACCTGACACTCAGAGTCTCATGATGTGTGTCTCAGAACTCTCTGCCTGAGAAGAAGAGGGAAACATTCATTTATTGATGCTCGCTCCCCATGGACAAGAGTCTTGCTACAGCATGTCAGCTCTCCTACACATTTGTGATGGACATTGGCTCTGCTGAGTGAGTTCCCATGGGCTTTTCACCAAATAGTGCCAGAAGTGCCCAGGGCAGGGAGACGCAGGCTCACAGAGATGCTGCCAGGGTATGCCTGTGTGGGATGGTTTGGCACAGCAGTAGCTGCAATAGGAAGTGAATGCAAGAATCCCTGAATTGGTGACCAAAAAAAACCCCTTTTACATTCTTCCCATTGAAAGAAAGGGGGTCTATGTCTCCTCTCCTTGAATCTGGGAAGCTTTGTAATAGAATGTAGATGAAGGGAAGCTGTGTCAGTCCAGGCTTGAAGAGACTGGCAGCTACCAGCTGGTTCTGTCTGTTGGGATAACACCCCTGTTGGAATAACTGTCATTCTGGGAGAAGTCCATGTGATGTGGAAAAACCGGATGTAGACAATCTGGTCCACAGCCTCAGCTCGACTCTCAGAGCCCACTCAAAGGGCAGTGAAGGGAGTGTGCCATCCTGGACATCCCGCCTAACTCCAGCTGCCATCTGGTATTAACCACATGAGAGAATCGAAATGAGAATACCCATCTGAGTCCACTCAGCCCACCAGTTGTGAGAGACAAAAATACATCGTTGTCATAAGGCACAAAACAAGAGCACAGAACTGGCGTGCTATTAATAATTTTATGTAACATTTAATATGTCAAAGGTCATTAATAATCATTTTTAAAATTTTTTACTTATAATTAACACTTTATGTTTTATGTTTTCTTATTATATTTGTTGTTGTAGCATATTTTGAGAGAAATGCCAGCATATGCTGAGCTCTTGATGACAGAGATTTT
Organism: Phyllostomus discolor; assembly: GCF_004126475.2. Lineage (NCBI taxonomy): Eukaryota > Metazoa > Chordata > Mammalia > Chiroptera > Phyllostomidae > Phyllostomus > Phyllostomus discolor. Next base: position 12,500,965 of record NC_040904.2, on the reverse strand, counting down.
TGCCTAATTCTTTCTTTCATTTGTGTATCTCATGGCCCTCCCCAATACTGGGACACATTAGACATTTAAGATTCATCACTTAAAATGGAAAAAGTTCCCCAAAATGTATTAGTGTCGAAGCAAAAGCACAGACCACCACGCCACCTAAGAAGGCCATAGAAAATTAAAACCATGACTATCTAAACTTTGTTTATAATAAATTGATGAAATATTTTCTCCTAAATTTTTCTATGATTTGAACTAGTCTTTGTAACTTCCTGATCTTAATCAGTAATTAAAAATCTATTCTGTAAATTACAGACTGTTCCCCAAAACTATTTAATTTGCCCACATTTCTCTAGACGTGACTAAATTAGGGGGCACCCCTATTGCAGACCAGTTTTTATCCAAACTCCCCATAATATGACCATTGTTTTTCTAGTGGCTTAACAAAAAGATTCATTATACAAATACTCATATATTTGTATTATGAAACCCATCTTTGCTTGGAGCCACATTTAACTAGTGTGCGTAGGAAGCTAGGACACGGTCTGCAGAATGGCCTGAGGCGTTGAGTGCAACTTAGAATGGTCCGTTATTGCTTCTTTCCACACTGAGGAAGAAAATATCTGAGATTTTTACCATTTTTCTGGTTGTTGGAGTTTTATGCATAGAAACATTCCTCTGTTTTGTGATATGTTTGTACTCGATTACTATTGAATGCACCTTGTTTTCATTTTAGATTGTGGGATGGCACACCCAGGGACAATCATAATACTTAGCATGTACTGTTGCTGCTTAATGATGTTTCTATGGAATGAAATGAGTACAGTCTTCACACCAAAGTGCTCCATGAAATTATTTCCATTTTAAGGATTAAAGGGATGAAGATACGATATTTTTTAAAGTAAAAAAAAAGTCACATTTTAAGCTGTGTATTATTCTGATGTCAACTAGTTATTTATAGTTCATGGCAAGTTGCACTGTATAATTAGTCTCTCTTCACTGACATTCATGCTAACAATTATTTCTCTATGTACTAATATTTTTCTACTCACTAGTCATTTTTAATTTGTTATTTATTTCTACGTACTAATCATTTTTTACTTACTAAAACACGTGTGAGCTGCAGAATCCAGGTTCGATCACATGCACACACACACACACACACACACATGCTCTGCAGGCACTGACCGTGCAACAGAGGGCGGTTTCCCAGCCCCTTCTCTATTTCTGGTCCTGTGGGCTGACCAAAGGGTCCCTCCCGTCCTGTACAACCCAGGGGCCCCTCCTTGGTGCTTCTCTCCTCTCCAGTGCTTGTCAGGGCGTCGGAAACGATGACTTCTCAGAGCATTTATGCCTCCCGCAGCCAACTTCTGGTAGATGAGTGTGGTGGTCTATTATATAATTATAAAATAAATTTGGAAGATAATTGTCATCGAGTAATTGTTGAATTTTGCATTTTGTACCATCTAATGATGTTTTCCTTTATTTGGTTATTAGACTGGAACTCTCATTTCTCCACAAATATTTTGCTGCAGTATTTTCATCATAGATGTAAAGAAATGATAATAGTCATTAAGAAAAGAAGCTTGGTAGATAGAGATCTAGGCATAAATGAGAATTATGATCATAGTGAGCATTCTAGCAGCCTTTTAGCAAAAGCTTAACACTGTACGTATCTGAGAAATTATCTTTACTCATTATAATATCCGGTACATCATGTTATAATTAAAACTGTGTCATTTTTTCCATTATAAATCACTATTTTAGAGACTCATAAAACAGCTGTAAAATGAGCTCCAGGTTCTACTTGGCATGTGACATATTACCCTAAGAGAACTTGGGTTTTTTTTATTTTATTTTTATTTTTATTTTTTACAAAACCGCCTTTCAGGTCTTTTTAAAAGGAAGCAAAATTCAAGTAGATATTTTTTTTTCAGGTGCCTTTTTTGCACTTCATAAATCAAAACCAGTCTTGCTTGTTAAAACCCAGATCATGCAAGTGCTGATTTAGGAGAAGTAATCATTTGGAGTGCTTCAAATAGCTCCTTTAAAAGTGCCTTGAATAGTTTAAACATTACATGTGGTCACTAAATTTCTTAAGAGTTTTATAAGCCACCTACTAGGAAACCTTTTGCTCCTTCCTTTCCAGATGGTATTAAAGACCTTAATGATGCCAAAGTATAGTGTAAGGCACTTTGCGATTAGAGGTGTGATTCACTATTTCAAAAATTCAGGTTCCATAAGACAGCTCCCTGTGGCAAGTCATGCCAGCCTATTGGTGTAGACTTTCCCACCTGTGCCCAGAAGGCATGCACAGTCTCAACCTGGCTGGTTTGCACTTGCTAAATCCATCTTGTAAACTCCAACCAAATGCGTATTTGGACTGAGACTTTACGGTATTCTAAGTAATATAAAGAAAACGCTTTCCCATGGATGGGCATAGCCCAAATGTGAATTAAGAGCCTGTTGGCCTAGCAAGACTCAACTGCAGAAGCAAATAAAAAATGAATATGTAAAAATCACACTTTAAATAGAGTCAAAAGCTAAGGCATGTTCTGAGTCAACTTTGGTCTCAGTGATATGGAAATCTGTTTTGTTTCAAGTAAAAATCTAATTGACTTTTAGGATGAGAGAACTGATATTTCAGTGGATGCTTTCCTGTGTGAATATCCTTCAAATATGGAGAAAGAATGTGAACGGTGGGCTGAACTCAGGTCCTTATCTGTGTTAATTAATAGCATTCTTTTTGCTAAGGGGATCCTGTTGTTTGGGCCCAGGAAATGCCCCTATTTATTGTGTTCTTCCCCAGTGTGAGGCTCAATGCGAAGTGCTTTTGTTCCTGCTCTCTCACTCGATCCTCATAGCAACCTTGTGGTCGGTATTAATTTGGCCTCCAATGTAAGGGTGAGGAAGTTAGCCCTGGCTGGCATAGCTCAGTGGATTGAGCACAGGCTGAGAACCAAAGTGTCACAGGTTTGATTCCCAGTCAGGGCACTTGCCTGGGTTGCAGGCCATGGCCCCCAGCAACCATACATTGAAGTTTCTCTTTTTCTCTCTTTCTCCCTCCCTTCCCTCTCTAAAATAAATGAACAAAATCTTTAAAAAAATAATAAATAAATAAAGATTTAAAAAAGGTGAGGAAACTGAAGAACAAAGCATGGAAAATAACTTCCAAATTATGCAGAGCTGATACTGAAACTGCCAAATTAGGGCGACCAGATTTGCATCTGAGTCCAAATGAATAACACCTATTCTATGGTAATTGTATGTTTGGTGACAGCTCCCAAAACACCTCCTTACCAGTTGAACTGATGGAAATTCATTAACCTGGTTACTTATTTTTGCTGGGCAAATAGAAATGTCAAATGAAAGTTGGAAATTTTCAACTTCAACACCAAAACAGCTCATGCACAGACAGCACAAACAGATGACAGCGTGAAAAATATCGTTTCAGCCCCCGAGGGCCAATCAGCACCATAATACATTCTGAAAGAATGGAACAGAAAGGGTGTGCCTGCGGTACAGCCTGGTCAGAAATTTTTGACTCTCTTCCTATCTAGAGGTGGATCTATGTCCCCTCAGTCATGATGGTTGTAATATTTCAGCCAATAAAGTGTGGCTGAAGTGACACTATGTGACTTCCAGGGCTGGGCTGTGAAACTCAGTTCTGTCTGATTTACTGGCACCCTTGCTCTTTGATGCTGGGGTCATGATGTAAGAGACCCAAACACCCCAAGGCTGCCAAGCTGGGAAGAAGCCCACAGGGGAAACCACTTTTGATGCCAGAGAGCCAGGTCTTTCCAACAGCCCGGTTAGCACGTGAATGAAAAACCTCCCTATTGTTCTAGCCTCCAGCTGTTTGAGCCACACCCAGGTATCCGAGTCTTTCAAGCAAAGGTCCCAATCATTACAGAGCACAGAAACTCACATCTGGTCTGCCTTGTGTGAATTCCTGACCCATACAATCTATAAGCAAACTAGTTATTTAAATTTAATACCATGTATAGGGTGATTTGTTACACAGCAATAGATCAACAGAGCCGTTAATCAACACTTTATAAATCAAAATTATCCAATGGTTTTTAAAAGATTAAGTTTTGTTTTGGACCAGACATCAAAATATCCATTCATTTTGAACATCAATCTGCTTCAAACTAGCTAGGAAGAAAGGTACACAGAGCAAAAAAAGAAAAAGAGAGAGAAAGGACCCGTAGACACAAATAACAGTGTGGTGATTGCTGGGGGTGGGGAGGTGGAGATGAAAGGAAGTTGGGGGGGGCATAAATGCTAATGAAAAAATACATGAAAATACATTAAAAATAAATATGCATGACAATTTAAGTTAATGATATTGTTGAAATTATTTATGTATGCATTTTTTTTTAGGTTTCTGAACTAAAATGTGTTTTCTCACATGAACTCTGCCTTGGGGCATGTTGAGAGGATAAACACTAATCCATTCAAAATATAACAGCTATTTTTAAATACACTTGAACCAGGAAATACAATATTTTATTGAACAAGGCAACTAAAATATTAAAGATAAACAAACAGGTTTTGAAAAGAATTCACTTTTTTAAATAACCAAAGCAGTATAATATCTATAATTAAAATGAACCCCTATCTGTACATCTGATACAGAGAGATGTGATCAGATCACCGGGGAGGAGGAGGGAGGGGCAGTAGAGCGAGGTTGCCAGAGGCAACGGTAAACAGTCTAGAATGGAATTGGCTGAGCAGCTAAGAAGCCTCCAGAGCACATGGAATTATGGGCCAGAAGATTCAACACAAAAAGAGGGCAGAGACCAGCTCTCTGGCTCTCCCTTTCTTAAGGGTGCCTGGATGACTATGTTGTAGCTGCCTGTGTTTCCCCAAAGGACAGTGTTTTGGACAGATTTTGGTGGTAAACTCTGGGTGCAGCCTAGATCGGGCTGGCCTGGCACAGGGTGGCAGAGTTGCTCTTCTTTGGGTGTTCTAGAGGGGGCGGACTATGAGGCAGAAGCCTGACATTCTTCCAAAATTGTGTAGCTTTTGCATCTTATGTTGTTTTAGTTTATAAACTAATCCTGTATGAATAAGATAATTAAAAACTAATTGGAGCCCTGGCTAGTGTGGCTCAGTGGTTGAGCATCGGCCTATGAACCAAAGGGTCCCTGGTTTGATTCCCAGTCAGGGCACAGGCCTGCGTTGTGGGCCAAGTCCTCAGTAGGGGGCGTGAGAGAGGCAACCACACGTTGATACTTCTCTCCCTCTCTTTCTAAGCCCTGGCTGGTATAGCTCAGTGGATTGAGCATGGGCTGTGAACCAAAGCATCGCAGGTTCGATTCCCAGTCAGGGCACATGCCTGGGTTGCAGGCCAGGTCCCCAGCGTGGGCCACATGAGAGGCAACCACACATTGATATTTCTCTCTCTCTCTTTCTCTCTCCCTTCCCGCCTCTAAAAATAAATAAAATATTTTAAAAAACAAACAAAAAACTATTGGGAGAATGATAGGAGAAGTCAAGTGCTAAACAGTTTAACCTTAGTGGATAGGTTTAAGTGATTAAAGCTGTAACTAAAGAGTTGAGGGGTTTAGCCTTGATTGGCAGGCTTAAATGACTAATACATGTGGAAAGCCATTATTACAAAATTGTGTAGCTTTTGAATAAAGACTCCGTTCCTTTATTACGAAATCTTTGCCTCCAGAATTTTGCCTGGAGGGTGGAGGCGGGCAGTGGGACCCGGCTTGCTGTTCTACAACACAGCCTTCCCAGCAGCCTCTTCTGTTTGATTTTTAAGACCGTTTTTTTCTCTCTCAGTTGTTGCCAAATTTGTTTATTTATTCATTCACTATATGTATTAAGCACTTCTAAAGTGCCAAATCTTTTTAAAATGCTTCCAGTAAGAACATAGAACATGACCTTGAACTTTGGGGAAATAGCCATTATATTGGTAATCCCTGGCCCGTGAACATTATCTTTTCTTATGCGTAACAGTTATCCTGGGGCTCCTATGCCCTCCTATTCAGGAAGGCTTTACAAATCTCCAACAGGGAGCTCTTTCCTTAGTTCCCTATGCATATGCCTCATTCAAAAGATGCTCTTACATAGATTTCCAAAATAGACTTCCAATTCAATTGGCCTCAAAGCTCTCCTATATTAGCTGATGGTCCCATTAACCTAAAAAGCCCAGGGCTTTTGACACAGTAAGTTATCTGAATGACCTGTTTATATACATCTTCTATATTTTATTTGGAAGATAATGGTCAGCCCCCAAAGACCTTTGAGATTAGAGAGAGAGATTGCCATGATCTTGCTACAAGGTTATAAGAGAAGCACCCTTAAGATTATACTCTGCCTCCTAGGAAGACTAGTCACAGAGAGGTTTGGAAGACCTGTCTGTGAGTTCTGTGGAGATCCAGGTTCTCAGTCCTTCTGTGAGTTCCAGCCACCTTACACTAAAGGTTCAACAGAGGCAATACTCTATCACCCTTATTCTCTGCATCAGGCATCCAGAAACCATCCTAGATCAATGGTTTGGGCACAAGAATGTAGAGATATACACCAAGGTTGCAGCTACACGCCTCACTTGATTTAGACACCCTGTTCATACAAGAGTGGCGAGTGCCTTTAAAATACAGGGTCCAGCAGAAGGAACACCTACTTGAGCGTGGTTGATAGGGTAATAAAATGGACGCAATAATTTATAGTTTTAATTTGAACATTTCACCTAAAATATCCTATGTTGCGCTTGAGGATGATATTGTTATGTTACAGAATTACATACTTATGATTTTGTAATAAAAAAAGGGGTGTTTTGTGTGCCAGGCCCTGTATTTTTAGCCAAAACACATAGCTTGAATACTATTTTAAACCATCAATAAGAATTACTGTTTTAAAAATGTTCTACCTACTATACAGCATGGAGTATTAAAGTGGATATGATAGCTGAAGCTTCACAGATGTGGGATTTTTGACCCACATAATAGCAATTGACCATCCTTAAATTGGCAATTTCCCATTAGACAACTGACTACTCTAGCATTAAACTTTAAAGTAATGAGCACTGTGTCTATACCAAAGCATTTTAAAATAAAGCCACGATGATCAGTTCACGCCCAAGGTGGAATCACATATTAACTGGCTTGGGAATCGGCAGGTGGTCCTGGATACAATCCCTGGCTCCACCCCTTCTCCACTACAGAACCTTGGGTGGGTCTCCTGGAATCCCAGCACTTCCGGCTCTTCCTGCACGTTGATCCCGTTCGCTGGTCTACGTTTTACATGGCAATCACTGTGCTTGGTGCTTGGGACAGAGGACTTAGCAAAACTTAGACTGAGCCCCTGCCCTCATGGAGCTACAGTTCTTTGGAACAACTAGATCTTGACTCATAATAACTTTTAAAAAGAAATTACAGCTACGGTAAGTAACATGAAGGTAAAAAGTAAGGCCACAAAATTGAGAACCCTAAAATATTCCAATGGGTCAGGGAAATATTTCTTGGGTAAGTGATATTTGATCCAAAATGTGAAGGTTTGATATCAGTGAACTGTGAATGAGTGCGGAGTAGAGAAGGCTAGGATCCTGTAAATTCAGAGAGGAAGGCAAAGGATATGCTCATTTAAGACTAGAGACTTGAGCGGGAATCTGAACCCATATTTAGTGTCTTATAAGGGATTTTTACTTTTATCCTGAAGGTGCAAAAGAGCCAGAAACGGGTTTTGCAAGAATTGTCATGTGATCATATGATATTTCCCCTGAAAAAGATTACTCAGGCTGTATGCAGAGAGCGCATGGCAAGACTGAAAGAAAAGATAGCGGGGGGAGGGGCGCCTTCTAAGAGGAAATGGCTTAGGCAAAAGATGAGCATGGATGACTCCTGAATCCTTCCAGGGCCATTTGTTCTGCGCCCCGTTCCGCTATAGTGATTGTTTAAAGTTTCTAGTGTCAGTCACATAACTGGAAATGATTCAGTCATAGTTGGTACCTTATAACAAATCATCAGACTGTTTTTGAAAAGGCCAAAAAATATTCTACTTGTGGTTTGGATATAGTTGACTAAAGTGCACATGCAAATTCTTCTGAGAAAAATAATGACAAAAACAATGTCTCAATTAAAACCATTGACTCACTAGTAACAGAATAATAAATACTATATTATGAAGTTATACACCTAGAAGAAACCTTAGGGTCAGTCTATACATCACTTGTTTTACTAAACACTAATATTAAATGATCAGGCCACTATTCTTCTCAGTAAAAGAAAGCTTGGGTTTTAATTATTTACTGTGTAATTACTGGGATTCATTCTGAAATCCTGGGAATGTTACCATGTTCTAAATTTTTAAAAAATTATCTTTAATGACTTTAATATATTTATCTAATTTTCATCTCCTGCCAAAAACACAGGTACAGGAAAATGAACGGAGCAACTTCACGCCAAGTGGTGCTATTTTATGACCGCTTGGACGTGGTGGCTTTCTTGCACGGTCTTTATCACTGAACTTGAACAAACGCGTCTGTTGTGTCCATTTCAACGCACTGTAGATCTATGATGTCTGCCCAGTGCCACATGGGAACACAAGAGGCCCTGTGGTCAGAATCTAACCACTCGATGAGCCTGATTCACAGAAAACATGATCTCCGTCTTGGGTAGCCTGACCCGCTCCATCTGTATCTGGCCCGATAAAGTGTTTCCAGTTGATAGGAAAAAGATTGCTCTTCCAGTCTCTGAGGGTGATGTCACTGTGTGTGCTCCCTGCCAGCATCTCTTATGCTGCAAACTCGGGGGTCAAATAATTATACTAGAGGAGTGAAGAAAGTAAGTATGTTCTGTTAACCGAAGCAAAGGAAGCATCAGTCTGGATTGTCTTAGCTGTGAGTTGTAATGTGTCTGTAGAAAATAAATTGAAATTGTTTAAAAAATTAGATTTAGAGTATTCAGGTCCAAGACATTGAGAACACATCAGACACAGAGCAGACATAAAAGAAGAAAAGCAACAAACTATCGTATTCAGTGAACTTTATATGCAGCTGAATATAGAGACATCTAATGGTTTTCCTTTCTTTGGAGGACGGACTGAATTACTGACAATGTCAGTCATCCCCTAAAGAAGGAATAGACACAGTATTTCCCTGTCTTTACTCTACACAGTTTGAACACATGGGTTCAAACTGATCAATGATGAAAACTGTACTTTATTTTTAGCAAGAGTGTATACATAATATTTGGGAACCAAAGTTAATTAAGGAGACAGACGCTGTTTCAGCCCTCTGCTACTCCTCAGTAACTGACATGTTGGTTTTATTTTTTTCACTCCGTTTTTTTTTTAAACACTTTTTTTTAAAGATTTTATTTATTTATTTTTAGGGAGGGAAGGGAGGGAGATAGAGAGAGAGAGAGAGAAACATCAATGTGCGGTTGCTGGGGGTTATGGCTGGCAACCCAGGAATGTACCCTGGCTGGGAATCGAACCTGGGACACTTTGGTTCCCAGCCCATGCTCAATCCACTGAGCTATGCCAGCCAGGGCTTTTCACTCCGTTTTAAGGCTGTCTTTGAACTTTTAAACTTTGATATCACTTCAAAATATTAAAGATGGAATAGAATGAGTTAGATTAACCATTTGGTGCTTCTTGACCACCTGGAAATATCCCTGGGATATAGATTTTCCTGAGGATCAGTCTCAGGTACAAGCTCAAATACTTTCTGTACAAAGTGTGTGTGTGTACACACACACACACACACACACACATAATAGACCATATATACGCATCTGTATATATACCATGTATATACATATATGTCTCTCTCTCTCTCTCTCTCTCTCTCTATATATATATATATATATATCCTTTTATAAGAAGGATAGAGAACTCTTCTAGCTTTTCTTTCTGTTATTCAAAGGCAGAACAGATTCAGGCTTGATTGCTCCGGAGGTGAGATCAAATGATCAAATCCCAGCTCTTTCTTTTACTGCCTGTTTCATCTCGAACAAGTTTTAAACCCCCAATCTTTAAACTGGGGGGAAAGTAGTCCTTACCTCATAGGAATGTAGGAGGATTAAATGAAGCAATGGTGATAAGGTTTAAAACAGTGTTTGGCTCAGGGTAAGCGCTATTATTCGTCCTTATTTCAATTTAGAAACTTGAGAGCCTATCTCTTGAGGAAACTATTACATATGGTGATGGTTAATTTTATGTGTCAATTTCGCTAAGCCAAGTAGTCAAGTTTTTTGATAAGATACCAGTGTAGATGTTTCTGTGGAAGATATTTTGTAGATGTAGTTACATTTACATCCGTAGACTCTGAGTAAATCAAATTACCCTACAGAATGTGTGTGGGCCTTATCCAAGCAATTGAAGGCCTTAAGAGCAAAAACTGGGGTCCCTGGAGACAGCAACATAGACCTCCTGCCTGATTTCCCAGTAAACGTTTTATTCCCTTGCTTTGTTTCTATCTAAGCTCACTCTGATTTTACCATGAGATTTTGTTTGACCATCTTACTGAAGTAGAAGCTTCTCCACTCCTCTATTCTGCATTTACAAGATTTTCCTTATCACGGATCACAACCTGACATATATATGCATTTTGTTGTTGTTTAGTGTTTGTCTTTCCTAGGACATAAGCCTCAGAAAAACAGAGTTTTATTCCGTTTTGTTCAAAACTAGATCCCTACTGCTTATAGCCAGGCTCAGCATACAGCAACAACTAAGGAAATATATGTAAAATAAAAACATGAACTAATTAATGCTAACCGACAGAACTTCTTGGGAGATCTGAGAAGGAGGACTGCATGATAAAAATTAGGAAAGCTTCAAGGGCTCATTTCCTTCCTACTTTCAGATGCTGGTTTTTGAGGCCTTGATGCTTCGAAACTCCATAGCCTTCTTGGAACCAGAAGTAGAAGTCACACTTATTCCCAGACTATCTTAGTTGCAGCTCACATCATCCTGGGCACGACGAAGGCAGACAGGGTCCTAACATCTGCTGGAATGAGATGAGAAAATATTCAATGGAGCCAAAAGAAGTGAGAGGACACCTCTGTCTGTGAAGATCAGAGAGATTGCCAAAATATTGTCAGTGAGAGATAGAAGAGTTTGGGAAAAAGATACAGAAGCTCTCAGCCCGGTGAATTGAAATAAGACAGAATCTGGGTCCTAAACTGGCTCAGTCTGTCACCAGATTTACAGGTGACTAAATTTCGTAATCTGCCTGGGCCTCAGGTTCCTGCCAAATCGAAACAATACAATGCGTGCCTCAGAGTGGTGCTGAGAAGATCAAATATGGTGTCGACAGAAGGCTCCTGTTGTATGTACTGCTTCTCCTTGTGGTGGCTGTAGCTTATGACCTTACATTCCCAGATGGTGCTGGAGGGCTAGGGGCAGGCACTAAGTTTGCGAGACTCATAGAAGTCGCTGTTTCTTAACAAACAGGAATTGTGTGAAAACAGTGCAGAACCATAGTGGTCATACTCGCCCCTCCTTTCACTTCGTGGGAAGCTGAGTAGGAACATATTATAAACACTCTGTTTAACAAAGACATGATTTGAAACCATGAGGTGGTCTTCTTTGCTTTGAGCATAGACAGTTCTCAGTAGACAAAGGGTTGGGAGGAACAGGAGAGCACTCCTCCTTTTACAGCCAAAGTAAATAATTGCTCTGTTCATGAACTAAATTTCTGACACCAGAAGTGCCAGAAATTTACAAGACAAAAGGCATTGTTATAGTGGTTACACTTCATTGTGTTTATAAACTTAGTTTGCATCTCTCAACGCACCCATCAGTAACCATATTTATAGTAAAAACAAATCATCCTTACAGTTTTGATATGAGAGTAAATATATCATCTGCCGTAAATGTTCAAGAGCATTTTATAAGTATTTATCTTCAGCACTCTGGGATGTTAACTCTTACCTCCTCTGGTGTGTATATTAATGTCACAGCTCTCCTCATCTCTTCCTGACTCTTTTGCAGGCGGAACACTCTAAGACTTTCTCAAAGCTGCTCAGAGAGATTTGCTGGGTCAAATTGTCAGGAAGTCATTGGTTCAAAGGTGCTTGTGAACTTGAAAAAGTTAAAGTTGATATATGAAGATCTTTAGTTGTTTTATTGTATGTAAAGATATCCAACTCCAAAGAACTCATCTGTCCTTTGGAACCGGTTTTTATAAAAATAAGATTGTGTCCAAAATTTTGCTCTCTTGAGTTTGCTATAACTAAATCTGGTAAGCTAAGATGCAAACAGCCATAAATTTTCTTAGAGATTTATGCATAATCCTTTAAACAATTCACAACTTTCCACAGCCTTCCATACAGTAAAAGTTTGATTCCACTAAATATACATTTGTTTTTTCCTATATTCTGAAGAATTTCAGGACTTGGTCAAAATCAGTATCTTGGTTGTTGTTGTTCCACTTAAGTATGCATAGTTTACCTATAGAAGGGTAATTTCAGAATAGTTCAGGTGAAATGCCAACATATTTTGTAAACAGCAAGAACAATCACAGACTTTTTGTAACACATGATAAGATCGGGTCATGGCTTTCTGTTTGTAGGGGATGAGGCCTGTGTCCACTCTCACGGAGTGGTGCGGATCTCTGGAAGATCACCATTCAGTCATTAACTGTGGAGAAATGACAGAGGCTGACACAGAGTTAAAATCTGTAAGATACCTCCACTCCCTTGGAATGAGGTAAACCTATCCAGTCAGTCCTTACAAAGTAAATCTAGCTCACACGAGACACAATATCACAGATTATTTGCAGTATATTTTTATCAGAAAAAAAAAACAAAGAACATGTATTTCATAATGTCTTGGAAAATGTCTTTACTTCAAAAATTTTAAAAATCTAAATAAGATTTACCAAAACCTCTCCTTGCTTATGAGAACTCTGCCTCTGTGCTTCGTTCCTTATCCTCCATCAGTCTCAGCTTCTGCTGGATGCATTTATAGCAGAGAGAAGGTGCATATTTATTCTCAGAGGAAGGTGTACTTATTTTAGAGAACCTTTAAGAAAGACCCTTTAAAGTGATATGAGTATTGTCCTTAAAATTAGATCCATCCAGATCCCTATACCCCAAGTTCTCATGCATCTCACTCTTTAAAACTATTAGTTTAGTAAATCCCTAGAACTGATGGAAGGTCAATATGTACTGGCCTTGAAATGTTTTAAAGCCTGAAAATGTTGACAACCAGATTCTGAAGTCATTGTCTACCATCTCATCTTTATCATTTCCTGCCAGATTAGTTTGGACATAATATTGCAATCCACATGTCTACCTGTCATCCTCTATTGCTACCTTTCTTTCTTCAGTTGATAGCCCAGCTCCAACTATGACTTCTCAGGAGATTTTCAACAAATACAAAGATTTCCATTCATCTTCTATGCTGTTGACTTCTATACTACTCAGTAGTTTTTCCTGTGCCTTGTTTTTATCTATTTTCTGATTCTCCCCTCTGGAGCTTTTTGTACTGCCCATTAAACCCAGTAGCTAACCATTAGTTCAACAGAATAGAGTGTGAGTGGCATAAAAAGTAAAACAGAACTGAAACAGAACACATGGCACATGTGTACTGTGAGGGTGTAAAATGCATTTTCATAGTGGACTCTTCCTGAAAGATGTGAAAGTCAGTACTCTAGTAAAAATTAAATTAAATTTCCTAATTTTACATGTCTATTTTCATGTGGGAAGCTGTTGTTGTTTTATAAGTTTAGCTGCTCCTATTACAGAAGTTATATACATATCTATGTTTTTTTCCTAAATAATTTACCTATGAAATATCCATGATTCCATCAATCTTATTTCAAAATTGACATAAGTAAGAGTGAATGAACATCAATCTGGTCTTTTATTTTTTTTTTTTTTGCTAGCATCCTGAGTTTTTCTAATTCAAGAATGTTTGATTCTTATTATTTATCATTTGGCTAGCCATTATCTTTTCTTCTAGTGAACCCTATAGTATTCAAGACGTGCTTTCTACATGCTTAAATTGTCCCTTTCTGTTGAGTAGGGCTATAACATCTGTGTATCTTGTACATGTTTTTTTAAGCACAGAAAGACTGTTCAGTGTACTGATTAGAAACACAAAACCACACAAGTCAACCTAGCTTTAAAATCGGCTCTTACCACTTCCCAGCTGTATGAACCATGGCAACTTCCTTAACTTTTCTGTACCCTATTTTTCTCACCTGTAAAATGAGGCCAGTAACAATAAGCTTCAGGCATATTAAAAATCAATGAGTTAACAGATGGAGAGTAGTTACCGCAGTGTCCAGTGCACAATACTGAGTAGATTTTAACCATCGTTAGAACTTATTGCACTGATATTTTTCCCTTGAAGGAACCATCTAAATTATGTCTGTAGTACTGAAGAACTGAATTGGGTGACCTACTTAGTTTGCCCGTGTTAAACATTTACCAATAAGAAAAATATTGAATGCCAGTAGACAGTAGAAAGTCACTAATAGATACAAACAACATCACTAAACAAAATGAGTTAGGTGACCCAATAAGAAAAACTCAGTGCATGCATTGAAAGGAAAAAAAAAAAAGCACCAGTAATTATAGTCTTGGGATTAAAGAAAAGATACTAAGAAAGAAAAATAGACAGACTTGAGGACATTGAGAAAACTGCTATGCTCTTGGATTGGATGGCTTACTACTTTCCAAAATAGGTTTAATGCAATTCAAAATGAAATTCATACTTTTAAAAAATAAAATTTAGATAAAGTAATTGGAAAGTGAAAGAGCTTACAATTATTTTTATGTAGGGATGAAACAATTACAACTGCCACATTATGGCTGTATCATAAAAATTACTTGAATGACAATGTTAAATATTAATGAATATATTAAAATTACAATAAATAAAATATTGTGGTATTGAATTTATAGACATGTTGAAAAAAAAGAAATAGTCTAAAAACCTCATAAAGCCAACATAAGAACTTAACAAAATAATGGAACAAACACAACTTGAAGGGGAATAAATTATATTTTAACAAATGGTGTAAAATTCATCAGTTATTCAGGAGAAAATTTTAGAGTTTTTTTTCTATTGTAGACTGTAGAAAGAATTAAGAAATCAAAATAAAATAGCAGTAATTATTCAAATGGAAAGAAAATATTGGTAAATATTTATTCAACCTTTAGATAAAGTACTTTCTTTTTAAAAAACATCTGAAAGTGTTGAATTAATCAAAGGGAAAAATCTGAGAGATTTGCGTGCATAAAAATGTCCAACTATAAAAATATAATTGAAACCACAAAGAAATACCATGATACATTCATGGAATGTTTTAAGATATGGAGGAACCCTTCTTGTGTAGACTGTAAGGAAGTCTAATTGGCACAGCCACTTTGAAAAACATTGTAACACTATCTACTGAAGTTGAAGATATCTGATCTTTAGAACACACCAACTCCACTGAATAACCTCAACAGAAATGTGAGCAAATGTGCACCAAGCCATTGACATAATTTTTCATAGCAACTTCATTCATGATATCAGCTCATAGCAACATAGTATGTCTCAGGAACATCATGTTGAATGAAATCAGTCAACACAGAAGAGTGCTCATGTTATTATGTCATATAGATAATGTCCCGTAACAATTAATAAAAAATATATAGGGTTGGAAGTCAAGATAGTAGGGGAAGTGCTTAGGAGGGGATGCAAGAGACCTGAGGTACTGGCAGAGTTCCAGTGTTCGAACTAGTCACGTCACAGGCTCTAGTTGTCTGGTTGTTGTGTGAGGAAGTGTGGCAGGCATGGAAGTGTATTGCTCAGGTCTTCAAGAGAACACTACACTGTGAGGAGTGTAGTTAATTGACAACCTTCACAATGAAGCCCCACCCCAGCCAATGACTAAGCACAGTGGGATACTAGAATATGGCCATTGTTTTTCCACTGGGGGTTCCTTGAACATGCACTATTTGCTCTGGGGTTTCCCAGCAGCCCACTCAAGACTTTCTCATAGCTCTGCCTAATTCTGAGGCTCTCACTATCCCACCTTCTGTTTTTTCTTCTTCTTCTTCCTCTTCCTCCTCCCCTTCTTCTTCTTCTTCTCTCTCTTTTTTTTTTTTTTTTTTGCCATTAGTCTTTGGCCTGCATGGTGATCTATGATTTCTCCCTGTTTACTCTTGCTCCCTCTCCTTTGTACTTGTACCAGATATAGTCCTGGTAAATCTCTTGTTCTTCTAATACCATCTTGGGGTCTGCTTCTTGGAAGACCTTTATTCACACTGTTGGAAGCAAAAGTGATCGGACAGGTACTTTACAGGTAGTAAGATAGAATGTTTTACAGTTAAATCCCTCCTCTTCCAGCTTGAAAGAACTCACTTTTGCATCACATGTGGGGGTAAAGGAGGTCCATAGAAGAGGACTGACAAATTTCTATAAAATTTGCTGAAACAGCACCTTGGGAAGATGAGCCCGGGGACAGCACGCGCCTGGCTGATGCGACGATTCGGACATGTCAAAGGTACAGAGAGTAGGTTGCATTGACACCCCACAGAGGAATAGTGAGGAACTGAGGAGAGTTCGACCCTTAAATGCAAAGCGTGACATCCAGAGAGCATCTTTGGTGAGGTGCAGAGAGGCCCGTCTCCAGAAGTGGGAGAACACGCACTGAGGATCCGCACCTGTAAACAGAGTTGCAGAATTCCAGAAAGTACTAATTACCTACCTCAACTCTCAGGTGCTGAGGCCAGAGCCCAGGTTCGAAGAACCTGAGACCCTGAAATGCACAATAGGAACGTTGGGAGACGCTCCAGTGGACTGTGGTTCTGGAGATCTCCCTACACTCCCAGATCCTGCAGAGGTCACCTACAGCTTCAACACCACAGACGGTATTGTCAACCTTCCAGTAAAGACTCTGCAAATTCAGCACTAATGAATAATTAATGAGAACTTTTGTGTAAATTAGATCAAATGTCAAGAGAGAGAAAATCCATTTGACTAGAGGCAGGGGGTCGGATTGGAGATGGTGGGTTGGAGCAGGCAGACACATTAAAAAATGTCTACTACATCATTTAAAGGAGGACTGTTGATATACTAGAGGCAGAGTCACACACACTGAGGAGCAATTCCATCCTTGGTTTGCCATATGCCCAGTAGGAGCACAAGCACGGAGAGAAAGTTGGGAAGATGCTTCTGAAAAACTGTAACATTTTATTTGACCATTAACAACTTATATGATTGCAGCTGTCCACCAATAGAAAAATGAAAAATTAAGTCGCAAGGAAATTAGTGACCAACTGTGAAGATTCACCACGCCTTTAAAGAAAGGTCGAATCATCTACCTTGACAAATGTATCACATAGGAGATGGGAAAGTCAACAATGCAGGCTGAGAATACATTGTCTGCAAAATGGCAAGTCACAAAGCAAGAGAGATGGAGGCATTGTGTCACGTGTAGTCACTTTGCAGTCATGTATCTAATGGTACACACCACCAAGAGAAGCAGTAGTCTTGTGTAGTTTTTCCTCCCAACCATTACTTGCTTAAAAACTAGTTACTATATGTACCTTAGTCTTTATATCCTGTAAGAGGAGACATATATACTTTGATAAGATGGAACATGCAAACAAAAATGTTGGTGTTTGAACTCGGGGCAAAGGAGTCTCCCTTGTCAGCCAGGGGCGAGGACGGATTGTTCAGCTCGAGTGCGTGATGACACGGGGACAGCATTTGGCCTCCGTGTGTGTTTTGAGTGTCTTCACTTGATTAATTACAACACACGAAGCACATCTACAATCACATGATAAACAAATCACTGGGTGTTCTTTTTTGTTTCTCCATTTTTTACAAGCTGTCCTCAGCGTCGGCACTTCTGTTAGCTCGGTCCCTGCGTGGTTGCCCTGAAGCCGTATTTACATGAGAGCTGACATAAAGAAGTGGTAAAGAGCAAGGGCGTGACTAAGTGGTCTTGTGGACTATTTGTCAGTGTGTGATTCTAGCTTTGGGGAGAGGAAGAATGTGGAGTTTTCTGTCCTTTCTTAAAAAAAATGAAACCAGATGTTTTGTTTAGTCGAGGATCTAGAAGCACATCTGGCTACGCTAGAAAGCTAGTTTTGTGAAAGGCAAACAAACAAATATGCTGGAGCGTATTCACAGAATAGAAAGTTAGATAAATTTATCCTTCTTTTTAGGGCACCAAGTAAACGATTTTTTAAAAAGCCTGTAAAATGTGGATGCATTATGCTTATGCTTTGAGACAGAGTGTATTTCAAGCTGGCTCTGTTAAACATTTGAAGAATAATTCCACAAAGCTGTGAAGTTTTCCAGACTGTAAAAATGTAGGAACATTTTCAAAAAATAAATAATCCATGTAAAGGAAAAGATAACAATATTAACATAAAAATTAATCAAAGCCCATTTGATTTTGATCTAGGAATTCAAGGATGGTTTTGTAGACAAGTTATATGCCTGCCTAATATCCATTCCTCTCTTCTTGCTTTCTAATAAAAATTGTATTTATTTGGTACATAATGTATCCCTTTATATCTTCTCTTGACACAATTGTGACCAATGAGATATTATCAAATCTATCTGAGTGTTTGAGTGAAAAAGTTTTCTCTCCCAATGAAAAGGAATAAAGGTTTTGGAAACACCCTTTCTCATCTCTTCATTTTCTAAATGATGACATGATATCTGAAATTCTCGAGACTACCTTGGGAAAATTAGGTAATGGGTGAGGATGAGGTTGAATAAATTGAGAATAGCAGAATGGTGCTGTGAAAGGTGAAAAAAGCCTGGGTTCTGGGTTATATGTTTTAAAAATAAATCATATGCATCTACTACCATTTCTCAACTAGTTTTATGTGAGAAACAAGCATGCTTTAGTTGATGTTAGTTTTGTTCTCTATTTATTTACAACTACGACAAACTGATGGATCTTTTTGAGATGAATAAATGCTATTCATCCCAGATGGTCATCTCAATAGATGTAGAAAAAGTGCTTTTAAAAAACACGCCATTTTATAATTTAAAAAATCAAAGTAGCAATGAAAAAACTTCTAAAATCTGATGAAGAGTACTGGCTTGAAACGTGTATCAGACATGAT
This sequence comes from Phyllostomus discolor, assembly GCF_004126475.2. NCBI lineage: Eukaryota > Metazoa > Chordata > Mammalia > Chiroptera > Phyllostomidae > Phyllostomus > Phyllostomus discolor. Next base: position 12,481,931 of record NC_040904.2, on the reverse strand, counting down.
AACTAGCAGCAGAATATTTGAGACACCAGCTTTAAACTCACAGAGGGGATTTAAGGAAGACATAACACATGTAAAAAGACTGGATTTTGCCAAATTTTCATGTTGACTTATAAATGTAGATTTGAGTGGTCTTTAGCATTTTTCTCTAAGTTTTAGCTGAAATTCAAAAGCAGTGAAAATATAAGATGTACAGCTAGACACTAACGTTCAGGACTTACTTAAATATAACTAGCTCTCCTTAAGTCCCTTATACAGCAATCTTCCTTCATCCCATAGAAGAAACCGTCTAGATTATGCATGAGCACAGCTATTTGTTTTTAGTTTTTTGTAGGCTGCAGGTGGAAGATTTGTCTGGAGCTTCTTGCTTACATTCCCAGTGTTAGGCATGGCAAACAGCAACCACCACCCTTTTGCACAACTGTAGGGGTCATTCCCTCAATTTGTTCAGTACACAGCCAATCCAAAACTGTAAAGCAAATGTACTGTGGCATGAATGCATGTATTTCTTGCAGGTCCAGAAGATGCGGTGGCATATAAGTGGAATCACCTAGCGTGATTTCATCAAGGAGAGCTAGCCACCTGATCTGCCTCTGTCTGGAGGGAGATTTCTGGAAGGAATCCAGGAAATGAAGGTGAGTTATAAGAAGCCACTAGAGAGTCACATTAGGGAATTATAGTACATACATCCTCACAAGAGAAATTTTGAAGAATCCATTAACACAGCCCTTAGAAGAAGAGCATTTGTATGCATGCCCCACTTGGAGACTTTGACAATAAAGAGAAGCCCGCAAATAATCCAACCTAAATGCAAAGAATTCTACCCTCTTCCTCTCAGTGCTCCATTTTTCTCTCAATTTAGAAGGATGCAGTAGGTTAAGAGGAGAGGTAGATAACACAACAAAACAAACAAGGCCCAGAGCTTTAACCCTCATTACACACCGAGTTCACTAGGCTACAGAGAAGGAGAAAGAAGAAAACTTGAATTAGATACAATTTTGAACTTTTGGATTAGATTGGAAAGTTAAATCCCCTACGAATAGTAGTAATTATTAAAGGAAAATCCATGTTTGTAAATAAGCATGACCCAAAGCCAGGAGACTCCTGAGTTCTTACCATCTGAAGACAAAGAAAGAAGATTTGACAAAGCACACCGGAGTTAGCAAAGGGAAGAAAAATAAGGCAAGTCTTGTTTACATTCCTTTGAGTTCAGAAATTTCAAAATCTGGCAAAATTTTAGGGAACTCCCAATATTTTCACAGTCCATAAATATTTTAACATGTTAATCTGTTTGGTGTGAATAAATAATATTGGACTCAATTTATAAATAATGAAACCAGAATCCAATTGTACAGTCATCATCAGGATGAGAGACATGATAAAACAATACATATTTGTGAGATTCCTGGGGGGTTTTTTTGGACTTTTAAGTATTTTATTGTATTTTTCCATGACCATCTATCCCCCCATCCCGTCTTCCACCTCCACCCACAGCCCACCTTCCTGCTGTCACCACACTGTTGTCCACCAAGCCTGTGGGTCCCTTCTCCCCAAACCCCACCCCCTCCAGCTGTCAGGATGCAACCCATTTCTTTTGTCTGGTTTCTTATCTCAATTCTTCTTTGCACTTAAGGATTAAAGACTTTGGATCAAGACCTGGTGAATTAAACCATCTACGCTCACCTTTAAAAAGTAACTATAATATGAGTGAATGCAGGGAACATTGTATAGTAGTAGTAAGCTATGTCAGTGAATTTATATTTTCTTTCATATCTCATCATTTTAGCCAAGTGAAATTAGACATTTGAAGTCTCTTAGACTTGCAATGGATGACCAGAACTACATTGAAAGAATTTTCTTTTCCTTATGTGTGCATAGCTATTCCACATAGAGAACAAAAAAATATTATTTTATAGTAAATGTGGACTTTAGGTTACTGCGATTAAGTAAGCAAGCTAAACAGAGCTCCATGACGCCCCTCAATGCAACTGAGGTTACAAGGTTGAAGTCCCATCTGCTATTCCCAAAGTAAAGAAGGAAGCAAAGAGCGGGGAGAAGAAGACCAACTGGGGGCAAGGGGTTGGATAGAAAAGATCACAGGATGGCATTCTGATGCTCCTAACCAAAGGTTTATGGACGACACAATGGAGTTTGTACTATAAACCTTTGTTTTCTTGTAATGTCTGAGTGTAATATGTTCAGCTGAAAGGGTGTAAAAGTGTAATAAGATTATTTTAATCAAGAGGCCAGACACTTCTATAATAGATTTTTTTCATTCCTTTATCCTGTTGGCCAAAGATAAAATCGGAGTCAAGGAAATTATTTGAACTCCGGAAGTTCGATCCCATGCAGATCTGCCCCTCTCAGTTGCTAGATCTGTTTGAGAGGGGCCTGTGGAGTGCGGTGAAAACACAAAGAGCTATCTAGGTGGAAGGAATGAGTAGTAACTGAGTGCCAGGAGCAGAGCTGATGCTTACATTATGGTTGCGTAACAACTTGGTCCCACTCACTTACAGTGGGTGTTCAAATTTATGAGCTGAAATGTTTGCATGTTGATATCAACTCAGCCCTGGGTGGTTTTTGTTCTGAGCCATTTTCAGGGTTCCCATTTTCAGATACATTTAGATAAAACCATCCCTGTCAAAACATCTAGCATTGTCCTCAAAATATCACTCCACTCAGTCATCGACTGTCAGTTTGTTTTTCTCTCTAACTGGTTCGTTTCAGGACAACTCTGTCATGGCTTTAGGCTCTCCTTGGTGCTCCTCCACTGTCGAAAACAACGAGAAGCATAATACAAAACCTTCTACATGCACTTCAAGAAGCTTGTACGAAGTAAAACAGAGCAAAAATGAGGGGCAATCGATATCCTACTGCTTCTCAACATTTAACATTGATTTCAAGGACAAGTTAATGTAACCCTTTGTAATTAACCATATTCTCAAACGAAGGAGCAAGAACAAGTCTTGAATGAGACACAGGTCTGAAATTTTTGATTAGATCAGAAATTTAAACATGTGAATAAGAAGAAGAATTATCAAAAACAAACCTATACTTGTAAATAAGCATGACCCAGAAGCCAAGAACTCTCTTTTCCCCAAGGACAAACTCTTACGGATTTTGAGTTTTTGAAAGTCCTCTGATAACCAAAAATAAATTAATGAACTATACTTCACTTAACACAAATTTGGTTTTGCTTTGGAAAAAAGAACAGAGTGCCATATTTTAAATTGTTTGAAAGGACAAATTGTCAGTTAGAATGAACAACGTATCTTTTGTCTCTTTGAGTGGTTTCATTTCCTCAATCTCTGTTCAACCCTTCTTATTAGGAAGCTGTTCACTAGAGACGTGAATAAGGATGTTATTCATCTTCTGTCTGATTCAGATTTAATAATTAGTGTGACTTACATTTACTAAAGAGCATTCTACTTTCCATCATCAATTGGTATTGCAGTCTCATGATTGTCCTATTAGAAAAAGGACTTTAAAATCCTTTTGATCATCCTCTAACCACACCCAAATTACTTCCTATTGGCTGCACTACCTCTTAAAAGACAAACTGCACATTCAAAGCTAAAAATCTAAAGTTTTATAGAAAAAATGTGTATTCAAATACAGTAGTAGGTCACGAATGAATCTAAAATGCCATCTTACTTTCTTTTTTTGTATTTTTCATTTTTTATTGTTGTTCAAGCACAGTTGTCTCATTTTCCGCCCACTGCTCTTGCCCATCCTACCCACCCCCACCTCCCACATTCAATCCTTCCTCCCTTTGGCTTTGTCCATGGGTCCATTATACATGTTCCTTGATGACCCTTCCCCTTCTTTTCCCCATTACCCTCCCTCCCCTTCCCTCTGGTTATTGTCAGTCTGTTCTTTATTTAAATGTCTCTGGTTATATTTTGCTTGCTTGTTTGTTTTGTTGATTAGGTTCCACTTATAGGTGAGATCATATGGTGTTTGTTTTTCACCGCCTGGCTTATCTCAACATAAAGCTCTCCAGCTCCATCCTTGCTGTTGAGAAAGTAGGAAGACACATGATTCATCTTTGGTTAATCATTTTCAGAAGTCAAGAACAGAGATTCATCAGGCTACTCTCAATCTCAAAATATTAAGTCAGGAGAGTAGAAAGGTTTTTTGTTTATAAAAAATAAAGGGACAAAAAGATATTTGCTGTTCAACTAGATAAAACCATCAAAATACTTAAGATATAGCTTTTATGGATTTAAAAATAAAACCTGATGTATTATCTTTATATTTACATTTCAATATGTATGAAGATGACTGATTTTTTAAATCAAGTTTCTTTTTCTTCCTATTTATGATTGTTTTACCTATAAAACATAAGCTCTGCCCTTGTATACAAAACACAATATTAAAAGATATCCTTTTCAAAACTGAATGAGTTTACTTATGATATTTAATTAACTACAGAAGACTATTCTCATGGATTTTGTTTTGCTATTTATTTTTCAGTCCTAAGTAATAGTTTTTTAATTAATTTGTTTATATGTTGAATATTGCATTATTTTTTCTATATTATAAAATACAAGAAATATCCACCTCATTTTAAAAGGTGATGCTGTGACATATTAGGGGTTTGACATTAAGCAGATGGTTTTACTATTGTTAAAAGAGAAGAGAAATGTTTGTTTTTCTAACCTAATTTGTTTGTGATATTCATATTTAAAAAATCACCTTGGCCTCTACGGAGAAAGTTACACATTTATCAGCTGCCATCCTTGGGGCATGAAATAAAACACAGAACCTTTGCCACATCCCTAATCTGAGGAAAATCTGGTCATAAACCAAATTATATTGAAGTGCTTGCTATATTTGGATCTTAGCATGTTTGCCAAGTGTGTGACTTGTTTAACTGTGTATGTTGTTCAGCCAAATGTCAACAAGTTTTATGTCATTACACTGAAAACCCTGGCTTCCAGCCCCGCATTGCTGCAGAGCACATATCTAGCATATAAAGAACTTTTTTCTGCAACCAGCTATCACTGGGCATGGTTACTCTAATAACTAATTACACCAAATCACAAAACAGACCTGTACATTAATGTTTTATATTTTAGTAGTATTAGAGGTCAGTGAAAGAAATGTCCCTCTTTTAATGACGTGTAGGTAAACATAGAGAAATGTACAAAGTCCATAATATGTCTGTTATCCTTGTTCTCAGAATTAGAGTCAGAGCGCTGGCCCAGACTGGTCATGTAGTGTGGACAGGTTTTGTAAATACACCAAAAATATCATTGACTTAAATGGAAGACCTAGTGGGAGAACAAAAGAATGCATGTATCTTTGTCCAAACAGCAATTCTATTCCTTCAGAGACAGCCAATCTCTGGTCAAGTACCAGCTTGGAAATGAGAACCATTATGAAGATAAAGTACCCATCTTGCTCACTCAATGCTTTAGATTGTTGGAGTAACATGTTAAAATACTATACATTTCATGGCTTAAAATCCAATGCAAAATGTCATCATGCTTTTTATGTTCATGAATAGTAAGAAAGACTTTACAAAGTGCAGGTCTAATATATTATTAACTTTCACTATACTAGGTATTTTTTATGCCCAGTTGCAAATATGGGACCCGGGATGTACATAAACCTTTTCTGAATGTCTGCAACATTTTCATGCTATAAACTTACATGCATTTGGTTAAGAGTGGGAGGTAGGGAAAGTTGATTAGAAGATCTGTATCCTCAATGAGAGTCTTGAGCGGATTCTGATCCATCCAAAAGCTAAGAATGCTGTTATGTCCCATTCTGCTCCGGTACTTGGCTTCTTTCTATCATTGTATTGTCTGTCCTTACCTTTCCTACCACGGCTTATGTAGTTAATCATGCTCTAGGCACATATTCTGAATAGTTGTAAAATATTGTTTTAATTGTTTTAACCCATGATGTCATTTAATAGTGATCTGGGTAAATCCTAAAATACTATTTTAAGCAGAGCAACACCCTAATAAAATACACTTCCGTGGAGCTTTGTTAAATATGTCTGTAACCATATAGTGCTTGGTTCTAAAACCATTTTCTATCTTACATTACATGGCTATGAGAAAATTGCCATTCTATTAATTACAATCAGCTCAAATGTCTCAGGAGGAAACCAGACGTAATTCACAGGGAAGCTTTTTTAAATTTTTTTTAATTAGACCCTTTAAATGAATTGTTTTTCTCAGCAACCTCTCCCCCTCCACCCTCACCCCAGAGGACCACTGTGACGTGTCTTAAATGTTGCTGTGTTTTATAAATACAAAATGAGGTATATTGAACATCAGTTGAGCAGTTAGCTGAATATGTTACTAACAATGTCTATTTTTTAAATTGTCATCACTCTTTCATCACTTCGTTGTTATTTTTGTTCTCCTTAACCCAGAGATTGGAAAAAGAAATTTTGAAAATATTTTTAAAGGATTCCTTAGAAGCCTAGTTCATGCCAAAGCATTATACTAAGCCTCACAACATTCTTATAGAGATTTTTGTGGCACTTAATCTATTTAAAAATAAGATTTAAAATACTAACACTTTCAATTTAAATATTTTAACTTTTTATTTTGAGATAATGGTATTTATTTATTTGATTTAATCTTTATTGCATTTTTTCCATTACCAATTAGTCCCCTGATACCTCCCTCCCTCCAGCAATCACTGCACTCTTGTCCATGTCCATGAGTCCTCTTTCTTTTTTGCTGCATCCCTCCATCCCTCCATCCCCTCACCTCCCACCCCACCCCCCACTAGCTGTCATCCTGCTCTCCATCTGTGAGCCTGTCTCCATTTTTGAGATAATTTTAGATTTGCAGAAGAGTTACAGTATCAGTACATAGAAGTCTGGTCACCTTCCTCCCCACCAGCTCCCCCTTATATTCAAATCTTACATAATTATACAATTGTCAAAACAAAGAACACGACTTTGACACAGTTCTAGTAACTAAATTACAGATTTACTTGGATTTCACCAGTTTCCCCAATAATGCCCCACTTGTGGTCCTGTCTCCAATGTAGCATCCTAAGCTGTATGTATTCATCATGTCTCATTATGCTCTTCTGATCTGTGACAGTCTCTTGGTCTTTCCTTGTCTTTCATGACCTTGGCACTTTCTATTATTATTGGCCAGTTATTTTACTGAATGTCTGTCAATTTGCACCTGCTAATATTTGCCTTGTTTACATCATTGGGTTGTACATTACTGGGCAGGATGCTATGAAGGTGGCATGGCTTCTGTCTGCGTTGTATCAGCGGATACAGGATGTCACTCCGTGTTACTAGGATGTTAACTTCAATTACTTGGTTAAAATGGTATCTGCTATGCTTATAAAATTAAAATCATTATGTTTTCCTTTGTACCTACTACATATTTTGGAAGAAATACTTTGAGTCTATGCAAATATCTCATTTTCACTTACATTTTTGCCCACTAATTTCAGTATCCATGGGTGGATGTTGTCTGCAGCTGTGGTGTTCTAACAGCACTTTTCTGTTTCCTGTAGTTCTTCTACATTGATTGGTTAGAAGTATTCATAAGGAACAAATTATTGTTACTCTTTTTCGTCAGCAGATCCTAGGTGGAGGATACCTAGGCTTGGGTCACAGAAAAGTGGTGAGAATTGGCAAGTGCCCTACAGAGGAGAGCAGGTGTTCTGAGGTGGCATACTTCTACCCAAGCACCAGGGTCTCCTGCTTAACTTTGACCACCCCAAAACTCTCCCCATTGGCATGCAATATCACTAGAGCTGGCATGAAGGGTCGGCCATGGGCCAGTTCAGTGTGGCTAACAGTTCTTCCTGTGCTGGCTGATTTGAACATTCCCTTGAAGTCTTCTTCAGTGTGCTCTTCACTGACCCTTGGACTCCTTCAGGAAGATTGTTTTGCATTATTTCCAAGAAAATTTCTGCCAGTGTAACACTCAAACCACTGATCTGAACCACTCGCTCATAGGAGCTAAGAACTAAGTCCAGGCACAATTGCTGTCTTGATCCTGTGGCTTGATCCGGACATCATGCAGCTTTCCTCCACTTTCATGGAAAGACGGTTACAGAAGTTGTGAACATATCGGGCATAACTGTCTGCCAGGGCCATGCCGTACGCAGTCAGGTGAATGTTCAAAACCCGCTATTCAGTATCTGTCCCCACATGGATGTGTCTCACTTCCACTTTCCTCCTCTTCTCCTAGGGCTTTGGTGCTTTACCTCGGTGCGTGTGTCTTCCAACGTCCTGGAGGGCTTTGCCTTGTAGGGCCGACAGGGATTCAGCAGAATGCCACCTGTAGAACAGATGGGATTCTCTCCTGAAGCTGTGAACCTTAAGGAGGGAAAGTCTTGCTTAGAATGATACTGTTCTCCAAACACGTCACCCTTGCAGAGCTCTGTTCATCCTTTGCTGCTGCGGCCTGTCACTGGGCTGAAGAGCCACCCACGCAGCCGCAGTCCCTGGGCTGCTGATAACACTGACAGAAAGGTCTCCAAATAAATACAATTACTTATTCAATTTATTGTAATCAACTTGGAATAGTGTGCTGTTGCTTTATTCTATGGACTATTTTCATTGTTATGGTAGTTACTAATGTTGTTCAGCTTGAACAGCAAAACTTGATCAAGCTGTTCATTCCGTTTGGCTTAGCCACCCTTCTGATGTGCTCCCATCCTTACTTCTTTGTTGGTTGGTTCATTTGCATGGACCACTTTCTTAACTTCTAAGACCACAACATACTCTAATTTCATAACACGTTTCACTGCCCTGGTCTTGTAATCACCAAGACCTCCAAGAAGCCATTGTTCTTTTCGTTAGAAAATGGTATTTAGCAACCAGGAACTGGGAGCTAAGGTACCCATTGCTAGTGAGATGCCACTGCCCTTAGTAGTAGCTTTCAGGGGATAGAGATGGGAAATACACGTATGTATATTAGTACATGCTCTCACACATATCTGTCTCTCTATCTGCCTATCCATCTGTCTGTCCATGATCTGCGTGTGCCCACACACACACACACACACACACACAATTCATTCTCGCACCACGGGTTCAGTCTATCCTTTCTCTTACTTACAGCTTCTTGAGAAAACTGGCTCTCATTATCAATAGTACATTTACTTATTTTTCAAACATGTTATACAAATAATTTAAGAATTGCTAGTCAGTTACTAACTAGAATACAGTGTTTGTATATAGTTCATTTTGCCTTTAGCCATACAGTATTCCTGTAAAATACTGTTTTCCAAAGCTGCCACGAACAGCTCTTTTCTTCTCCACTTCCTCCAGTGGAGTTATGTGATTACTTGTAATACAGTTAAATTCATTTGCCACAGTTTGCATTCTACTTTATCTTTATACTCTGATGTATTTGTTTTTAACATTTCCATTCAGTAATGCTCATTATGGTGCACAGTCTCATTTGTTTTGACAAACACATACAGCATGCATTTTCACTTTCTTATGGAGGTCCCTCGCCTTCAAAATGCTCTTGCGATACTTTTTTTTATAATTAACCCCTCCCCACATTTCTCTAAACCCTGCCACCTTTGACCCACTTTTCAGCCTTTTAATTTTGTCTTCTCCAGAATCTTATGTAAAGGGTTTCATGAAGTATATGGCTTTATATGTCTCGTGTCTTTCTCTTTCCCTTCATAGCTTGGCAAAATATATTTAAGAGTCATCTGTGTTTTAGCATGAATAAATAGTTTGTTTCTGTTGATTGGGAATATATTTTCTTTACCAAGTTTTTTTAAATAATTCAAATTCTAATAATTTGGACTTGATATCACTTTTTAAAAAAAAAACATACAGGGTGTGTTTTACATTTAAAAATATGTGGCGTTTATTTTGTTTCAAATGTATAGAAAAAGAAGTTTCTTTGTTCTCACTTCACTTTCAGGCTAAGCTATTATTAGCAGAGTTCCAGGGGAAAGTGGATAATTACTGGCTAAGCTGACATTTAGTAACTTGTGTTTAGGAGTGGGTAGAGCCAAGTACAGGGACAATTATTTTCTGAGATTCTCCTTACCATTATATCTATGTCCAAGGACTCCACAAAAATGAGAGTGTAGGTAGAACAAATTTGAAAGTATTATCCCTTGTTTAAATAAAGAGAAGATAGCTAGAGAAAGTCTTATTACTAGCCAAAATAGGCTATCACCATAATTAGAGGTTGGTTTCAAAACGCTAATTCTGATGAATAATTATCATTAGGTATCCATTTATCCACCTACTTATGAGGAATTTAATACTTTCCAACTATTCTTCTAAGTGAAATATTAATAAAATAAATGAAATATGGCTCCTGTCTTTTTCTCTAGGAGATATTTTTATGAATTAATGCCAAAATTAGATGTAATAAGGACAATGGGGGAAGATATACAGATCATTAAATAAGCCTGAAGAGGGTCATCTAGTCAGACTGGCAGTCAAGGAAAGCTGCCTGAAAGAAAAAAAATCCATAATCTGAATATTGAACCCCAAAAAGGAAGCAAGAAGATGATAAAAGAAGACAGGAATTTTACTTGCAAACAACAGCTATAAAAGCACAAAAGCATGAAACACATTAGGGATTTTGAAGATGTAAAGTGGTTTGTTTAGCTAAAGAGAAGTATAGTGATGGATGGTTGGAGATTATGTTGAAAGGGTAGTAAAAAACTAGATCATGACAGAACTTACAATACATTTCCAAACTTTAACTTCAAACCTTTGGAGAAGTATGTAGAGATTTCGAGCCCTGAATAGCATAATTATAATTTTAGAAACATCACTCTGAAAATAATGTGGGGGTGGACTTGTCGTAGGGTATGGGAACAGATGAGGCCAAGGAGCCAAATAAAAGGGTATTGCAGTATTTCAGGAAAGAAGCAATGAGTGTCTTGAATTAAGAAGTACTTCTGACTCTGCAGTGAAATGAAAAGATCCAGAGAAACAGGATATAGGAGTAGAGATAAAGTTGAGGATTGAAACCATGAATTCAGGAAAATACATATCTGGTGGGGGCTTCTGGGTAAGTGGAAGTCTCATGTATGCAAATGTGGACATAAATGAAAAGGCAAGTGAAAAAATATAGCACATTTTGTTTGGAATGTTCTGAATTTAACAAAAGACATTGGTAGGCATTTGAATATATAGGTCAAGCGCTGAGCGCAGAGGTGTGAGATAGAAATAGAAAGCTGGCACTCAGTACCATGTACACAGACTATCCAACAAAATGTTTGAATGAGTTTACTTAGGAAAATGGTATAGAAAGGACAGAGGGCTACAGATTATGGTACATACAAAGGACAAAGCAAGAAAGATATGCAAAGAAGTTGAGAAAAAAGTCCAGAGGTTTTGAAGGAAAACAAGCAGCAGCAGCATGAGTATCAAAGAAGAGAAAGGATTTCAAGGAGAAGAGAGTGCTAAACTTTGCAAAATACCAAAGAATTTCAGCCAGAAACAATTAGACATTATCCACTGTATTGAGAATATGAACTTACTGAAGGACTTACCAAAAGCCTTTGTATTCACCAGTGGCTGGTGTCAGGGACTAAATTTTGCCCACCTCAAATTCATACATTGAAGTCCTAATTCCCCAGTACCTTACAATGTGGCTCTAAGATGCTTTGGAGATAAGGCATTAAAGATGTAATTAAGATTAAATGAGGTAGTTGAGGTGAGTTCTAATCCAATCTGACTTGTGTCCTTACAAGAAGAGGAAACTCAGACATACAGAGAAACATTACAAATGTGTGCACACAGAAGAACGAACATGTGAAAACACAAAAAGCAGGTCCCCTACAAACCACAGAGAGAAGCCTCAGAAGGAACCAAGCCTGTTGACACTTTGATCTTAGGTCTAGCCTTCAGAACTGTGGGAAAATGAATTTCTGTCATTTAAACCACCTGTCATTTTTGGTCCTTCATTTAGGTAGCTATAGTGAACGAATACAGGTGAGAAGAAAGACCATTTTACCAAAGGGGAAAACTGAACACAAAATGGGTGGGGAGGAAGAAGACATGATGAATACGGATGTGTCTTACAAGCCTTACAGTTAGAGGAAAGTGCTTGGATAGAGAATAATTTGAAGTAGAGAAAAAGCGTTAGGGTTGGTTGGTTTTGTTTTGTTTCAGCCAGAAAACAAGTGAACAGGTTTATATACTAGGAACCTATCAGGAGCAAGGGGATTATTTATGGCCCATAGCTCTAAGGAAACTCAAGAAAAAAATGATCATTCATTCATTTATTCATTTTGGAACAACATATCAATGAATACCAGCACATGGAAAGCACTAGGGATTATTGTGGAGTGACAAAGATAAGTAAAGTATAGTAGATGTTTCCTTCAGGAGTTTCCTTTGCCATAGAGAAAACACCCAGACATATGACAGAATAGTACGATGAGTGCTAGGAGATACAGAAGATAAAGAAATAGGGGGAACAAATATTTATCCCAGCTAGATGTAGTCAGGGGTGGAGCCTGAAGCAGTCTATGCCGGACATGAATCTTAAAGGAAAAGAGGAATTATCCAGGAAAAGAAAGGGAGACTATGGTTTACAAAAAACAACAAGATGGATACAGCAGGTTTTTCAAAGGCAGGAAGGAAAAGCATAGGAAAGAATAGAAGGATACTGTTAAGTCGGTATGTGCATCCTTTAGTTAACATTAATTGATTTATTTATATTCTTATATGCTAAATAAGACATTTCTAGACTAGTTTAACTAAAGATTCTCTGTGTGACTTTAATAACTATGCTAATGTTTTCAATAATTATATTTGTTTCAGAGCAAAACTTGACACAAACAAGATCTATATTGGATTCGGATCCAGAGGATTTAGTTACTGGGATTTAGGTTCTTAGGAGTGCTTTAACACAGCACTACACACTTAATGGCTTAAAACAACGCAAATGTATCTTACACTGGTGATGTCAGAAGTCTGATATAGGCTAAAGTCAAGGTACCATTGGGGCTATATTCCTATGGAGAGCTGCACCAATAAAGTGGCATTGGTAAGATGGCATAAAGTAAATAAAACAAAGTGGAGTCATATCAACCAAGATGGCTGCCAGTCAGCCATGACACTTTGGTTCAAGAGGGAAACCACCTAAGTCAGAGCAGACACATCTGGCAAGGAGACACACCTAAGATATCTGCACACATTGCCAGAGCAGCCATGTCTGCAGAGTGGGACCACCCACAGATAGGCTCCTGGGGAAATTCCCCACTTCTCATCAGGGAAGCCAAGACAATTATCAAGAGACCCAGGAGGGTGGAGTATGCCACCTTCAAAGTATAACTGGGGTGAGAAGTGTCCAGACCCCTGCTGACACAACCAAGCTCCACACCAAAGTGCTACTCCATGCAACACCGAGCTCACTTGGCATTGGCCACGACACGCTCTGCCCTGGGGACTGAAGACTTTGTCTGCTCTGGAGCTGCTTCCTTGAAAGATGCTGATGACTCCTTTGCCTTTCGTGCTGTCTCCTAGACCTGCAGACTGAGACTCTGAGACTTGAGTTCCTTATTCCCCACTAATTGCTGTGTGTGAGAGTGTGTGTGTTGTAATTCCCTTTTCTTGTTAGAGCCTGAGTAGGATATTAATGTATGTTGATGTTCTACTTTGAGTGAACCTGCATTCAGCAAAAGCTGAGTAAATAGCGTAGTTACATTGTGTGACTCTTATCCATTCCTTGGTGTAGCAACTCTCAGCAGGCAGCTAGCCGAGCAGATGCCCGCTGACTTACAGGAAAGACTATATCGTGAACATATGCTCGTGACAATTCCTTTCTGGAGGCCCTAGGGGAGAAGCCATTTCCTTGCCTTTTCTAGCTCCTTGGTTCATGACCCCCTCCCCATACTGCGTTAAGAAATGCAACTGATTTGAAATTTGCCCTCAGTCTTTTTCGGTCTTCATTTCCTCTATGTTATAGAGTAGGGGGAGGAAAAACACAGAGATAAAGCTACTTTATCAAACACGTTGAGTATATACTGTCAGCTGGATTGGCTGATGTTGACCTTGATTGTCTAGCTGAGGTAGTGTTTGTCAACTTTCTGAACTGTGAAGTTACTTTATCCCCCCTTTCCCATATTTTCTTCTTTGCAAAGAAGTCACTACCTGCTGACCACACTTAAGGAAAAAGGATGATTGAATTATGTGGGAATCTTCTGCAAATCAGACTGATCTTTTCCCACATTTATTAATTCATTTAATCATTGTATTGGCATCTATACGGACTTCGATATTTATTTTATACCTTGGATTGTGGCTCAGTACTATTTTATTTATTGTATTGCCCCAATTGTTCCAGCTTTGGATACAGGTTGCTCTTTCAGTTGGTTCCCCTGCCCCTTTGACATGCCCCATCCATGTGGGTTTGCCTTTCTTCTGTTTTTTAAAACACTTCCTGGCATGTCAAGATACAATTCCAAATTCATCTTCTGTATTTTCCTCTACCTTTTAAAAATGATTATTAAATGGTATTCACTTCATGATCTCAAATTTGAAAAATTAATAGATTTATGTATATATACTTGATATATTCTTAAGAGAATATATACGAACAGTATTATATTCTCTTAAGAATATTAACAGTAATAATGCTATCTTTGGCTAATAGTGGTATCAGTGATTTTATTCTTTGCATACCTGTTTACTTTGATTATTATATAGTACTTATTTAAAAATCAATGAATACTGGATGATTCGAAAGGAAATAAAAATAGGCTGGAGGCAATAATAACTTCATAAGCGAGTGAAACCTAGCTTCCCATGGTCAACATGTGGAACCAATTTTGAAGAGTTACAGCTGCCCTCTACTGGCCAGCACTTGAGACCCCGTGGAGGCGGGTCAGCGTCCTTTCAGAAATGCCAGCCCGCCGCTTTCCAGACAGTGACAGTTCTGATATCTCAGAAGTTAAATATATTTAGCCTCGTGCTGCAGGATCTATAGGCAGACTGAGCTTAGCTACATGCAATATTTGGGGTTCACTATGTGAATGTGAAACATACCTCCCCTCAATGTGAAGTTTATGCCGTGGATTGCGAACTGAAATGAATATGTGTGAGAACAGGCCCAGAAAAATACTGCACATGCTGATTGCCAATATTGTACCTCTGGGTCTAATCTTAAAAAAAAATATCTTTTTGGATGAGACTCTTTGGTTCATGACCTCTATGCTGAAAATGTGACCATGTCTGCCACAAAGCTTAAATAAATAATACTAAGATTGTCCATCGGAAAAAAATGAAGGGGAAAAAACTTATTTTATGTACTATTCAATTAAGTTTAAACTGTCTAATGTGAATTTGTGAGAAAGGTCAAAAGTGTAATAAGCGATTTAGCCCAGAGTGAAATTGATGTCCTAAATAAATAAATATTCAGCACGTCCTCCTTTGTACTCGGTGCCTCTCTAAGAAAGGAGTTGCTCACGATTCAGCTGCAAAGCTTTCTGCTCTTTCAGTGCGTTCACTAGTGAATAGGAACAGCCAACAGACAGGAAAAATGGTAAGTGCGTAATTCACTAGCAGGAGGCAGAAGAAAACTGTGGTCGAGTGAGGGCGTTTAGAAGGTCAGGGATAGGGGGGAAGAGGTCACTGTGCTTGACATAGGAGCCACAGTGGCCTCTGAGAGGGGGAGACCTGAGCGGAATGAAAGGAAAGAAGGAAGAAAGGCTTTTAAATTGTTTGTGTCATCTTTTATACATAAAAAAAGCCCTGCAGTTCATTCTGAACATTCCCAGAATAAAATCAAATTTTATTTTACAATTGCAGTTGACATGCAACAGTACACTAGTTTCAGGTGTACGACGTAGGGATTAGACTTTTATATACCTATGAAGTGATCAGCCCAGTACGTCCAGCACCCAGCTGACACCAGACATACGGTAATTATTACGATGTTATTGACTGTGTTCCCTAGGGTGCACTTTACGTCCTTATGACTATTTTTATAACTGGTAATTTGTACTTCTTAATCCCTTCCACCTTTTCCACCCAGGCCCCCAACCCCCTCTCATCTGGTGTGTATTAATTTCTTATCTGTATGTACGTAACGTTTTAATGGGGCCTCTAGGGGTTCTCCAGCCCCGTCTTTCACCAGCCTCCTCTGCGTTTACTCTCTTCCAGTCACACTGATTTTAGTTTCTCTTGTTTTTTTATAAATATTTCTTTTAATCACCAAGTTCACCCTCACATTCCAATCCACACATCTTCTACCTGGATTCTCCCCTCCCCACCATTGATATCTGTGGCCCCTACACACTCTTTAATTCTCAGTGTAAATGCCATTTTCTCAAAGGAGTCTCTTCTTTATCACCGCACTCTTCTCAAACTAACTCCATGTGTTTCTTCTAACAGTCATCACAATGACATTGAAATACCGATCTGCTGGATGGTTGCATCCTCCCACGCCCTGGCTGCCCTCCGTGACTGGACTGTCAACGCTCTGAGATTAAGCCTTGTGTTTGCTAATACTGTTCTCAGCACCCCGATGTATTTCACACATGGTAGTTGTTTAATAAGTATTTGCTAAACAAATGAATAAATTATATTCTTCGCATAGTTTTGTTTGTTTTTTTTCTTATATAGGTAGCCTTGGTAATCTGAAATATTAGGAGAAAACTCATGCAGGTGTGCCTCAGTAGTACAAAGTTGTCCTTGTGTTTCTCTGTTATCAGCCAAGTTTGAATCCCAGAGACAGGAAGCCAGCCATGAAAGAGACAGAGATTTTTGAATCAACAAGTTTGTCTATAATGCCTTAGAAGCTTATATATTTTTAAAGATTTTATTTATTTTTTTAGAGAGGGAAGGGAGGGAGAAAGAGAGAGAGAGAGAAACATCAATGCATCAATGTGACGTTGCTGGGGGTCATGGCCTGCAACCCAGGCATGTGCCCTCACTGGGAATTGAACCTGCGACACAGGTTCACAGACTGCACTCAATCCACTGAGCTACACCAGCCAGGGCTAGAAGCTTATATTTAAATACATTTCAAACTGTGGATGAAAAGGGGGCCACATACTAAACCTGACAAGCTCAGGAGAGGCTGCATGGTGGGCTTTGCAAAGTCAGAGACCTAAAGTAACCACACAGGGTGGTCTGAACATAGAAATTCTAACTAAGATCTGGTCATGCTGGGTAGTCCCATCCTAGGCCTATAAGCTTCCTTGCCAAAAGTCAATCTTTTTTAAAAATATATTTTATTTATTTATTTTTAGAGAGGGAAGGGAGAGAGAGAAACATCAATGTGTGGTTGCTGGGGGCCATGGCCTACAACCTAGGCATGTGCCCTGACTGGGAATCGAACCTGCGATGCCTGGTTTGCAGCCCGAGCTCAATCCACTGAGCTACGCCAGCCAGGGTGCCAAAGGTCAATCTTAACCTTTGAAATTATCTATTGTTTTGTGGATCTGAGACAGCATATCTTTGAAATGTCAGAGTAATCTCTTTTTCCAGACTCCTCAAGGCACAGCCGCAGGCACCAGAGCCCAAGACTCCAGAACCCTCCTCATGGTTCTGTGTTCCTCAAATACCATCTCTCTGTGCAGTAAGTGTTAACTATTCTTTACTCACCAGTGTAAAAGAAGTATGTGCCTCCCTGTTTTGCTTTTATCCAGTCTCAGAGATCCCCCCCCCCACTTTGCTTTCTCCTGGAGAAAAATCTCATAAAATCTGAATAAACAGATTACAACCAATGAAACTGATGTAGAGATCAGATCGCTTTACTGGTAAATTTTACCAAACCTTCAAAAAGAACACCTATCCTCCTCAAACTATTCCAAAAAGATTCAGGAGAAGGAACAACTCTAAGCTCATTTTACAATGATTCCAAAACCAGATAAAAACACTACAAAATATTTATAAGCTGATATCCCTGCTGAACATAGATGTTAATATTTTCAACAAAATATTAGTGAACCAGACCCAGTAATACATGAAAAAGGTCACACACAATGATAAACCTGGGTTTATTCTGGAGATGCAAGTTCGGTACCACATCTGCAAATTAATAAAAGTGATATACTAAACAAAATAAAAATAAAAACCACATGATCACATCAATAGATGCAAAAAAATTGATAAAATTCTGCATCCATTTATGATAAAAATGCAGCCAACTAAAGATAGAGGTAACATAACTCACCATAATAAAGTTCATGTATGACACATCCCAGCCAACATCATACTCAATGGGCAAAAATAAAAGTGTTTTCCTTAAGATCAAGAACAAGACAGGGATGTCTGCTTTCCCCACTCTTCCTCAACATAGTACTAAATGTCCTAGCCAAAGCAATTAGACAAGAAATAATAATAAAATGCATCTGAGTTGAAAGGAAGTAAACTGTCACTATTTATAGATGACATGATATTGCATACAGAGAACCCTAGATAGTCCACCAAAAAACTACTAGAAATCACAAATAAATTCTGTTAAGTAGCAGGATGCAAAATAAATATTCACAAATCAGTTGCATTTTTATATACCAGTAATGAATTATCAGAAGGGGAAACTTAGAAAATAATCCTATTTACAACTGAATAAAAAATGAAACACCTAGGAATAAATTTAACCATGGATGTAAAAGACCTCCCTGTACACATCCTACAATACCCAGGAACCAGCTATGTTCCTTGTGACCAGTCATCTTGAGTGTCATTTCCCACCCTCAACCTTGATGACCTCGTATTGCAACCCTTTCCTAAAATGTTACCACACACACTTTGGTTCGGGCAATTTTCTAGGGGCACTTTGACTCATCATTCTTCTTCCACAACACAGACACAGATGCCCTGCCAAATAACATATTCATTGATGTCAGCAGGAACAGATGTGCATGTCTAACTATGTGGATTCCATCCGTTAGTCTATCTTGGAAGCGGCTAAGAATTTCTGCTCTCGAGCCTCTCTTTCAGTTGGGGACACATATCAAGATGCAGCTGTTGTTGCAGAAGCTACAGTTCTGCAGCCCTGCCAACTGGCACATTCCATTATACAATTAGAATTCCTGAGATCTGGAATCCAAACACCAATCAAACACATAGCTTACTATTCCTGCAGTGATGTGGGGTGGCATAAATGAAAGTGTTTATTTTATTTCCCTGATTAGTAAAGTACTGGAAATAGAACCTGTTGTACAGTCCCTTGCCAAAGGTGGACGTTGGCTTTCCACACACATTTAGAGCTACGCAAGGAATCCTGAGGATTCAGCTGAATCAACTCTAAATAAGTGAGAAGAGAAGAAACATGCTGAACAGTTTGAAAACTGCCCCACCACCCCCAAAATGTAAGTCCTCCAGAACCTCATGTGACCTTATTCGGAAAACAAAACCTTTCAAAGGTCATCGGTTAAAGATCTTGAAAGGAAATACTTATGGATTTAGCGTGGGCCCTCAGTCCAAAGACCTGTATCCTTTATAAGAGGAGGAAAGGTCACAAAACCATAGAGAGGAAGGCCATGTGAAGAAAGAGGCAGAGATTTAAGCTGTGCTGCCACAAGCCAACCAATGTCAGTATCCAGCAGAAGCTGGGAGAGGCAAACAGGATTATTCTTCAGAATCAGCGTGGCCCTACCAGCAGGTTATTTTGAACTTCTGGCCTCCAGAACTATGAGAAAATAAGTTTCTTATCTTTGGAGCCACTCATTTGATGGCACTTTGTCACAGCAGACCTAAAAATCGAAGACAGAACACAGCAGGAGATCCCAAAGCCACTGCAGGATATGCCAACTGGTTAAAAGAAAGGGGTAACACAGGGTTGGGGGATGCACATAAATAGCAAGAAGTTTGGTGCCGCGTCGTGACTTTGCCTCCCTCCACAGCTTTTCCCTACGAACTCGAAAACTGGAGACTGTCCCTCCATCCATGTTTGTCAGTCACACCTGCCCAAGTTACACTCAAGGAACAAAGAATTTCTTGATACTAAGTAGATTGCACTGTGTATCACAGGGGAAGTGATATAGTTTTCCATGGCCACATGCACCAGTCTTGAAACTAATGCTTTAAATAATGATTCTCTTTTCAGTCTATTAGACTTCTGAGTCATTGTCTTCTTTATCAACTGGTTGTTTTAAGCATATTAGGATTCTAGAGGTGTTATAAAAATTTGATGACTACATTTGATCATTTGACATCTCTAAGAAAAGCTTTAAATTCCTCTATTATGTGATGAGTTAAAAAAGGGTTTATCAAAATTTAAGAATTGAAGGATAAAACCATTAATGTTAAATATACTACTAAATCAGTTTCATATAATTTCAAACATTCTAGGTGTAATAAACTTTAGTCCCTAAGGCTAAAACCAATATAGAAGTTTTAGTTTGCTTAAATTTTAAGCAATGTTCTACCTCTGAAATATTTTTAACTGGCTCTGCTTCTCTTGGTCATTTATTTTTTACTACTTTTCCATAGTTCAGTAACTCTCAGTATGAGAAAAAACTATGCATATAGAGGAAACTTATGAATTGGAAATGTTGCATGTTATTTCTGACTTACCCTATAGTTTAACATAGTATACAGCTTCATTACTCCTCGCTGTGGGCAATTATACAGGTTCCTTCTAAGCTCTCCGAGTGTTTAGATGTTACACCGGATACAATGATCCATCATCAACCTAACAACGGTTGTTGTTATCACTGAATGATTTCAGCTTACTTTATTTGGATATACTAACTTCTATAACTCCATACAAGAAGGCTTCGCGTAGCTGGAATATTTTACCATTGAGTCAAATTGTCTCCTGGATAAAAGCACCAACAAATCCAAACAAGCTTACACAATTAAAAACTTAACATCACTGAAGAATGAATGACAGATCCTCAAATGTGTGACTAATGTTTCATTCACAGCTATTGTGGTTTCTGTCTACTTGACAAAACATTTCATTCTAGCCTTTACCAACTCATTCTAGTTGGAGTGAAGTCCTGCAATATCGGATGGCCCTTGTACAACTCTCCAAGGCTACGTATTTTTAAATTGATTTTATTCTTCCTCCCACAGTTATAAAAAATGATGTGGTAGGTAACTGATTAAAATCTACAGAACTTTAGTACAGAATTTTCCTAAAGCTTTTATTGTAGAATTACTTTTTGTAATAAAAGTTTACTTATAATGTTTGTAATTATGATATGTTTTCTGATACTATCTAAGGACTATTTCTTCATAACAAGGCATTTTGATATAGGCAATTTTCAAAGTTATGTATTGCATTATTCTTATACAGAAATAAAGTTACTTGTAAATAGACATCCACCCACCATCAAAGGGGTCACTCAGGCCCATTACGAACCAACTAAAATGCTGACACACTTTCCAAGAGGCTCCAGGTCAAATAAGTGGATATTACAGTTTTTACCTGATTTTAACAAAAGATTCTAACCTTTGCAAAATGGGTTTACCCTGTTTGGGTAAAAATTTCTGACCACAGGCTGTAACTGCGATTGTTTTGAATTTCATTGTGTTTTTATCTGTAATTAGGCTACACATACTTCTGGGGGGGAGTACTATTTTCTCTCTATGGCTCATCAAAAGAATAATTCAAAAAGTGTGTGTGCATGTGTTTCAAGGATTGAGTAGAAATGCATAATAACAATGGACTTAGGAGAATTAGCCAATGAAACAGTTCTGTCATCCTGTGAAAAGATTTCTCTTTTCCTTGGAGAATTCTTTCTTTCCGAGCTATTCTTATCACATTTTTTCACTTCCTTCCAGAATCATGGGATGTCTAAAGTCATGGATCCATATTTCAAACATGAGATAAGTCTTCAGAGTTACTTTTAAAAGTGCTTTTGTCCTAGTGAACACTCTGTTGAATCATACAAGGCTAAGCATTTTAAATTTTATATCTTATGATTTCCATACTGTGCTAGTCAATAAATTACATATTGCCGGAAGGAATGTGACTTCAACTGTAATATTCACTTGAAGAGAGAAGAATAGCATATATATAAAAGCATTATACTTTGATAAGAGTTAAGGGGAGAATATCAATAAATGTTGTTTAAATTAAATTTTAGCCAGAATCCATATATTGATGATGTTTTTAAGAGAAATTTAAGATTAAAGAATTGGCAATTATAAATCCCTCTCTCAAATCAAATTCTAATTTTCTTTCTGAAATTTTATGTTTAACTTACATAACTATTTTATATCTGATAGGTAAACATACAATTTAAACTTTTACAGTAATGGAAAGCTAAAAATAAAAACATTAGCACTAATTATCTTAATGAAATTGTTTTTACCTGGAAATAATTGCATTGTACATTTTGAAAGTCACAGTGTATGTGTAAATGTTACTGAATATAAATTCCATGTGGTCAACAAATATAATTCTCAGTCCAGCACAGACAGCTCACGGCAGAGGAGGGACACAGTTAAAAGTTTTAGATGTGTGTTGACACAGGATGTGAGCTAGACAACAAGAAAGAAGCTTTGCTACACAGATGAGAACTGAAAAATAAACAGAAATTTGCTAGGTGAAGAAAAGAAGACAGGGAATTTGAAACAAAAGAATAAACTGTAAAAGGTCCTGAAATCATGACAATATAGAGCATTTTGAGAAAACAATATGGAGATAAAATGGAGAAAGGGAGAGAGAGAGAGAGAGAGAGAGAGAGAGAGAGAGAGAGAGAGAGAGAAGTAGGGAAGGGGAGGGGAGAAGGGTAAGGATTTTCCAACACGAACATTTTCCTTTTCTCAAGAGCTACCACCTCAATTGGCCATAGTGTTCGTAAACAAGCCCAGTGGCTTATGAGAACAGAAATTTGAGTGCTTAGTCAAATTTGCCTGTGAAGCATCCGATCCAGGACTTTTGTTTTCTGGGACCGTTTTGATTACTGCATCTATTTCATTAGTTGTTATTGGTCTATTCAAGTTTACTGGTTCTGCCTGATTCAGTTTTGGAAGATGATATGTTTCTTGAAATGTATCCATTTTGCCCAGGTTGTCCACTTTCTTGGCATATAATTGTTCAGAGTATTTTCTTATAATTTTTTTTGTATTTCTCTGATATCAGTTGTTACTATTCCTCATTCATTTCTAATTTTATTTATTTGGGTCCTCTCTCTTTTTTTCTTGATGAGTCTGGTTAAAGGTTCATCCATCTAAACAAGAAGTAACCCTTACCTTTTTCAGCGACATGGTTGGATTTGGAGATTACTATGGCTACATGAAACAAGCCAGTCACTGAAAGACAAATACCATGTGATCTCACTGATAGGTGGCATCCAATGAGCAAATTGAACTAGAAACAGAGGCACAGCTACATGGAACAGGCTAACAGCTGTAGGTGGGGAGGGGGGAGGAGGAGGCTGGATGAGAGAAGGTGAAGGAATGAGCTGAAGAACATGAATGCATGAGCCATGGACACGGACCACAGTGTAGTGCTGGTCTGAGGTGGGGTGGGGCCTGAGTGGAGGTGATCAAAGGGGGAGAACCACTGTAATAGTGTACCCAATACAAATTTAAATTTTTTGAGTGCTGCTTTGGATGGGGGATGTTTTTCTGTTTTCTGAGCAGTCCTCCCCCTGAAGGGGGTACCAATAATGGAACATCACCAGCTTTTCACACCCCTCAATCATTTTCCCCAGATAAATTATTTGGCAAGTTTGAGATCAGCCTTCGTATGCTTTGTTCTGTTCTGCCATCTTCTTTCTGTTTTTAAAAGTCATCTTGTCTAAAGACAGGAGAGTTAAAAACTGCTCAAGGCCATGGATCAATTCCAGAGTCCAAGTGGTTTCTATGTGTCAAGGCCTTAATCTAAACCAATGTTTCCTGACACTGGCTGGGTAGGTATGTCTGATTCTGGATTCTTCAAGAAATTTGATCATGAAGGCAAGAAAGAGGGAAGGAAAGACTATAATATGAAGTAGAGGTTAGGTTAATGAAAGAGTTATTTATTAGACTTTTTACTTCTCAGTTTGAAGAATTTAGGGTGCGTTTATTGTTTAAAATGATTCACAGGGGAGAAAAGGATTAAAAATACAAACAACATGAGTTCGATGAAGAGCAAAACTACATCCAGCAGAAGGTGCCTGGACCCAGGTGCACATGAAAGAGTGTTTCTTCTTTTAAAGAGGTTAGTGTGGGTCCTAGTGAGGTAACTACAGAAGTAGGAGAAACGGAAATGGGGGGAAATTATAGTTTATGACATCTGTTTTCACCTTGGAATATAAAGCAAAGCTATTTCCTAAAACATAAAAGTTGTGAAAATAGAGCCGAGATCTAAAATCAAGTAGTAAAAGTTGGACAAAGCAGCCAAAGTTGGTGTCTTAGAATGTGGATTTCTCTATTTTATCACTATGTGTAAAGCAAACATTTCTTTAGTTCCTCTGAGTAGCTATATTTTCTTAAAGAAATATGTACTGATGCAACTATATGTTAACCGACTAATTAATTTAAATAAATCATTGGTTATTTTTCATAAAATTCTGTTTCTGTATGTTCTCATATTTTGTTCTCTGCAGGCTTAATTTCGGTCTTTGATTACTTCATCAAAATGACCTGTTGGGACACTTAAATTATTTAGAGGATAATAAATCCAGTTGATAAATCACATCTACTTTAGCGAAAATGAGCATACATTTCTAGAAACACCTTAAGGTCCTATGCAAATATTTTTAACGAAATGAAACTAAATATTTCTGATATAAATCACACAGTATTTCCCTGATATTAAAAGTTTACAACATCTATTAGGGAAATACGGCCTGTTCTGTGCCAGAATATGCTACTCTTCGTTTATAGAGGAAATCTCGTGTATGAAAGTTTCACCTTCTGATTCACACTGCTTGACTTGTAAATGGTATTTTAATGGCAGTGTTGGAATGAATCATCTATATCAAAGAGCTAGTCATTATAAGGTGTTTTATACATTCCTATTTCATATAAAAAATAGAGGTGGGGTTAGAATGCCTTCAGTGAGTACACTTCTCCTGCCTTGAGTGTGTAATTGTGAGTCACTCATGAGTGAAACTGAGCTTGTGACATCTTTAATGAGGTATCTCCGGAGCAGAGCATCATGGGGACTTTGAGAAAGTAGCATTTTCAGTGCAGTCAACTCTATAAGACTCTTCTTTATCCTGGTACTTGGCTTTGATAGACTACTTCTTAAAATACAACTGTTATGTAAACATACTTACATAAATATATATAATTAAACATATATTTAAACTATATAATGCATGTTTTGGATTCTTAAACTTCAATATCAACCTGTTTTTAAACATATATAAGATTGCATTTTATATGTGTATACACACATATATATACACACATATATACCATTTATTTGTTCCTTAAAAAACATATTCTAGATATATAAATCATTTTAATATAAGAGCTTAAAGAAATTCATTGTTTTATGTTTTAAAATATTGAACATAAATAATATATCTGTAGTTGTGTTAGATAAGTCTAAATTAAAGATTTTAGTAACTCTGGTTTTTTAGGAATCTATAAATGATTACCTTTTCCCATATTTAATTTATTTGCAATCTCATTTTTAACATGCTTGCTTTTAATTGGTTTCTTATGAAGAATGTTTTCCTAGACATGTGCTATTTGAGCGACAGAACACCCATTCTCCCTTCAGGTAGTAACACCTGGATCTACATCTTAAGGCTGGAGATTTCCTAGAGCCGATTGCTACCCAAGGTTTAGCGTGGGCTAGTTGCTCAGTCCTGGACAGCCAAGGGATTGCATCCCCCTCACTCAGCCAGGCAGATAAGAAGCAATGAGGAGGATCTCGCAGGTACTGGATGCAGACAAATACTGAAGCCAACACTTGTGGTAACTATCTTCCAGTGAATACTTTTGCTAGGCTAACATTATTTATTGTTGGCATTTTTTGTTCAGGAACAACAGCCATCTCTGAACCTTAGAGCCACAGGCCCTCACCAGACAGTGAATCCGCTGGCCCCTTAATTTTGGACATTGCAGCCTAAGAACTGTGAGACATAAATTCTTCTTGTTTATAAGCCAACCAGTCTGTTCTCCCTTTTAGCAGCAGTCTTAAATAAAAGAAGACCTCAGAAATATTGTGGTGTTGTAGACCTCAACTGGAAAAAAAATGGGTTCCAACAGACTTCAGGAAGTGGTCCCACAGCAACCCCACACTCTGCCCAAACTGCGGAGTGAATTTTTATGAAAACAAATGTAGATAGGGTTTTATTTTTGTTTTAATGAGATAGAGTATAATCTAGTGCTTAGACATCCATTTCTTAAAAGTCTTTAAGAAAATTTACCAGAGAAGGGCCATGACCTTGGACTACAGGGGACTAGAATTGCTCAAGGTACAAGTTGGCCTTTGGGCCCTCACATTTCTTGAAAAGGAAACAGGATGAGAAAACTGTCCAGCTGCCCTCACAGGCTGTTTCTCGTGGAAAAGGAAGAAGGCTCAGTGGCAGAGCCCGAGGCCCGGAATGGTTAGTTAACACTGATGGGATTGCATGAGCTAGGGAGCTATTTCCAAGAAGCGGGAGATAACCATGAAATGTGGAGTCTTTCCCAGGGAATAGAGCCAGCCCTCAATCAGGGAACACTCTCTGTCCCTGGATTGAGTGGGTGTGACAACCTTTGCCTACCTAGATTTCTGAGTGCCAGTGATTATGTGCCTCCCATTCTTACCCTTTTTAATGGGAGACTTTATTGTGATTATCTTGTCCTTGCAATCCCATTGCATGTTGAGTATGCATATAGTGTATTGTTCTGGATTAGTAAGAGTTGCATCTAAGGGATCCATATCTGGACCTGAAGTGGATCATGAGATACTAGACTCTGAGTCCAGGGATGTAACTGCGTAATACTTTTCAAGGTCTTTGGTTGGGGGAAAGCATATTTGACATTGAAGTGGTATGTGAATATTCATGGCCAGAGAGTAGCTTGTGGTATGCTATGAAAACGGCCAATCATTCCCTTTCCTGGATTCTTTTCCTTGCAGATGTGATATTGCAGATCATCCGAACAACAGGTGTAGTTTATCTTCCCAGCTCTATAACAGAGTTTGGCTATGTGGCTTGTTTTGGCTTAAGGGATCTTATAGAATATTAGGCTAAGTGAAATAAGTCAGTCATGAAAAGCTAAGAACCATAGGATTTCACTCACATGTGGGATGCAAAACTGAAACTCATGGACACAGACAGTAACGCGGTGGTTGCCAGAGTGCAGCGGGTGGGAGGGTAGGGAGTGGCGGGGGACATAAAATATGGCGGTGGAAGGTGGTTTGACTTTAGGTGGCAGGCACACAGTACAATATACAGATCTAGTATCACAGATATGTACACTTAAAACCTGTACCATCTTAGTAACCAATAGCACCTTAATAAATGTAATTAAAAAGCATTTTTAAAATGCAATGCAAGTAGAGTCTTCAGGTGCGCTTACATATCATGTCTGCCTTCTTGTTGCTTGGGAACTCATCTACCATGTGAGAAAGCCCGGCTTTGCCTACGAAACCTAAAGCACACTGCTCCAGTCATGCACACCAGCTGTCAGTGTGTCAAGCACGCACCAGTATGTGTGCTTACTGAGCACACATACATGAGTCTAGTTTGGGTCAACAGATCCAGAAAATAAAAAAAAAATAAAAATAACCATAACTGTTCCAGATCTTTACCTAAATGAATGGGTTTTGTTTAAAGCCAATAATTCCAGATTGCAGCATAGCTAAGTAATGAACCATGTAACAACACCAATGTTACTTCTATTTTACACAGATTGTTCAAAACTTAATGAGATTCATTCTGAGAGTCATGTTCAAGTATTTATTTTCTGCTTAGAATCATGGCAACATAAGACTTGTTTTTGTCCCCACCTCAACAACAAAAATTTGTCATCCATCTGTGGAGAAAGTGCCCACGGAGCCAGCATCACAGGTCAGGGGAGCCAGGTACTGCCCAGCAGTGAGACACACGCGGGCCTGGGCTCCGGCTGTAGACCCTGTGGACATTCCTGAACTGGCCCCAGCTCCCCTTGGCCGTGGTGCAGGAGCCCCTGGAGAACACTGAGTCAGGCAGGAGAGCCTTTCTGGAAGCTCAGGTTTCCAGAAGAGAAATCCCAGCACCTGTTAGAGCAAACATTTGTAAGTTTGGACTAACTGGGATGGGTAATAGAAATAGTTTGACTTTACTCCTGTCATCTGTCCCCCAAAACGGCACAGCTTAGGTTTAAGGAAGATGTTTCTAGATCCTGGATTACTCCGATGGGGGAAAAGGAGAATGTGTCGGTGCGCATCCAGCTTCCCAGTGGGATGGACAGGTTGCTGCCAAAGGGGCTCATTTTTCTCTCCTTCCATCCAGAGCACTAAATCAGGAGCTCCATAGCCTGGTAGGGTGGGGGCAGGGGTGGAGAGAAAGAGTCAAGGGGAGAATGGCAGATAGGACTCTCACAGGGCATTAAAGAGACGCAAATCCAAATTATGTTGTGCAGTCCATTAAAAATCACACTCAAGAGCCTCCGGAAACACCCCCACCTGCAGATCCCCTCAGCTGAACCGTCCCCACTCCCAGCATGCCACATGCTTTAACCACAAACCCCCACCCTGTGGCTGCTCTGTGTGTGCCGTGCAGCTAATGAGCATACAAAGAATATCAGTAGCATCTATGAGACAGAAAGAGCCCACAGATTGGAGTTGTAGCACCAGGTGGGGAATACAAAACAGAAGCTGCCAGCACTTGGTCTGGGGGTAGCAGGATCCAGAATGAGAATAAAAGCTGAAGAATTCTGCAAAAGAAGGAACAAAAAGGATGGAGCAGGGGTATGCAAGGTGGTCTGAGAAAGCCTCAGAGCCTCAGAACCTCTAGCGGTGACAATGGACGGAAGAAATTTCCCCCCTGAAGGCAGTTAGCAAAGATAGCAGCACAAAACTCCAAGGAACATGACAAATCAAGAAAACATGACACCACCAAAGGACTACAATAATCTCCCAGTAATCAAATAGAAATTAAGTTTTTTCCTTGGAAAAAAAGTGTGTGCTTAAAATATATGAAACATAAATAATCAGATACTCAAAATTTTCATACAATAGAAGCTCTTTTTTGATTTAAGGATATTACAAGAATTAAAAAAATTAGAGAACAAGCTTCTCCCTTTATATCTAAAATAGTGTTTAATTATATATGAAATTAGTAATTCTGAAAAAAGTATGTGTCTCTTTTACAATTACAATCATAATGGATTCCATAGTAAATGCTGTTGTCACCATTTTCTTCTTCATTTCTTAAAAATGTTCTTTTGAAAACAACAATTATAGGGTTTTGGAATTTTCAGAGGTACGAATGTGTCCCCAGTATTCGGGAATTCTCAACAGTAAAGTCCCAACATGAAGAAATATTAAGTGATATGTGGCCGATTCTTGGATATGCAATCGTTTCACGGAGAGTGGAAAATCTGCCATCACGTCGCATGCACATCCTGTCAGAGCCGGAGACACATTACAAATTGTTGAATGAAGTTGAAAATCTTCCAGACACCAGAACAGGGAACTCTTGAAACCTGCCCCGAGTCCCAGGAGTCTCTGGACCGCTCGGGTCACCACCACACTGAAGTGACATTTGCTGTTTAAGGATAAAGACCACATTAATTTTAAGCAACTGAAGCATATGGTGACAAGGAGAAGACAGTTTATCTGCAATGTTCAGTGAGAAGTTGGTCTTTTCAAAAATACATGTTCAAGTTTCATCATTTTAAAAAGGACATTCAGTGAGAAGGCTTCCTCCTACCCCGACCGGGTTTCCAGTTTCTCATGGGATCTTCCAGGACACCTATCTGTGGACACACAGTTAATTTAAATGTGCCGTCCCACTTTCCCCAGGCCCGACACACACCGCCGCAATGGACACAGTTGTTGGCACCTTGTTTTGTTGTCTCCATTCATCAATTAATGTATCTTGTGTACCCTTCAACTTGAATGAATACATATTTTGTTCCTTTTTTACTGATAACTGAATCACATTTAATCTTGTGTAAAGATAATCTTATTTAATAATTTAAATAAACAGCTATACCATATTTATCTACTCAGATGACATTCCAGGTGTAAAATTTATAAACAGTTCTTTTCAATGAATACTTGCTATCTAACCCCTTACCATAAAAAAAGAACAAAACAAAATAAAATGGCAACAATCAATAGAGATTATATTCATTTTGGAACACGTGTGTGAGGATAGTTCTGTAAGATAAATGGCAAAAACAAGCATTTCTTTTCCACAGACCGCATGCATCTTTACTTTTAGCAATCATCTCATAAGTGCCCTCAACTCAGTTTGTGCCTAAGTAGCACTATTTTAATCTAAGTGCCTGTTTCCCAGCAACAAGTGTGTTATCAATCTTTTTGATATTTTCAAAGAAAAAGGTAAATACTGATAGCATTAATTTTCTTTTCTTCCACTTTAATCAGTACGCTTAAATTAAGCCTATTTAAAGTAACTCCACCGCTGATGTGGGCCTTGGGGAAGACAGGGAGGGAGGAAGGAAGGAAGGAAGGGAGGAAGGAAGGAAGGAAGGAAGGAAGGAAGGAAGGAAGGGAGGAAGGGAAGAAGGAAGGAAGGCAGGGAAAGGAAGGAAGGAAAGAAGGAAGGGAGAAGGAAGGAAGGAAGGTAGAAGGAAGAAAAAGAGGAGGGAGAAAGAAATGAGAAAAGGGAAGAAGAGAGGAAGGAAGAGAGGGAGAAAGAGGGAAGGAGGAAAGCAAGAATTCCTAGTTCAACACAGGAAATGTGTTGCAAATGTGTGCATGCAAGGGGCAGTGAGTGTTTAGAAGACGGGTGCCAGGCAGTGGAATTTAAATCCAAGCATTAGATAAACACAATTGAGTTTTCCAAGCAGAGATCTTCCACCATAAGATTAGTATTTAAGAACTGGTAAAAGAAGGTGGTATACGTAGGGAAAGGGGCCTGGAATCAGAGAGGGAGATCAGACACTATTTACAATCATTTTGTTCAGGGTGATACATGTGATGTGAGCCGAAAAAGCCGGCAGCCCATAATAGAACTTGGATGACGGAATACAGGAAATGAATGAATGAATGACGACTTTAAGGATTTTAGTCATTTTATTTTAATTCTGGAAAACAATGTTTTATGGAAGGAAATGGAACAAGTGGTACAATTGACCAAAGGATGTTTTTTCCACTCTTCAGTATAATTGACACAAATAGCTTGCGGTCTGACATATTCAATATCCCCAGCCAAGGGAATGACTGAGTGTATTAAGTGATAAAGTCAGAAAAACCCTTAGGAGTTTAATGCCCTCCACCCCGGTAATCTCCATGAGCAACTTTCTCCCACAACTATCCAATCTAAACAAACAATCCACCTTGAGCAATGAAGTCATTATACCTTAGATCTTCTGGATAACCTGTTCAACCCTTCCGGTAAGCAAATGATGGACTCTGAGTCCGAGGTACAGGATTCTGGAGACCGCATTGACCTGACTCTTTGTAGATGTGATCATCAAGTCTATACCTACTCATCGCCTTATCTAATCGCCGGTTAGATGTGTACTTACATTGGCGCTGTACGAGAGCAAAGATGTTTTCTTCCTCTCTTGTGCATTGTGGTTTTCTCAGTGCCTAAATCAATGCTGGTACCTTGAAGAGAAGATGCATATTAAATTTAAATATTTAAATAAATATCCGATAAATATCTGTGAAATGGATCACTGTGGGTAGGCGACTAATTGCACAGCAGGACTCAGGGTCAGGAGCCTGAAGAACTGAAGAATTCCACCTCTCACTGGGAAGGATATTGGCTCTATTTCTCTTAGTGCCCCGGCATCAGATTAGGGGTCTCACAGGTGAGGTCTCTTGACCCTGCGGACTGAGTTCTCTAAGTATATACATTTTATGTTTTCGTTTGTTTGATTTGTTTATGTTTCTTTTTTCCGCATTGTAAGTTTT
Organism: Phyllostomus discolor; assembly: GCF_004126475.2. Classification (NCBI taxonomy): domain Eukaryota; kingdom Metazoa; phylum Chordata; class Mammalia; order Chiroptera; family Phyllostomidae; genus Phyllostomus; species Phyllostomus discolor. The sequence goes on along the minus strand of NC_040904.2, from coordinate 12,450,069 downwards.
CAGTGTCGTGATTTTCCTGTGTTGAATGTTAGCAATCCAGTGGTTTGAGTGTAATTTTGTTTTCCTCTCACAGTTTCTGAGCCCACCCAAGTGCGCCACAATCCGTCAAGGCAGGAAACCCTGCATTTTGCGCACCAGAGGATTTGGAGCTGTTTTAGCTGTCCTCAATCCAAGTTGATTTTTCTTCACGCTCTCAGGCTTAACTGTTAAGTCTATAGCACACTAAACTTCTCTTTACAGATGCACAGCCCTTCATGGCCTGGCTCTATTTTAACTTGGAGTTAGTACTTTTTCATTTGGGATTAATGAAAAAGTAAAAGTGTTTGTCAAAAAACTGCCAAGAATCCTAAATTTAATGGACGACTTCGACAGAAAAAGTTAATTTTCCCAGGCTTGGTGAACTCTGAATTTCATTCATGGATATTAGACATGATATTTCCTCCAGGGTTTATCTTTCTGACTCCTCTTCTTTTGGCGAGACTTAACCTTGCAGTGACTTTCCTCATGTGGGCGGAAAGGTTAAGGCAGTAGGAACTTGCGGTTGCTGACCTTCCTCGCAGCCGGTGTTGCAGCAGGCACTGCTGTTGGTGCGGAGGCCTCGCTGGCTCTCTAGGGGCTTACAGGAAAACTCCGTTCCGTTCCCCGCTGCTGTGAGCCAGCGGCTGTGAACTTGTGGCCCAACCACAGGGAACCGGGAATTTCTGAGCCAGAGCCCAGAGTCAGCAGAGCCTCACCGAGTGACCTCAAGCCAGTTACTCCACATCCGCGTGTTCCTCATTTCCAGCAAATAAAATGGGAAAAAAAATTTTTTTACTTTATTCCAAAGTTAAGCAGTTTGTAAATTGTTTCTACTATGGTTTGGGTTAGGATTCATGTTTATCTATTTACTTTGTTTTTAATAACAATTTAAAAGCAGAACGGGATGTGATTATGTAAAACTGTAATAATTTTAAGTGAACTAAATGAAGTCGTCTATATAGAAATCTACATGGGTAATCTTTTTTTCCAGCTATACTGTAACACATTAAATACTTCCCTGTGAATTATAAGGTGATATTTCAATGAGGACAGGGCTGTTTCAGCTGGTGTGTCTTCTTCTTACTATGCTCCCACCACGGGGAGCAGTGCCTACCCTGCGATAGACGCTCAACAAGTCCGTGCCGAATAAATGAGTGAACAAATGAATGAGTGAAAATTAAATGACAGTTCAAAATTAGAGTTTTCCATTTCCTATATATGAGTTTTTAAGTTAAGCAAGAATTGCAGTCATCAGAAAACAGAAAATAAATGTGGAAATGATCAATATGTGATATTGTATTCTTTATTTACTCTTTGGCATACAATTCAAAGCTGTCCTTGTAATAATCTAGGGAGTCTACAAAATTTAAATTACAAGATTCCTGCTCCATAGGTTTTCATATTCTAAAAATCATAAAGTATTTATTAATACCATTTAATAACATGCATTGATTTGGAGACAGTTTGTTACAAGAGAAGAGAAGTTATTGGATAAAATGCATAAAGAGTTATTATTTATTTGTAATAGATATTTTTGGAATTTAAAAAGAATGGGAATTTTTTAATAACAAAAAGTAGTAAAATTAGGCATTGACAAAAGGCCAAAACACTTTTTTTAAAACCATTGCATTTGGTGAGAAAATCCTTTTTTCTTGTTGTTGTTATTTATAAATGTTGCCTGGACATTGGTCTGCTGAATTTTTATTTTTTTAATCAATTCCTGTAGTATCAGAGAGTTTTTTAGAGTGAATAGTAAGTGAGATAGGGCCTGAAATTAGAAACTAAGAAGAAAAAAGAAGGCTGGAAGAGGTCTACAAACATATGAAAATAAATATATATTTTTAGCTTCTATTTTATGATAATATTTGAAGAAGAATCAAAGAAAAAGCAACCTGTTAGAGTTAGTGGAGTTCAGGTTGAAGTAAGAAGGGAATTGCTCATCCTTTTACTTTAAAAAAACAAGATGGGCTTGTCAGCTAAGTGCATAACATTCTTGTTTCCTGTTGGAATTTAAGAGTTGCATTAACAAATGACTCATTTATTGAAAATAACTGAACCAAGGTAGGGTGTGAGTTTAAATTAGTGACCTTACCACAACTGTTATTGATGAAAGCAAAACAAATACCTTCTTTGAGGTAGATAATTTTGAAAAATAGTCTAGGAGAAAGATTGCTCTTGACCTGTGCTTTGAATATAAATAACTTCCAAAAATATCCAGGTGCTTCTAAAACTGCTTTTTAGTGTCTCTGTTCTTTAACACAATTTGAATACACTGGCAGAAAGCCTTCCATGGTGCCACAGCTCTGACACCTCTTGTCTCTAGTTAATCTTTTAATAATGCGGAAGGATCTTTTGAGTTAGTGACTCCTTGTATCAATTTTCCAAAGCAGCTGCTAACAAATTACCACAACTTTTATAATTCTAAGTGCCAATTTATTATTTATTAATTTATAGAAGTTCGGTGAGAATATTATACAACATGACATTAGTTTCAGGGGTTCCACCTAATTGGATTTTGTGTAAGTACAAAGCGATCCTCACAGTAAGTCTAGTGACCCTCTGTCGCCAGACAATTGACTGCTTTCCCCCCGTTTTGCTCACCTCCCAACTCACTCTCCCTGCGATAACCCCAAATCTGTCCTCTCTCTCTGTGAGTCTTGTTTTGTTTGTTCATTTATTTGTTAGGTTCAACATACATTTGAATACACATCACCCCCATTTTTATCCATCATTTACTGATGGAATGGACACAGTTTGTTTTCCATATTTTGGCTATTGTAAATAACACTGCAGTGACCATGAGAGTGCAGATAGCTCTTTTAATTAGTATTTTTGCTTTCTTTTGTTTTCAATTTCACCCAAATATACTAGTTCTATTTTAATTGTTTAAGGAACCTCCATACTGCTTTCCGTGGTGGCTGCACCAGTTTCCATTCCCACTCACAAAGAGTGTACGAGAGCCCCCTTCACCACACCTTCTCTAGCACCTGTTCTTGTCTTTTCGACAACAGCCATCCTGACAGGGGTGAGGTGACAGCTTGTTGTGGTTCTGATTTGCATTTCCAAGATGACTAATGATGAGCACCTTGTCACGTGCTATTTTCTACCTAGTGAATTCTTCAGTCGCCATCGGAAGACCAAGAGGCACTCTCCTGTGTGACCACGTTGCACCTGAGCATTATTTATGCCCATTACCCTCTTATCAGCTTCTCACATTGTCCGGAATGTGACTTATTAAACATCTTTATGTTGACATATCATTGAATCCCTGGCCCAGCCTGAAGTGTTTCAAATATTACTATATTTTTAATAGAAGTTACCCACTATATACTGTTATTTTTTTTTCATAAAATACTCTGTAATGGCTACATTTCAAGGCAAAATTGATGTGAGAGCAATTTCCGAGAAGGTTCTCTCTCTTTTGCTTTTTTTGTTTTAACTGCTCACTAGCACTAATATGAAAACAGTTACAGAGCCCTGGGGAAAACCAGGCTTACACTTTCCCATTGCTCATTGCCTGGTGGAAGCTCCGGCAGACAGCTACCCCCTAAGTCACAGGCATGAGTTTTCTGTGGTCACTGCTGGAGCATTCACTTTCTGGAGTCTCCTGTAGTTTTTATGACTTCTGCATACATTTTGATTGATACATAGGAAATGGAGGTGTCTTCAATGATGTTCTTCTCCTATTTAGTAGGTATGTGATATGTTCCCAGGAGGTTGGAAATTCCTTTTGAGTTGTAAAGAAGAGACACAGTATATTTGGATCCCTGGAATCCACTTCCAAAGCCTGACAGAGTAGAGCAAAAGCAGTGTAACCATGCGCTACAACACAGTGTGTGTTAGGGTGGGTGAGATAGTGTGGTGAACTTGATTTTCTGTTTCTGAATTTAAAACAACTTTTCAAAATTCTTTGAAGTACCCAGAAATTTTTTTCCTTCTAAGTGATGAATCCACAAATGTGAGGGAGTCATTTAGCCAAATCTACAATTTTTCACCTGTATAAACTTTTGATGGTCTCTACTGAGGGATTTTAGTTTCCAATGTCTTGGACTCTCTGTCCAGATGTTATATTATGAAAATTTACTTTTAGAATATATTCTGAGGATAAATTCTTCCAAGTACTTCTCTAACAAGTGTTTCTATAAAACAAAATGGCAATTGCTGCATTGAAAAACATTAGGAATTGTTATCTTTTGCATATTCTAAGAATACAAATAGGGATATCTGTATTGCCTCCAAATTGTATTTATTCTCTAAAATAAATCTCAACTTTAGATGTATTTGCTTAAGGGTGTGATGGAGCTAATATTCTTCCTTTCGTGGTCAAGATCACTTGAACACTGTGATTTGTTTAACCTCAAAGGAAGTACATTCTAACTATTGCTTAATATCTGGCAGACATTTAAGCAAAAGGAAGAAATATTTAATATCTTTTCATCATTTTCCATCCAAATAATAATATCAAAATAACCAGACACTGGTTATAAAAATAAAGAAACTGTAGCAGCTGTCAGTTAGTTCCCAGAAAGTCTTACAGTTTCATACAATTTTCACAATAATAATGCACTGGAAAATCTCCCAGTGGAAACACAAGACAGGCAAATAGGTCAAATCAACTAAAACTCTCCTACTTCCAAGGAAGTATATAATCTGAAACAGCATTCACAGAACAAGGAAAACAAAAGCAACAAAAAGCAGTATACATTCAAACACACAACAATAACTGTGATATAGAAACATTATTACATTCATATTTACATCAGGAAATTGTTGAATGCCCAAGTTACTTCAGCATTCAATGTTTCTCTGGTCTGAGGTAGAATATACTAGGAAACATTCAGGCTGTTTTCTAGATTGATTCCAGAACTGATCTACGGTTTCTACATGGTCATACCCAGGAAACGGACACTCCATTGGCAATCCACCCTCCTCCTAACCCTGTGTTACGGAGATGAGTAGAGAAAGGGAAATTTTAGGATTGAGAAACTCAGATTTATTACACATTCTTCCTTACTTAGAGCAACTTTGAAGTTTTACGTAACTACTTTATAAAGTTAAATAAGTATATGTTCTGCCTCCAGCATACTCTGTGAATATGTTGTATTAATTTTGTGGCTAGATCTGTATTATTTTTCAGTAGTTGATTTTCTAGCCTCCAATAGTTAGGTACAATCCTAAGTCTCTTCTCACATGTTTAGTGATAGTAATCACTTTTAAAAGAGCTGTTCATGCCCTGGCTGGTGGCTTAGTTGGTTTGACCGTCGTCCCATGTGGGTTGGCTTTCCTGTCAGGGCACATGTCTAGGTGGGTTCATTCCCTGGTCGGGGCACATACCGGAGGCAGCCAATTGATCTTTCTCTCTCACATAAATGCTTCTCTCTCTCTCTTTCTCAAATCAATAAACATATCCTTGGGCAAGGATTAAAAAAATTAAAAGACTTTTTCATGAGCGCTATCCCTTTCATAACATCACACCTAATATTTTGGATCTCAGTTTTTGGTAAAGCCTTCTATTACTTTAGTGTAAATGTAATTCCTGCTCTAAGGTCCTGCTAAAATGAATCCAAGTTAACTCCCTCTCTTTTTCATCTCTTCATTCTTATGTAAGACAAATACATCATCTATTTTCTATTGAGGCCTTGAGTAAGATGATACTGGTACAATAGTATAATTATGACATATACAATGATTTGCATAAAGAGTCTTTTCATTTAAATAATAATACAAATACCTGCTTTTATGAAAATATTTTCTAAACTAGTTTTATTTTTTCCTAAAGTACTCTTTATTCAAACAAATGTCAAGAGCAAATGAAAGACAAATGCCCCAGGCCTTACTAACTTTTGAGTACACAGTGTTTTGTGTTATTAGATTATGTGGACAAGAGACCCACTAATTTGAATAGATATCACATGAGCTATCACCCTGACTGGTGTGGCTAGGGTGTGTGTTGTCCTACAAAGCAAAAGGTTGCTGTTTTGATTCCCAGTCAGGACAGATGCCTGGGTTGCAGGTTTGGTCCCCTGCTGGGGTTCTTATGAGAGGCAACTAATTGATGTTTCTCTTTCACATCAATGTTTCTCTCCCTTTTTCTTCCTCCTTTCCCCTCTCCATAAAAATAAGTAAATAAAATCATAAAACATGAGTTATCGTAGAGCATCTCCACTGGAAGCACATGTCAGAATGAAGCTTCCCCCATCATGGGCCCTTGACTAACTGATGAGGAGAGTCCCCCTGCTGAGGGTATATAAGAATAGACTTTGCTTTAACTTATTGCAATTAAGAAACACTTTTGTTATTTCAGCCTTATCATACCTACCATCACCACCAAATGTCCAACTGTTCTTTTCTCTTTCTCCGTTTGGCCAGTGTCCGTTTGGCCATGAAACTGTTATAGATGCTACCTGTTCTGTGGTCACCTGTGGTCACAGATACATCACAAGCACCCAGTTACCCACATTATTTCTGGATTCTACAAAAAGGGAAGAGGAGATGTACTCCTTTCAAACACTCTGCCACTTGGAAGACCAAAGAACTCTGCTCATTTTGAAATTTCATAGTATCTCTCCTTAACAACTTGGCTAGCTCTCTGGTTATTGTCCTTGCCCTGGATACTGCTGAGATTTTTACTCCTGTATACAAGAAACTAAATTCCAAATTAAGAGACTAGATAGGAAAAATATGTTATATAATCTTTTATACTATCCTAACCTATCTCTTGTCCTACATTAATACAACAACAACCAATTACTTTTTTCTTTATAAAACAAACATTGTCATGCTAATTGATGAATGTAAACAGTGGGTGGGAATCGGAGGGAGAAAACAAGTTGTTTACAGCAGATTGAGCCATGCCTCACCCACCCAGAAATGCCCTGTTCCAACAATAAAACAGATAATCTAGGGCCAAGTGTCTCACTTCTTCTTCTTCCTGTTATGCCAAAGATTTTATAGGATTTTAAAATCCAACAGACTATAAAAGCTTTTAATCTAGATGAGTAACAAACACCTCTTTGTAGATTGGAACTATTATTTGGTTCCATCAACCCTTTGCTGTTAGATAAGATTACAATATTTTGCCTTTATTTACAGTGTTAATGCATTTTTGGGGTATTGAAACCTGCTCACACAAAGTTCTAATATTCACCATATGCATTAAAAATGAAATTCTCAGAGTGGAATAGAAATTTTAACTCTCTGTCAATTACAGGCTTATAGTTTGAAATTTGGCCCTGGCTGATGTAGCTCAGTGGATTGAGTGCTGGCCTGCAAACCAAAGGGTCACTGGTTTGATTCCCAGTCAGGGCACATGCCTGGGTTGTGGGCCAAGTCCCCAGTTTGGGGTGTGTGAGAAGCGACCACACATTGATGTTTCTCTCCCTTTCTTTCTTTTTCCCTTCCCCTCTCCCTAAAAATAAATAAATAAAATCTTCTTAAAAAAAAGAACAAAAATAAAATTTTATCAAAATTGTTTCCACAGCATAGAATACTTTATTCATTAATAAAAACAAACAAAGGCCTAGTGAAATCCCATAATTAGAGTATTTTTATTTCAAAAATAATGATATAACCTATAGATTAGTCAACATGTAATGTAATGTAGTGATATAAATCTCTAATATCAAAGGGCCTCTGATCTAATTTGCCCAGCAATTTAAAATCTATTGCACATATCTTTTTTCTTAGGTAAAACATTGTAATATGTCTTTACATAGAATGTGCATGTGTGTTTATGATAGTGTGTGGGACACTTTCATAGAAGATAGTAATAGACCTGGATAAAGAAATGTACTTTTTCTTTATAGTAATCAGTAAATTCCTATCAAAAGGATGTGGGGCCGGTGAAGGGGTCTAGGTCGAATTACTAAGAAAATTCTGCTGCCAGAAGTGTGTGTGCCATCTGCTATCTCAATCCAATCTTAAGCCCATTTTGAGGAGATTCTGTAAATCTGTTAGCAAAACAATTATATTTTCATGTCTACAGCATTTATACCTACTACATTTACAAAAATATATTTGGGGTCAATAACACTAATTGAAAATTTTTAAAATAGCCTTTTGATTTTTAAAATGTCTTAATACCCATAAATTAACTTTTTAAATGTGTGGAAATCATTCAAAGATATTAATTTTTGTAAACTGCACTGTTTTCCATGATGAATTTTATTCATTAAATTAATATTTGTTATATTTCATTTACTCAAATATTTGTAGATGTTCTATATTGCGACATACTGTGCTATGCATGGGAGATACCAACAACAGTGTGAATAGACACACAAACACGGCTAGTTAATATTTACAGAACACTAACCATGTAAAAAGTATTTCGCTAACCAGTTTGTAGGCTCTTTCTTATTTAATGTTTACAGCTACTCTTTGAAATAGAAATCGTTATTACTTTTATTTTGCCTACAGAAATGGTGGCATTTTAGTGCGTCAAGCCTTAAAATGTCTCTGCACAAAGGACAGAGATTTTTAAAATTAGGGAAGCAACATTATCATAAAAAGAAGCACATTAGACCTGAGTCTTAGAAAATGGGGATTTGTTAAACAGAAGATGATAGGAGTAAAAGTTATCTTAGAGGAAAGGGACGAAGATCATCTTTGCAGAGGCCCAAGTGCTCATCAACACTTCAGTGCAATTAGATTGAAGCGTGCCAGCAAACCACTGACGGTGAGGTTGGCCGCGTGCAGGGTACAGATTTGAATCACATCCAATAAATGGGAGAGACAACACATGAGCTCATGTATTATGGTAGTAACACTATCACCTGAATTTCAGAATAAAAATGTACTTATTTATACACAACTTAATGTAGTTTATGTTAAAATTCTCTTTGCCTTCCTTTCTTAGTGGAGGGTTGGACATTTTAAAGTGTATGTCATGTTCTATATACTTAATAGTTCCCTTAGTTATGTCCTATCATTTGATTCCCCAAAACAGGTTAATGGAATAAGTAGTAATTGGCTCATTTTATAGACTAGGAAATTGAACCACAGAAAAAATAAACAAATTGCCCAAAACGGCATGTTTTATAAGTAGTGTGTCCAAAACATGACCACTACTTATTAGAAACTATTGGAAGTCAGGACCCTCTGTAACACACTTTTGGACCATAGTTACATATGGTTAGTATTATCGAAATATTTGATAAATAAATAAAAATGTAGGAAGTATACAAAATACACTTTATTTGATGGTAAATAAATTCTTGACAAGTAAAAGAATCAGCTGCAATCAATTGGCTATTATTTCTAGCTTAGTTTAAATCATAAGATGCTTGAAATAGGCAGAGAGAAAATCCTCACGAGTTTTCTAAGGTTATCCATATTTGAGAGTGGATATTTTTGCTGCTGGAACAAGGAAGACTCAGAGTGTTCACGTGTTTAAATGATGTTTTAATTTTCAGAAGTTCGGTCCTAATTTTTGGTCCCAACATTCGTATTTGCCACTTCAATCCTGTCTTGTAGAGGCTTTCTCTTACTACTATCCCCTTAGAAGCGGAAAGCTTTAACTTTGCCAAATGGTCTTCCCTTTATTTGTTTAACCGAGTGTTTGTGAATTTTGCGGCATTGCACACCTGCAAGTTAATGATCGTCTGGTGAAACACTTCAGATGGAAAGGAATTTCACTTTCGACAACCATTTCAGTGGTCTGGTTTTCTTTCTCCCCTCCAAGGTACACATGCTGAGCTTAAAATTGTAACTGTAAATGTATTTAAAGGAAATCGTAGCAGACTTTACTTTTCATCCCTAATGTCTCGCACTGGAGTAGTAAGCCGAAGACCAGAATGGGACTAGGGGAAAGCCTGGTAAATGTGAACACCTGAACCTTGTACTACACAGCCATGTTGGCTTTTATTGGTCAAGGCCACCGACAGCAATGCATGAGGGTAAAAATATTTCCAGGGCCCAAGTTTGCAATTAAGCCATATCTGATAATTATGTTCTGGGTACGACTCTAGCAACCAGCAAGCTATTCTTAAAAAGTTAATTCTTTAGTGATTTTTAGACTTGTTTTATTTTTAATTAAACTACCACTAGAACCAACCAGGCACCAACACTACCAATATCTACCAATAACCACCACACAGTCACCAAACTCACCAATGCCACAATCACCACCACCACCATCACCCCAGAAGGAGCAGGAGCACCATACTATGGTCATTACTACTATCACCACCACCAAGCCCACCACATTCACCACCACTAGGAACAACGACAAGAAAACAGTTTGACATATTTCCCCATGAACAGCAAGTATTTTGTGAGAATGCCGTGTCCTTTCCCCCCTCTCTTTTCTGCCCTACCATCTCCAAACATGACGAATGTAGTCTTTGTTTCGTTAGGCCAATAACATTTTAAGTAATATTGTAAGGCGCAAGGAGAGCCATTGAAAAACATTCATTGATGTATTGAACAGAACTGCTTTTCACTACTACTGGTCTCATTTTTATAGAAAAAGTACGTTTACTCTGTGTGAGACCAGTAGGTTTAACTGGCGGCCATGAAAACTGCACTCAGCCTAACTTTTAAGCACAGAAATAAACATTACACATATCCACATATTTCAGGTGGTAAGGTAAGAATGTGATTCATGTTTAACAATAAAAGTACTCAGGTTTTGGATGAGGACCTTAGTGATATATAGGAGGGAGTTATTAGCATACTGAAGATACTTGTCAGTATCACTAACATTTCCAGTAGCAGCTTTAAATTCGAGTATTCATTTTATTTTTATTAGAACATAAAATATGTTGAAGAAGAAAATGTTAAACTGAGTGCCAATGATAAGAAAATGTCAAATTATTGGACAGTTAAGAAATGACACCAAACATATTTATGAATGTCAGTAGTCTTAAATTTTAAACAAAGTCATAAATCTTGGTTTAAGGATGAAAGACATAATTTAATAATTTTATTTTTATATTTAATTTTTAGAACTGCTTTAGATTTACAGAAAAATTGAGAAGGTAGTATAGAAGGTTCTCATAATCCCATACCCAGATCTATTGTTAATATTTTAATTAGTATGGTATGTTTGTTAAAATTAATAAACCAATATTGGCATATAAACATTAATTGAAATCTATACTTTTTTCGTATTTTCTTAGCTTCTATTTAACTTTTTTATCTGTTCCAAGATCCCATTCAGGATACCACACTACCTCTAGCTGTGGTGTCTCCTTAGGATTCCTTTGGCCATGACAGAGGTCTCTCAGACCTCCTGATTTTGATCTTGACCGTTTTGAGGAGTCTTGGTCAGGTGTGCTATAGGATGCCCCTCTACTGGAATTTTATATATTTCTCATGATTAGACTTGTCCATAGAAGAAAACTGCCATTTTCATCACAACATAGCAAGGGCACATAAAATCACCACAGCTAATCAACGCTTTTATTGTCCTTGATTGCCTGGCTGAGCTGGTGCTTGTCAGATGTGTCCATTGTAAAGTTGTCCCCCCATTTTGTCTTTTTCATACTTTGCCTTTCAGAAGGAAGTCACTAGGTACAACCCACACTTAGTAAGTGTAGTATTATATTTCCACAAAGGAGGTATAACTACATAAATCATTTGAAATTCTTTAGCGTAAGTGATTGATCTCTTTTCTCATTTATTTACCTCGTCATTTATTTATAACCATAGACTCATGGATATTGATGTTATAATTCCATGTTACTTTATTTATTTTTGTTTAAAATTTTTTGTCTTTGGCTATTGGGAGCTCTTTCAGTTGGTTCCTGTGTCTCTTTAATATACCGTCATCACTGTGGTGTGTGTGTACATTTTGAGTACTTGCTTGCTTTCTGGAACTACAAAATGTTCCAGATTTTGTGTATTTCCTGCTGCAACCCTAAAATTAGCCATTTATTTAATGAGTCTTGATTTCTTTTATTGGAGATTAGTATGAAAAATGAAGGTCAGAAAGCTAGGTGTGCTTGTTGCCACTTGGGTGTCTTTCTGACGGGTCCCCTCAGGTGATAAAACAGGGAAATATATGTATATATGAAAAATTGTATACATAACCATATCTGCAGATATTTGTACATGTAAACATCTATATCTGTATTAAGCTAAACATGAGTCCATACTGATGTATTCAAATATAATCTATTACCAAATGGATCATTCTAGCCTCCTGTCCTGGCTTATTTCAAGGTCTTTGTCTTTCTTTTCTGAAGTTCAGTTATATTATGGATAGTGTAGATTGTTCAGTATGTAGCCTGCTTAATATTCTCTGAGTTTTCTGGGTCTATTATTTTATATTTGTCATTAATTTCAGAAAGTAGCTACTTTTATTTCAAACATTTCTCCTGTTCCATTTTATTTCTTCTCCATTTGGTATTCTAATTAACACACACATTGCATTTTTGAAATTGTCCCATGGCTCTTGAATGTTATTGTTTTCATTTCCTCTACTCCTGGCAGTTTAATTTGGGCAGTTTCTTTTGTCATATATTCCAGCTCACTGATTCTTTCCTCAGCTGTGTCCAGTCTAATTGGCCACATAATGGAAGGCCTTCTTTATACCTGCTGCAGTGTTTTTAACTCTTTCCTGATGTTTCCAGCTGTTTTACCTCTATTACCCACATGCTTTTCCATGTTGTCAATTTGTCCATTAGAGTCCATAATATGTTAATCTTAAGTATTTTCAATTCTCTGTCTGATAATTTCAGAATATGTTTTATATCTGTTTCTGATGTTTGCCTTGTTTGTCTTTTTTTTTTGCCTTTTAGCATAGTGCATAATTTTTTTTTTTTTTTTGCTGAAATCTAGACATGATGTATCAAGTTAATAGGTCTTTAGTGTAATGGTTTATGTCAAACCAGCTTGGAGTTCTGCTTTGTTGTTGCTGTTGCTGTTGTTGTTGTTTGACATAGATGTGGATGCCAGAGCTTCAGATTCCTCCAGTACCTTAGATTTTGTCTCACCTGATGTCTTTGAGATTTGCTAAGAGCCCTTTTGCAGACAGAGTCTCTGCTTCACAGCCCCTTCATCTGTGACCCGCTGCGATTAACCTGGAGTCTGTCGGCGTTAGGGGTGGATGTGGAGGGAGAGGTCTTCTACAATCCTACGTTTAAATATCAGCATTTCAGTTGACTTGTAACCTTGGAGTGTGATTTTACAAGTTTTTCTTAGCGCCCCTCCCTCCATGAGAGAAGTAGGAAGGCTAGTAGGGGGATGGAGTCAGGCAAGTGCCCTACCTGTAAGTCAGATAGAGTTCTCTTAAAATCCTTTACTAAGGAGGATAGGCTTTGAGAATGTCAGGAATATATTTCTTTTTTTAAAAGATTTTATTTATTTATTTTTAAAGAAAGGAAGAGAGGGAGAGAGAGAGAATCAATGCGTGGTTGCCTCTCACTTGGCCCTCCACTGGGGACGTGGCCTGCAACCCAGGCATGTGCCCTGACTGGGAATCGAACCTGCGATGCTTTGGTTTGCAACCCGAGCTCAATCCACTGAGCTACGCCAGCCAGGGCACAAATATATTTCTAATGGCTCCTACCTGCCCCCTCTGCTAGGGCCACATGCAACCTTTTCTGACCCTTCGCCATAGCAGCCTGATGTGGTTTCTGGAAGTAGAACCCACAAAAGCATGGGAATCTGCAAAGTTTGTGGACAAGGGTTTCTCATTTCCATGCTAGTTTACAGTCAGCCGCTAGCAATTCATCAAAATTCCCAGTCACATGTTCCTCCTAGTTTATGACTCAAGCAGCATCTACACCAGATTAGCAGGCCTTGGCTATGCATCTCAGTTTTGCTGTCTCTTCAGACTGCAAAGTGCATTTTGCCCTGATACATTTATGTAAAGCCATTTGTTTTCAGTATACAGCTTTTTCTTGTTATAACAATGCAGTGACAAATTCCAAGCTATTTACATATTGGACCTAAAAACAAAACACAATTACTTTTTAATATTTATGAGTTTTGATGGCAAATGTGGTAGAGAAGATAGCACGGTATTAAATGCCTTGAGATATGTCCTTTTTTGTACAAGTTGATATTAATTAAAATATAGTTTGAATTTAATGCTAACATTAAAACTGCATAATATTCAAGTAATAGACAAGATACTTTATAAAATGAAACTTCAAATATATTCACATTTGTTGCATTAACACTTATGTTAATATGTGCTATGCTGGAATGGTTCAAAATATCAAATGAAATGCAACATAAAATTTATTATGAACAGAATTTCTTCAAGAATATAAAATATTATTATAAAGATTGATTTCAAGAATCTACTAATGTGTTTTTCCTTTTTTTTAAATGTTTAGTCCTGTGTAAATGACAGGCTTAAATGTATTTGATGATAATGGGACCACTTTGATTAACCTTTGTAATACAACTTTTTGGAGAGATATTAAAAATAGTATTTATATATTATTAGAATAGTTATTAGAATAGAATGGTAATAAATAAGTATGTTATACTGAAGGCAGACTGCATAGATTTGTTTAATTAGGAAATAATATATTTTACTTATGTATTTAGACTATAGGTGAGTGAAACTACGACCTATGACCCAATGCAGCCCACAGCCTATTTTTATAGATAAAACTTACTGGATCACAGCCACCCTACTTATTTGCATATTGCTCATGCTGCTCTCAAAGCTAAAATAACAGTTTTTAGTTTCAACAGTGAACTTATGGATCAAAAAGCTAGAATATTTATTTTTTTCCTCATTGCAGAAAAAGTTTGCCTATCATTATTCTATGTGCATCTTGATTTAACACAATATAATATCAGAATTGAGTGTGTGACATGGAATATATTCTGATTAATTAATAATCAAAATTTAATTTAAAAACACTTGAAAATTTTAAGAACATGTTATTTTGCCCCAAAATTAATAATTATTCTTGAGTTTCTATTTGAGTAACTCATATTTTTATCAACAGAAAATGCTGGCACATTAAATCTGCTATATGGTATATTAAATGTTTTTATCATTGCCCATAAATAATTAGTCACAATGGATGTAACAAAGAAAAGATACTAATACGATTCATGTAGAGGCAACTGGCATTTTAAATAAAAATCTGTAAAATAAAACATTTGAGTACCTTCCTTAGCATTAAACACATATTAAACAGAATGGGACGTTTATGTATTTTATACATGACTATACTTTTAATATATGTTCTGCCAGAAGAGTTGGATTTAAGAACTTTGGCTTCATCTACTACATGACACTTTCCTTACTACAATGAATAAATGGAAAAGAATTTTATTAGCAATTTTATTTTTTTATTTCTTTCCAGCATGAAAAAAACCCAAATTCAAAGGAGATTATTGAATGTGATAATACCTTTTACATAAAGTAAAAAAAAAATTAAGTGTACTCAAATTCTGTGCTCAGGAGTCATTCGGTATTTATACAGATTTGTAACAAGCTTGCATGTGGCATTAGCAACCTGCACTTGTCATGAAGTTTGAGTTTTCATTGACTTTGGTGAATGCTGTGAAAATTTATTGGTTGAAATAGGGAAGCAGTTAATGAGGCAGGGAATGGTCAAGTCATAAACAACACTCTTTTATGGAGACAAAAGTTCACCCTAGTCTGGCTTTACCCTAAATTATATCCAAATAACCCAAGGGACTTAAAAGAGAACAAAATCCCAACCCTGACTTAGTCTTCACTGGAATTCAAAATTGTAACTAATCATGAGAGCTGTCAAATAAGCTAGGCAAGCATATTGTAGAGGTTCCTTCAATTATAACCGGCTTCAATCCATTTTTTTAAACATTGGTAAAACCTGTTATATATTCTGTTTTACAATGCAAAAATACCAATTTACTTCCAAAAATTGTAAGATCTAAAAGTGACACTAAAAAAGTAACTGCAGTGCAAATATTTCAGTTGTCAAATTCTGTTTCTTTTCTCCATCTATCTGCATGATCTTGAATTAGATAAAGTAGTTTTGCCTATCCACAGTTATACTTTCCATCATTTCAGTTACCCAGAGTTAAACCATGGTCTGAAAATATTCAATGGAAGTTGTCAGAAATACATATTTCTTGAGCCATTCTGAGTAGCATACTAAAACCTTGCTCAGTCCCACTCCACCCTTCTGGGGATGTGAATCACCCTTTTCCGGTGCATCCACACTTCACATGTCTCCTACCCATCAATCACTTGGCAGCCGTTATCAGATCAACTGGCCCAGAATTGCAGTAATTGTGCTCCATTAACCCTTATTTTACCTAAAGCCCTAAAGCACAGGATCGGTGATAGGAGCAATTCAAGCAAGCTAAACAGAAGCCTTTAAATGAAAAGTTGAATACAGTGTAACAAGATATTTTGAGAGAGCAACCACATTCACATAACTCTTCTTATAATATACAGTTGCAATTATTCTAATTTATGATTATTAATCTTATACTGTACCTAACTGTCAAATTAAACTC
Organism: Phyllostomus discolor; assembly: GCF_004126475.2. Classification (NCBI taxonomy): domain Eukaryota; kingdom Metazoa; phylum Chordata; class Mammalia; order Chiroptera; family Phyllostomidae; genus Phyllostomus; species Phyllostomus discolor. The sequence continues at coordinate 12,433,626 of NC_040904.2, read as the reverse complement.
TATCATAGGCATGAATGAACAGAAAAAATGTGTCGTATATATAGGGTTTTGCACTGTCTATGGTTTCAAGCATCCACGGGAAGTTTGGAAGGTATCCCCTGCTGGTAAGGGAGGACTACTGCACGGGTAGATGGGCCACTTTTGCAGGTAAACACAATTTGAGTTGGGGCCCACATGTCCTTCTCATCTGAACCTCTCTGGAGGCCCGGGCAGGAATCTCCCCCACCACAGCCCAGCTCCCCATCGTCCAAACCTGTACAGAATTGGTGAAAGCAAAGTTTTTGTAAACTTCAATCTTTTGTCCTCATTCTCTCAGGATTACTTTTTATATTCACCGTTGGACCCGTCCGCATACTTAATGCCCTCATGGAATTTCTGCAGTGTGATCAAACAGGGGAAAGCTATTTTGGGTAAAGAATGTTCCTCATCTCCACTCCAAACACACTGCAGAGCAACTACCTTGCTCTATGTGATAGTCATGATAGTTTCTTATAAGAATGCTCTATATGATAGCTAGGATTCTTTAAATCTGAGATCACGGAAAATGTAACTAAAGTTTAAACAGTAAAGCGGTTTACAGGCCCATCTACTCAGAGAGTTCAAAAGTTCCTATTTTGTTTGGTCTTGTTGCTGGGTTACCACATTGGAAAGCAGGCTTTTGGGGTCTGTTCTGACTTCCATCAAGAGCCTCATCCTAAAGCTGGCTTCCTGAGTGGAAGCAAAGTCAGCACAAAGGAGCCACATTCACACCCTGCACTGCCACAGAAGGACAGAGAGAGAACGTGCAATTCTAGAAATGTTGTCTTCATCCCATTTACTGAGCTTTACTAAAGTCTTGTGCCTGCGGACTGATACTATGCCCGTCAGCTCGGCTCTGGCACTCATGTCCCACAATAACACACAGCTGTGGGAAGGAGGTGTGAACGCCAAAATGAGAAAAAGTAGTTAGCAAAAGACAGTGTTGTGTTAAGGAAGTAATGAGAATGTCCCTGATACTCTGCGTGATCAAATGACACTCATAACCTAACTATAAATTCCGATTATATTGTTTAAACTTCTTAATCTCTCTATTTTACAAAATAACTCAAACACATCATCTGCCTGAAGATAAAAATTACATCCCTTAAGTTACTAAGGACACTTTGAAACAAGTCATGGAAAAGTCATTTCAGTCCACACATTTATCTGTATGCTGTATGTCTTTCTTTAAAAAACAGACGACAAACCAGGAGAGATGTTTTGATTCGACTGTAAAAAAATGGTTTAGGAATTCCACACCTATATGCAGGTTAACCTCCCAGTCTAACAGAGAAGAGACCAATAGTGTGATTCACTATACCTACATACATGAGCTGCTTTACCTCAATACCAGCTACTGAATTAACAAAACATAAAAAACTCAAAGAAAAACCAATCTTCAACAAAAGGGAGAAATCTCTCTTCCATGTTGATGATGGGAGACGTGGAATCAAACCATTCTGCCATGTTGGCATGATTTTTCTCTCCATTTTTACAACAGCAGCATTTTCCATTTAAATGTAAAAGCAAATTTTACTAGAGAAAAACCTTACCAGTTTTTACATTTTTTCTTATTTATTTCTTTCTGAAAAAAAATTAAAACATATTTGAATGAAGACCATGGTGATATTAAAGTTACCTCGTTCTTGGTGTGTGTCATTTACCTATAATATTTACTGGAAGCTTTCTACTTGACAGGCATTTCTTTTTTGAATCAGGACATTAAAGAAAAAACGTCTTTCCTGAGAGCACATACGGGTTCTTCAGGGAAGATGGCAGTGAGGTAGGAGGGAGCAGATTCCACTTCCCCCTGAGGGCACATACTGCCTAATGGAGTTATTCCCATGGAAACTTAGAAGAGGGAGCGATGACTCCTGTCCTGGAGCACCATGGGGGAAGGAAAGAAGGCAATTGGGCCAGCTCTGAATAACTGGGGACTGCCGTATAGAGGAATTACCTCTTACTTGAAAATAAATGTAGCAATCAGAATTGGCAGAGAAAAGGCTTTGTATGAAGATGGGATATGTACATGTGTGATTCAGAAAACCACACAGAGTTAGAACTGAAAAATGGTTGAGTGGAAGAGAGTATATACCAGGTTACAAAATGCTTTGAATACTGTGAAAGGTGTTTAGATTTTTAACCAATGAAATTTTGGACTTGAGACTGGAATTAATAAATTTTCGTGTTGGAAGAATCTGTCTGTAGCATGATGAAGAAGAGATTGTCTTAGGAAGGGTAGAGACTCTGGTGTTAACTGCTCAAAGGAAGAAGATGGAGCCAAAGAGGCAATTAGAAGAATCTAGGCTAATAGGAAAAGCACATGGACTTGGGTGGGGATGCTGGAATGAGCACAAAATATTTTTAGGAGGAAGTTTTTTTTTCAATGTTTTAATGAAGGAGGTAGGGAAAGTTTATAAAAATATCAGATTATATCCTGAACTATAAGGCAGAATTTTATTTATTTATTTTTTTCTTATGCACTAATACAATTATATTATATATCCGAGCTGTGGTTATTTCTAGTGATTTCTCACCATTTTCTAACCCTCAAACTCACAGTTTCATTACCACAATCACTCTAAAAATATAAAAGATTAATTTCATTATATGATAATTTTATATTTGTATCAGCGCCATAAGAAGCTTAGCATACCCAATTTTTTCATTACCTGGACTCTTACCACTCTTGATGTCCAGACTAGGCAAATTCCTCCTCCTCCTCAAGCTTTATCTAATATTCTCTTCACCTTCTTGTTTGAATTGAGCTATTTCTCCTTCTTGGGGAAATGTTTTCCTTACAGCTGCTTCTTTATGCTTTCACAGTCTTTATAAAACTGGACATCAGTGCTAGGTAAGTGTCTTACTTGCTCTCATTAACATCTTCCACCCCTTTGTCATCCCTTCTTTCAAAACTCCCACCTTTGAAACCCATACACCACCTCTACTCATATGCCACTATATATCATATACTACACGTATATGCTGAGTTATTTACAAGTGTATGCTGAGTTATTAAAATGTGCATATTATCCCCCATTCCATGAAGATTTCTCCACCTGCTTTATTTTCAAACATTTTAACATAGTTCATTTTATATATATCTCTCCATATATATGTATATATATCTCCACATAGAAAACTCTTTTATAATTATTTTATCCTCTCTCCATTTTCTGCTCCAGCTCTATGTCTTATCATAGTCCTTGAACATATCATTAGCAAAAACTGTAAATAATCTCAGACTCAACAGTCTGTTCTACCTGTCACTTCCTGAATTTCTGGTTTATATCATAGGTGTTTTTATCTGTAATGTTCTTTAGCAATGATCTTCAAATCTTTTTCCAACCCTTTATACCCTCCTCACTTCATCTGACTTCTTATTGAGCTTAGATTTTATTATAATCTCATCTTTCTATACACCCTCAATTTGGTTTCGCAACTTCACCTTCACTATGTTTTCTTGGGAGGCAAACAGACAAAACCTCTAGCTAAATCTAACTTCATGCCTACTCCATGCATGTATCCAAATATGTCTGTGCTGAAAAATACAATGTCAACAAGACATGAACTTATGGCTATTAATTTTAAGATGTCCTTAGTGATTTTCAAGGGCACTCCAGTGACAATCTCCTATTCTACCCACTTGGAGCCCCTTACTGTTCTAGGTGACTATTTAACAACTTCTCTAACACTCCTCCCTGTTTCCCACTAATGTGCTCATGTGATGACATTGTATCTGATCTCTTGGTGAAATAGGTGAACATAGAAGTGACATCCCATAAACTCACACTGTTACATCCACTAACCCACTGCATTTTTTACATTTTCTTCTATGCCTATAACTAAACATTTTATATTAGTTCCTATGGCTGACGATGTCACTTCAGTTATTGTCCTTTTACTCTTGCCTGTTCTAGAATACCTTTCCTCTAATTTCCCCTTTTCTTTTCTGCATCTCTATTTTCCCCTGTTAATCATTCCCTTTACCATTAAATCATTATATTACTTCACACACCTCAAAAACAAAATAAAATAATTTTACCCACATATACCTCTAACTGCAACTTATTTTCCACTTTTAATTATAAAACTTCTCAAAAAGATGGTCATTATTAGATGGCTTTTTTCCCCTTCATTGTTAGTTTAACCTACTCCAGAACAGGCCAACATCTCTCCTTTTCATGGGAACCAACCTTAGTTCAGGTATGATGCAGACACTAGTGAATTCCTTGTTCCCAACAAATAGAAATGTTCAGAATTTACCTTACTCAACATACCAGTTGCATTTCCAACATTGGTCCCCATTCCTTCCTTTCTGAAACACTTTCTTAATGTGACCTCCTGGGAACCTTGCTTAATTTTCTGACTTTTTACTGCACTTTGATGTTCCATTTTCATCTCCCTAAGTGTCAATATGTCCAAGGACTCAGACAGACCTCTGACATTCCCTATCTATAATCGCCTCTTTGATGCTCTTATTCAGTACCATGAAATCTCAACATCTAAGTGCTAATTTCTCTTTTATTTATTACATTTAACTAATATCTCCCCCCTTGAACACCAAACACACTTAATCTTCTATGGAACTTGTCTATTTGGTTGTCCAATTGACATCTCAGGTTTATCCTCTATGAAACAAAACTCAAAATATTCCTTCTCAAATGTGTGCAATCTTTCCCTTAACCTACTCTATTGCCCCAGTTACTCTGCTAATCCTTCTGCCTCATTTCTATTGTAACTTTGACTTTGTTTAGCTCATGACTCCTTCCATAACACCCAAAGTAGTACCCGACATATAGATGATGGTTAATAAATAAGTGTTGAATGAATCTATGAATGAATAAAATTAAAAAATAGAAGATAAGCAATTTGACTGGAGCACCCTATAAACTGAAGATTTTTATTGGCAATATAATATTAAATCATTGTGATGTAGATAGTAGTTATAACAGCTAACATGGAAGAAATTGTTTGGGAAAAGTATGAAAATTGAAGACAGGAAAAATCTAAAAACAAAAATATATGGAAAGGCAACTTTCAAGCTTTGGGGGAGAGAGAGCAACACCTAAAACAGAGAAGGACCAGAAATAATTAGTTATAAAATGTAAATAAATATGAATAAAGTCAAATAAACAAAGAAAGGGATTCCAAAAGCATTAATGTTGTTAAATGCCCAAGAGATCAAGTTACATAAGAACTTGGATTGGCATAAAGGGGATGTTGGGGGATAATTAAGGCAGATTTAGAGAAATTATTAGGGTGGAAGCCAAGTTACAACACACAGTGGATTCAATGGGAAAAAGGAGGTAGAAACCATAAGCACACATTGTAGGTTTTGTTATTCTTGGCTGCTAGGAAAAGAAAAGGACAGCAGGGTGGCTTGATGTGGGGCAAAGAGTAAGAAATTTCAGTTCCCCTCATTACTATCAGGGGAAAATGTGTCAAGGAAAAGGCATAACAACGAGAATATTTGAATATTTGTAAAGGGATATGTTATGGACTGACACCCTGGAATGGAGATAGGGCCTGCAACTCTAGTCAGATGGACATTGACAGAAATACTTATTTTGTTGAAATAAACTAAATGGTCTCTTATTCTTAATGGAATTCTTAGCCCTGAATGTTATTAAAGAGTGAGACACCTATTTAAAAAAAGGCGAAAGATTTACAGGATCTGAAGAGAAACCAGAGTATAAAAGCCATTTATTTAATTGACTTCATCCAAGCTGAAGGCTTTAAACCCAACGATGCAAAAGAAGAGATAGAAACTATTGAAAGTATATTCTTTTGCCACGGAAATAACTAGCAGAAGAAGAGCAGTTTCTCTTTTGTTGTTGTTATTGCCTGCACGTTTTCTCACTAAAAGGGAAGCCAAACTCTTGTAAAAAGTCTTATCTGATGTAATGATCCATTTTTGGTGGTGAAGTCCTTGGCTCCCCTCTCCATGAGATTTCTCCAGGGAAAGGAAACTTTAGAATCTGTTGAGAATATAACTTTACCCAGGCGGATTGTAGTTACTAGAGTGTGTCATTGAAAGCACATAGAATTTAATTCAACCCATAAAAACTAATGATATAAAATGGAAAAAGTTGGAATGTTTTACTAGCAGGCAATAAATAGTCCCTTGGCAAAGAGAAAACTCACCTTTCTGTTACCAGCAATAAAGTTCTTAGGGATTCAAATGGTGGTTCAAAAACTGAACGTTGTAGCCAATTCTTGGCTTTAAGCAGAAATAAAGATCCAAAGGAGAGGAAAGGCAGGCTTCCCCAATTGTTGGGCCCAGATAACAGTACAAATGGTTGTATACATACCATATGTAGAAATATTTAACATACTTACTCTTCAATCATTATCTAGTTCAGCTAATCTTAAGCCTGCCACACACTTGAATCATCTTAAAAGGGTTTAAAAATACCAGTGCCTGAACTATTCAAACCACTGAAATTTAGATGTATTTGTTGTAGACAAATTCTCTTTTTGAATCCAAAGGTGTATGCACTTTTTACCTATTTTTCCTTTTTTATTGAATTTAGTAGGGTAACATTGGTTAATAAAATTGTGTAGGTTTCAGGTGTACAATTCTATAATACATCATCCATATATTGTGTTATGTGTTCACTACTTACCTCACATCAAATTCTTAAGATTTGTATTTTATCGTAAGCTTCTCAGATGAAGCTTAAATTCTGGTAGACAAAATTCTGGTAAAATAATTACAACACTCTTTACCTTGTGATGTATGATAAGATGAAACTTACCTTAGTGCAAGCTGTGGGACGTTTGCTTACCAAGAACATCCTCTTGTGTTTCTGTCTTTGGCCAGTGGGTACATCTGGTCACTTTTTAAACTTTGTACAAAATGGTATAGGAGGAAAAATGTGAAACCGTACAGGGAATGAAGAAACCTGAATACATGCATGTTCAAGGACAGTTTTTTTGGAACATCAAGGTGCTCATTATAGTATTTTGAAACATACCTGCAAATTGCTTTCATTTGAACCAATCTTAGTGTCATTTAGTTAATGTAAGCTGGTGATCACAAAATAAATATTTCCTGGTTCCAAATTTTCCAGGAACTAAGTAATCTTTCAACATATCATTATTTTAAATAGACCACTTGATGCTCAGATATAAGTTTATTTCTCATAACATGAAGAATCATTTATATTTCTTATGCCAAGATTGGCATTCAACAATGTAGTAAAGAAAATATTCTGCAGATAATATTTGCCAAAGCCATTTTTCAAAATGTAGTGGTTAAACTTGTAATATGTTCTTTAAAATGATTTATTTTAATCAAACAATTTAATATCTTTTCAGTAACTGGTGTATATAAGGTGGAATCCTAGGGAAAGACATATAGCATACATAATTCATATTAAAGAACAGTGCATGAGTTGAAATATAAGACAATAATAAAAATATTGTGATGCACTTCATGTGTTCTAGAAGGTTGTATCACAAATGTAGATGGAGGAAGTACCATTGTGCTCTTGAGTGTAATAGAGATTTCAGTAAGTTTTGAGATATGGATATGATATCCCAAGAAGGAAGGAAAATGGTCAAGGGAGGGACCAAGTATGAGTGTTGGAAAGTCAGTAGAAAAAAAATCTATGAATGAACTATTGGAGATTACGGAGATCAGCTTTCAAGAAACCAGGATGAATGATTAGAAAGGAATGTTAATAGGAGGGAAAGGGAAGACAACATCAGTAAAATTAAAGGTCAAAATATTGAATATAAAATAGTAAGTTTAACTACATGCATGTGTTAAGCTGTAGAAAGTCAGTGAAAATTTTTGAAGGAGCAATAACCATTGCAAGTGGAAGATTTTTACTAAAAACGTAGAGCAGAGTAGATACTCAGATTTTATTATGAAATTTTCTGTCACTCTGCTCATGGATGTTGTACTTTTTACTTTGAGGTGAACTTTTATTGTGGCGTTAGCAATGCACATTCCGTGAAAAGGAACGTGAAGAATCCTGTTTTGGAATGTACTCAATTCCATCTTTAGGAGTGCAGTGAAGCACTCCTAAAAAGGCTAAGACATAGTTTTCATCTGGTCCTAAAATAGTTTCCTAATGTCAACATTACAGATTTACACCAAAATGGAGTGATTTATTCAAACCTCTAAATTTATTGCACCATTTGGTTGCTTTATTATAAAATATAAGACAATGCCTTCTCAGTATATTCATTTTTCTCTAGTGTGATTTCCAAACAAATGACAGTGACAAATAATGTGGGGGTTGAATTTTAAAATCTTTCTCAAAGTTATGGCTTAGCAGTACTTTGTCAAGCTGCTGAGGCGAACGTGGTCATCAAGAGCCAGAGTAGAACGAGAATGCTGATCTCTTTCTTAAAGTAAGTCATGGTCGTTTTTATTCTGGAATAATTGATCAAATTATTATTCCTGACAGTGAGAAAGGATAGGAGCACTTACTATTTGAAACATTTAAGGACCTACAATATAGATGTTATCTAAGAACATGTTAAAAATGTCAATTATCTGACTTCAACCTAAACCCACTAAATAACAATCCATGCTTTGACATGGTGCAGAAGCAATTTGGATGTACATCCATATTTAGAGAGAAGTTTGAGAAAGCTCTTCTATGCTAGTCTGTGCATCAACATACTTACTAAATTTGTTCTTTCTGGGAGTTAAAAGAGGAATATCTCTTACTCTTTGAGATGACGTCTAGATCTCTCTTTCCCCCCATCTGTATGTATGCATGAGCATCTCCTTATGTAAGGTAACACATACCATACCCCACAAGGTTTTTAAGAGCCCACTGGGAAGGATGCCTTAGGATAAAGCTTACACTAAAAATCGAAAATGAAAAGAAACGAACAGGAACTCAGTAATATACTTAAATTGCCAAATTAACCACCCCCGCCAGAAGGTGACTTTGTGAGCCAATAAATCTTCCAGGTTGTAAATCAAAACTGACTTCTGTTTTTTCCAACTAAAGGCATGACACATTAGCTAACGTGATGTCATTGAACTGTTTACTTAAGAAATAGATAATTCACAAATATTAGGGGGCAAATTTTCAACAGAAAAATTTTAAAGAAAAAATACATAAATGCATAAGTAACTGTGGAAGAATATTTGGGTCTTTGTTTTTCTTGCATGCATGGCAAAATAATATTTTGAACTATTTGTTAATAAATAACTCTTCCATTACTTATGCTGAGCTCTTCATACTTGCAGCCTTCTCCAGCCCTGACAGCCAGGACACCCTTGACTCCCTCACCTTGGCAAAAGTTTGTCACTTACTAGAGGAGTCCAAATGTCAGAATTGCCTTCTTTGGGAAAAAGTCAAATCGGACATTATTTTCTGACTCAGAACACGTTTCTGTTGCTCATAGGGAGCAATATCTCTGGCCTGAAACACCCCGAGAGTCAGGAGTGCTGAAAGCAAAGGAGTTTTATACATTGATAAAGTTGACACTGAGCTTTATTTTCACATTTGTATGTTATTTATTTGCTCTTTTAAAATGTTATTTTCACCCTTATGTGTGCATTATGAATAAATAAAAATATTGGGTCTCTAAAACAACAAAGAAAAAAAGAAACATTCAAATACATTGAGGTATCTGCCACTATTTAATAGACACTAAAAAGTATAGAAAAAATCACTGCCAGTTCCGATGTTCTCAGTCGAAACAAAGTAAAATATCATTTGAATCAGTTTAAGCACAAAAGAGGAATGCATTTTAATGATAATGAGGTAACTTCAGAAAATAAGATTAAGGAAGTGACTGATATTTAGGTGAGGAAAAATAATGAGGGATATCGTTTTTACTAAGATCTCAATAGATCCAGGTTTGTCAAACTCCATATAATTGCTGTAATTGTTTCGTGGTGGGAGGTTGCCCTGTGCATGTACAATGTTCAGCTGCATCTCTGGCATCAACCTCTAGATGCCAGCAGCACCTCCCTCGATACTGCAGCCAAATGTCCCCTGAGGACAGAATTACCTCTCATTGAACATCACTGCTATAGATATAGGTACAGATCTATATTTCATATGCACATTGATTTCACATAGATATAGGTGGACATAGACATCGATGAGAATACAGATATAGACACCGATATAGATATAACTCACTCCTCATTATGACTTCCTCTACAGAGGGATCAATGTGAACACTGAGTTTTACAACCTAAAATCCAGCTTCTGAAAATATTAAAACAGGTTTCATCTTCTTTCTATAGCCTCACATTAAAAAAAACCAAAACTACAACAAAACTCGTTGACCCTTCTTGGTTCACATATTTTCCTCAGATCAACCAGCTAGACTCAGAGCATATTGAGTCACGTCATACATAATACAGGAACTCTGATGGCCCATCCTCTCTCATCCCCTATTATCCTTCTCCAGGAGAACGTATCAAGGACCCATGGACAAAGCCAAAGGGGGGTAGAATCGAGTGTGGGAGGTGGGGATGGGTGGGTTGGGGGGGACACTGTGGGCTGAAAATGGAGACAACTGTACTTGAACAACAATAAAAAAATGAATTTAAAAAATACAGTAACTCTTAACAAACTATAGAAGAACAGTGCTGAAGAAGAACAGCTACCAGAAAGAGCTATGGTCCCAGAAATCCAGGGGTTTACAGAAAGCCTTCATGAAATAGAAGAGTTAAAATTATTAGACATCTCAAAACTCAGGACATTTTTCTGAGCAGAAGACAGAAGTTTTTTAAGTGGAAGGGTTTAAGCAACCTCCAAGAAAAATTAACAAAAACAGATACATAATTGACATCCTGTATGTCACTTTGTAGTATCAACTAAAAACTTTCAAGAGAAATAAAATAGTTTACAGACAAAAGAATGAGGACCAATTTGGCATTAGTTATCTCACCTGTAATACTTGAAATTTTTTAAAAAATGAACCTTTAAATATCTGTTGGAAATTAGTTTTAGCCTATAATTTTACACCTGTCAATCATAATATAGTAAAAATAAAGATATTTTAAGATTTTGGAAACATTAGCTGATACTCATCCATTTTTAAGAAATCAGTGGTGAATTTATAGTAAAAATATTAAAGAAAACAATTAAAAGGGTAACTTGGGATTCAGAAGAAAATAAATCCTGTGAAACAGCAGGAACAGGGTTCTCAAAATGACAGGTTGAGACTCAGGGCAAAGATTGCAAAAGCAAAGTTTTTGAGACAAGCATATTTCATGGGAGGGTAGAACCAAAAATCTTAGAAAATATTGCAGATGTTCTAAATATGATGATGATAATGGGGTAATAAAGTTTTCCCACTATAAATCCTAAAATCTTGGGAAAAGCTGGAATTACTACAAGTTCCTCCAATTGTGTTCTTCTTACTCAAAATTGTTTTGGCTATGCTACCTCCTTTATTTTCCACATACATTTTAGAACTAGCTCGTCAATATAAATAAATAATTCTAGGATTTTGACTGGAATATTATGGTATTTATAAATGAATTTAGGGAACATTACCATTTTAATCATATTGAGTCTTCTGATATAGAAATACTATTTATTATTTTTTTAACTTTTAGAAGTAATCTGTATTCCAATCATAGAAAACTTACTTATAAATACAGAGCAGAGTAAAGATTTTAATGACCATGACAATGCGATGTTTTCTCAGAAAGACGTGTATAAGGAGAAGTGGAGAGAAGTATAAGATATCAGTGTATTGTACTATAGAGTGGTAAACCAAAACACAGGGTGTTTGAGGCACAGACTTTAGCGTGGAGGTTGACACTGTGCAAGAGGCAAATAGAGGCAGTGATTGCAGTCGTTACATAAACTCTGCAGAATAGAACTGGTGGCAGGAAAAGTAGTTCAATGCACACTAGGTTTAATTATAAAAACTTGTTCTTTGTATTTTAAACACATGTATGTATACATTTGGTGAAAAAATAGCTAAAAAAATTTGTGTTCAGAGAGCCATCACCTAAAATATAGTTAGTGGCATTAGGAAACAAACAAACAATGATAAACTTTTAAGTAAAAACACGAAGTGCTATTTCTTTCCTTTCACTGAGGATAAACCTCATAGGCTCTAGCATCTCACATTTACCAGTAACTCTGACTCTGGAAAACATCAGCTACTGGGGATATCAGATGCCCCTGAACATAAGGGGAGGATACGGGACTAAAGTCAGTTCTATAGCTGAAAGCATATAGATCAGGAATTTCAGTTCCCAATCCCTTTTCAACCTCTCACAGTCAAGTAACCACTTCCACACCCCGGGGTGGGGGTGGGGGGCAAAAATAGATCATTTACTTTCTGGGCACACTGGACCACAGAAGCTCTCAGGAAGCATGTCAAAGGTTGTGATTTCGGCGGCGCCATGATGGCAAAGAAACAAGTAATCATTACTGTGAAAATCTGCCATTCCCTCTCCCGCCTGCCACCAGCAGATCGTAGCATTCTTCTTTGGAAACAAACAGTGGCCTCAAGAACAGAAACGCTGACACTGAAGTCTGGAGGTGCCGGGCTGCAATGGCTGGACCTTACCTGATCGTTGTAGTTAGGGCAGCACTAACCAACAACCAGTCCTAATCAGGCACGCCGAGTGTCGGAAGATTATTTACAGCGTCACATTTTAAATTAGGAACAGTTAAGGGTCGCCACATGTCTTTGAAAAGTTTCAAAATGAAAAGGTATCAAAACAAATTAAAAAGTAGGTTAAAGGAAATCACAGAAAGCATATACATTGAACAAAATACTAAGATTCTAACAATTATATACGTAATGTCTTGACAGAAAATAAAATATGTACCCAAAAGAATCAACAGAATATAATTGTGAAAACTTAAACAAATAGAGATAAGTAAATTTCTTGAAATATAAAAAATTTCCAGAAAGAAAATAAATAGAACAAAAAATATGCAAATAAAAATATATTTTAAAATTGCAGGTTTAACCTAGGAAGCTCAATAACTGAATAACACATTTCAGAAATTAAAAAAAATAGTTTTAGCCAAAAAGAATATTACAAACAAGTTAATAGAAGAAATTTTCTGTAACTTAGGAACATGGGTTTCCATTTGAAAGGGGCCCAACATCTTAATGATATTAAAAAAAAAAAGACAGCAGTTCGCTCGTATGATGGAGCGAAAGAATCAACACGGCAGGGCAGTTCTCAGAGGGAGCACTGATTGCCTGTTTCCCACCCAGTCGGGACTCATTCATCTTAGAGAACACCCGAGTCACCATCCACGGAATGTTGGTCGAAATAAGACCGGCAAAGGCACTGCTAGTGAGAGCTCAGGAGGAAATGAAAAAGAGTGGTACTGAAAAGCGGGTGCAAAGGAATCTTTATTGGATAGGGGCCAAAGGCTAAGTGGAATTATATCCTACAGTTATGTGGAAAACAGAATTTGGAAACCATGAACTTGAATATGTAGGTAAGGGGATTTCTGTTGAAAGAAGAGCCCAGTTTCCTCTTGCTGCTTATAGCAAAATATAAAAGGAAAGAGCTAGATGGAGAAGCATCTTTAATTAAAAAGGAAGTAGGAATTGCTAATATGGGAAATTCTCAGCCTATCCATGTTATTGGAAACACTAAAGTTAGCAGGTTCACTGTCAAGAAAGACTACTCTGAAAAGCAAGCCAACGGTGTGGCTGAGCAATCTTTTACTAAAGCTTTGAAAGGATCAAAGAATCATAGTATTCAATTTCACATGTTGCTCTTCAAGAGATTAGACAAGTGACTAGGTCCCTTCAGCCATCTAAATAGAAGCTAGGAATAGAGGTGGAATTATCCTAGAAATGCATGCAAATGAGCCTTTTGGCTAATGGAGTAAATCAGTGAAACATACAAGGGTGATTTGCATGGTTCTTAGGCATGTGATGGCAACAGTCACACTGCCAGCATGGACTGAAAGAGACAGAAGGAGAACAAAATGAAGGAAGGCTGGTGGACTCCCGAAATCCTATAGGTAAGAAACAAGCTGATAAAACTACTCAGCTGCAGCGCATGCTTCTCTTCGTCTTTGCAAAGATGAGTCTGTGAGTGCAGGCCAGGGCCAGAACCACAGAGAATTATTTCCAGTCCTTGGAATCTAACGTTGCTTGCCCAGTTGGATTCAATTTACCAAATGAGGTTACTTAGGACTGGTGAGCCCTTTTTTTCTTTTCATTTTCTCCCATTTTTGAATTGGGGCATTGATAACTGTTATCCTATGCCTGGCTCACCTTTGTATTTTGGGAGCAGATAAGATGCTTTCTAGTGTTACAGATCCACAGATGGAGAACAGTATTGCCTCAGAATGGATTATGCTTAGACCTTCACTCATATTTAGATGATTAGATAATGAAATTTGCACCTTGTGTGATAATGAGACTCAGGGGAGAATGTGGATTTGAGAGCATGCTGTGAAGGCTTGAGGCTCTGGATGATCTTGAAATGGGATGAGTGCATTTGGCATGTGAGAGGGACATGGATCTTTGGGGGTCAGCTGTAGACAAAATAATGGCCCTCCAGATGCCCAATCCTAATCCCTGGAACTTGTGAATATGTGACCTCACATGGCAAAAGGGATTTTGAAGATGTTAGGTTGAAGATCTTTAGATGTGGAACGTATTCTGGATTATCTGGGTAGGCACAATATAACTATAAGAGTCCTAATAAAAGGAAGGCAGAAGTGTAAGAGTCAGAAATAGACAATGGGATGATGTAAACTGAGAAAGAGAAAGATGAAAAGATGTTTGTTCTGACATCAACAACAAATTGTATATAAAATATATATTTTATATATATATATATATATATATATATATATATATATTCCCTGATATATACCAGGAAAGATGTAGGGTAGGGTCAGTAGCCAATAATTTCAAAAGGTTCCAGAGCTGGAAAAGGTAAGGAAGCAGATTTTTTCCTAGAACCTTTAGAAGAAATGCAGCTCTGCCGATGTGTTTTAAACTTGTGGCCTTCAGAATTATATGAGAATACATGTGCTTTGTTTTAAGCCTCCAAGTTTATAGCCTTCTCTCCCTACCCATGCCCTCATCTCCTGGGACACTTTCTTTTTCTCTTATGTTTTCATTTACCTTAGGCTGAAGAAATGGGAGAGAGGAAAACATAAACCAGTAACCCAGTGCAGCATGGCAAAATTTACTGTATAGATTTCATAGCACATTTTCAGCAAAGAATTCTAGCAATTCAATAGAAGGATTTATGGGAAAAGCAAGTAGATTGGTGTTCCAGAAGATCCCCTCATCCTTCATTGGAAAGAAGTAATCAGGGTGCTCACTGGACCACACAGGCTGAAGAAGAAGTTGGTGAGTGTCATTGCAGGCCTCGGTGTCCCATTCTGCAATTCAGGGAACATCCACATAGGCTTAAGCTTGAATGAAGTTCTTAGGCACGTTTGCCTTGCTGGAAGTCACAGTAGCAGATCCAGGCATCTTTCTGGAAAGTACTTAAAAAAGGAGCCTTTTCCAAAGCAAAGGTCTCCCACTCAATTTAAATAAACATATTATTTGAAGCCACTGAATTTGTGATAATTTGTTACAACAACCATAAGGAACTAACATACCAACTAAACTATCAATCCAGCATGAAAGCAAAATAAAGATATTTCAGACATATATAAACATATAGTATTTCGTGTACTCATCCCCAAGAAGATTGGGAAAGATATGACTTCCAAAAAGAAGGAGTAAACTCCAAAAGAGGGGGACATGGTGTCCTAGGAACCAAAAATGCAACACGGATGACACACGAAGTTCTTCACCCTGTAGGCTGCCATTTCCTTCAGCTTATTACAAAACAACAGAATGATGCAGCTACATCAAAATCTATTTATTTGTCCCCTAAAATTTTACACTCATAAACTACCAAATAGAGTATCTGAAAACTGGGGTATGGAATCCTGGCAAAGTTCAAAGAGAAAAGAATTTCCATGAAGAGTTAAATGGTTTGACTTTGAATCTTACTCTTTCTTGTAGAAAAAGAGTAAGAATAAGAACAGAAGCGGCTATAACATATGCAATGACCTCACTTTCAAACTGCTATTAAGTTAAATTCTTTAACACACACAATAATTAGGTGGATATGTGTTTATTCACACTTACAGATGACCAGACTGTGGTTTAGAGAGGTGAACTTGCAAATGACACAGTAGTATTGAATAAATAGATTAAATGATAATTGATCTATTTCTACTCAGAATATGGACTATCATAACTTAATACTGGATATTATCAATTTTTATTGTAGACGATATTTTCCTGTTTTGCAAAAAAGATAAGTGTTTTAATGTAACCAGCCATGAAGTCAAAAGATATTCCCATTTGACTCACTAAACTCTAATTAGTGTCACAATTATTTTAAGAACAATTTGAAATAAGACTACTTGCCTGGAGATAGTTAAGCACCATGGTATATAATTTACCTGCCATTAAAAAATGTTTTTCTTATATAGAGTGTCTAAAAACTTTGGAATTTTATTTTCTTTTTCACAGCTGGAAAAGCTCAGTATCCAATTCATTTTTCATGGTGTAATATCACCTGGTTCTAGGCAGTGCCAAAAAATAAATGAAAAAAAAAAGAATTAAACAGAATATATACTTTTAAAATGAATATAAACCATGTACACTGGTTTCATACAAGATTCTTAAACAGTTTTTCAACTGAGTATACATATACCTAATTAACAAAACACTCCAACTAGAAACCCATGAGTTCTTTGTAAAGTTGATTTTTCTCTTAAATGACCTATGAACATGAGTTAAGTAACCATTCTGTGTCTGTTACTGTGGTATATTTTATTTTTTATAAAACTTTGACTAGCAAGAATCTTATGAAGAGATTTCCCTTTGTCAGAGAGCTCAATTTGCCCACAGAGTTACAGCGAATTATTAACAACAACATTTTTTGAAGCAAGTATTCTGACTTCTGCTGTAGCTATGTTGAAGTGTTTTTCTAAAGCTTTAAAAGAAAATCGAGTTAGGGAGATGTGGTCTATCCACAATTTTAAAAGCAAACTACCCAGCCAGTTACACGATGGCTGTACGCATGCATTCTTTTCTCAGAGATAAAGTTTCTAAAAAACCCTTTACTCCTATTTTGGTACAAAGGCAAAAGTGCCATTTCTGATTAAAACCAAGAATATCAGAATGTTACATTAAGTTAGTTGATTGTAATAAAGTTGGCCTGGAAAGTAATAAATGAACTATTCTTGCCTCAGAAGCTTTAAACTTTTAAATAAATTATAAAGAAAACACATTAGTTAAGTGTTAATTTTACTCAATTGCTTATCCCCAATCTCGATTTCCAGGGGAAAATTATTACTTTGTTTACACAGCAGTATTTCCTTTTTAATATATAGAACTTTCTGAAAACTCTTTATGGAAGCAGTGTTTAGACTACTCCTGAAAAGTGGCAGATTGGAGAAAGGCATTTACTTCCTTCCTTCCCAGTATCCTGGAGAAACGAAGAAAAATTTATTTTAAAATGTGCACATCCAAAACATGATTCTCAAAATAAGGAAGTGTGCTATTAATGCATTTCGCTGACTTTGAAGGTTTTCCAGAACGTGGCCCTTGCACTAGATCGGAGGAGTGATGAGTAGAGCAAGCATAATTCACAACAGGCCAAAGAAAATGATTGCTTAGAGAGAAGCAGCCTGCCCAGCTGCATCCCAGAAGAACTCAGCTCTGAGTGCACTTGCACAAGAGACCGGAAGCGATGGCAGAAGCGTGTACAGGAGAGCTGAGCCTGTTACGTTTGCAGGTCTGCAGGACAGGCTGCTCCTCTCCAGACTGCTGCGCTGGCGTCTTACCATCTGCTCAACCTCTAGAGTCCCATAGGGCTGGCTATATGCTATTTTTCTTTGCTTGACACTTTTTCCTACTTGACTTAAACTTTTCTCATTTCTTGAATATAACCTGTCTATTGGTACGTATCATTACTACCATTTGTTTTGAACCTTTAACTCATCCCTAGACACTAGAGTTCCAGGTTGCCCTCTGACAACCTTCTAAGACTTCTGTAGTGGCCACTCATTGGTTGGTGTCCATGCATCCCTATCTCAGTCACAACGTGTTAATTATCCTACTCCTCCTGTGTGGTTCAGCTGGGGCTTATTCCCTCATCTGGTCCAAGCAGCAGCCTATATTCCAGGCTTAGTCAATCTCATGAAACAAGTCTGACCATTGAGAAATGGACTAGTGATTTTCCTAAAGATGTGAGAAAAAAGGAAAACCTTATTCTACTGGAGTGTACAAGGTGAACAGTTGTAATCACGCAGTTTTAGGGAGTCTCCATAAAAAGAGAGCTGGTCCTGGCTGGCATAGCTCAGTGGATTGAGCTCAGACTGGGAACCAAAGTGTCCCAAATTCGATTCCCAGCCAGGGTACATGCCTGGGTTGCAGGCCATAACCTCAGCAACCGCACATTGATGTTTCTCTCTCTCTCTGTCTATCTCCCTCCCTTCCCCTCTAAAAATACACAAATAAAATCTTAAAAAAAAAGAGAGAGCTGGTTAAATACATACACACAGCCATACACAAAAATAAGGACCAAAGCAGAAAGACGATGACTAAATTTGAACGGTGTAATTTGAACCTCAGACTTCTTTTCCTCACATCATTGTGTTTGTGCCCTCTCGGGGACATTGCTACGTAGTTGCAACTTCTTGCATCAGGTTAGCTCTAAGACTCATCTGGCTCCCTCCTTCCCAAACTGCAGGTCTCAGTTTAAATGTTACACTTTTGTTGTTGTTGCTCAACTATTTCTTCAAAATGGCACCATCCATACTCTGTAAAGTCAAGGCGAGATGCATCTGTCATATCATTTTGTAGTTATTTCATTTGCTTTTTATTTGTCTTTTCCACTGAAACTCATGCTCCACACAGGCATCAAGTCTGTGCTTCTCACGGTGTGCCTAAACCCTGGAATAATAACTGCTGCATACTAAATATGACCACATGCTACATTTTACTTGAATAAATGAATGAATAAATAAACTGAAAACAAGAATTGTACAATTATTCAAATTTGGGAAGTCGAAGGGAGGTAAATGGAACTGTAAACATACAAAATTCTTTGTGTTATATGAGAAGTTTATAAATAAATACTGAATAAATTAATAATTTTTTACAAAGAACCATATGTGGATTAATGACATAATGATACACAGCAGAATAATTTATACAAAATAATGCTTTATTTACTTTTTCACTTGTATTTACTTTTCTCACAAGCTTTATTATCCTAAATTATATATAATAATCATATTCATATAGTTAAAGTTTTAGAATAAATTTGATTCATTATTTTGAGTCACCTTACAAAGTTATGACTTATTTTTGTTTTAAAATATAAGTGAGAATTACTTAAAATATCTGACTAAAATTTCATAAAAGTTGAATACTAAGTCAATATAATTTACAACCATGTACTTTATGTCTACTACTTTCAAGACACTAGGTTATATAAGGATGATTAAGACATTAATCTTACTCCAAGGGGAAAATAAGGAGAAGAGAGCTGGCATTCACTTAGTACTTACTTTGTGCCTGTGCCCTTCACAGACCCTCACAACAACTCTCAGAGAGGACAGGACGATTCTGGAGTGGAAAGAACACTCCAAATGCTAGAGCACTTTCCCAAGTTTCTGTTGTTACACAGGACGAATGTAAGATTAAAATATGTGTGTGTGAGGGGGTAACGATTTTGTTTCCCTGTTACATGCTATTTTCTTGCAAAAACATGAACGTTTAGGAAATTTGTATATGGAAGCACACTATGCACATTTGTAGGTTTATTTTTTATGCTACTACTATTTGTCATCTAGAGATGTGATGCTGCTTTGTATTTAAGATAGATTAATAGGATATGTATTTTGGAGAAGAAAACTGATGTATGTATGTATCACGTAAGTAGGTGCATTTTATCCAGTATACGTGGAGTGAAGTTGAGCTAATATAACATGGCACAACTAAAACGTTCTTCAGAATTTATTCTTCAGTGGCAAATGCAGCATTGTGCTTAGGAGAATAAAAGTAAAAAAAGAAATACTGGTTTTTAGAACACAAACTGATGTGAAGTTTACATAGATGCTAAGATTTACTAATTATGAATTAGAAATAGTTCTTTGTGAAGATGGTTTTGGCTTTAGTGAAATGCAATCAGTCTATAATAATTGCAATTGAGTTATTGTAGTGGATAGTTCCAGAAGAATTTGACTTTTTATTTATGCCAACACCCAGTTTCTGAAGAAGGTTTAATAACGTTGTGCAATTCATACTCTGCATAAATAACATTTCTTCCATCTGAGCATAATTTCCAAACGCGGGCTTCGAATACTTGTATTCTGCTGCCTGAAGGCAGTTCTGTCTTTCTAATGAGTAACATTGCAGTCCTTATACTGGAAGACAATGTCAACACCAAATCAAAAATTCAAATCTAAAGATCATTTTAAAGCAGATGTCTCAGGTGGTTACCTGAAACAAAAAGAAGATAAAAATTAAATCATTTTCTCTTTTTAGATATGTGGGTTCTCTCAGGGTGAGGTGTCTCTGGGGAGATTTTCTCAAAGAAAACATTAATGTCACATGCTACAATGAAACATTTCTATGTCCAGTAAATTTAAATTATATTTTTTAAAGTTCATACATGAATACATTTATATAATTTGTTAATATCTTTCAAAATTTATTGATATTTAACTTTACTTGGAATTGCTTTAATTATTTCAAAAGACCTTAGGGACACTTTAAAAATCTCAAGTGGTGCCCTGGCTGGTGTGGCTCAGTGGATCGAGCTTTAGCTTGTGACCCAAAGGCTCACAGGTTCAATTCCCAGTCAGGGCACATGCCTGGGTTGTGGGCCGGGTTCCCCTGTGTGGGGTGCACAAGAGGCAACCACACATTGATGTTTCTCTCCTTCTCTTTCTCCCCCCTTCCCCTCTGTCTAAAAATAAATGAATAAAATGTTTAAAAATATTTTAAAAATCTCAAGTGGTAGAACGAATGTGTGCATATGTATGTGAGACTAAAACTTCTGGGAGAGCCATGATATGTCTATGCTTGATAAATTTTAACAAAGATCTTGATGTTATTTTTTATACCAAAACCCCCACATTTATCTTATTTTCTTTGTATTCTGGGATTTAACACCTCAGACTTCTTCATATTGTATACGCCACCTGATGGTCACTTATATTAGAGATATGAATTGAAATAAAAGTGTAATTTAAAAAAAACACCCCAAGAGAACAGAAAAGAATAGGTTTATCATTTCAGTTCTTCTTTTCTTATAAAATGATTAAATATAAAACATGTTGGAGATATTTCTATTTTTTGATTGTTAAAAGTAAATGATCCCTGAGACATCCAAATAAAAATTAAAATGAACTACAATTAAATATTTATTATTAAAACAGAACACACAACTATCTTTTTAATTAAATAAAAATTTAATGTTTCTGTTTAATTAGAAGCATATACACATGTAAGCGTAGGTGAAAAAAAGCTTTTTTAAAAAATTTTCCAACTGATAGGTATTATACTTGAAATGCCAAATCATAGCTTCATAGCTGAAATAGCTCAGTGGATGTTAAAGTTCATTATGTTGATTTGCACTGAGTAGGCGTTCCAGTTACCAATTATCACAGTACAGATCAGTCACACTTAATGGCATAAAAGACGGAACATTTTACTACATTCATGGATTCTGCGGTTCAGGAATTGAGAGGACCAGCAGAGATGGCTATGGTCTCCGATCGGTGGTATCTGCAAGCTTCCACGAGTAAGTTCCTGTAGGCATTTTCATATACACAGATGACAAAAGCGAGTCAGGAGAGTGCAAATGCCAGGCCCCAGCTGAAGTTCCTCCACTGTCACAAGCTCTGTGTTGCTTGGGCTTCCTCGCGGCATGGACACATCATGTTAGCTAGTCTGCATACATGACAGCTTGAGTCTCCCAGAGAGAACATTTCAATGAATAAGGCAGAAGTGGCATGGCATTTTATGATACAGCCTAAAAAGTTTACATGGCGTCCTTGGCTAGATTTTCTTGGTTATAGCACTCACTTGCCGTAATTCAAGCGTACTCCTACCACTGGATGGAAGAGTACCAAAGAATTTGTGGCCACATTTTCAGACAACAAAGTCTGGCCTCTGTCCATGTTCTATTTATGTTTCTTCCACATGCAAAGTATCTTCACCACTTCCCAAGACCCTACAAAGGCCTCATCTCCTTACAGTATATTCAGTCTGAGACTCAAGGGGCAGAATCTCAATGTAAATCAAGTCCCAATGTAGATGAATCTTCTCGGAAATCATCATATTTGATGCACAACAGAGACAAGGTATCTTCCCCACCACAAAGAAGCATGCAATTGTGGGAGGGGTAAGGATAATGCAATATGGTGATTGTAACAGCATTCTAAAGACTATAAGAATAATTGTACTTAGTGTAAGGTTATTTGGTTAGTCCCATTATATGCAAATTCTAGTGGCCACAATTTTGATATTACAGATGCTCAAATGTAATTTTAAATATTTTGTATTAGAGTTTATAGCTTCAAACCATTAGTTTATTATCAAAAAGGCCTTAACTACTACAAATTAGTGAAAGAAGATATTCTAAAGTTAGATTTAATTTTCCAGAAACAAGAAAATAAAGCACACATGCTAGATGATCAAATATTTAGAGACATTGCCAGTAGAATAAACAACATCGCAGTAGATGTGGGGAAGATTAAAGCTTGCTAAGGCTTGAATTGTGCCATCGAAGTAATTCAAATAGCGATGACTCACTGCCAGGAATAGAGGGAATCACAGGTCTCAAGTTACTTTACAGGAAATGTTCGGGGGAGACACAAAACTACTAACCTCAGGCACTTTCATAACACTGGGAGCAAATTCTTCTGATCTCCAATGGTATAGCTGTCCCACAGCACCCCAATGTAAAGGAAATCATATTAAGTAGCAGTCATGGGAGAGTGAGAAGATGGGTAGTTATACGTCACAGCACAAAGCCTTTGGCAGAAAATATTCTAGTCTGAAAACTGATAACACAAAGGCAAAATATGACAGCTCTAAACAGAACATATAGGGATATGTTTTACTGTTCTTAGCTTCAAAAGTTACAACAAATTGAAATTGGTTATGTGGATTAGGTCAAATCTTTTTTGTGGTTAAATTGTACTAAGCACTTGAATAGTACAGCAAATAAAGGTAAAACTCCATCCTGATAAAACAAAGCCTTGGGAATTCTCTCCTATAGTCTTTGGAGTCAGGTGTTTGAAAGAAACCGGTCCCATCTCTAAGCTGATCTTACCGTTTGGACTTCAATACATTTTGATTCTAAATGTTAAAGTTACCATGTCATCAGGAAACTCAATAATACCAGAACTTTAGTCTCTGTTCCGTTTCTATCATTTTACATTATTCCAGTGCCAGGCTTGCAACACTCTCTGAGACTTGAGTATAACTGTTTGGACTTGGATCTGATCCCACTAAATGATTCCACCTATTCCCATGCCGTCTCATAACAGCTTCCGAGGAACCAACTTACTGGGAAAAGGTGCACTCTTAAAAGTCAAGTAGAACTTTCTTTCTGGAATCCCCTGGCAAAAAGAAGTGACGGGGGGATCCCCTGACAGTCTTACAGGAACTTTGGCCACCTTTTCTCACAAGAAGAAACTCTTAACAATAACTCAGAGTAGTCATGACTAGGAAGAACATAATGATCTCTTTATAAAAAAATACATATTGTATCTTCATATAATGCAGTGGTAATCAGAACAAACCCAAGCATTTTAAAAAATGATTGAATATATCTACTTGTGTAAAATCAGTCTATCTGTATAAGTAAACCTTATACTCCCAGAAAACAGAGACCAATTAGTTTTGTTTTGTTTTGTCTCTAAAATTTTAATGGTATCTTCAACTGTATTATGGTCAAGACAACTAAGAAATTCCTGAAATTTCTAGTTGCTTAAATGAAATTGTAGCAAACTGATTTTTTGTAAAAAGCACCAAAGAGACTTAAATTATTTTATAAAGTAAATAATTAGGATATAACATGACTATTTGTTTTAAATAAGCATTTGGTTTTTATATCTTAGTTTTTCTTCTACTACAACAATCTGTGAAAAAGATAGATGGATAGATAGGTAAATGTATATAGACAGATGTTGTTAAACAATACAATACTTTAAATAAAATAATACACATTTAATATTTTATAATAGATTTTATAATATTTTAAAAAGTGTCTATACATATCTGATTATATATATATTTCAAACAGAATTATATGAGTTTTAATTATACTTCTAAAATGACTAATTGATTTTTAATATTAATTAATTAATTTGTTTGTTTGTTTGTTTATTTTTAGAGAGAGGGGAAGGGAGGGAGAAACAGGAGGAAACATCAACATGTGGTTGTCTTTCATGCTCCCCCTACTGGGAACCTGGCCCACAACCCAGGCATGTGCCCTGACTAAGAATTGAACCAGAGACTCTTTGGTTCCCAGACCAGTGCTCAATCCACTGAACCACAGCAGCCAGGGCTGACTGATTGTTATATAAAAACGAAAGGCCATAAAGTGACAAGTATTATACTTCATCAATTCCTTTTTTAAAATATGTCTGGACAATAAACACACACTATATATTCACTGTTGTAATGAATTAAATGATAACTTGAACCCAAACACCCTGAACAGAAGTTTTTTGAGACAAACTCTAACAAAACTCTAATAAGCAATATTTGCATACTATGGTTCAAGGAATAGATATTAACAAAAATGATCTTCCCTCCGGTCACTGTCTAGACCACAGGAAATCTGGTCCACAGCATGTGGAACATCACCAGGTGCAGACTCAGAAGTTTCCACAGTGCCATCGCCAACAGCTAGACATGATGAGTAACGGCCACAGCAGTAACCAAACCCCGTACACAGGCTGTTGAGACAGTGATGAACCCAACTTCAAAGTCAGGACAAAATAACATGCTAGAGCTTTAAAGAACAATTTCTCCTTGAGCAATCAGTCAGTGGAATCTAGACAGTTTTGCCAAAAGAAGAGAAGTATAGAAAATTAGAAACAAACAACTTTCACAACTCAGCTTACAGTGGGAAGGAAATTGTTGCATTAAAAGATTTAATCTAGATAATTACAGGGAGTTATATCCATGTTCATGTTCATATCTGAATGCATCTAATTTTAGTGTCTGTCTCTCTAGGCCAACAACAGTACACAGCTCAAATGGAATTAGGTGAGAAATAAATAAGATAATGCAAATGAAGTTTACTTAGCATTTTATTTAGCACTTGTTTAAGTACACACACAGATTCAATTTTTTTAGGAAATCTACATTCCTTAGAAGAAACTATATATTCATATTTATCAGAAGAGCAGAGTTACTAAATATAGCAATAAGCTATTCCACCCACAAAAATAACCATACACAAGGCAGGCAAGCTGGTGCCAGTGACAAATGAGTTCTTGTGGCATCATAATAAGAGAATTTCCTGAGACCCGCGCTTAAGGATGGGGTTCTGTGGTAACCTTTACTGATGATATAAAATTAAGAGGGAGTTCCCCTTCTGACTTCCCAATGTCCCACCTTCATCCATCTTGGCCATGGAAAACGTCCAATCTTATTCTTCAGTGGGGCCAGAATAAAGACCACTGCCCACAGTTTCTGCTCCACATTAAAATGCATTCCAGTCCAGCATCTGGATAGCTTAGTGCGTGTTTCCAGCTGTAGTCCATTGCTGGGCTGTGGTATTCAGGTTCCTCCCGGGTCCTGTATGTGGAGTTCGCATAGCCGTGTTCCATGTGGCTGCTAAGGCCACGTGTCCATGGAAAGAACAGGCCAAGTGCACTGTGGGAGTGCAGGTCATCCATGAGAGAGAGAGAGAGAGAGACAGAGAGAGGGGCCTTCTTTTCTCCCCTGGGAGTATATTAGCTTGGGCTTCAGACAGACTTGTTGCCTTTTCCAAAGAACCAATTGATTTCTCAAATTTTTGTGGGCTTTTGATAGGCCCACACTCTGGTTAGACTGCCAGGCCGCTTGGGTCAAGCACCTCTGTGTGTGCCAGGACCCCCACCTCAAGGGGCTGGGACCAGAGCGGGAAGGGGAGAGTGTTAATCCCCTTGGCTGAGAAATGCTATAATCCCCTGGAGTGAAAAGCTGTAGCTTCCTGGTGAAGCAAACAGTTTCATGTTTCCTGTTTTATTAAGCTCAATGTCTAAGTCTCTTTGCTTCTCTCTTTTATTAACAATTAGCTAAATACTGACAGCGACATTAATCCATATTTCTTAGAAAAAAATTGCACACTCATATTTACCAGGGGAGCAGCGTTTCTGAACATAGCAATAAGCTATCCCACCCTCAAAAATAATGTATAAGGAGGGCAAGCTAGATTTTGATGTCTCATTTGATGGAGGTTATACATCAACTATAATATTGCCTTCTTACCATTTCATGTACTTTGGAAAAGCTAGTTCCTGCCAGCTTTATTTATATGGTTCCATTTATCTTAAAATAATGCTATTGTCCCTGCCAGTGACTGTTTGTCAAATCAGGGTGAAGTCAATCGTCGCATGCCATTAACCTGGTCACAAGACTTGGTTCCGGGAGGAAGTCATGTGACCTTATGAGCCAAAGGCATGTGAGGGAAGTGTGTTTGGGAATACAATGGAAATATGTTTTGTGTTTGTGGTTGTTACTGCTATTGTTGTTTTTAGGGATGTTTTTTTCCCTTTCTCTGGCTTCTTTTTTCTCTCCACAAAAACACTGGGAAGTCATTTCTCTTTTCTGCACATTGCAGTTACTTGATACAGGCTGGGAACTAGCACCAACATGAAAGCAAAAACATCATCTAAAGAAAGGCAGCGATGAGGGAAATCCAGAAAAGGAGATCCGGAACCAGTGGATGAAGCCAACCCCACACTTCTACTTGTGGGAACCAATTAATACCCCTACCTTTGCATTTAAGCCTTTCTGTATTGACCTATTTTTTTTTCTTAACCTAAAAATTATTTTCATAGAGTATCCTATTCCTCTCTACCCTAAGTGTATCCAATTAAATATCTATATAAAAACCAAGAACATTACTTGACTTGATTTTATTCAATTAAATCCTTTTCTACCTCAAATCTTTCTTATCCTTATTAATGCTTTTTCAAACATTCCAAATACCCCCTTACCTGGACATTGTAATTGATTCAGTTCTGTTAAAAAAAAAAATACGAGTTTACTTAGAAGCATATTGAAACTGAACATGTCCAACATTCAAAAGATAAAAGAATAGATGCATTAAAAGCTTACTGTTTATCATATGCACATTTTTTCACATACTTATTTGTAAAGTTTTCATTTTTGGATATATTGACAGAAACAGAAAGATAAAATAAGAGAGTTCTGAATGTAATTGTTTCATATGCTTAATAAGGCTGGAGTTAGAGTTCACTTCTAAACAAAATAATGCTTAGTGGTCATGTGCTCATTTCCGGCTGACCAAGAGGCAAACAGCAGAATGTGCCCCTTTCGTCATGGCTTCAGACTGAGGGAATCTAAGCCTTAGGTTTCTGTAATAGTTTCTTATACAAAATCTTGTGAAAGTGGAACTAAAATAAAAACCAACCCATAAACCAACTCAGAGGAGTTGCAGTGGATTGAGTGTGAAACCTTTAAGGACCAGAGACAAAGAAAATACAACTTCGTAGTGTTTTCCTTCTGTTAACAATGGCTGTCAGGGAGAGGAAGTCCAGCACTACGTGTGTTCATGTTGACACCACCACCACCACCACCACCACCACCAACAACAACAACGACAACAACAGAGCAGCAACAACAGAACTCTTTTGGTTCAAAGACAAATCTTCTTTCTATAGCCATATGATAGAGACCGGGAATAGTTAGATCAGTGTTTAAAGAATGCTTTTATATGTGTACCTTTACTTATTCTTTGTAGTATACCAAAATAAACCAAGAACTGGGTTCTAGAGAAGAAATAAAAACTAAAATGTAATGGTCATGAGATGACCGATTAAGCTGAGGCACAGAGGACTGAGTAAATGTGGACACACTGGGGCCTAAGGAAGCGCTGTTGGGAGGGGGTGGACTAATACGCAGAGGTGGGGAACAGAAGAGAAGTAGGACTGATACAGTCTCCTGGGGCTACATGGTAGCTTGTTTCATTTTATTTTCGTACTCTTGCTTTCAAACAATCCATGTTTGTGACTCAAATTTTTGGTAACGCTCTCTCACACCTCACTTAGATGGTCAAGGTACTTTGGAGACACAAGTTTTTAAGACATTGCTCTGAAAGGGAAAATATACAGGCTCTTAAAATAACTGAAGCTGAAATAGAGACACACTGGCCAGGAGAAAACAGACACGCTGGAAAACCATGGAAAAAACGGGGAGGCTTTCCATGTGTGGGATGGGAACAAAAGTCTCACCGGGTGGATTCTAATGCAAACGGATCGCAGTACGATGGAGGGCTGGGCATATAATGATTAAGTAGTAACATTCATTTACATCCAGCTGATTCTGGGAGGTATGGAGAAACAGAAACTAGCAAGCACTCCAAGTTGGAAGGGGCATTCTTTACAATTCCTCCCAGATTGTAGGCAACCTTCCCTCATCTCTTAGTTTTAATACAAGTAAAAAATAGCAACAGTAAGGGCAGGGAGTGACGGGGTAATATGCAACTGACAGTCTTGTCTACCACTATCTGCAGAAGTCAGTTATGTCCATGGAGTTAGAGGCATCATCTTCAGATAAAGTACGTTATTTCGGCCAGGCACACTCGGGCTTAAAACTGAGAAAAATACAATGGCAAATGGGACTGCAAAGCCAGCAAGGAAAGTAAACTATGATTTCAAACCTCTCCATTCTTCTGTTTTGGAAATAAATAAGTAAATTATTGTCAATAATGCCAGGTCTGAGAAGTAATGCTTATATGAATCCAAATAGATTTATAAAGCTTTCAACAGTGCAGCCTGGCCCGGGAACCTTTCCTAAGGCACCTCTCCTCTGCCGTCAAAGCAGATGGCCAACTAAATGTATGCAAATGAAAAACAGACTTTCGTTCTAAAACAAAAGAACAGGATTCAGCGATCTAAACTTCAATTATTATTTCTGCACAGGCAAGCCCAACGGTAGCTACTATCAAATTCAGACCAGCCCACCCTTTAGAGGACTGTGATAGTTATGTAATATCTACAAGGCGTTTTCAATTTATTACATAAACATGTGTGCTTGGCATATCACGGTATAGCAGGCATTATGACAGCAGGCTGACTTGTAGTACCCTGAGGAGTGTAATTAAGCGCAGTGCTCAAATAAATGTTTTTGCAGTGACACGCATTAATCTTTCCTTCTGGCTCAAAATAAGCTGTGAGTCTCTGCTCCAAGTATTAACCTCAATCAATCTCTAACTTACAGTATGTGTCTTAAGCCTATCATGATAATTAAATGGAAATGTCTTTCCATCCAACGTCAGGCTTGCCTCAATCAATATTCTCTTGTGGAACTCAC
Organism: Phyllostomus discolor; assembly: GCF_004126475.2. Classification (NCBI taxonomy): domain Eukaryota; kingdom Metazoa; phylum Chordata; class Mammalia; order Chiroptera; family Phyllostomidae; genus Phyllostomus; species Phyllostomus discolor. The sequence goes on along the minus strand of NC_040904.2, from coordinate 12,404,076 downwards.
AGACCTTAGAAAATTTTTTTGCACACGTTTTTACTTTTCATAGTGGATAAACAAGGCTGTTGGAAATTAGAAGAAACAGTTCCTTGAGTACTGTGGATATTATTTTGTGTAAGTGTTTAAAGGTGTATCAGTTTGACGTCTGCAGAGCTACTGCTTTGGGAAATATTTGTACATTAGAACATGAAGTTGTGTGCATTTGAACAGTGTGGTGACATCTATCATTCCTTAGTAGTTTGGTTAAAATGAGTGCTGGATGTATGACACAAAATTAATCCTATACAATTAAAGCACTTTGACATTTTTCAGGTCAACCTAGGTTAGTGATTTTCTGGCATTATTTGATGTACAGTTACCAATTGAATTACAGGCAATTTCCATCAACATTTAGAGTCCCTTCCTGCTGGAGGGTTATATATTTTATGCAATTGAACTCAAATACGGCCATGTAGCAAGCTTTGTACAATAAAATGTGAGTGAAAGTGACATACTTCTTTTACCCCGCTATGTGACAACTGTCATTGTTCCAGAGCGAGAACACTCCACCCTACTGTGTATCCTTGCATGGAGATGTGGGGATCGGAGCCTCACCCGAGCTCTGGCGGGCGTGGAAAGGGAGGGGAAAAGATGTGCCTTTGTCCAAAGCCACTCATTCAGAGATCATCAGCAAATGACTTTTGTGCTCTTTTTTTTTTTCTGTCATTTTCAATCCCAGCTGCTATTTTCCAGATATTTCTCAAATTTTCTGGTGCCAATGATGCAGTACTGAGAACAGTAAGAGAGGAAGTAAGACAAACAAGAGTTTCCTTTCCTTTCCTTTTTTTCTTTTCTCTTTTCTTTTCTTTTCTTTTCTTTTCTTCTCTTTTCTTTTTCCCCCTTCCTTCCTTCCTTCCTCCCTTCCTTCTCTCCTCCCTTTCTTTCTTTTTCTCCTCCTCCCCTTTCTACATCTTCATTTAATATAAAAGTTTTTTACTGAACTGTTGAGACGAAATTCCACTAAGACCTGTTGAAGTATCTGAGGATAGAAAGTTTCCCACACTTGTTCACTTGAAAAGAATAAGAAAAATATTTAACCACTGGCTCTTGTTCTTCATGTTCCACTGCTCAAAAAATTTGTCCTATGGGTGCTGACACACTTGCATGTTCTGGTTTGCAAGAGCGTGGGAGCAACGCTTTCACCAAGCTCTAGTTCAGAGTGTAAGGTGTAGCCTAAATTGCTGTATTTATCAGTATAAGTTTGTTAATAATATTGTTTTAGAATCCTTTAATAAAAACATAGAAGGTCTCTACTTGTTCCCTTTTGCATGTCTGATATTAGGAGACTGTCTCTTCTCTTATGGTTTTCTTGATCAAACTTTCTAAAGATTATCTATTCTATTAATCTTTTCAAAGAATCTACTTTTCATTATGTTAATTTTCATTATATGCCTGTCCTCTTTTTCATTGATGTCTTTTATCTTTATATTGTTCTTTGTAATTATTTGGGTTTAACATTTTCCTCTTTGCTAAATTTTTAACAAGGAAGCCTAGATTATTGATTTTTAGCAACTGTTGTTTTTATAGAATTATATATTCAAAGACTTACAGGTAGCCCTCTGAACATTTCCTTAGTGTGTCCCACAAACTCGACATGTGACATTTCTATCAACATTCCACTTGGAATATATTCTGATTCTGACCAATGAATTCTTCTTTGACCCATGAATTAATTGTGTGTTCTTTAAATTTCAAACATTTGGAGTTACCCTATTTTATTTTTATTTCTTTTAAATTCAATCCCATCATGGTTAATTACTCACTGATATCAGTAAAATACTCTGTATGATTTAATGCTTTAAAATTGATTGAGACTTGTTTCACATCCCAGAATAGCACCCACTATTCCAATTACAAATGCGTTGTACTGTTTGAGATCATCAAACAAGTTCCCAAGTCTCTGTTTGTGTGTTTTTTTAATTTCTTCTTACTGTTTTTACCTTAGAAAACTTTTCTGATTTGTTGCAATGTCCATTTCTCTTTCCTTTGTCAAGCCTATTCAGTGGAAATTAGATTCATGGAAATATCTTTATTTCAGAAATTGTATTCTTCATTTCTAGAATTACCAATTGGTTCTTTTTATTTTTTTCTCTTTCTGCATTTGGCATACTGTGGCATAGAACACATTTCCAGAATGAAGTAGAAAACCGGGATACTACACAAAAGAAACATTGAGACAGAAGACAAAATGCATATTCACCAGGGTGTTTATGTAATATACGTGACTATTTTTGCCATGTATTTAGTTACGAGAACTTTGGGACAAATTGAATGAATTACTAAAATGTTATAAAAATGCTATTGTTGCTTTTGTTACTAGGTAACATAGTTCACTAACATAACTACTGTTAATTCTTGGCAGGTGTCCATGCTATGAGCTTATGCTCATTATCTAATTCCTAAAGAATCTTAATTAAAAACAAACTGTGGGGATGTGAGGAGCGTTCCACAGATGCATTTAATGCCATCATGAAACTACTGAAGTAATTTTGCTGCTATCATAATTTAAGAAAACATAGAGAAGTACAGAAATGGTAAACTTACTAGTATCAGTGTAAGTGCCTAATATAATGAAATTTCATATATTAGTGTTTTATAGTGAAAAGAAAGTGTAGCAATAGATTAGGTGCTTCTTAGAAAACAATGCCAAAATGAGGCTAGGTTGATGTATATTTATTGTTAATTGAGGAATTTTAACTATTGAAATACATTTTAAGAAGCATGAGATTATGACTTGGTTTGATATACAATTTTGTTTGTTAGATATGCTGATAATGTTCTAGAATAATGTATATTAGTGTACATGTTACAGAACAAAAGGGGGGCACAATATACTATTACCAAAAGGAACCCCCCAGGTTCGTTATGTCCGCTGCCTTATAGGAAATATGTCTCTCAATGCCAGAAATTCGTGAAAAGGAAAGGAAATGTTTACTTCATGCTATACAAACTTAAAGTAGTGACTTAATGTCTTCATCAAAATCCCAAAGTCCCTTAAAACACCCTAAAACACACACAATCCTTCCTTCCCCCTTTGTCCAGTCTGGGGTACCGCAAGTCAGAAAAAGAAATAGAAGTCCAAGGCTCAGGCAGCTCCCAGTTCTTCCCAGTAATCTGTGCTCAGCTGGTACGTCTCCCTCGGTTCCCGGCACTGTCAGCTGTGTTGCCGGGATCTCTGCTAAAGCCGGGTAGTGGTTCCCCCTTCTAAAGCCACGGGAGTCCCCACTCTGGCAAAGCTGTGTGGCTCTCTTACACGTCCACAGACATGTGGTTCTCTCTGCGCAGTGGCCGCAGGAGTACGTGCTCTGGCAAAGACTGAGTGGTTCTCCCTCCAATGGCCACTGCGTCTGGGTTTAAATCCCCGCACCAATCTTCCTCTGCAGCCCCATTTCTGACTCTTCCTACGATCAGTTACACCTGCCAGCACTCTCCTATCCTTCCAGCTTTACTGGGCTGCCATAGTGGGTCGGGACAGGCATGGCCCCATGTCATGGAGCCAGTCTTCTCCAAGCTCCCATGCAGGCACTGTAACTCAGGGGATCTGCCCCTAGTTATGTCTTGGTAGGGAAGTTACTTCCATCCCCCTGGCTTAGAGTATGGCCACAGCTATTTAACATACCTATGTAACCAGTTAAAGGTTATAGATATGTTAAATGACCACGCCAGAAGTTAGCTGCAAAGGTGTTGCTATTCAAAACAACTCTCAATGGCCCTGCTCCATGTGTCCCTTCCCCCAACCCACACCTGTGTGTGTGGGGGGTGGGTGAGAACATCCTAATATTTCCTGGACACCCTAAGTTCTGGGCCCCATTCCAAATCCCTATTTGGGGCTCCCCTCTTGGCTGCACTCTGTTACATACACACCTATTCTTGTGTATGTATAAAACCATGCATCCAAACAGCATTTTAACTGTTGTGTGATCTCAACTTACCTCAACCTGGAAATGAGGCCTAATATGATATCTCAAAGTTCATGGGCAAAAACTGCCCATTGCTCACAGAAAAATACTACAAACATGTATGCAGTATCCGATTATACAGAATTCTGGAAAGTTTGCAATATATTATAAGTACATTATTTTCAGGGAATGGGATACTCTTGTAAATGTGAACTGTTTAAATCACTGACAGCTTAAAATAAACATATATACCATAACGCAATCATACTGAGCAACAAAAATAAATGCAACAAAGATAAAAAGGCAATGCCATTTTAGGGAAGAAAGGGCATTTTGTCAAACTAGTTCTTTATTATTGTCTACTGAAATTTTATTTTCCTGAAGCTCAGTAAATCTTACTCATATTCTTCATATCACCTAATATCATTACTTTCCCTTTTTGATCTCTGACTTAGGGTGTAATAAAAAATGTTTCCCCAGTGTTCCTTTTGGTGCAAAATAAAGATAACATATAATAATCATGAAATGATAACAACATTAATATGCTAGGCCTCTTGGATACCAAATAATAAAAATTTGTCTCAACTAGATTAGGACCCCACTGTTGAATTTTGTCTGTGTTTGGTGATGGAGGAAGGCAGTTAATTGTTTCCACTGAGTTGGAGAGTCGGACAGTATATGTAAATTTGTATGCGTTGGGTTGGCCAAAAAGTTTATTTAGTTTTTTTCTGTACGATGGCTCTGGTAGTGCTTGGTTGTCTTTAACATCATTTGAAACAATTTTGTTAGATTGTATTGTGACAGCTGTCATATCAGTGTGCATTAAAAAAATGCATCGCCCTGGATTGTGGGGCTCAGTAGGTTGAGCACCAGACTGCAAAGCAAAGTATAGATGGTTTGGTTCCCAGTCAGGTCACAAGCCTGGGTTGCAGGCCAGGTCCCCAGAGGAGGCACCTGAGGAGTAACTACATATTGATGTTTATCTCCCTCTATTTCTCTCTCCCTTCCCCTTTCTCTAAAAATAAATAAATAAAATCTTTAAAAAATCTATCAAAATTGGTAAATTGTGTAGCCATCTTACCATTGAAGATGGAAGAAAATAAGCAACATTTCCAATGTATTGTGCTTTAGTATTTCAAGAAAGGTAAAAAGGCAACTGAAAGGCAAAAACAGATTTGTGCAGTGTGTGGAAAAGGTGCTATGACTGATGGAACATGTCAAAAGTGGTTTGCAAAGCTTTTTGGTACTACTGACATTTTGGCCAAATAATTCTTTGCTGTGGGGCTGTCTTACACATTGAAAGATGTTTAGCAGCACCCCTGGCCTCTGCCCACGAGAAGTCAATAGCAGAAGATAGCCAACACACTCAAAATATCCAAATCTATAAAGTGATTGGTGAAAATGAAAGCTGTGTCTTTTATTTTATGGAAAAACTAAATGGGCTTTTTGGCCAACCCAGTGTAAGTTATATTTCTTTCCAATGATTCAGCTGGTTCTGGAAAGACCCTGGCCTTCTCCCCATTGTTTCTTTATTTCACTAAAACTGCACTGGTTTCAACAGAAGCCTGTCTTTCCTTTTCTCTTCAAGTCCTCTTCCAGTATAAGCAAGTTGTCAGAAGTCATACACAAACGTAGGAATAACTGGCCAACATCACACCAAAAAGAGCACTATACTTAATAGAGAACTATACTTAAACTTGCTTCTGTTGCCTCCCAGCTGTCTAACAAGTATCGTGGCCATGGTCTTGCCAGACCTTGCCAATGCTTAGTCATGAACATGACCTTATAAGAAGGGTGAGATTTGAAAGGATCAGTCTTACCAAAGGAATACAGAATGGTTTTCCACCAGAAGGAGGTATTCTGTTCCCAAAGAATGGAGGGGGGAATGCATGGGCTAAAAGAACAAATCCACCATAAATTATGATAACAACAATAGAATTTGTTTTCTTTTCCACCCTGGATTTTATTGAGCAGCAGTTACAGTAGTGTTCTTGAGCTGGCTCACCTGCATGCGGTTAGCTGGGGCCTAGGCTGGCTCTTTGCAAAGCTGGCAGTACAAGCTAAGGAAGCTGGGAAGGTCAGGGTCCTTTCAGCCTTCTCAAGCACTGGGCCAAATTCTCATCAGTGTTAGCGTCTCTGGCATAATTAGGGGCATTATCAGAGAAACACCTGATAGGGCACCCACACTTTTAGCTTCAGATAAACCCATCCCCCACCTCCCATTCAAATGCTGATCCACTACAAGGTAACGTTTTACTAGGATTTCTTCTTATAGGAAAGTGACTTAGGAATATGGGCAGGTAGGAGGGAAGGAGGGAGGGGAAATAAGAGGGAACTTGGCCAAAAAAAAAAACCCCACTAAAGTTAATGAGGTGAATCTTATTTAAAGCATAAAGTCTGTGGCTGACCAGTCCACTGTGTAAAACAATTTTCTTCCATGAGTTGATCTGGTCTTTCTGAATACATGGCTCCTATACAAGCACCTTATCAATATGCAGCTTGTCCATTGTCATTTGAGAGAGCAGGAGTATATTCTGGTGATAGAATTATTATATTCAGTTGTCTCTTTCATTAATTAGCCTAGACTAGACAGAAATCAACTCTTATGTTCCCAGGAAGGTAAGATAGAATGAGAATCTTCAAGCTCAATAACATGAGAAAAATCTGTATTTATGTGTGTATGTATCTATCTGCTTATCTATATGTGTGCATATCTGTATCTGTGTATGTGCACATATGTATACACAGAAACTATTACAAAATTTATTCTTAATGATATCAAAGAGTTCAGAGCAGTCCTTCCCCAGATATGCCACTTCGCCGTCACGTGTCACTTCTGGTGTGTGGATAGTTTGGAGCTGAAGGCAGTGGAGGCCCTGCTTGTTCAAGAGATACACACCTTTGTCTCTCCCTTAAAAAAATGCAATTGGGGAGCCTTGCCCATAATAAGTATCATTAACACAATTAACATCATATGACCTATCTTTGTGACAAGACACACACCTAAAAACTGAATGTCTGCTCTTCTCGTAGTTCTGTGAACTACCCTCCTCCCCTCTGAAGCCTCAGGCCTTCCACCTCATTCCTTAGCTCAGGGGCTCATCTCCCCATCGGTCTCTGAACATCTCATGTATGCGGGCTTCCTGACTCTCTCATGTATGAAGGGCTTTTGCAGATACATATGTAACTGAATTTGGCTGAGTTTTTTTTGTCCTTTTAATTAGTTTCATGTCGATTTAGTTATTAGACCAGTCAAAAGAACCTGGAAGGGTAGAAAAAATTATCCTTCCCAACAAGTAAGATATTAGTAGCATGCCTGTTAAGACAGCACTAAACTATTTTTACCTACTCTCAGTTAGTGTCTCTCTGGATATTCTAATAAATGTGATTTTTATATAAAATAAAATTTTAAAACTTACTATTTAATATTGATAGATCTACTAACATTTTTTTCAAATAATTAATTTGCATGTCTGGGGATAAAAGACAATGAAATAAAAAAACTGAGAAATAATTAATATTTAGTAATTGGAATAGTTAAAAATGAATATGTGATATCCATTTTTATTGCATAAAACAAAAGTTAATTTAAGATAATTAAATTAAAAATTAATTTTTAAAAAATGCAATTCTAACAAATGCACTTTAAAAGAGAATATACAAAATTAGAGTAATATATGAGCAATGAAGAAATATTTTAAATTAGGTATTATGAGGATAAAAACATGTTATTAAAAGTCATCTGAGAGATGAAGTGAAAGATAACTAGGATATCTTTAGAAAACTTTGAACATTGTGGGAATACATGACTTATATTTGCAAGAAGAAAGGCTTTTATGCATGTGTCAATCTTAAAAAGAAAACACAAATTTATTAAATATATGTTTACAATTATAACAAAAGGCATGGCTGTTAAAACTGTATGCAATTCAAAGCTCAGCTTACAGCAAACCTTAAGGCATTTGTTGTGAGGTGCTTAGCCTCTAAAAGAAAGAATAAATAAAGAGGTGAAGTTTTATTTTAAAATATTCAGAGCATATACAAGTGAGTTAAAGAGCTATATCAGAGCCAAACAGAAAGTCGAAAGTTTCACACAGTCTCTGGACAGGGTGAGGGGGAAATTTTTTTTTCTTGCATAAATACAATATGCTTAGGACTCACAAGACCATGAGAAAATGAGAATGGAGGCCTGCCCCTACCCCCATAGAAGTGCGGACAGAGAAGCCAGACAGAGCTGATCCATTCCTAATCTTAGCCCCACCCTCTCCTTTCCCTAAAATCAAACTTGGATCATGCTGGCCCATAGATATCACTTTGAAATTTAAAAACATAAGTAAGTGCCATACTTGGCGTAGAATTACAATGTTCTAGTCTCTAAGGTCTGTTAAAGAGAAAATAAAAATATATACATGTTTATATAGTTAGAAATTTAGATGGATACTCATGAACATTCATTATTCTAAGATATTTCAATTACTTTTCAGTAACACGGGATCAACCTGTCACCACATAGACCCGTGAGAAGAAGGGAAACCTGGGTGGCCAGTGGAGAGGGAGGGAGAGTTAGGGAGACAGGGAGAGACATAGCTAACAGCGACAGAAACCTGTGACCTTTTGACCTTGAAGCAAGTCCTAGATCACAAGTAATAAAACAAACTTACGTTCTAGTTCTCATTGCATCTCTTATAGCTCTATGATCTCAGGAATATTATTCATACAATCTGCAGAATCGGATTTTTTTTCATCTCAAAAAGAGAGACAATTTTGTGCCACAATATGTAGATAGTATTTAGTAAAGTTTTAAGTCCTCCACAGATGCAAGCCTTGGGTTAGTGTTACTATCAAATGTTTATTAAATTCAACCAAAGTTGGTTTAGAGTATCATAATGACAATACAACTACCAATAAACACTAGCCTGACTAGTGCCATTTGTGAGCAGCATGAATTCCTAACTGTAGAACACCAAACCATAATGAAGGCATCGCTATGATTATTTCAGCTAAACAAGTTAGAACATTTCAAGTTTACTGAAATGGCTACAATAGTATGGAAATTAGGATTGACTGAATGTTTTGCAAAAGGCACATCATTAGAAATATGTAAAATTCACTTCCTTGGAGCTAACTAAACAAGCATTTAACTTGCTGTCCACAAGAGAAATTGTCTATCTGTAGGCTCTGTTGCTGGACGTAATCTCCTCTTTCACCCCCTTTTTTCCTCACTATCTCAGTGACATACAAGGTGTGTGGGGACTCTTAACTTCAGCTTTTTGTCTGCACTTTGATTCTATTGGCCTAAATGCTCTCATGTTTTAATATTCTGTGATTCCCTCTTCGGTGTATATTGCATAGCTAACCTCGCCCAGTGACACACACAGGGTAAGGCATCCAAGGAGACTTTCCAGTAGACCTAGTCTCCTGAAGGAAGCCACTGACCTCTCTCCATGGTTGTAAGGTTACAGTTCCAACAAAACCACTTCATAAAAATTTTGAGATGTTTTAAAAATGACATACTTCAGTGTTCTAGTGTTTTACTTTTTGCTTATTATTAAACATATGCAATAAATAATTGCCAATTCTGTAAAGAAAAGTCTCATCTACAAGAACAAAGAGTAGCTGTTTGCCTAGAGCAGCGGATGGGGAGAAGAGATTGACTAACACCTGCTCAGGTAAATGTTTTGGAAGTGATGGAAATTCTGCATTTTGGTTATATTTGTGGCAACGTGCAAGCATTTCTCAAATCTCAAAAAACTATGCACGCAAAATGAGTGCATTTTACTGTTTGTTCTTTATACCTCAACAGAATTGATTTAAAGAAGAAACAATTACCTAGGGTACTTTCTGATAGTTTTTATTGTTGTACTCGTTCCATTATATTATTTTTAGATCATTCCTTTGGTCTGGGTGGTTTATATAAATAAAAATTGAAGATCATGTCCTCATTCATGCTCGAAGTCTGCTTGTCAGAGTATAAACTTATCAGTAATACATTTGTCAATCTCCTCAGCTTTTCATTAAAAGTATGATTCAATAATTAGTTTTCAGGTCAAAATTACTTAATGAGTAGGTCCCTATGAAAAAGTATAATATTACTACCTTTTCTAGCCCTGTAAGTCTGTTAAAATTAATAATTTTAATGTATGCAACTAAGTATAAGTGCCTAGGGGAGCACCTGGTGTATTTTAGGTGTTCAATAAGTATTCATTGAATGAGTGAACAAATACCACTGTGCTGCCCTTTTGGCCACATCCTTGTTTCCTTGGATAACAGGAAGGATCAACATTTAAAATTGAGCATCTAGTGATGATGGAGCAAAAGTCCCCATTAGTAAAGGGGGGTCTGACCTATGAGAAAAGTTCCATATAAAAATAGCTTGATATATTACCTATGTAGTAGCTAGTAGCGAATAGTATCTCCAGAATGCATTTCTCCCAAACGGGCTAATTTTGCTTGCTTTAGTTTCTTATTTGTACACTGATACCCTGGGAATTATCTTATCTATTTTGCTTTGCATACCTTCAATTCCTTTCATATCCTTGCAGTCAGGCCTTCTCTTAATCGTTGTCTCCTCAAATTGCACTGAGATCTGGGAATCCCCTTAAAATCTTTCAAAAGATAGCCTCACATTTTGTATTAGCCCATAGAAGCTAATCATGGCATTGCTATGAGCGGGTTCATGAATGAGTGGAGACATTTATTTATGTGTAATTACACTCAATACCTTTTCTCATGGTTTCCATTTGCACACCCATTTTTCAGCCTGCAGGTGTCTAGCAGTAAGCATTGCACTGAAAGCCTCCGGGAGAGATGTTTGCTGGTCGTTTTTTCATAGAGAGTAGAGCAATTCTTGGAGTGTAGACGTTGAGAAATATATTTACCATGCTTACGGTTAATCTCAACTTCCTGTCTAACTAAAGGATTTAGGTTTAAACACTAAATCTTTCAGCACACAAAAATGGAAACCTCGAAGGCACAGTAATTGTGAAAATTGTATAATCACCACAAATTGAAAGAATTTCTATAATAATCAATCTGTTCATGTAGTTCCAGTCTTCTAATTTTTCCCATCTATAATACTAACAAGGGATACATAAATAGAGTGAGTGGCCACTTGAAAATTGTATTTGTTCAAATGCATATGCTTAAATATGTAGAAATATCCATCTTAATACGAAGAACTAACATTTGTTGAATTCTTACTATTTTCAGACACTATTTTTAATGTTTTACGTTCAATCTCCACAATAATTCCACAAGTCAGAGATGATTACAAACTCCACCTTACTTCAGAGAAAACTGAAACTGTTTCAGGTATAAATGATAGCACTTGGCTTCTGCCTGATCAAAGGCTTTTGGCCATCTTCACTGTACCATTTGAGAAATTTCACTAAGATGCAAACCAGACCTCACTACTGGATTGTCCACAATCATGCATTGCCCATCCCCATTTGCCATTTCCCCTGAATAGAGAGTAGACTTCGGTTATCATGCAAGCCTCTCTTATCTCCAGCCATTTCTCATCACGGACACCTCATCATGGGCAGTCTCATTTTCTCACCGCTGCCAAAGGCAAAGTGCTGTTCTCTGCACTTGTTTATTTAAACATAGGCTCCAGTGTTACAATTATGCCGATTTATTTTTCTCAGCAATCAAAGTGGCAATGTTAAAGTGGACTTGCTAAAGTTTCCAGAGATCACATATTATTTATGTACACTTGTCCAAGAGGTATATGGATACCTGCCATGAGCAACCAAATTTAGTTCTTGCTGTGAAGAACCCTATTTGATATAATTTACCAAAAAAAAAATGTAATTGCCCTGGCCAGTGTGGCTCAGTTGGTTCGAGCATTGTCCCATAAAGCAAAAGGTTGTGGGTTCCATCGCCAGTTACAGCATATACCTAGGTTGTAGGTTCAATCCCAATCAGTGCACGTATAGGAGGCAGCTGATCAATGATTCTCTCTTGCACTGATGCTCCTCTCTCTCTCTCTCCCTTCCTCCCTCCCTCCCTTCCTCCCTCCCTTCTCTAACGGCAATGAAAAAAATATCAAGTGAGGATAAAAGTAATTGTAAATGTAAATGAAAAATAAAATATGGGATGAAATCACTGCATCATTCTGATGTTCCAAATAATATTAAAGTACATGAGATTTATCCTGTGCCAGGAAGAGTTCTAAATGTTTTACATATATAACCTCATTTGATCATCTCAACAATGATCCCTACCTTTTTATTTTACAGAAGAGGACTCTGACGACACGAACAGACCAAGAAGCTTGCCCGAGATTATGCAGCTAGAAAGCCAGAGAGCTGGAGTTTCCCCTACGACAAGCTGACTCTTGTTGTTTTCTATGTATTTTATCATTCAGCCACATTGCCTCTTCAGGGGACAACATAATGTATAGAGTATTCTAAAAAGTGATGTCCATATCCTAGGGGTTTCACATTTAAATAACAAATAAAGTTTCCTAGAATACTAAACCTTTCACTATTGATAACAAATTTAATGCAACTGCCAGGAAAGCCAAGCCAAGACACTCCACCCCAGGTTAGTGGCCGGCCAAGAAATGGATGAAGGAATGTTCAGGGCAGAGAGTCAGGGTGGGGGTGGGTGCAGTTTGAGTTCCGAGGGCCCAAGGGGGCAGGGCTAAAGTGTGGTCAAAGTTTACAGGTCGGGCCGTGGATCAGCGAGGGCAGAACAGGGCAGGGAGTGCAGGAAAGCATTCCATCCAAGTGAGGAGACATGAGACGCGTTGTTCCACTTTTAAGCTGCCAACATTAAACAGGTGGGCATGAGTTTAGATAGGACCATGGGAAACAAAAGTGTTTGCATGTGAAAAAATGTGTGGGTTTACATAGCTATATTCTTGGGGTATCACTAGTTGATTTCTAAGAAAAGACCATCTTGGCCTGAGATGCTTTCTTGGACTAAGAGGTTGTTCCCAGAAGTGCAACTCCCCGGAACAAGGCAGACACAGATGTAATGGCGACAGCAAAGCATTCATCTCTCATGGTGCATCCCGGAGACTCTATCGTGAGTCTAGAGGCAAACAGACACAGTCCCACCAAAGCTCTGCTTCCTAAAAGCTGTAAGACCTTAAGCAAGTTAACTACCATTTGCTAAATGGTTGTAATAAGAGGACCTGTCTTACAGGGATGGATAAAATTACAAATCATCTTTCGGAGTATAAACTGAACACTGAGTTCTTCCAGGTAGCTGTAATCATTATTGGGATCAGCAAAAATCTAGCTAAAATCAACATTCCTACTTTTGCCTAATGATAAGGATTCAAGTTAGAAAAATTTAAGTACGCTGATGGTTTTAGAAAAAAAGATGTCACTTTCCTGATGAATTCTTTTTGCATCATTGTTCTGAGAACTCTGTAGGGTTTATTCTTAATAAATATATTGAGTTAATTTATTGATAACTTGAGCCAAGTCTACTTAATGAATATAAGCATAAATTGACTAAAACTTCACAGACATTCCTTATCTAGGAAAGATGTTGTTAGCCTGGTACCACTATTTTTAACATGAATCGTCTATTCATTCGCAGACACTTTCATCAGCGTGCTGTCTGTATGGGTTTATATAGACTTAATCCAAAATCTCCAGTTAGCGAGTTTCCTTATTCCTGAAAGATAAGAACTAATGCTTTCCCATCTCTGCTTCTCAGCCACAGGCGGAAGGTGGAACCAATGGAAGGCTTTACATAAGAGCAGCCACCTGTGACTGAGGCATTGTCCATTACACCGACGTCATCTGTCTCCTAGGAAACTACTTTCACTGGTGCCACTACTGAAGGCAATGAATTAATATCCATATTATTTTTGTTTTATATTGTATTAGAAGGGATCCAGAAGGTAGGAAAAGAACAATCATGTACAATAGAGTTCCTCAAATATTGACCTGCAGGTGTCCTGTATCAATATCATGTGGGGAACTAGAGAGTCGTATAGAATGACAAAATCCCTGCAAGGGCAGCCCCCTCGCTTTCATGTTGACTCCGTGGGATTTGTTAATGCTTTCTCCCCCTGAGAATCCCCACACTGTGGTTGGACATACACGAGATCCTTGGTGTCAGCTCCCCTTTTTCCTTAGCTCTTTCGGTAGCGGCCGATCACTCTCTTCTCCTGAACAGTGTATCTCCTGACTCAAAATATATAGAATGGTTTCTGCTTTCCTGATGGAATCTAAACTGGCATGGTTTGGTAGGAGAGAAAGGAAGAGAAATTAAACATTTCTTCTTCTTTTATTATTGCTAAGAATGAAATCTCTTTTTCCTTTTTTTATGGCAGGAGGTCCCCACAGTGTATCTGAGATCAAGATAAACCATTGAAGGAAGCAAGAAACTATTGGAACATCTATTTATAGTTATATTCTTGATGTTTAGTAAATTCCGAAAACATAAATTAATGTCAGTATTTGTATACAAAAGTCACTCAAAAATATAACACATACTCTAAACTCCTTGACAAGGCCCAGAAGTCACACAACAGTACTACCGCGGCCTCTCTATATCCACCCTTAAGGTCACCCTTCCTGCTCTGTGCTCTGTCTGTCTCCCAGGCCAGGGAGCGGTAACACAACTAACACTTCTGGGTTTCATTTCTTGGTTCCTCTTGCAACTTGCTTCTTGTTAACCAAAACAAATTTTAGGACATTTAACTACAGGATGCTAATAGGTATAGTTCACGTCTCTTTTTTTGTTGTTGGAAAGGACAGGTGTCTCCATTCTCCCCCCGCCAGTACTCCCCTCCCAGTCCACCCCCACCTCCCGCCCTCAATTCCAACCCTCTTTGGCTTGGTCCGTGCTCCTTTATTCTTTTTACTAAACAGTTTGGCATTATAAGAATGCAACACAGTGTATTCATTTATTTTCTTCTCGATGTATATTGTGGCTCCGCTTTTTTGTTGTTGTTAATTTGTTAGTTTGTTTATCTCACTTTGTTTTGCCAATACAAATAACGCCACTGTTATGAGCATTCATTTGCAAGACTGCTGACGAGCATAGGTCAGAACTTCTCAAAAATACGTTCCCAGGAGTGAGCTTATGAATTCACACTTCACATTCTCAGCTTCATTGCACAATGCCAAAATGCTTTCAAAAATGTTTGCACTAATGTACAGTCTATCTGCTTTGTTATTTCCCGTTATTCTACTTCCTTGCCAAAACTTCGTGTTCTTTGACTTGTTATTTTTGCCAGTCAGGTGGGTGTGAAATGGCATCTCATTGTGGTTTCAATTGGAATTTCCCTGATTACAAAAGTTGCAATCCTGTCATACTGTCAGGAGCCATTAATGGAAATTTCTGTTTATGTGTATTAACTTTATGATGGTACACTGTTAGTCTTTTCTTACTGATTTGTGGAAGTTCCTTATATAGTCTCTAAATAATTCATTTTCAATCATATGTTGGTTGGCCTAGGATGAAGTATCTCCACATTCTTTCTGATATTTATTTATATATAGAATTTGCTAACTTTTCTTTATCTTTTCTATTCCTTTTTAACAGAAACGCTTTACTATTACAACAACATAAACGTTTATTTTGATTCCGCTTAAAATGTTTCATAACTTTGCCTTTCATGTATAGGCTTTGAACCCATCCTGTAAGGGTCAATGGAAGCGGTGGGCAGAAAATGTTTTTGAGAACTCTTCAAGTACTTAAACAAGTCAACGAACCACAGGGAAATTATAAACCATGTGGTTAGACTACCCTGCTATTGCTTATTTTGAGATTATTAACAAAAAACTTCAAAATAAAAGGAACTCTTGGGACTGATGTTTCCAATCATAATTTTATTTTAGTGTAAGACCAATTTACAAATAAGAAAGCATTTTCCTCCTCTATGATTATTATGTTAGAAGATCGAATTCTGGTAGGTCATTTTGGCGCATTCAAAAATGTAAGTTTTGAATTGTGCAATAATGGAAAATTATTCCCCCTTAGAAGTGCAGTGGGCATGTCAGAGCTGCAGGAGGAAAGCAAGTCAAACCCTGTAAAGAGGCACAACTTTTTATATCCATCATACACTCACTGTTAGGAAATACTTTTAAGATACAAAGAGAGGGAGAGGTAACAGAAAAAGCTAGGTTTACTTACTCTGTTTTGTTTTTAATGATAATATTTGCTCTTCTTACATTGGTTCATTCAAAAAGTATCTATTGGAAGTCTACTGTTTCCAGCACATTATATTTATTTTTTGTTATCTTTTATTTTCTTCTTTCTCTTTTTTATTATTGTTTAAGTACAGTTGTCTCCATTTTTTCCCCACCACCCCCACCTCCCAACCTTGATCCTACCCCCCCTTTGACTTTGTTCATGTGTCCTTTATACGTGTTCCTTGATGACCCTCCCCCTTGCTCCCCCATTATCCCCTCCCCCCTCCCCCCGGTTACTGTCAGTTTTTCCTTTATTTCAATGCCTCTGGTTATATTTTACTTGCTTGTTTGTTTTGTTGATTAGGTTCCACTTATAGGTGAGCTCATATGGTATTTTTCCTTCAGCACCTGGCTTATTTCACTTAGCATAATGCAGTGCATTATACTTAATTTAATCTGATTTGTACAATTATTGGTATGTACATTTATTTCACTTTCAGAATTGTAACTCATGAAATGTGAAAATATTTAGTTCTTACTATCTTAAACAATCAATAATTAAAAATGTGACTCCCAATTTCTAAATAAATGCTAAGGTAGGGCAGTGTAGAAACTTTCCCCTCATATAGACCATGCATTCTATATAAGAGCATTATAACAAGATATTATCATTAATAAATGTTATCATGAATAAAAATTCAAATCTCTGTACATTTCATGTTGAAATTGAAGGTTCACAAGGAACATCAAAAATTTTAATAAGGAGGAAGCGAATATCTAGACCCTGTCTCATGGCAAGAATTTGGATTTGTTTTGTAAAATAAGAAATAAAAGAAAACCTTTCTAAAATTTTGCTGTGCAAGCTTACACAAAATTTGATAATAATGTTTTGGGATATGCAAACATCTGAATTTTACCTCTTGTTAAATCACAGGTATCTACTGGGTGACATTTTTCAACTAGTGCACATTATACAGTCATGTGACAATCCAATGGGAATGTGTTTTGTAAATATTAAGGTTTTCATATTCCTGTAACATATGATGTGGAGATGAAACAAAGTGATATCAGTATTATTTAGAAGTTCCAGAGAAACCTTCTAGTGAATTCATTAAATTCATGCTAGATCTACTTAGGAATGAAATGCTCTCTACTTTTCTTAAACTACATGTTATAAAATGAGCAAAGTTTCCCCCAAAAAAGTAATACACAAGGTTTAAGATTTAACATTAGTTAGCTAACAATTTTATCTTATTTTAATATTTTGGACTTTTGGCCAGGATTATACCTCATACCTTGTTTAAATATTTTCCTGAAGAAATTCAGCACTTTGAAATAGAATTTTATATTCACTATGTAAAAGTGAATAAGCCAGCCTTCAAGTCTCAACTAAGCTGAACTCGAAAAACAATGCCACACACAGCAGCCCAGCACAAAATTTTCTCATGTTACTTAAGAGCTTCTGATTGGATCCCAGTAATCAACCCATACAGGGCAATTGTATTTGGCATTATTTTTTAAGTAGGCCATGTTCTTTATTAATCACATTCTGGCAGCTCTGTCTTCGAGCTTTGTAGGTGGCTCCAAATGGAAATGGGCCACATGCCCCAAACTTTCTCTCCTTCATTACCTCATTGTTTTCCGGCGGTTGTGGACTCATTTAGAGTGTTTATCTGTTTCATAACACTGTTTCATTAAACAAGGGTTAGCAATATCATTAGCCCGTAAATACGGCTGTAAAGAAATTTAGAATCCTCTCTAGAATAATGACATTTTTCGTTTTAGTGATCATATCTAACTGAAATTATAGATGTTACCGCCTCTTAGTTTTTGATCAGATACATTTGGCTTCCAAGATAGCTTCAGGGATAAACAAGCTGGGCATGTCAGTATATTTGAAAATAATGATTATTCAAATAACAGCTAAAGTTTATGTACTAATTGTGATTACTTTATATCTATATTAATTACTCTTGGACTCATAAGAAAGTAAGTAAAATAAAAATATGCATATTAATTACCAGTCTTGTCTTTTTTTCTTTTTTTGCACTTGGTTGAAGAATTAATTTTCCCTGGATGTGCTTAAGAAGTATGTCAAGCCCAAATTAAACTCATGGATTTTGTTATATCATAAAATATGAATTAAACATACAAGTGAAAAGAAATAATATGAAGAGAGAAATATTGTACTTCAGAGCTTAAAGGAAAGAACTTCCTTCATAAATTTTATGTATAATAAAACTTTCATTGTCCTTTTTCTCTGTTTATCCATGTATTTATTATAATCTCACCCATGTTAAGCATGTCTACTGAGAGACTGTTTGCAAATTGGAGGCCAAAATTGTCTTCTCTGCATGCATGCCTTTGAATACTCCCCTCCCATACTGCCTTTATCTGACCATGTGACTTTCCCTCAACAAGAAAACAAAACAAATGAAAAGTGCTTGTGCATGGGGCTCACCCTCTCTTACCACTGGGAGCTTTCTGTCAATGTCTGAGTGAGTACAGGCAAGAATCCCGGAGGCTGAGAGAACATGAGGAGGCAGGATCCAACTATCCGGGCATTCTAGCTCTCTTGGCCATTACCCAGACTGACTGTGAAGATTAACCAAGTGAGCCCTGACCAGGAACACCACCCAGCTGAACCCACAGAATCAAAGACATGTAGATTGTTATTGTTTCTGCTGCTGATCTTAGGAGTGACTTTTCACAAAACAAAATCTGACTAATATGACTATTATCGTAACATTTTGATAAAAGAGAACCTGTTAATGAAGACAATTTCATGATGAGATTATTAATCTCATTTTTATTCTTAAATATTTTAGCTTTTTATTTATTTATTTTTTAAAATATATTTTATTGATTATGTTATTACAGTTGTCCCATTTCCCCCCTTCACTCCCCTCTACCCTGCACACCCCCTCCCACCCACATTCCCCCCCTTTAGTTCATGTCCATGTGTCATAAGTTCTTTACCTTCTACATTTCCCATACTATTCTTGCCCTCCCCCTATTTTCTGCCTACCATCTATGCTACTAATTCTCCATACCTTTTCCCACTCTCTCCTCCTCCCACTCCCCTGTTGCTAATCCTCCATGTGATCTCCATTTCTGTGGTTCTGTCCCTGTTCTAGTTGTTTGCTTAGTTTGCTTTTGTTTTAGGTGTGGTTGTTAATAACTGTGAGTTTGCTGTCATTTTACTATACATGTTTATCTTCTTTTTCTTAGATATGTCCCTTTAACATTTCATATAATAAGGGCTTGGTGATTAACTCCTTTAACTTGACCTTATCTGAGAAGCACTTTATCTGCCCTTCCATTCTAAATGAAAGCTTTGCTGGGTAGAGCGATCTTGGATGTAGGTCCTTGCCTTTCATGACTTGGAATACTTCTTTCCAGCACCTTCTTGCCTGCAAGGTCTCTTTTGAGAAATCAGCTGACAGTCTGATGGGAACTCCTCTGTGGGTTACTGTCCCCTTATCTCTTGCTGCTTTTAGGATTCTCTCCTTCATTTTAATCTTGGCTAATGTAATTATGATGTGCCTTGGTGTGTTCCTCCTTGGATTCAACTTCTTTGGGGCTCTCTGAGGCTCCTGGACTTCCTGGAAGTCTATTTCCTTTGCCAGA
Source organism: Phyllostomus discolor (assembly GCF_004126475.2). NCBI lineage: Eukaryota > Metazoa > Chordata > Mammalia > Chiroptera > Phyllostomidae > Phyllostomus > Phyllostomus discolor. Next base: position 12,384,410 of record NC_040904.2, on the reverse strand, counting down.
TTGGGGAAGTTCTTTATTATTTGTTCAAATAACTTTTGCACTTGTTGCTCTTCCTCTTCTCCTTCTGGTACCCCTATAATTCAGATGTTGGAAGGTTTAAAGATGTACTGGAGGTTCCTAAGCCTCTCCTCATTTTTTTGAATTCTTATTTCTTCATTCTTTTCTGATTGTATGTTACTTTCTTCCTTTCGGTCCGCTCCACTGATTTGAGACCCAGTTTTCTTTCCATCACTATTGGTTCCCTGTGCATTTTTCTTCATTTCACTTAGTGTAGCCTTCATTTTTTCATCTAATTTGCAACCTAAATCAATCAATTCTGTAAGCATCCTGATCACTAGTGCTTTGAACTGTGCATCTGATAGGTTGGCTACCTCTTGGTCACTTAGAAGTATTGACTCTGGGGCTTTGATTTGTTTTTCCATTTGAGCCTTTTTTTTGGGGGGGGGGAGGGTCTGGACGTACCTGTTACGTAGCGAGGGGTGGAGCCTTAGGTGTTCACCAGGGTGGGGCAACCCAGTTGCTGGGTTGTGACACTGTATGTGGGGGTGGGGTCTGAGAGGGAGCAATGGTGCTTGCTCCGCTCTCTGTCAGATTTCAGTCCCCTCTGCCATTTCCCACAAGCAAATTGGGCCCTTCTGGTGCTGGTTCCTGGGTGGGTGAACTTGTGCACATTCTAGGACCCTGTGGGTCTCTCCAATGAACTCTCCTGTGAGACTGGGAGTCTCTCCCGGCAGCTCAACTCCCACAAGTGTTTTCAATCAGTACTTTTAGTCTTTGTTTCCCAGCACTGAGGCCCAGGGTTGCGCGGTCTGTCTCATTGCCGGTTTTCAACTGGTTTATCTGCATGCGAATGTGTGACTGCAGACAGCCAGCTGCCTTGTGCGCCTCACTGGATCTGCTCATTGCCTCCCCACACCCACGCCAGGGGTCTGCCACTGGGGTCTGCTAGCTGCCCCCTGCACCCTGTGTGCCTGGGTCTGCCAGCCACTGCTTTTTCCTGCCGCTATCCCTCTCCACTGGCGGCCGACTCCACCCCTCTTACTGGTCTGGATGAATGGCTGTCGGGACTTCAGTACAGTTGAATTTTCTGTCTGTTCTGCTTGTTTTTTTGTTTCTAAATTTTTGTTGTCCTTAATTTTGGTTGTGTGAGGAGGCACAGTTTGTCCACCTACGCCTCCATCTTGGCCAGGAGTCTCCCTATTCTTAATTAAATATGTGCTTTCTAGAACTCAACCTTGGGAAATTCTCACATTTGCACATTTAAACAATGTGTGATCCATTTAATACAGTTAGCTGAACTAAATAAAAAATGGCTTAGGTATGATTCTGAATTTGAATTTTTTTAAATTACCTTTTTATAAATAGTTACTGAAAAATGTTATGCTCTGAAATGGTTTAAAGGTGATTTATGCATATGTAATTTTCAAATGGAATTTATGTTTAGAATTATTTCTTTATTTCTGGTAATCTGTGGTTCTTAGAACTGCACCTAAAGGGTTTTTGTAAGTGAGTTTGAATTTTCTATAGGGAAACATGTATAGGAACTCCAAGAACTGTTGCCAAGTCTGATGGAGATTTGTGAATGCACCTTCTAGAAGGAGAGAAAGTGTTTCAAGGAGAAGCTTTAACATTGCTCTTATAAAAAAGAACATATACTGTAAGCCAAGGAAAGGATTCTAGTTTATTCCCTGTGCCAAAGAAGCTAAAGGAACAGCTAGCTAGCTGTGTGGGTGCTATGAAATGACAAAAAAAAATGTTCATACACAATCTGTGAGTCAATAAATGGATTCTGTATAGAAATGGTGATTACTTGTTCTTAGGCCTCACTAACCTATGTCTATAGAGTGAATTTGTGTATTTATTTTATGTTAAATCATTTTGCCAAAGCCTACATCAATCTGGAGCTTAAAAACTGCCTTCCTAGCTATTTTTGTAAACTTCTTGGGGACTCTCCTTTTTCTACTAGAAAAAAAGTAAAATGAATTTGTTTCTTCCTTCAGCTCTGCCCATATTAATTACATAGCACTATGTATTATGTTGCCAAAAGTCCTTATATAGCCACACAGTTACTATTTGAAGTAGAGAGATCACAGTGACAATTGAGAGACATATTTGGGTTTTGGATATTCAGTATCTGTTGATTGGATGTGATGCATAAGGGACAAAGAAAAGTTGTGGATGATTCCAATAATTCAACATTGGCCTCTAGAGAGATACTGGCATTTAGTGAGATTGGGAAGGCTAGAGGAATATGTTTTGTAGAGCATGTCAAGAATTTGAATTTGGATATTATTAGTTGACATCACCCATTAAATAATCAAGAGAAAATGTTAAGTAGACATAGTAAATTATATGAATGTGAACTTCAGAGAAAATGTCTAGACAGAAAATAAAAATTTAAGAGTTGTAAGTAAAGTTAAGCCTTTTCTATTTTTAAAACTTTTCCAGTTCCACAAGGAGATTTGGTCTTCAGTGAACCTGCTGGGTATGGTTCAAAGGTAACCTGATAAGAGTTAAACACCATCTCTAGGAAATGTTACTTAAAATATAAATTATTCCTATTTTGTAAATTTGTAAACTGAATTTGAACAAGGAACTTTGAATACCCAGTAGGGTTATACATTGGGCTTTCTTGAAAGCCAGTGGCTCTTACAATGTGTATAAGGTATACCCAGAAAGTGTCCAATCATGTACTATAAAAAATAGAGACATTTATTGAAGAAGATACAAGATACAACAAACATTGTACATAGGACAATGGCATCTCAGTCTCCTTCAAAGTAGGTACCTTGGGACCTCACACAGTTCTCCCAGTTGCCATCAGCTGCCCCCTCATGTTTTTCTGGATCTCATCGATGCCCTGAAATCTCTTCTGTTTCAAAGGTGATTGTAGTTTGGGGGAAAGTCAGCAATCACAGGGCACCAAATCTGGGCTGTAGAGGGACTAAGTCACCTGGGTGATTTGATGTTTTAGCAAAAAACTCTGCACAAGATGTGATGCAGGAGCAAGTGCATTGTAATGATGAAGCTGCCAATCACCAGTTGCCCATAGCTGCAGCCTTCTGAATAACCTAAATAGTTTCTGCAAAGGAATGTTCAAGCTTAAAGCAAAATGTGATGCAGATTCATTGCTCTACATGCTCATTTTGAATGCAATGGCCACACATGCTTACTCAATGGCATCTACCACTGCCGTTAACCAATACAGCATAGTCATCATCATTCACACATGCTGATTCCAGTCCATTCTCCTTGGTTGCCAGGCTACATCAGTGTTGTGCAAACTGTTCTCATTATATTAACAATGGCTGGACATTTTCCAGATAGACCTTGCATGTCTCCTATAGTGCCTTTGGAAGCTATGCCTATTGGTATATTGGCTACTGTCTGACATGAGGTTTTTAAGCCAGAGAAATTCCTCTGTGTGCCCAGTGTGCTATTGCCTCCATGAACTTGAATTGTTATCTGAATGTATGTTTTCTGGGTGGCTCTGTGCACTGTTTTTGTGGACTATTGCAAGAACTATTTCTGCTTGGAATGTTTGATGCTGTGTTGTTGGCATGCTGTGCCTTCTGTCTGATAACCTTCTGAGTAGACTGATGTCAAACATGCTTCACGATAGTGTCTTGGGTCTGTATGTGTAGTGGAGCCTAAAAAGGCCACTGATGAGCATTACAAGTGTGGTCAGCATATGGAAGATATCTATAGGCTTAAGACTAGGTGAAAAAAAAAGAGAAGGAAAAACTTCCGATGGCTAAAATTTAAGGCACCCCAGAAGGTAGCACTCAGGGAGAAGAGGAACAAAAAGAGGGAACTGAGTAAAACACCTAATGAGACAGAGCTATGACCAAAAGAATGTGGTGTGCTGGAAAAGAAGGGAAAGGGAAATTTCAAGAAGGCAGGAGGAGTCACCCGAGTCAAATGTCATCTATGCCACTATCAAATAAAATGTTACCAGAAATAACACAGTAGTAGACCATTAATTGTAGCTGGCCTCTGTTCTGATTGGCTGGTATCATGCCCCACTGCAGAGGACCGTGCAGTCTGCCTCTTCTGGAATTGCAGCTAGAAGTACACAGGGACGTTGGAGCTGGTTGGAGGCACTCTAGCTTTTTCCCAGGACATAGGGTCGTCAAGATAGTCAATGGTAGAGGGCATGGAGACTGTGCAATAATGACAAGGAGTAGAGAAGGAAGGAACAAGGTGAGGGAAAGTTTGCTTTGCGCTTATGTCACTATTTCATTCCTTCATAGGAAATGGCCAAAAGAAATAGAATCAAAGTTTGTCGTGCTTTAACTATTCCCAAAGACTAGCAATTAAAATTCACATGGAAACTAAAATATACCACATAAAAACTACAGAATAATAAATATCTGGTGAGTTCATTGTCTTAGGACCTATTCATTGGCCTAAACATGGAAGGATCATACACAATCGTATCTTACTGTTGGTTGAATTTCAGCTTGATTCATTCAGAATAGTTAGTTTTCTTTTTCTAATTACGTGCCACATTGGGCGCACAGTCATTTCCCGTTCTTCACAAGGCAGGTAACACTTTCTTTGATGACACAGGCAAGCCGGGGAACGTCTCAGTGAGTAAGAGCTGCAGTTCCACTTGTTTAATTGGGCCGCCAGTCTGTGCATGTTGGCCATTGCCATCGGCTTATGAATTCTCTTTCCTTTTATCAACAACCTCACTAAGTAATCAGTTGTCAAATATGACCATCTCTGGCATTTCACCCATGGAGAAATTTCACATTACATCATACTACTTAGAAAGAGAATGTGAAGCTGGTAACTTCTCAAGTTCCTGTGTTTTACTTCACTTTTTTACATGAGAAGTAATATCAACAAATATTGGTGTGACTGGCATAAGCCATCAAACTATGAGTAAGAAACTATGAATCCCAAAGTGTCTTTGTTATGTAGCTATTGTTCAAATGGCCCAAAGTAAAAAAAAAAAATTAGGTTATGTATGTAGGTGTTAACTTCATGCCCAAACCAATTCCAGGTGACATACAATTTTATTCCAGTAACTCCCAGTAACTCGAAATTTAACATGAGGCTGTGTGTCACAAGCACATAGAAACCAGGTTACTCTACTTAGTATATAAGAAATCCCAACTATTCAAAAGTAAGTAACTTGCAATCAGTGTAATTCAGATAGTGCAATGATGAAGTTTGTTTTATCAATTGAAGGATCAAATCTACTGATTAAGATTGTAAACAAAAATTTAGTGTAATCTTTATCACTATGTCATCTGTATCATTATCTATATCACCTATATATCTATCCATATATAATGGGGAGACCACTTGATCAAGTAAGCATTTGTATTTGTGACCAAAAGCCAAATGTGAACACTTCCAGCAAATAGTAGGTATGACGCAATCTTGAAAATGAAATTCAAAGAGAAAATAACAAGAAAAACAAACTATGTAAGTTCTACAGGAAAAAATGAGTAGCATTCTCAGGACTTAACTTCTATGAATAAATTGACAGAAAAAATCTATAATTTTATATAAACTATTCAATATAATTTATCACATATTTTCTGACCTCTGAGCAGCAATGGGAATTGGCTGAAGGCACGAGACTCAGAGGCGGGAGACCTGGCTTTAAGACTCAAGATGCTCTGGTTTCTTCAACCTTGGTAACGTTATCTTGATATCCCTAAGCCTTCCTTATCATGCAGGAAGTTTTTGTAATCGTTAAGTTTTTTACATTGTAGAAACCTCTGAGACTAGAATGAAATCTAAAGGACCTCTTTCCCCAGAAAAATATAAATAAGAACAAGTGCACAGTTTAAAGATAGTTAAGAACCCCAAAACAACACTGCCAGTATTTTTCCTGTGCATGCGAATTTATTTACACCTTCTACAAATATATATTTTACATACTATCTACAGTTCTATGCCTCAACTTTTTAATTTAACAGATCATTTCATATGAATTAAAATGTTATTAAATATTTTTCAAGGTTTAATTTTAATGGATGTCATTAGAAAAGATATTTAATAATTTCCTATAATCAGAAATTAACTTTTAAAGAATGATCTAGCATTTACTAATTAATTCCATGTAGGTATCCTGTGAATGAATCTATGCCACTTATCTATCCTAATAGACAAAATTCTTTAACACCTCATTTTATTGAATTTTTGAATAATTCATTGTTCCACTCATTGCTTATCCATGGCTTGCTACTAGCTTTTGCATTCATGAGTTGCTGAGGGAGATAATGGAGAAGATATGACTGCCCATTGACCAGCCATTGGGACTGTGTCAGTTGGAGGCTCCCCACTGCACCATCCCTTTACCCCCCAACCCCCTTTAATATGTTAATTAGTCTATTTGTCTACTGTTTTGCCAATTTCACATTGTCAGAGTTATTCTAGATTTGTAAGTCTTAAAATCATGTAGTTTGAGTTGTTCAACTTTGTTATTTTCTTCAGTATTGTGTTGGCTATTCCACAACTTTGCATTTCCACAAAAACAATTAGGATTTTTTTGACATCTTCAAAAATAACATTTTTGTTAGAAAATAGAATTTTCATTAGGATTACATTTGTCTGTAGGTCAAGTTAGGAGGCCATGACTTGGTTTCTAAGATCTTCACCAAATTCACCAAAGAGAAATGAGAAAATTATGGATGGGAGACCCAGGATCTTTTGAGTCTTCCATTCCATGAAGATAGACTACACTTCCATTTATTTTCATCTTCTTTGATTGCTTTTATCAGTGTTTTGGAATTTACTGCAAAAGAATCTGAACACATTTTGTTAGATTTACATCTAAGAACTATAGAATTTGGGTGCTAATTGTAAGCTAGGGCTTTTCTTTTTTAAATTCCAAATTTCAATTGTTTATTGCTGATATATTTGGAAGAAAAATTTTTTGCATTGCTTTTATCCTTTAACTTGCTATATCTTCTTATTTGTTCCAGTTTTTTGTTTGTTTTGGAGGGGGTGGTATATTTTATATGGTTTCCTAACTATAAGCATGTCATCTGAAAATAAATGAGTTTCATTTCTTCTCTTTAAATCTCCATACTTTTAATATTTTTTCTTGTATTTGCACTGTTTGTGACTTCCACTATGATGTCGAATGGGTGTGATGGGAGAAAACATTCTTGCCTTGTTCCCCATAGCCCAGTGTCCCACCATTAAGAATAATGTTAATACAGGATGTTTTGTAGGTTTTTCCCTCAGTTTGAGAAAGTACCTCTATTCCCACTATGTTGAGATTTTCTTTTACAATGAAGGGGTGTTGGTTTTTATCAAGTGATCTTTCTGCATCAGTTAATCTGAACGTATAATTTTGTTCTTTATCTTATTGTGATGGCACATTGGTTGATTTTCAATTTGTTAACAATGATCAAAAGCGCTATGCTTGCTCTATTAATAGCAGACAAAGCACACTTCAGAACAAGGAAGATTATTAGGGATTGAAAAGATGACATAATTTTAAAGGGGTCAGTTATCAAAAAGACATGAAACTCTAAACATGTGTGTACCTACCAAAAGGGGGTGTTAACATCCATGAGACAGGACTGATGGAACTGAAAGTCAAAACAGACAAATCCACTGCTTTGTTTGGAAACTGCAGCACCTCTACATCACTAATTGATAAACCAAGCAGGCAAAAATAAATAAATAAGAATATAGTTGACCTGAGTGGCGAGTTTCAACCATTTTACTTGAATAAATACTCCCTGGGTTGATCTAACCATTTGGTTAAGAGTTCTGAAAGAGTCGACATTGGCAATTGTGGCTAATTTTTTCATGGGTTTTATGGAGGAGTATATTTTACAGTTTCTTCATTCAGCATCCTGGAAGTTCGAACCACATTTTATGCTTTTGTAAATGAATTTTTATCAATATAATCTCTTATATAACCATACTTACTTGCCTGAAGGAAATATACCACATATCCCAAAGTATGTTTTACTTATGAAGTATCCTAGTGCGTAGATAGATCTCCTCTCTAAGGGAACCCCATACTGTAAATGTCAAGGATGAAGTCTCCAGAAAACTGCAGCTCTTTGTAGTTAAAAGAGGCTGGTACAAATTCAGAAGATGTAAATTATATCATAGATTTAGCTCTGTCACATACTGGCTATGAGTCCTTGCATAAAAATTTTATTATTCTTAAAATAGGAAGAAAAGTACCTGTCTACCTGTTATGTTAGATTAGCGTGATTCTCACAAGGTCTAAGATATATGAATTCATGTAAAGAATTTTCTTCTTGTTACTTAGTTCAGGTCAGGTATTTGCATAATAATTTTTCTGAACAATTTTATGGCAAAAAACTAAAATGTATTTTCCTCCAACGTTAGGTTTGTTAAAATTGATTCTGATGTGCCCTGGCTGGGGTAGCTCAGTGGATTGAGCATGGGCTGCGAACCGAAGCATCACAGGTTCAATTCCCAGTCAGGGCACATGCTTGGGTTGCAGGCCATGGCCCCCAGCAACCGCACATTGATGTTTCTCTCTCCCTCTTTCTCCCTCCCTTCCCTCTCTAAAAATAAATAAATAAATAAAATCTTTAAAAAAATTGATTCTGATGTTATTGCAATGAAGTTTTATTTTAGAGTAATATAATGGGGACCAAGCAATTTAACTTATTACAAATGAGTTTTTAAAATAAACTTTAATAAACAACCTTATTAACTACCATTTTAAGTTAAAAATGGGAATATGTTAAATATTTATTTGAATTCTATAGCTTATGAGATAAATGCTATTATCAAATACAGACTGATGACAAATATAATTTAAATATACCAAGTACCTCTTGGAATTTCTTCAATGAGTAGATTACATACTATTTTTTTAACATATTGGCATTAAAAATATTTTCAGCATTTTATGGTATTTTTTAGTGAAAAGAGCAGAGTTTTAAGCAAGGAATATAAAACCTTTACAAATGCTACTGCATACATCTGCGTATAGATTTCGAAGACGACAGACCCTCATGCTCACTAAATAATTCACAAAATGTCTTCTGTTGAATAAAAACACTTAAGGCTGTACTTTTATTCTTTTGTCAGCATTAATGTCTTTCTGTTTCCATGTATTCTCAATGACAGCAGAAAAATGCAGCAAATTACAAGGAAGCAGTCATTTTCAGAAAGAGTCTAAGCAAATGCTTCAAATTGACAGTCAAATGCTCCAAATTGTTTAAAGCCATACTTGGAAATTTGATGAAATAGATTATAAAAAAATATGTTTCCACATACAATAACTGTATATATTTTCAGTTTGGGAGGGTATTTAGTAAGAAGAGCAGAACACAATGTAATATCAATGTGATGTGTGTATAAACTGTAGAATTGGGTACGTCCACACAGCACAGAGATTTTAAAAACTCTTTCCTTTAACAAAATATTCATTATCTGATCACTTTATCCTACTGCTCCTGCTGGTGACAATGAAAATACTACATTTGAATAAAATATATGTCTTGTCCCCTAACAGGCTTTACATCAAACCATCATGTTATTTATGTAATTCCATATAAGAATTTTGAAATAGAGACTACTATTTTTATAGAACTGCAAATTTTGTTATTTCTATGTGCTGCTTTAGCTTTTCTTCTTTTTTGTTACCTGTGTCTATAATGCCCATCCTCTAAGACAATGATAAACATACCTGTTTGTTAGGTAAACATGACAGAAAACATTAAAGGTTCAAGTTATTAAAATGGCTAAATTTCCTTCAATGTTTTTTACTGAACTTCAGGGGGTGACATTGGTTAATAAAACCACACAGGTGTCAAGCATACAACTCAGTAAGACGTCATCTGCACACTGCACCGTGCACTCACCACCCGAAGCCAAGCCTCTTCCCATCCCCATGTACTCCCCCTTTGCCCACCTCCACTCCCAGTGTCATTAAGTACCAAGTCTGACTGCTTTTCCGCAATATGAACATAGAGGAAATGTTCAAGTTTTAGCACCTTAACACCTGTAATATGCATTTACTTTTAATTTAAGAAAAAGAAATAAGAAGTCAGTGAATGCTGCTGTCCAGCTCGTATGTAGCCTACGCATCCAAACACTGTGTTGGATGGTGTATGAAACACGCGGTGCAGTGTGAACCCCAGTGTGAACCCCAGCGTGAACCCCGGCACTAAAAGGGTGATTCACAGGAGCTCAAGAGTCTCTTGACCTTTCCATGCCTCACCAGCCTTAGGATGAAAGCCCAGTAGGATCCTAACTGTTGCACACATCTAATGTTAGAAAGTAGGTAAGTTCAGCACACAGGGAATATGACATTTAATAAAAATAAAAGATCAGAAAATACTTTTTAAAGTGCACTTTCATACCATGACTTCACATCTTAGGTTATTATGGAAATCCCCAATGAAGTTCTTCCTAATAGATGTATTTGACAGCTCAATCTTCCTATTTGATGATAGGTTCCTGAAAATGCTTTCAGTTTCTAAGCCCAATTCCTAGAATAAGAGGCATGCATGTGCGTAAAGACGGGAAAATTCCCTTTGAAAACAAATTTGAAAAACAAAGGGTTATTTGAAAACGACTGGCATCTTTCTTGAGAAGTTTCTTGAGAATATTATCCTTCTTCAAGTCAATGGGTAGAATTTCCTTCTAGGGTGGAAAATCTGACAAATGAGAAGGAAAATGGTGATTTTCAAAATAACTGGGTGGAAGTGTGTAGGTGGAATTAATCATGTGTTTCTACACCTGGTGATTCACATCATATCAGAAAAGTACCAAAGCAAACCTTTCTCATCAGTGTGGTTTTGTTATCAAGGAGAAACTTAACATAAAGGAGATAAATAGAATTTGTATTCCATTATGTCTCAAGTACAGAGATTATAAAACCATGAGGGTGATGCTTTCTTATTTCTGTCTGCTCTAAAATTTCTTCAAAACTGTTTTTATTAAATAAGTAAATGGTTTAATGTCTTACTGATTTTAAAAATCAATCCAAAGGAAAATGGACTGTTCCAATGATATGAATACCATTCTCATTCTACCAACTGCATACATCACACTGTGTCATAGTATTTCAGGTAAACTTTCTACCTGCATTTTTTGACACACAGATGATACTTTTAAGCACATCAATTAAAATATTTCAAAAAATTGCTATAATAAACAACTTTTCACTGTTTTATTTCCTGGCATGCCTTTTTCAGAACTCTCCAGAAATACAATTTCTGATGGAGTATTCACACTTATGTCGGATGTCCCGCATCACCAGAAGTCCTAGTGAGTTTATGCCAAAGCCTCCACAATGTTTTCTTTAGGCACCAGTGGTCCTAATCTTGGCGATCTCTCTGTCTCTTGACTTTTCTGTACAAAGATCCTCCGTCTTGACTCATTCATTTGGCCCATTTGTAGCTTCCTAGTCTATTGCCTCACACAAGCTGTCGCACTTTGTATGTGAGGGTATCCAGAGTGTGTGAAGGAAATAGAGATTTATATTACTCCAGTTTCAGTAGAAAGATATGACCCTGATAGGGTAGATTCAGACAGGTAAGCCACGGTGGCGAGCTACAAAACGGTGACAATTTTAATGTCCTTTAGCTGGTAGGAGATCAGGGACTCACTATTTGAAGTCTGGCTTCAAACCACTCCCCCTTTTAGATGAGCATATGTCACAAATCATAAAAATAAACAATAGACACAAGTGTACAACTTTTACATACTTATTCCTCCCCTGAACAAATGTTATTAACAATGTAGCTCTTTTATTTTTTTTCCTTGACTGGTCACATAGCAGGAAAGATATTTCATTTTGTCATCACCTACTAGCAGTCAAACACTTTCTTTGCCCTGTAGGTCTATCCCTCACCCTGGCCAGGTTCCTTCCAGGGATGTCCAACCTGCAGCCCACGGGCCACATGCAAGGACTTTTTTGCCAATCTGTGGTGGCTGATATCACGAAAATTATGCATGGATCTGTTTTTGCTCCTCAGTTTTCATTAGTGTTTGTGTACTTAATGTGTGGATCAAGACAACTCTTCTTCTTCCAACATGGCCCAGAGATGCTAAAAGGTTGGGCCCATTGCTAGCGTGCATCTCTGCAGGTGGGGCCCCGCCTACAGCATGGCTCCCAGATGTTCAGTGGCCTGCCAGTGCTCCTTCCTGGGCCCAGACTTCCTCAGCCAGTTTTCCTTATAAGGAGAGCTGTACAGACTTTGGATGTACCTAGAACAGGTGGAGAGAGCATTTTGAATAAAATGAGACAGTAGTTTTTGCTTTCTCAGGTGTCTTCTCAAGTCCCTTGGTTTCTTTTTTCTTCCACAGATGACGAGAAAAGGAGAAGCCCAACAGAAATTTGTGGCTAACTGGGGAATACAGGAACTATGTGTCATTTCAGAACTCAGCTTTACATCAGACCAAGAGCTGGTAGTGACACATCCTACTCATGAAACCATTCAGACAAGCCTTCACAAGCTAGGAGTGTGTGCGTGTGTTTTAACTCTATGGTGACCTCACTTGGAGGATGCCCTTGGCTTGACAGATACTACTGAAAGTGAATGGGAGTATTATGAACACTTGCAAGTCAAAAAAATTCTCTTTTGGATGAAACTTTTCAATTGCTTGTGCTTCCATTTTTAACTGATTTTTTTTAACACAAACAACTTCAGGAGTTCTATTTCTGTCAGTTAGCATTATGAAGATATCAGATGCATTCAGGGAGGAACATTGCCACTATTTGTGTGTGTTGGTGGGGGTGCCGACAGAGAAGATATGAGAGTTAAGAGGTATTGCAAAAAGCAGAAACTATATGTAATAATAAAACCATTCTTCAAAATAAAAAATCACACTACATTTTTGCTATTAGGTTCATTCTTGTTTTATAAAATAAAGAGCAGATACCTATTTCAATCAAATACATGACATTTTAAAACATTTTGTAGAAAATTATATTTTTGAACTATAAGCAGTTTTATAAGTGGTTAGATTTTAACTGACTTGCTAATTAATATTTGCAAAGTTAGTAATATTGAAATATAAAGTTAATAAATAGCCACAAACTTATACATCAATCCAAAAGTAAAATAATGAAGTTATTTCTGAGAACTATGTCAACCACATAATAAACCTACAACCATTGAATTATGCCACTTATATTATGAATATTTTAACTGCTTTAATAATTCTTATTTCATGCTCATTGCCTATATACCTGGGCTTAAATAACAATCATGTTTATTCATTATTGTTTTCTGCAGCATTTTAATAAAAGTTTTAAATAATTTTAATAGGAGGGCATTGTAAAAATAACTCTATAATCAGCTATTATAATGGTGAACTGAACATATTTTTAATAAAAATGCCTCATTAAAAAACCCATTTTCCCCCTTGCCTCCCCACTCGCAGCCACAGAAAACCCTGATCTACTTTCTATCTCTACGGAATTGCCTAGTCTGTGCATCTTCTACAGATGGAATCACAGAATATATGGTTACTTTGTCCTGGATTCTTTCACTTAGCACAATGTACGTGAGGCCCATCCACATCATAACACGTATTAATCATTCCCTCCTTTTTATTTTCAAATAAGATTCCATTTTAAGCATAGGACACATTCATCAGTTGACAGATTCAGGCTGTTTTGACTTTTGTGCTATTGTGAGTCATGGTGCAACACGGATGTGTAAATTTTTGTGTGGATCTATTTTTTTACTTTGCTTGTACACGTATTTAGGGGCAGGTTTGCTGGTCTGTGTGGTAAGTCTGTGTTTATCTTTCCATGGAAACGTCAAAGTGTATGCTGGGGTGACTGCCCCATTTTACTTCCCACCAGCAATGCCTGAGGGTCTGGGGCTCTTTCCTGCCCGCTTGTTAACAGGGGTAAAGAGGTATGCGAAGGCAGGTGTAGATCCACTCCAGGGTGGGGATCCCCTTCTCTAAAGTTGGGGTTGAAATCTAGAAGTACCATGATCTTGGAACTGATGCCTGTGTTGACTCTTGATGTTGATGGGGAGGGAGAGGGTCCCCATCAGGTATGAATCTCAGCTTGTCCACTGCTCACGTGAGTCTTTGGTGCAGCTGGAGCTCCCTAGCACGGTGCTTTCCCCACTCTCAATGTCATCAATGGGAGCCACGCAGCACATTGTAAACAACCACTTCTAATACTCATAGTGACCTTGCAGAGACAGCTCTGGCCAATCCCGCTTTGCAGAAGAGGAACCTGGTGTCTAAAGGTGTTTCGAACAACTTGTCCAAGTTCACACTGATGGCCACTACTGACGGCACAGTTATTATTTACATAAGACACATCTGCACGGATGCCTGAAAGTTGACTTGTCTCCAGAACCAGAACAGTCCTCAATAGCTTTACTTTTGTATGTTCAGGAGTCATTTTAAGTACTGCAGTTTTTGTTGGCACTGACATATACAGACATCACATAGAAAAATCCCCTGAAATGTGGGAAATATTCCATTAAGGTATTGTTAATGGGCACTGAATGAGCATGACTTAAATAATGGGACAAGGTAAATTTTCATATTCTTAGTCACAGTGAGAAACCACATTTCAAATGATTTCTTTGGCAAGTGGTCATTAAATCTGATTTGACGTAATGCCATAGGAAAGAGAATTACATGAGTAATACTTTCAATGAGTGTGAAAACTGGTCCCTAAACTGTGATTCACCTTTCTTCAAGAGGTCGTAAATTAGTATGCTATGTGTATCTAAAATTAATCTTTTACTCTGAAGGTAAACCATGTTGTTTCAATGTATAAAAAATGTTTTGACTACAAAACATACATGCATTGTGGTCCATTGATTTCAGAAACCAAAGAGTATGTTATATTTTCATTTTGAAAGAACTTATCAACAAGTTGTAAATAATCTACAAAACTTAAAGTATTGACTCTATAAATTATGCTTGTTGATACGATATAATACTACAAAGTTAGTATACTCAATATAAAAGAATATTCAATTGCAGGAAAATTGTCCATAATAAGTTGAGGGAAAAATAGAAGCAGGTAGGTTGGGATAGATACAGGCATCTTGATTTAAAATGTATCTTAAAAGAAGTACACGAAATAGTAGCAGTGGGTCTCACTGGATGTTGTGATAAAGGCAGCTAGATATCTTATTCTTTTTCACATGTCACTAACTTGTCTTTTTTCAATTTTTATTGAATTTATTGGGGTGACACTGGTTAATAAAATTATATAGGTTTCAAGTGTACAATCCTATAACATCACCTGTATATTGTATTGTATGTTCACTAATTTCTAAATTCTCCATAATAAAATAGACAAAGAAAAAAAGAAATATTTTAAAAGATCGAAGATTCCAGGTTATTTTGCCAATAACCTATTATTTTCTAAGTATTCTGTTAGTTTTACAAAAAAAATCATTATATAGAGTTAACAATTACAGAGCAGTTACTATCTGTAAAAAAAGAAACTTCACTTGTACCATAATATACGATAAGAGTAAAATTAAATGAAAAAACTAGAATTGAGGAAGTTTGTTTTCCATTTTGCAAAAATACAAAATATAAAATTTTATATGAATTATAATTCTTGAATTTGTGGACATGATAAAAATGGCTGTTTTTTTCCAAACATTTACTGAACACAAACACCATTTTTTCCTTTTATACAACAGTTTTGTTGGTTTGGAATTAGTTGAACTGTTAGGATGGGCTCTCAATTGCCATGAAATTAAAATTGAGTATTCATGTCAAACTCAAGTAAAAAATATCATGCAACATATAAATAATTTATAAATATATAAATTAGTTTTATATCTAAAACTAATAGATCTCTGGTGCAATCAGCAAGTTTACTAAGTTTATCCATGTCACGTTTGACAAAATTGCACAATAGAATAACATCCCTGATTTGTTATAAATCACAGTGAGTGACGAGTGACGAATTAGTTTCTCTGCACGGAGGGTTGCAGGATGGGGTGGACAGGATGCTTCAGCACGCTCGGCCCCTCTGGTTTTACTCCCCTACTATGTACCCCTGGAGAGACCGGCTAGCAAAGCTGAGTTTTCCTCCCTTATATGTTCTCCTTTACCAGTTACCAAGCAACCACAGCTACCAAAAGCCATGCACAAATTTTACGACACCTGATAAAAAGCATACAAAACCTTCTTCACTCCTTCACTTGGCAAATCTTGCACCTTCTTTCCATCATTTTTCTAATTCGGCCATTCATGATGTGATTCGCC
This sequence comes from Phyllostomus discolor, assembly GCF_004126475.2. NCBI lineage: Eukaryota > Metazoa > Chordata > Mammalia > Chiroptera > Phyllostomidae > Phyllostomus > Phyllostomus discolor. The sequence goes on along the minus strand of NC_040904.2, from coordinate 12,368,225 downwards.
CCTAAATGAAAAGCTGTCAATAATCTACCAATACCCATCCCCATTGCCATCAGTCAATGTCCCTTCCCTACACATTAACATAAATAAACACACCACAAACTTAGGACTAGAGACCACATTTACTTTACAGTTTTAAAAATTAATATAACGATTACCACTATCAGTGTAGTATTACAGCCGATCCCGTATTTGGAGATGGGGATGCTCTACGACCCAGCCCATCTGAAGACGTGGGCAAACCTGCCAGAGGTGTGGGAGAAAGCTCTGCCACGCGGGACAGCCGGAGACCCGAAGGAAGACAGGGCCGCAAACGTTTGTGATCCAAGCCTGCCCCCTGGTGCTGGATCTGTACCTGCCGGTGAGAACTCCGGCCGGGACTCCGGCGGCGCCCTCGCCTCTGTTCAGGCGCAGGCGGCGGGAACACCTGCGGAAATTTCCCCGGCACTTCCCTTAGCGGCTCGAAAACACCACGAGTGTATAACGATAAAATAAAATGTAGCTTCAGGTATAATGGGAAAGTAGAAAACTTCGAAAATTCTCTATATATTCCTAATTTTTTTAAAAGAAAGAATTGCAGACTTTCAAATTTGAAAGATAATATTTTATAAGAAATAATCCCATCAGTTTTATTGACCGGGTGCCAAAAGAATTGTGTTTAAGCATTCATTTTTAAAGTCTATTTGGTCTTGAATAAAAAGTAAAGTAAATACAGAAGCTTTCTAGCCATAGTGTTGATTGTTGTTTGTCTAATTCCCAGGGCAATGATCATTGGAAGGGAAATTCAAAGAGAATATGAGCAGCGAGCGATGGAGAGAGAGCAAAGGCTGTTTTGTCAGGAAGGGATGACTTGAGTCATCAGCCCTTGCTTCTGGGGAAAAAGCTCGTCATCCGTGCTGCTATTTTTTGCTATCTTAAGATAAGACTCATTTCTTCCTCCAAGAGACAGTGCTGATACTGGCATCCTAAGGAATCCAGGAAGACTTGCAGTGGGGTGCCTATAGGGACTCATTCATGCTCCCCAAAAATAGATCCAGCTGTAACAACACTCTAACAAGCAGAAGTGAGAATGGCAAGCTCACGCTGACATTGTTGTACATCTTCAGTGATGGCTCTGAAAGCATTTATGAACTAACTGGAATCACAAATCACGTAATCTCATCCTTTTCTGAAATATTGAAGCCAGAGACATAAATTCTACCACTGTGTGACAAAATGACTTAACTATTGTTATTACTTTTTTTGCACTTTTTTTTTTGTATTGTTGTTCAAGTACAGTTGTCTCCATTTTCCCACCACCACTTCCCCCACCCACCCACTCTCCCTCAATCCTTCCCCCCTTTGGCTTGGGCCGTGGGTCCTTTATACATGTTCCTTGATGAGCCTTCCCCTTCTTTCCTGCATTATTGCCCTGCCCTCTCCCCTACAATGGACAACGTGATGCTCTCTATAACAGCTGATTTAAAACAACTATTAATAACATTTCATCTGAGACTCTTAAAAGTCTTAAATGAAAGCCCTATGTGTTCATAATATATTAACAAGTTAATGAGCGTGGGCTGTGAACCAAAGTATCGCAGGTTTGATTCCCACTCAGGGTACATGCCAGGGTTGCAGGCCATGACCTCCAGCAACTGCACATTCATGTTTCTCTCTCTCTCTCTCTCTCTTCCTCCCTTCCCTCTCTAAAAATAAATAAATAAAATCTTTTAAAAATGATGCCCTAGCTGGCATAGCTCAGTGGATTGAGCACGGGCTCCGAACCAAATCATCGCAGGTTCGATTCCCAGTCAGGGCACATTACTGAGTTGCAGGCCATGGCCCCCAGCAGCCGCACATTGGTGTTTCTCTCTCTCTTTCTCCCTCCCTTCCCTCTCTAAAAATAAATAAATAAAATCTTTTAAAAAATGTTTATAAAGTATAAATTTAAAAAAAAAGAAGTTAGATATTGTGGGTCGTGCTGCAATGAACAGGGGAGTGCAGACATGGCTTTGAAATCCCAATTTCATTTTTTTTTTTTTTTTGCATATACAGGGTAGGGGCAAAAGCAGGTTTACAGCTGGGAGGACACAAAACACAGCTTATTCTTATATTGTTATTTATTAACTTTTGTATTATTTTCCATACAAACAACTGCAAACCTACCTCTTCCCCGCCCTGTATGCCCAGAAGTGAGATTGCTGGGTCATATTATAGTTTTTACATTTTTGGGTTTTCACTGTTCTCCATAGTGGCTCCCGCATTTTACATTCCCATCTACACACAAGGGTTTCTTTCCCTCCGCATGTTTGCTAACACAGCTTTTTCAATTACAGTCATTCTAACGGTGGCACAGGAGTAGCATGTGTCCACACTTACCAAACATATACATTACATACGTGCAGTTTTTAAAACACACCTACTCTGCTAAAGCTTTGAACAGAGTGTTTGGGAAGAACAATGTCTGAGTCTCCAGGCTCAGAGAAATGATATTAGAACCAAAATGAAAACTTCTCTAGCCCTTTTTATTATTGTCTTGAGAGCTTTAGCGCTTGTAGTTATCCAGATAACACAACGCACCACTGCTCACATTAGCAAGTACCATCAGGGAGGACAAAAGAAAAAAATCTTAGTGTGGATTACAGCTCATGCACAGGATCTTCATGACTGATGCGTTTTGCCAAAGATGAGACCAAACCAACTGGTCACATAAAATCTAGTGATATGCAAGGTGGAAAACTTTTCCGGCACTGGCAAAATTGAAAATAATAAATGATTTAATGCATTTTAGAACCAAAACAAATTTAAGGATTAAGTTATCCAACCCTATCTCTTTAATTTACATATAAGGAGACAGGTCCCGAAAATGTGGGCAGTTTTCAAAGTCATAAGACAGAGGTAGAGCCAGAAATGGGATGAGCATTCAGCCACAAACCTTCCTACATCTTGCCTCCATTCTGATCTCTTCTTCTTTTATAAATAGTGATGGTCCCAAGGATCTGAAACCCATTCCTGCATCTGTGCACTGAACCTACCATCTGTGTAGGTTTGAATGCATTCATTGTCGTTCCTCTACCTTCTACCGAGATCCTTCTTCACCAGGTTTCAAAAACACTCAAGTCTTTAATAGGAAGAGAGGGAGGGAGGGAAGGAAGGAAGGAAGGAAGGAAGGAAGGAAGGAAGGAAGGAAGGAAGGAAGGAAGGAAGGAAGGAATTCACATTCACAAATTCACCTCTCTGCCCTCTTCTCAGCACCTGACATGTTGTTCCAACTGCCCAATGAATATCTCTATGTTGACAGTTAAAAGCCATCTTCTGCTTTAAACTCTGCAGCAGATACTCATTGTTCTATGGTCATAGATCAGAACTTTCCTGTGTCGCCGGGTAGGCCTTGCATAATTTGGCCCTGCTGACATCAGCGAGTGTGTTTTGCATTAAGCGCCAACTCACTCTTCCTCATTCCACTCAAATTAGCTTCTGTCTCTCCACTCACACAGATTTTGCTATCTGTTTCATTTTCCTAGAAATCCCTTTCTTTTTCCTTCCAGGTAGATTCCTACTTGTCTTCCACATCTCAGTTCAAATGTCACTGTTTAGAAAAACGTTTAGTTCTGCACTGACGTTGAAAGGACAAAGGTCATACCAGTGTGTTCTTTCACCATTTTTTGAAACAGTTTTGCAATACAACACAGCTTTCTTTCTTAGTATAACAAACACTTCTATCCCGTCATCAATTTTTATCATGTAATGAATAATAAACATATTTTATATGTCCATTATTTATATTTTATTTTACATTTTATTTCCACTTGAACAGTTACATTTTGTATAAAAGTTTGCAAATGACAGCTCTATTTCTATTGTTTGGTAGAGATAAGCTCCATTGATACCATGTGATGACCTACTGCTAACTGCTGGTAGAATAGTTAAACATCAGTAGAAAGCTGTGGTCTTGTGATATAAGTGTCCACCAAGCATCTATTTTGTTTCTTGTTGCACTGCTGTTGTACTGTAGGTGCATATATACACTGTTCCTAAGAAGTACAAACTTAGATAAATTATCGATATAATTTAGTAGTTGCTAATTTTATTACACTGTTTTGTTATGTTTATGTAGGAAGTCAAAGGAATCATAAATTCAATTTGAATAAAGTTTAGAACAATACACAGGTGATTCTTGACTTATAATGAGGTTATGTCCAATAATCCGAAGGTAATTTGGAAATATACTCAGTCAAAAATGCATTTAATACACCTAACCTACCAAATGTCATAGCTGAGCCCACTGAATGCATATTGCTTCTGTATCATTGTAAAGTTGAAAACTCATAAAGTTGAAAAATCATCACCACAAGTCAGGGACAGTGAGTATTTTATGAAAATTCAGACGTTTAATTAATTTGGCTTTTTACATTTACTATAAAATGGTGTTATTAGCCTAATTTAAAAAATAACTTTAACATTAGAAAGTTTATAAACCAATGCAATATATTTTAAAAATATTAACATTGACATATTTATAAGAGCATAATTTTATTTTTTTATTCCTTGCACATTGTGCTAGTTTTATTCCTATGAATAATCTAAATTAAGTCAAAAATTATGTAGATGATAAAGCTTGGTATATTGCTTTAGTGTTATTTTCCTATTTTTAATTGTAAGTGGAGAAAAGCTATTAAATAATGTTAAGATCTTATTAAGAAGTAGTTGTACTTTTTCCAGTATTTGTAATTGAAGTTATGTCTTTTTTTTGTCAGATCTTTACTTTTACTGCACAAAATCACATATTCTTGTTGCGAAATTTTATATCAGAGATGCCAAATACTTCTGTTGTATATATTCTTAAAAAACGTCTCCTCTTAAATCACGTAAGACCAAGATAAGGGACTATATAACATTTTCAAGTGTGTAAAGCACGGCCATCATCCCTAAGCCTTTGTTTTAAAGGGTGAACACTTCTGTGCGTTTTCCAAACATTCCAAGGTCAACATGCAATCAGACAGAATCTGGCCCGCCTCTTGAACATTCTGATACATTTTCTGCTGATTCAGGAGTTTCTGTGTCTTGAGTAGCCAGGCTTACATAATCAGCATCGCTGTTGCCATTTTTAGACGTCATACTACACATCAGAGAATACATGTTATGCACATTTTCATCTCATCAAAATAGTTTAACAGATAAAATAAAAACGACTAAAAGTGCTCCATATTTCACAAAGTATTTTGTGGTAACTTAATGGAAAGTAGAACAGTTAGTGGTCAACAAAATTTTATTGCCTCTTAAAGCTTTCTTGATATGGGACAGTCACATTTTGGCACTTGATGACTCACTTTTATGATCCCCATTCTAAGTCTCTTGCACTTAGCACTTTGATTATTGCAAAAAAGACATTATAATTTCATAATCTCCAAGTCTTCTCCTTTCTCTTTCTGAATCCTTAAATGATCAAGAAAAGAGTGCTTTCAGATGGCTTCCTATTCAGAGTAAAAGGTAAAACTGGGTGATGTTGTTTTTGAAATGTGGACACTGATTTCACAACTCAAGTGTCACATGCAGGAAGTAGAGTATGAATATTTATTTGTCCTCATCTGCTCAGCCAGCAGTAATGACAGCCCTGTCTACCGACACTATCACAGCCAGCAGCTAGGTGGACTGCTAGAGGTATGTAGTTGGCAATGACATTGTTCAGACACTGGCATGTAAAATGTTACAAAAATGTGAGCATTTCCGCCCATGATGATGCTGCTACCTTCAAGGTCTGCTTGGAAACAGAAATTTCTCAATTATGTTGCAATAAGTACTGTATGTTCTCTTTTCCTACTTAGCTTGTGAAACTAAAAAATCTTGATGTGTTTAATATTTTAGATTTTACTGATGATAGAATGATAAATAGGCTAAATTTTGCCAACATAGCATATGGTGACTGTTGAGGTTGTTTCATGTGTGTGTTCTTAATTTTCTTAATGAGCCCCGATGCCTCATGGGAGTAAATTGACTATTATTTATATTGTTTTCAGAAGCCCAGAGGCTTAAATGTAATTCATCTGGAGAAGAAGAGCTTACTGTTTATTGCAAACAGCATAAAAGGTAAAAGTCGTTTGTTGCATTAAAAATAAGATTAATGTTATTGACTCCACATCTCAGTGAAAAAGGAGGAAGGCATGAGCTTAAAAGAATGGGATTGTATCAGTGTCTCGGTCACTTTAGTCTGCTATAACAATATACCACTGCCTGGGGAGCTTATAAACAGCAGAAATCTACTTCTCACAGTTCCGGAGGTTGGGAAGTGCAAGATCAAGTCGTTGGCATAGTCACATTCTCGTGAGGACTCTCCTGATTCATAGCCACCAGTGCCTTCTTACTGAGCTCTTACAGAGAGGAAGGGGCTAGGGATTGGAGCCTTTTTCATAAGACACGAATCTGTTCATGAGAACAAAGCCTCTCAAACACCCGATCTCCTAATACTATCACATTGCACATAAGGATTTCAACATGGATTTTAGGGAGACAAAAACATGCAGATCATAGCAATCAATATGTCAACATTTAAGAAACTTAACCTTTCACGCCATTGGGGGAATGTTTCCCTGACTGAACAGTACACAGTAAAAGAGTATATCTCCAAAAGAAAAACAAGCCTGGGCTGGTGTAGCTCAGTGCATTGAGCGTGGATCTGAGAACCAAAGGTTCACAGGTTCAAGTCCCAGTCAGAGCATATGCCTGGGTTACAGGCCAGGTCCCCAGTAGGAGGTGTATGAGAGGCAACCATACATTGATGTTTCTCTCCCTGTCTTTCTCCGTCCCTTCCCTTATCTCTGAAAATAAATAAATAAAATATTTTTTAAAAAAAGAAAAACAAAAGCCCACTATGTAGGTGTGACTTCTAAAGCTATAGCTTTAACGAGAAAAAACATGGTCACAGACCAGAGCAATGGGAACAACTTTCATAGATGTTTCCTGATAGTATCTGAGATCCCAGAGGAGATGCATATGCCCAAGCTCACTAGGGACAGCAGTGAGTCAGTAAACCAGGGAGGAAAAGATGGTGGAGCACACGCAGAAACAGGTCAGATAAGCAGTTGCCACTGACAACCAATAAGTCATGGCCATGGTAAGTAGCCTTAGATTCTTTTCACTGTAAGTGACATCAGGATATTCTTTCTTTGGGACTCCTATAAACGAGGGACTTGGGATATTGTAATTTGCTTTAAAATATGCTGGGCATGGGATTCAGAGTATACTCTTTAAGTGTGCCAAAGTAATACACTTTATTTCTAAATCTGAATCAAAATTTCTGACTGGAAGCCTCTGACTGCTTAATATGAACTCCTTAAGCTAGCTCATGAAGGTTCTTCCATTTGTCCTTTTCCTAAGAATTCCTAGATCAAGTCAGAATGGTTAGTCAATGGCAGCCTGGCTCACACCTCCTTGCAGGTCCATCCTTCTCTTTGCAGCTCTCAAGGTTCAGGAGCCTCCAGGCTGCCAAGGAAAAGGACAAGTTCTTCTAGGTGATTATCCACCCAGTGGTGGTGGGAAGGGAGAGGCCTGCTTCTTGTTTTCCTTTGCCTTTTGGCAGGAACGGCAACTGGAACTGGCTTCTTAGTGCCCATTTGGTTCCCTGGCAACTCCTTGGCATTGCCTGCAATGTTCCAGGCTCGTTGTAGGAGGTTTAGTTGCTTCATATAACAAAACACTTAATTTTGCTCATGGATGTGCGGGATGAGCTTGGGCAGCCAAGCTACAGGAGGTTTGGTGAATCTGAGTCTCCTCCAAGGATGCAAGGCCCAGCAGCCGACTAGGGTCTGCTCTTCTCATAGCGGATGGCAGAAATCAGGAGGAGCATAAGAAAAGCAAAGCAGCCCTTAAAGTTTCCTTACCAGCCTGCTATCATTTCCTCTCCTATTTCACTAACCAAAGCAATCATGTCGCCAGCCCCAACTTAAATGGGTGGTGTAGTGCGCTCTACCCCCGGTGAAGTATGGCAAAGGTGGAAAGGAGGAAGCAGACAAAGCATACTACAATAAAGGGGTATATTTCATCAACCTTTCTCTGTCCACCCCACCTTCTAATTCAAATCTAATTAGAGGTTAAGACAAGAGTCAAACAAATAGCATATTAGAATTCCACCTTTTTTTAATAGATGTCTTACTGGAGAAATCAATGGGACTCTCTAGGCAAAACTGAACTCCCAAATACCCAACTCCATGAAGAATACTTACTTTCCCCAAAACACAGAGCCGGCAATTGCAGTCGGTCTGTAATGAGGAAGAAGACATTAGACAAGCATTGCTAGAACAAAAAGACCAAAATAGGATGATTCATGCTCCCAGAAAATTCCTGCTTCCCAACCTCACCCGCAGACATCATTTGGGTACCCTTAATCCTTGGGAAAGAGAAGTGAGAGCTAGAAAAATCCTATATTTACTTGACTCTTATTTTTCTCCCCTGGAGAGCACACAAATGTCCAATGTGCCTTAGAATTATGAGTGGGAAACACACAGTCTTCTCTAACACCATCTCTCTCACGACTCCCACCCTGGCTCTCCTCCCGCATCTCCGGACACAAGGTTTTGCAGTCCACCTTGGAGATCCCCTCACTGTTGCCTCTGTGTACTCTATGCCCTTCTTGGAACCCTCTCCTCTCTCAAGTCACCACATAAAGGAGGGGAAGAAGATTCCCCACCCCCAGTGAACCTTATGGAGAGGGAAGAAGGAATTGCACATGAGTCTTAAAATTTCTGACGTAGGACACATCTATTAGGCTATTGATAGGAATAGTCCCAAAATGGGTGTGAGCAGCAGTAAAAGATAAGATTCACTCTTTACCTAACATCCTTCAGACACCAGGAAAGACACTTATGTTTGCCTTCTTCAGCCTCTGCAGGGTTTATTTCAGGGCAGAGAAATGAAATTTGGTCCCTATCTCTTTTCTCTCTCAGCTCTCTCATCTACCCAATGCTCCTTTCACCTCCTCTGGGGTAGAGAGAATGCACAGTTGCGTCTGTCTGCACTACCATGCAAACCTGTGTCAACTCACCTCCACATGTGTGTTTTCAATGGAGGATTTCATATCTGGAAGCACTGATTTTGAGGCAATATTCATTGTTTCTTTGTTGCTGACATAGTGAAAGAGTAGAAATGAAAGACAAGGAAACAGTAGGAATTAATTTTCCATCAGTACAGCACTTACAATTCTGCCACACAGAAATCATATACACTTCATTCATATTTTTGATTTTGCAAATATATGCTGATCTTCTTCTATATTTTTAGCACTCTGGCAAAGACTGAATATTCCATAGCAGTCAACATAGGGATGTACCTCATCCTCATCTACTATAATTTATTAGGCTATTGATTTCATTGATTTCCTCTTGTTTTCAGTTAAATATATTCTTCCAATAATTGTACAACATTTTTAACTGGAGAGTAGCAGGCTTTCCTTAACTCTGACAATTTCAAACCAAGACTTACATGCCAAATTCCTTTTAAAGTAACATAGGGTCTTTATATTTGGCGTACTAAATGGCTGTGATAATCAAAGCATCAACAACAACACGATACGTAAGTCTTATTGTCGTACTCTGTTGAAGTGAATATGCAGCATAGAATAAACTCATGTGAATAAACTCATAGAATAAACTCATGGTATATTCATGCATGCTATTTCTATTAAATTTACCAAATACTTCTCTGCAGTTTTGCATTGTTGTTTTATCCTAGGGTTTCTGAAAGTTTGTCTTTATCTTCCACAGCTGTATCATGTCCTAAGTAACTCTCATCTCCAGATTTTCTCTTTTTATTAGATTTTGCTTTTTCACCAATCAGAAATAATGGGGTTACTTTAGGACATGTCCTCGCTCATTTTGTTATGTAAGTAATGACATGCAATGTCTAATTTAGAAAGTATTTTCACTAATTTTCCTCCAGTTAAAAGATTTCATTGTTTAATTGCATCCTCAATTAGGTTTCCAACAAAACCATGAGGCGAAAGCTACATGTTTAATGCATTTTGAATAATTTTCAATATTCATTATTCACCCCGGCTTTTCTTTATCCAGTTCCGCCCTCTCTGCCAAGTAGCGGACGTTGACACCCTGCCTTGCACTTCATGGCCTCCCAGTCCGGGAGTCTGACTCTGTTTCCTGCTCCCTGAGCACCCAGATACAGGATTAAGCTACCCCACCCCAGTTTTTCAAGCACCCATCAGCCAGACAAGCAACACAGGCAGTATGTAACTTGTCAAAACTCTTTGAAATTCATCATATAAATTGAAAACAAAAACTTTAATTTTTGGCCTATCTGAAGGTATGCTCCAAAGAGGTTATTATAGCATATTTTTGGTGATAGAAGTATTTGCAATTATAGGGTATCGCTTATATTCTAGGATTGAATATTCTCTTCAAAAGTATGTTAGCAATATTATTTTTTGTTTGTGTATGGCTGTTCAACATAAAACTCAACATGATTTTTAAAAGCTTTCTGAGACTGCCGAGCTGGCAATGCATAGATTTCTGATTCAAATTCTGTGCATCCGATTCTGTCAAGTTTTCAGTGGTAAACTATGTTTTTCTTTCTGAACCTAGAGCACTTTACATACTGAAGTCCTCACATCAGCCAGAGAGAGCAAAGTCAGTAACTTTATAAAAACAGGAGAACATTTTCTATCATGTGTCAGGCAGTGAGCCCAGGAGCAGAGCTATGAAATATGTGCCAGCAAACTCACTCATGCCCTCTACAGAACACACTACGGAAGTTCTGACCCATAGTATCCCCTTAGGAAAACTCTGCCCTCCTTACCAAAACCCTCTATGACTGTACACAGGAGACGCCCAGCAAACGCAACAGTTTCAGACATTTCTTGCACGTGCCAGGTGGTCGAGCACTCACTCATAAAGGACATTGATCCCATAGTCCTGATATAATGTTTCTTCCCCCAAAACCCATAACTTTACTTTAATCGTGGGAAAAATATCACTTAAATGCCAGTAGTGGGGCATTGTTAAATATCATTAAGCAGTACTCCTCAAAACTGTTAAAAACAACCAAAACGAGGAAGAGTTGAGAAGCTGCCACAGCCCTGAGAAACCTAAAAAGACATAACACTACATATAATATGGTATTCTAGCTGAACAGAGAAAGAACATCAGGTGAAAACAGGAAGTCTGAATCAAATATAGATTATAGTTAGTAATGTATTGACATTTCATCCATTTTAACATATGCACTTTGCTAATAAATGAATTCTCTTTACTATAGTCTCAGTTTGTCCTTGCAAATCTAAAACTGCTTTAAAAATTTAAGTCCATTAAAAATATATCGGATGAGCTTTACATGGGTTGTAGGTGGGAGAGGAAAAGGTTAGAGAATTAAAAAAGAAGATCAATAGAAATTACTCAATCTTAAAAACCCTGAAAAAAAATTTAAAGATAGACTAAGAGAATTGTCAGACAACATCAAACTGTCTGCTATACATGGAATTAAATTCCTAGAAAGAGAGAAGGAAACAGAGAAAATAGAGAAAAATATTTAAAGATGTAATAGCCAAAAATCTCCCAGGTTTGGGGAAAACACCAACTTACAGGTACGAGAACCTTAATAAACTCCAAAAAGGAGTAAAAGAACAGTACAAACTATATCTGCATGCAGCATAGTCAAAGTAATGAAAACCAAATATTAAAAAATTAAAATATTGAATGGCCAATGGGAAAAAAACACACCATTTACAACGGAACAAAAAGAAGGAGAATGGCTCACTTCAGGTAGAAACAATGTAGGTAAGAAGACAAAATTTAAAATATTCTTAAATTAATAAAAACCAAAACAACATTTTCTTTTTTTTTAAGATTTTATTTATTTATTTTTAGAGAGGGAAGGGAGGGAGGGAGGAAGGGAGAGGGGGGAGAGAGAGAGAGAGAGAGATAGAGAGAGAAACATCAATGTGCGGTTGCTGGGGGTTATGGCCTGCAACCCAGGAATGTACCCTGGCTGGGGATCGAACCTGGGACACTTTGGTTCCCAGCCCACAAAACAACATTTTCAACTCAGACTTCTACAGTTAGTCAAAGTAATTTGCACAGCCCAATAAATATATTTTATGTAAACAAAAAGTGAAAAGTTACATTCTGAAGCCATGTGCTATGAGAAATACTGAAAAGAAGTCTTCAGACTGAAGTGAAATGATACCAAATGAAGACACAGGTCTATGGGAAAGAATGGATGTCATCAGAGAGTTATTAATAGAATTTTAAAAAGATTAGACACTTTTTAAAATTTATTTTTATTGCATTTATTGGGGGTAAGAATGCTTAGTAAAACTATACAGGTGTCAGGTATGCAATGCTACAATCCATCATCTATATAGTGTATAGTTTACCCCAAGTCAAGTCTCCTTCCATCACCACTGATCTTGACCGCCCCTTCCTTCTGGCAATTACTATACTATTGTCTGTATTCAGGAATCTTTCTTTTAGTTTTTTAGCTTAATCCCTTCACCCTTCTCACCCCGTTTCCAACTCCCTCCCTTCTGACAGCTGCCAGTCTGTTCTCTATGCCCATGAGTCTGTCTTTACTTTGTTAGTTTATTTTCTTCATTAGATTCCATTATTTTGCTGTATTAGATTAGGTAAGTAAAATCATACGGTATTTGTCTCTCTGTGACTGGTTTATTTCATTTTAGCATAATACTCTCCAGGTCTACCCATGCTGTGGCAAAAGTTAAGATTCCCTTCTTTTTATGGCCAAGTAGTATTCCATTGTGTAAATGTATCACAGCTTTTTTTATCCACTCATCTACTGATCAACACTTGGGCTGCTTCCAAGTCTTGGCTATTGTACATAACACTGCAATAAACACAGGGGCGCACATATTCTTCCATATTGGTGTTTCAGGTTTCTTCGGATATAGTCCCAGAAGTGGAACTGCTGGGTCATAAGGCAGTTCCAATTTTGATTTTCTGAGGAAACTTCGTACCGTTTTCCTTAGTGGTTGCTGCACCAGTCTACATTTCCTCCAACAGTGCACGAGGGTTTCCTGTTCTCCGCATCCTTGCCAGCACTTGTTGTTTGTTGCATCACCTACTTTTAAAAATGGAATTTTAAATAGTGCTCCAATAAGCCCATCAGAATTAAATGGTTGTTTTAAACATTACTTAAATGAATAGTCTTTATTAGATTATAATAGCAATGTTTTAAAAAGTGTCTCCTTCTATCAATCTGTAGATTGAAATGATTTTTAGATTTTTGTTATAATAGCGTTGTCAACCATGTATGAATTTCAACCAACAGGAAATTCATTCTGAAAAATTATTTTGTTTTACTTGTTAGTTGAATTTATTGGGATGACATTGGTTAATAAGATGACATAGCTTTCGAGCGTATGTGCATTTCTACTATACACGATCTGCATATTACATTGTGTGCCGGCCACCCAAAGTCAAACACTTTCTGTCACCGTATATTTGGCCTCCTTTATCCTTTACTATACCCTCACCCCCTTTATCTCTGGTGATCACTAAAATATTGTCTGTGTCTGTGAGTTTTTGTTTGTTTTATTTTCTTGTTTGTCTATTCATTATTTTCAGTTTTATATCCCACCTATGAGTGAAATCAGACGATTCTTACCATTTTCTGGCTGACTTCTTTGGCTCAGCATGCTATTCTCGAGGTCCATTCATGTCATTGCAAATGGTACCAGTCCATCTTTGCTTTGGCTGAATGGTGTTCCATTGTACACATTTTTAACATCATTGTGGAAGTAGCACCTTTCTCATACAAAGGAATGTAGCTGTACGCACGTGACTGATGTCTTCCAAACTCAGTCCTTGATATTTCACAGGAATTTAGGAAAAGTCTTCTATCTACTATGGCTGAATTTTCACACTTGGTTGTTTTCAGGTATTTGTCAAAGGGTCCATTTCTTGCCCTTTGCTATCCTGGAGTATTTAGGACTCATGGCTTGGTTGTATATGTGGAAAGCTTAAGGGAACAGGGGGTTAAAGGGAAGAAAATGAAATAATTTAATATTTACAACACATTATTTTTTAACAATTACTTTTCTTGAAGCCACAGACAGATTCAATATTGTTCCCCTTTTCACCCTATTTATATATAAAATTTGTAATAAAATATCATCATTAAACACATGCTTCAAACATTTATTTTACAAGAGACAGTATTAAGAGCTTCCTTTGAGTTTTACATAATAATTGCTTTATCTCCAGTTCAATGAATATCTTCAAATTTAATAAAAACATGTTCCCAAGATTATAGTAGTTACCAAAAGGGGCATGCATCTAATCATATTATAAATTTTTCTTTGGCACAATTTCTATAATTTAATATGTTGCAATAAATAAAATATTTCCTGTTATTTTCCATGAAACCATAGTAAAACACAGTCAAAAATCTGAGGATGAATAAGAACCAGTGAACTGTAGGAGATCTTCGCCATTTATCCTGCTTTTGCTAATGCTATGGACCCTAATTACATATTCTCTCTGAAAAACTATGATATAGCCACAGTTGAATTCTTCCAGTGACAGGAGTTTCCTCTCATCACGAGGAAGTCTTTATATTGCATTATTTTTAAAGCTCTGATTTTAGAAGCATCATTTTATATAGAATCAATTTCTGCCGTCCTTTAATTTTGACTGATCGCTTGCAATACCAATACCAGCAGTTGTGCAAATTATTTAGCCTGAAATTGATCATTCTTCTAAACGACGACTCTTCCCATATCAATGATGATCACTTCTCCTTATAACTGTATTGTCTCCACCAACAGTTTTTCACATTCCTTGCAGCCTCCATCTCAAGAAACACCTTTTTTTTCCTCTTCAGTACACATATTCTTAGTTCCTTTGGCTAATTGTTATCTGGTATTTTTTCCTTGCCTCGAAACTATATAGCCATCCTTACCTCATTAAGAGCCTTTCCTGTGCCAGTGGTATAGGTGACTGCCACCATGGAAGAGGGTGACCGTGTAAGCAGCTCCACTCCCCTATCTTCATGGAAACAAGATGTACATTTCCCTGACTTAAACTTAGAAAGAAGAAAATTAAAGTGATCAAATGATATTGATTTTCTTTTTTAAAAATATTTTATTTATTTATTTTTTGAGAGCAGAGAAGGGAGGGAGAAAGAGAGGGGTAGAAACATCAATGTGTTGTTGCCCCTTGTGCACCCCCTACTGGAGATCTGACCCACAACCCAGGCATGTGCCCTGACTGGGAATCAAACCGCTGACCCTTTGGTTTGCAGGCCAGCACTCAATCCACTGAGCCACACCAGCCAGGGCATGATGTTCATTTTCTACTAAATATATACAAGGTGATCATGGGACAGACCTGACTGAACTGTCCTGAAGTTTGTGTTCTTATGCACACAAATAATTTTAAAAGTATGTGGACTCTGTACATTTAGGCACATCATTTGTGTTATAGAATGTGTCTTAAACTTTCTATGATGCAGTTTTCTGTAAAATAAATATGGATAACTCAAGTTGGCAAATTTTCATTAGTGGAACGGAAGTGTGGACAATCTACTGCAATCCACTTTCAAATTGACCTTTTTGATTAAATGCAAATATGTCGATGGAAAAGTTTGCACAGAATATGTATAAATGAAAAATTAAATAAAATACCAAGGCCTTGTCAACCTAAATAAAGAAATGAAATTTGAACAATAATAAATACTTTTGTATATCATTTTGAAAAAAATTAGTTCTTTGTTTTTTGTTACTGGTAATTTAATATGGTATAATTTGTGTAATGACTTCTTCTGAAAAGCAATTTGGAGAAATATATTAAATGCTTTAAATATATTTGTATGCTTAGAAACAGTAATTTGTCTCTCTAGGAATTTATCTTATAGGATAATTAAGTGTACATTGTATTTATTGTAATAGCAGAAAATGTTATGTACATCTTAGATGGTCAAAGTTAAGGGTGATTGAAAGGTTCAGTGCATTCACTTCATGTAGTGAGTTGTATATATCCATTATACTCCAACTTTCTGAATAGTATTATCTGACATTTAATACTCTCATAATTTCTTTTTGAAAGAAAAGACCATGGGATAATACAGATTATAGAATAATATATGGAGTTTTAAAACTTTATATTGCATAAGCTGAGAGAAGATACACCACGTCATTAACATCAATATTTACATTGATTTGGCTGAAGACAGGGTAGACATTTCCAGGAAAATTAGCAACATAAAGGAAAACTGGAACAAAAAAACATGTCATGGGTTGAATTTTGTCCCCCACAGTCACATCCCGTAATTCTAGTGTGACTGCACTGGGGATGAGATTTAAAGAAGTAATGACATTAAAACAATGTGATTAGCATGGACTCTTAGTCCAAGAGGACTGAGAGTCCCCACAAAGAAGAGATTAGGACCCAGGCACAGACACACACAGGAAAGACGCTGTGAGGACAGACAGACAGACAGACAGAAGATCGCCACCTGTAAGTCAAGGAGAGGGCCCTCAGGAGGAACGGCTGCTGTGGGGAGATGCTGGGAGTGGCTCTCCTAGTCTGAAGAAAGGTGAGCACTCCCACCATCCACGCTTCCACTCCGCACAGTGGCAATGTGACATCAAATCACCCTGGAAAACTGTTAAAACACTATCAGACTAACCAGTACATCCCGGCGCCTCAAGTAGCCATGCTCCACTCTCACCCACCCCTACTTCAAAGGAGACTTTTTAAGAATTGTTTATGCTTTTTAATAACACAAATTAGAGGTTTTGTTAAAAATTAAAAATGAAAATATAGTTTCAAAAATAAAAATCACCTATAACACCACCATCAAGGCAGAAATGATATTTAGCTGTATAGCATTCCAGACTCTCCCATGCATTTTGGTAGGTTTTTTAAACGGGATCAACTCGAACATGCTATTTTGTAACTTTTTCTCCCTTGGCGATACCATGACTGCCCTGTCGTGTCAAATGTGTTACTCCATTTTCTTTAATGGCTACATGGCACTTCATCATACGTGCCTCAATTTATTAGCCCACTGTTGATTTGGGGGTTGTTTCCACTTTTTCACTAATAAAGTGCTTTAAAGAACAATAACAAAAAAAAGAGAAAGAATCAACTCCGCTATAACATCCTGGTCTCAGACTTTCAGATCCCCTCACTGTGAAAAAAACAAATTTCTGTTGTTTAAGACACTCAGCCTGTGGTTCTTCGTTGTAGGAACTGTAGCAGGCTAATGCAAAAACGTAATCACCAAATCAGTAGCTCAGAACAACTGAAGTTTGCTGATTCTGCAAACCTCGGTGTCGGTGTATGTAACCTGAACTACCCTGTAAAACTCGGATGGCTCTATTGATGCCGAGTCAATGCATTTTATTTTTTGCTGCCTCAGTCTTGTGACTGATCCTTCTCACTTTTACCTGATTTTCCTTTTTCAAATGGCTTGCCTTCTCCAAAAGTTCAAAGTTTCCATATGCAACAGACAATTCTGGACACCAGGGTTGTTTTATTTTCAACTTTGATGATTAGAAAGCAGAAAAATTAACACTTGAAAGCTATCAGGTAGGTTTGTGGTTTTCGAGTTGGAGGCTTGAGTTTACCTTCGGAGCCGGAGCCGGAAAGTTGATTGTTTGCAGGTAGTCGCTTAACGGGCTTCCGATTACACCATGTGGAAGCCAAGTTCTCCTTCTGGGGTGTCGACTCTGCAGACATCCTGGCTCCAAGAAACCAAACGGTGTTACCAAACAATATAAAAGACTCTTCATGCACAATGGCTGCAGATCAGAATCCTACTTAGAAATGTTTCTTTTATACATATGTGTTTAGACTGTACTTTTCCTAATTGTGTTTACTGTTTCTTGGCAAACGCATTGCGTGTGTGGTCTTGTTCTATCACTCACTCGAGACATCGAAAATAAAGGTGCTGTGACACACATGGGTGCTGTGCCAGGTGAGGGACCATGAAGACAACCCGACCAGGACTGCTGACGTCTGCTGCAGAGTCGTCTGCAATTAAAGACCCACAGACAGAGTTACTTTTACATGGAGTCACTCTGACACGAGCACGCGTAATGGTATACAGGATTCATGGGTCCTGATGGATTGCATTCATGAAATACTAAGACAGGCTCAGCCTTTGTGTGTAGAAAATGCTGTTTCCTGTGAAGAGTATTGGAATGCTCCAGCCCGGTGACCTTGGAAAACAGCCAGTCCCGGGACAGAAAGTGAGCATCAGAGAAGTATTATTTAGATGTGGTAAGGAAGAAGGGTAGCAATATAACTATTTTCTTGAGCCCGTGGGGAAGTTCGGGGGCTCGGTTCTAGGTAGGAGCGACTCAATAATGTGCTCCCTGGACAATGCTAACGTGGCTCCCCTCTCTCGGGGGTGAGGCCAGGCCAGCACGGGAGGGTCCGCACAGCACGAGAGCACCTGTCGTTTGCTCCTATTCCCAGGCATTTTGTGTGGCGGCTTCTTTTCCTAGCCTCGAATTTACTCATGGATTTCCAAATACGGGAAAGATGACTGTGCCTCCAAATAGTAGACTAAAAACCGAATTACCTAGGCTCATTCGTGAAAGGATTGTTCTGATTAATGAAACAGAGCCCACGGACCGTGGGAGACAGTGCGACTAACAGAACTAATACAACAAAATGAAGATTCTAGTTTGGTCTTGGAATCTAAACAGACCTCTGACCCTAGCCAAGGCTCTTAGAGTCCCTGTCCTTCTGTTCCTAAATAGGGGTTTGCACAAGGTGGTCATTGTGGCCCACTATCAGCTGTGGTATCTTCTGGTTCATTAAATGGTATCGACATAAAAGAATCTCTATTTTTGAATATCAATATTGCACCGAGCTGAATATAGGAAGAGAGGGTTATGTAGATTTCATGGGAACCAGAACTACATTGGAATTGATGCCACAAGCAGTCCTTCTTAATTACTTTTTCTTTAAAAAAAACATGGTAGCGATGCACGATTGTTCTTTTTCTTCTTCTCTTCATACTTTATTTCCCCCGCAAGAAGACTGTGAAATCCGTCAACTTTTAAGTAAATCCCTCTAAGTAAAGTCTTAAGAATTTTCTGGAGAATGAATTGAGTTGATACATGAGTAGCTTTTTAAAAATTGTAAAAAATGTCTCTAAAAAATAATTTTTTGTTTCCCACTTCCCAGCATCATCCTCTTCAAAGCTTTACCCACGATTTCCATACCACAGACAGCGGTCCACAGTCAAACACTCTTAGCTCACAGCATCCTTTAATCTTACTTAAAAGCTTGCTCAATAACATCTGGATAATATATTTCTCAATCTTTTAACAACAAACATTGATATATTTCCAGCAAGTGCTCAGTTTAGAAAACATAAACCTATTAAAGACACTGAAAGACAAAAAGACAAAATGTAGATACTACCTGTGAGGTATAGCAGCTGAAAGGGTTACAGGAGCAAGTTCTAGAGCTGATGGAAAAGGAGAGCTACGCGTTTGGGGCTACCATTGAAGTGATGCTAGATTTAATATCAGGAATTTGAAAAGATTGGTTTCAGAAGCCTCACTCTTAATGTGAGGAAGTCATGTCAACAATTCTCTTTCTTTTCACACCCAGGGTTGCTAAAGAATGAACCCAGTTACCTCTTGGACCTCTCTAAGCACCAGCAGCGTTGAGTTTCAGGAAGATTGTCTACGCCACGTATCTGTCTTCTGATCTTGCTTGAGAGCTTCTACTTAAATAGCCCGCATTTACTTACAGCACCAAAGCTTCAAAGAATCCTTGAAAACAGGTTTTAACCTTTCTAGTCTCTTTAGACGGCGGGAAGAAGAAATGGGGGTTGAAGGCCAATCTGTGCCCCGAATGCACAGACGCTGGCTTCTCTGTTTTTCTTTTCTTCACTTTGCCTCTGCTTTTCCCACCCAGGGAGAAAATATGTTGGCTGCACCCATATTGTGGCCCATTGTTGGCATATATTAATTATCTGACTGTAACCTCTCCCTAAGTAACAGTACATCCCATGCTGTATTTGTTTGCCAGGACTGCTGTAACGAAGTGCCACAGAGTGGGTGGCTGAGACAAGAGAAATTTATTGTCTCACAGCTCCGGAGGTCAGAAGTCTGAGATCAAAATGTCAGAGTGATTTGTTCTCACCGAGGGGCTATAAGGGAGAAGCTATTCTATGCCTATCTTCCAACTTCTGAAGATTTGTTGACTCTCTTTCTCATTCTTTTGATTCTGCTTTACCACTCTAATCTCTGCCTTCATCTTCCCATGGTGTTTTCTCTGTGTGTCTGTCTCCAGATCTCTCCTTTCTATAGCACTCCAGTCGTAATGGATTAGGGGCCCACCCTATGATTGTATGACTTCATCAGTACTTAGTTAATTACATCTGCAATGACTCTATTTCCAAACAAAGTCACACTGTGAAATACCATGGATTAGGACTTAGACATATGTGTTGGTCAGGGAAACCATTCCACCCATGCAACTGATTTTGAGTAAAGTTTTTATTTGGTTGTTTGTTGTTTGTTCATTTTTATGAATGGTCTGTGTATAATAAATGTTTTCTTAATCATAATCTGGTATCTCAGGAAGAAGACCTCATTCAAGGTCAGTGCTAGTGTGACTGAGCAAACCTGAGTTTGTGCATGTGGTGCCTTGATGCATGACCCAACCATTAGTGTTGAAGGAAACAGGTTTTTATTTGCAGGATTCCAACCTTGGGGGGCTGGGAGCACTCCTGCTCAGAGCCCTATTCTCCCATGAGACCCAACACTCCCCTTGCTCCCCACCAGGCTATAAGCCAAAAGCATGCCCAGAAGTTCCCCATATCCTTATTTTTTCTTAAGCTGGCTGCACCAACAGTTTTCCATCCCCTCTGGAAGGCACATTGGTGGGTTTCAGAATCACCATCCTCTCTCAGCAGCTCTCCCTTTCAGAATCTGGGGTACGTTGTCTTCATCCTCCATGTAATAGTACGGGACAACATGTGCCATGTTGCACTGGGTCATGGTGAAATCCAGGAAGGCACATGTACGAGGAGAGTGGCCTTTCCATATGTCCTTCAGAGAAACAGAAGTCAGCATTCCCTGTTCACAGTACAGCATTTCAGCCATCTCTCACAAATCTGTGCTGGGTTCGGCATGTTCCTAAAATTCCCAGCTCCATCAGCCTTGCTGCCATGTTCTCCCAGCAGGTTCCCCAATGGGTCTCCTCTTTGTTATTCCAGCTCCTTCCTAGCTAGAGACCGAATGCCTGCTTTCTACACTGCAGCCTGCATGGATGCATCTCCTCATGGCTGCCTCTTTCTTACTACACCTGGCTGCATGGCGGAATCACGACTACAAAGTGCAGAGGTGTTTGCTGTTTTCTCTCTCAGACTTCATGACTGAATCCCCTCATTTCATGACTCCTTCCTCATGGCTGCCTGCTCAGAGGAGCAGACACAGCTCCTCCTTCCCTCCCTACAGGCAGCATGGCTGAATCCCTCTTCCCCACACAGTGACATGACTGCTTGTTGCTTCCTTCCTACCCCATGGCAGACCAGCCATCCTCTCTCTCTGCCTGCCCTAATTTTAAATGCTGACCCAGAGCCTCCCACGTGACCTCATCTCTAGCCCCTCCTACAATGGTCTATTTTTGCCAGCTCCCCTGGCTCTTATACCTTCTTTCGGCTGGCTGCCATTTTAGTCAGGGCAAGAGTTCCCATGCGACAGGGGCTTCCGGGGAGGGCATTTACCTCTCCTGGGTATGTCTCAAGTCACTCTACCATCTCAAAGTCACATAGGCATAGACCTTTTGCCTGGGGCAGCAGCACAGGAGTCAACTTGCTAACAACTCGCCATGGTTATGAGAAGTGTCTTAACTGCCATATCATCCCCATCCCTCACCCCCAACCATGGGCTGTGGGGAGTATTTTTGGAGACCCCCATCCCTCTGCACCCCATTACATGAGCACTAGGCAACCTACTACAACAAACAAACCGTTTTTGCATCCTATGGGAAGACTTTCCTCCCCAAGCCAATGGATCGTATGGGTGAACTTGAGAAACAGACAGAATACAGTACCTCATCTCTTTGGTGCCAGAGTAGAGCCATGTGTTTGCTTCAACTGCTCTATGTTTCCCCTGCTCTTTGGAATTAAAAAATGTTTTGTTTTGTTTTTTTTTTCTCTCTTGGTTTTTATTTGAAGACTTTCCATCCACAAAGAATGTTGTGCATTAACAAGGGAAAGCCCAAATTAAAGAAGCAAGTGGTTTGGCAGTTGAAAACACTTAGAATTAAGTTTGCTAAAATATCTTTCCACTGCCATGTTTTAACTTGCTTTAATAGTACTGAATATGTCTTTTTATTAGTTTTAGAGCAGCCCATGAATATTTACCTGTCTGTTAGGTGCATCCATTATAGAGAACACAGAGAGGAGATTAGGTCCCTTCAGGAGACTGTTAATTTGCTCAGCGTGGGCTACTTAAAAACCAGCGTTGGCTCATGTTAGTGGAAAGTCACTCAGTGGGAAGAGGAGAGGACAGTGTTCCTATTCCCTTATCTGTATAATGAGTATTTAGTTTCCATGGTCTTTGCAAGTTCAGATCAACAGCAAGTGTTGTAACAGAGTTTTGCTTTTTATTCAAACTTCTGGCAAGCTGTTCTTTCATTTCACTTTCTTAAATGGGACAATGGAAGATGCCGATTTTGTTTTTGATTGGGCCTAGGTTCAAAGGGAAACTTGGCAACTCAGTTGTGCTGTTTAAGTCCGACAGCTTCAGTTTCCCCAAGCATCAGGTGGAGATGATAGGGTTTATCTCCCAGTTCTACAATAGCAACAATGGAAACTAAGGCCAGGTATGGAAAAATATATAGTATAGGGCCTAATTTCAACACATTTGGGGACAATTTCTTCTTCTTGAGATAGCAGAGAATTTCTTTCTCACTGAGTTTTATGTATTTAATCAGGCTCTATCTCAGGCTAGTTACCGTGTCCAACCTCGGTTCCCTAAGTGTGGAAAGTTTCCTTGCAGTATGCTGTGATTATCATCTCTATCTCGGGTATTCTGTTTTCTTATTTGCAGATTGTCTGTTTGTGATCTATTTCCCTATGTGCCAGTGTCTCACTCATCTCCAATTCATTTCTTCTGCTCTCTAGAGGAGTTTCCTTCTCTTTTGATTTGTGTTTCCCACAATGTTGCTTTTGCTATTTACTGCTGCTGATGGTGATTTGACGGGTCATGGTTGGTTGACTTCCCAGCATCCATTCTACCAGTGCCTCACCGTATAAGAGTCATGGGGTTTCTCCCAGCTCCAGGGATGGAACCTGAGTGATCCAAGATAAGCCATAAAATGTTATGCCCCTTGGGTTAACTTGTTCAAGGTTGGACACTCAGTCAGGTTGCTTCCACCAGACTCAAGCCAAGCTGTGAAAAGGGAACTCCTCCTTTTGGACAGTGTTGAGGGTTTACAGGGTTTAATTATACAACAGCTGCAGCTCTTTTCCTGCCTTGGGAGAAGCTAAGCCCAGACCAAAATCAACCCAACAAGGAGAGAAATACTGAGAAACTGGGAAAAGACACTAGAGCTATGATCAAGCATTGCCTGAAGCCCGACCTGACTGAACTTTCAAGTTAAGTGAGACAACATTGTTTTAACAGTTAAATAACTTTAAATTGGATTTTCCTCCACTTAAAACTTGTGACAATTTATCCCATTTACTTTGCTAAAATATTACTTCCATTTTGTTCCTCTGACTTTTTAATGTGTCTGTTTACATTTGGCAGTGTTAATGTATTCATTTTTAAAATAAAAATAGATAACACCTATTTTCTAAAGTTATACTATATTTTCTATAAAAATCTTTAGGATGAAATTGCATCATTCCTCTTACTGTTTTATAGCACTTTTAAAAATTTGTAATATTTTAGCAGCTCTCATTTTCTCTTATATCCATATTTCCAAAAGGATAATTTCCAGATTCTTGTTATTGTTGCTAAAATTTTTATTTGCTGTTACTCAGGCAGACTTCAGTTATCTTATGGACTTTCAAGCAAACAGTTTGGCAGATACAGTCATGTCACCATTAATAAAGAAGACTCAGGATTTTATTCCGAAGTGGTCTGTGCTGATTGCAGGCTTTCATATCTTTATTGATCAGGCTTAGCATTGTCTAGTTCTCATGTCTCAAAATCTGCTAGGCCCCCGTCCCTGTAAGGGACTGTGATCTGAAATGAATCCTCATCACTGACTTCAAACTAACCACTTACCCTTCCTCCAACTCCACATCCCCTTTGTGTGGCTCTGTTTTCTTTAAAGCACGGGACACGTCACCTTCTAATACACTCTACTCTCACTATTTTTATTGTTAATGTCTGCCTCTCCCTATTAGAATGTAAGGTGTTCACATTTAGGCTTGTTCTTTTGTACCCCCTGATATACTCCAATGCTACTTGGAACGTATGAGATTTTGAGTGACCATGGGTTGAATGAATACACACACCTACATGCACTTGCAAGCTCTTCAATGTTCATTTCATGTTAGGTTTTACAAAGGTAGGATTATATTTGTGCTTTTCTCTGTGTGTTTGTTTTTGTTTACTCATGAATACAAACTATGACCATGCCTCCACATTATATATTGACAGCTTGTTGTTGTGGTTAAGTAAGCTACAAAATCAAGATGCCCCGTCACTTCCTCAATCCCTACCATACTGATGAGCATTAGGTATATTTCCATGTTTCCATTTTTTGCCAGTAAAGCTTTATCACCATAAATCATTAAATACTACTATCATTGTATTTAAAAGGTAGCATTCTGGCTCTGAAAAAAAAACTTGTTTTTAAGGTAAAGATGGGGAAAAATGATATCACAAAATCCACTTAATTCTCAGACTACTTTTGAAATTTTATGTCTCCATCCATTTGAGGTATTTTCCTTTCTTTTGCTGGGTAGTGGTAAACATCCTTTGCCCTATCTTTCTATTCATTATTTGTGTCTCTTAACAATTCATAGAAAGTCTCTACTGGTAATATTTATCATTTGTCTTTCATGTGTTGCAAATTTTTCTTCAGTCTATCACTTTTCTTTTGACACTTGTATTAAATAACAAATTTTTGCATGCTATATTTTTTTTCAGAAATTGTAACTTTAAAATATTTCATACTTGGTCATTCAGAATTTATAGTCAGTTTATTTGGTATTACTGCTGACTCAAAAGCCACATCAAATATAAAGTGATGAATTGTTCTCATTAAAATAATTTATAGACAGTATATTCACTGAGAATTTAGATGTAATAAAGATTTTAGGTTCAATTGCTCTGGTAATATTTTCTTGGTGTTATTTACACAAAAAGGAAAAAGAGAAAACCTCAGTTTTAAGGCGCCTAAATATAGACCACTGAAGTACTGTAAGATCTTTTACACCCCCCTCCAATGTTATTGGACATTTTAAAACAACATTTAAAGTTCTATACCTACTTAAGTGGAGATGAACGTAAAATGTAAGACTTCTAGAAGCGAAACTAGGCAGAGCAACCTCAATGTTTCCACAGCTTAACAAGATGAAAGATTATTTCTCACTCGCCCAATAGTTCAGAACAGAGCTAATCCTTCAGGTCAGAAAACTCTTCTGGGAGTCTCCCTTCCAAGTAGAAATTTAGAGTTTTATGCTCCTTTCATCCTTTGCTCTGTAGCCTTACATTCACACCACACAGCTGGTGAATGTAAATGCAAGTGAGGGGTCACTGGGAAATATACGCATGGGCTTGTGAGCATCACACTCCATTTCTCCCTGTTCCCCGGGTGCTCACCGGTCACTGCTAAGTCACACTGCCCACCCAGCTGAAAGGCTGTCTAGGAGGGACTTCATAAACACATAATCTCTACAATAACAATGAAACTAGAAATGTATACAAGTGATTAATTTTTCTTACACTTTGATCATTATCGAAAAACACAATTAAAACTATTTAGAACTTTTAAGTCTAGGCAAGAATCACAATTTTTGTTGTTTTGGGTGTTGAGTTTGTTTTTTTTTTACCCACTCAGTATTCACATTCACACACCATTTAAGAACTCTCACCACCCAGGGATGTTGGCTGAGACGCGAATCGCTAATCATGTGCCAGTTTAAATGGAATCTTGGCATCAAGGGTGGAGCCAAGGAGGACATTACTCATAACCATTAAAAATTACTGTTAGAGGCATTTTTAATATCAGTTACATAATAATAATAGTGAATATTTGAGAGGCTGTGATAAATGCTTTACATGTAATCAAATAGATTAAGACATAAAAGGATATACCTGTATATCTATATGCATATTCATTACTGTATAACTATCTATAAAAACTGGTTAGTAAGTAAAGTGATCCTGTCCTTATATATTTTACTTTCTGGTCACTCTAACATAAGCTACCAGTTAGATTCAGACTGATACCCAGTCTCCATGGACTTCTTCATTCCTGGCTAAATCACTGGACTCTCGTTTATAGTCTTGGTTCTCCTCTCTCTTAGTGAGGAATGCTATGGCCATTCGGGAACAAAATGAAGACCTTAAATTCGCGCTTCATCATCGCTGATGCTGTTGCATCGACCTCTGCTGTAGTCTAATACTTGTACCAATGCCTGTTTCCAGAGATGAGACCCTCAGCTCACACGCCACTAGTATGTACTGGTCTTTTGTCGTGTGCTGTGAGCTTGGTTTCAGACACCTTCTTCTTCCGATCCCCTCCTACTACCGAAGTCCTGATCCTACACTCATCTTTGGTGGCTACCTTACGATAGTCATCTCTGATTTGTTGCATATGTGAACCCCAACTTTACTTATAGAGGTCACTGCCTGTCTGAATGGCCTGTCTCTAAATCAGACCTCTCTCCTGCCTGTAAAGTCAGCTGCTACCCCAAGCACTTGTTTGTATTAAACTTCGAACTGATAACCTCCATTAGCTCTGGTTCCTTAGGTCCTGACTCCATTCATGAACCAACCTAATTCTTAATTCTTCTACCCTCTGCTCTACTCAACTCTCCTTGATGGGGCTCCACCCAGGACTAGTTCAAATCTCATCTAAGAACACTGTTTGTGTGTCTGTGTACTCATGTGCAATGAGCATGCCTGTGTAACGTGTATGTGCCTGTGTGTGTATACTGTATTTGATAATAATGGAGACATCCATTTGGATGATTTTGGCTCAGTAATCTTCATGTGTTTATTTTCATTGCATATTCACTTAAGACAGATGAACTTTCTCTTGTGATTTTTAAATTAAGTTATATTTTATTGGTTGTAACTACTGAGTTCTTCCCCTATTTGTTTATGTTACTAAAGTCAGGGCTTCAGAGTATTCTGGGGATATTAACTCCAGTTTGAACATGCAGATGGGGCCACCCAAGGGATCGTGCATTTCTGCAAACTTAGGAGTTTGCTACTGTGTAGAGAGATGCCAAACACTTCTGAACCCAGGATAAATCCTTAGAGAGCGTTGTGCAGGCTTGGCTCTGGAAGGGATGGCAGGATCAAACGGACCAATATATCTGATCTCTTGGTTGTTACCACTTATCCGGAATGCTGGAATGAAGATTGAGCAACACTGCTTCCACTGCTGAAAGGTATTGGTGAAAAGACCAAACGTTTCAGCCTCAGTAGGGTTCTGCTTAAGGCTTTATTCTAGGAATGCTAGAGAAATAAACATTAAGCTTCTCAAAAAACTTTACAACAGTTTTGTCAAAGATTTTGCAATAAAATTTAGAATATACATGCTGGTTTGGGGATCTGCTGCTTAATGTAATTGTTCTTTGTAATCTGTATATAGATACTCCCTCTCTTTTGAAACTCTAGGCCTGTGTGGCTAAATGTTGTTTTGTAAAACTGAACTATTTGCCCTCCACTCACCCACCAAAATACATCTACGTGATCTCTTTTCTGTTTATACCCTTAATTTCTGCACCCACCACAGTTTTCCCCCTCATCTCTGTTGTATTTGACTCTCTTGAATATTGCCCCTCCTACTTTTAATTAGCCAAGTATACTCAGAGTGACCTCACGATAAATGAGATGTGCTGGGGAATAGCTACCTTTGACGGCCCCTTCCAAATCAAATCCCTGTTTTAGTTGCTCATTCCATCCACAGCTTTTCTTCAGGACATTTATCATAACTTGCAATCACACTTACCAGTATTTATGAAAGTCTACCCTACATCTTCTATAAAAAGTCTCCATGAGACCATTTCTGTCTTTAATCATACTATTCTATCATAAATAATATGGATATACAATTATTTACCACCTTTTTAAGTGCAGTAACTTCAAGAGAACTTTTGATATACCAACACCTAACCCTCATCAGTGTGAACCCAGGGATAAATATACATGTATGCCTTTCCTTCCTACACAGTCTAACTAACATTATTACGGCTTTTCCTGCCCTACACATGGTTTTTCGTGGTAAATTATTATGACTTGAGACCAGTCTCCCTAATCACCTGCTCATAACTCCCACTAGCTGATGCTGTCAGGTGCCAAAGGAAAAGGAAGCCGCTGATTGACTTTTACAAATGCTAGTGTCCCAGGGCGCATAGAAGAGTGACAAACAGCAGGTGGAACCCCAAAGCCAACGACTGATTCTTTGTTCAGAGATAAAAAGATTCTGGAGTCCAAGTTCACTGCTCTCTCTCTGCAGACTTTGGTAATTGCTGCAAATGTGAGAGTAGGTTTTCTTAGGTGTACAAATGGAGATGCAAGGGACTATTGCATAGGGTTATGATCAGGACAGAAACATCATGTTCTGAAGATTCCACATACAACAATAGCTGGTGTGTATTGTTTAATAAATGACAACTCACTTCCTTTTTTGTAAGTGAATCTAAAGCATTTTAATCTAAAAATATGAAGAAACTGGCTAGGTCACAGTGACTAATCAGAATGGTTAAATTGATTGAGAGGTCTGTACTCAAGGTTGCCTGGTAAAACACAGAAAGTACAAGGTACTTTAGCTGGATGAGTCTGGCTAGCCTAGCTGTGCTCCTACTTATTTCTTCAGGTGATTTGTGATTATCTGATAATATTTATACAACTGGGCTGACATTTGAAAATTGTGGCATATTTTTTCTTATTTCTTGAAAACTCTAATAGTGACAAGACATACTGATTTAAACCAGAGAATTTTATTAAATATTTTAAAAAGAAGAAATAATTTCCATGTTATTAAATCCAGGCATATCATACTAAGTACTGAGCAATTGTTCCCCACTAAAATATTAAAGTACATTATCACATAACCAGAATTCTATTATATGAGGATGATATAGGAATAATTGAAACCTGCTTTTATGTCACTCTTGAAATTTTCGAAGGAATCCAAATTTACTAAATCTATATTATTGCTTATAGATGAAAATCAACAGCTACTTAACTATTATTAAAGGATTCATTAAAGTTAATTTACAAGCAGATGCCTATATGGCTTAGCCTAATTCATAAGGAAGCTGGACTGAAACCAACACACTCCTGTTCAAGAAAAGGTACACTAAGAACAAAATTATCAAGAAAAAGATTGTGCAATGCACTATTTAACTGTGTTGATATTAGAACATTTTCATTTGTAAGAAGCAACAAGTATTTTTCCCAACTTTCAAATATGACCTTATAGAGTAATCATTTGAAATATTTAACATTGCATCACAGATTCCTGGGATGAGTATTACTTAAGATAATACTGCTTTCCCATAAGAATTGTTGTTTTTACTTCACCAATAAATTAAGGTGACCAAAGTTTAGTGTGTGTATGGTGAATAAAATCTTTAACTGTAAGTTCCAAAGAGATACTAAAGATTTGTTTTCTCTAAGTAGAGCTGACTTCTTGGCTTCTTATTAATATATTCATACACATTAATTAGAATTGGATTTGGAAGTCAAAGACAGCAAACTCCAAATAATGTGGTCTAAATGATGCAGAATTTTATTTTTTTTCCCACAGAAATGCAGACAGTTCACGGCCTGAACATTATGGAGGCTGCACATTAATAAAGAAGCAAGAACTGTCTATTGTTTGCTTTGGGATCTTAATCAGTTTCCACCTCACGGGATGGGACGGTTGTTCCAGCTCCATCCATCACGTCACCCTTCTCCATCAGAGTGGAGGAAAAGAATAGGAGATAGGCAGGTCACTCTCTTTAGGACAACTCCTCAAAAGTTATTCATACCACTTCTCCTTTCATCACAAATGGCCAGAATTCAGTCACACAGCCGCCGGGCCAAGCTTGCCTGGGAGGTGGGGGAATTTTAGCCCTGCAGTCTGGTGGCTGGTTATTTTTGCTGCAGAAGAGGAGAAAGGATGCTGGTCAGAACAATCTTTATTCTGTGCACTAATAACGTTTTCAGTTTGGGGTAGCACGATATAATATTTGAGCTGCCTTTCCTCAGTAACAGTTGGGCGTACCTTTTCTAGCGGCCCTGCCATGCATTTGCACAGACTGGGCTGCTTTGAAGTGTGGAAGAGAGGTGGAGACGGAACCCTGGTTGGCTATGCCCATCACGTGGCCAGGTCTCCTTTGCTAGTTCTGACCAACAAAGTAGACATAGGAGCAATCAACATGAAATATACGTAGGCCAGATCCCGTTAGGTAAGGTTTTCTCACCTGTGAGAAAGGCCATTTCCTTTTCTTCCTCCGAGTATTTTATGTCTGTAACTCGAAGTTTGGGACAGTGGCGGCCACACTAATATCCTGAGGGTAAAGATCACACATGGAGGACAAAAGAGCCAAGAGAACCGGAGAGAAATGGAGCTGGATCTTCACCTACCATGGCCGGAGCCTATTTGTGCCTGGGGATCACGTTAAGTGAGATGACAACTATCAATGTCATCACCAGAACCACTGCCCTTATAAAATCTGGCTGGCTTTCATCGCCTCATGCCACTGAAGAACTTGCGTCCCAGCTTTCAGTCTTGCTTACCAGTTCTTCATAACATTTCAGACATGACTAATGCCGTATATCTCTGTATTATTATACATTCTCATTCAGAAAACAAGTAAGCAAATGGCAATATAAGAAAGATCCTGCAATAAATGCCTGTTCCTGGCAACATAGTGCCTGTACCAGCTATCAATGTATTGTCTTTCTGCTCCACGTTCACATTCATTGTCTCTCTGAGGAAAAATAAGTCTGGGACCTTTAAATAGAGTCTGGGGCCTTCCACGTTCTTCTGCGAGAATGTAGAAGATTGTCGTCAGAGGGAGCAGGAGAGACACTGAAGGTGGAAGGGTTCTTTCCCGATCCAGGGCTCTCGCTCACCAGAATCTCTCAGTGCGGAGATGGTCACTTTGTTGTGGGCTGATTTCAGAATTATGATTTGGGTGTGCAAAATACCAATAAGAAGGGTAGTTCAGGGAACAACTGTCATCGAGGAAAGAAGTGTAACCGGTGGGAGAAAAAGGTGAATTGTCACAGCAGGGATCAGTAGCTGTGAACTTCCACAACATGTCCACATCCGGGGAAGTGAAGGAAGTAAATGACACAGGGACATAGGATGTCAGGATGTCAGCAGTGATGCACACGACCGCCTCACATTAGTTTGACCCAATGTGATTGTCACCTTTGGAGTTACTATGTGCTGATGAATCATCAGGCACAAAGTCAATAGTAGATATGAGGGTAGGAAGACAGCGTCTTCAGTAAACTTCAAGACCATCACTGTATCAACCATCTATCGGGATAGCAAGGCTTTACCACCATTAGGAGTAACAAAGTGTTTTCCATTTTCACCACTGTTTCAACAACTCCTGATGGAAAAGTTAACAATTCCCAACTTTTACAAGTTTGAATACACAAGACGTCTCTGCGTGGCTTCTGCCAACCACCCTGCGACTATTGAATTGCTTGTGTCTGTGTCTGCATTGTTCAGACGGTATTTTTAAAAAATTAATAACTTCAATTGATTACAAACAATATTCCTAATAAAGCATTGCTGTTAATATTACTGAGAACCTTTTTCTCATATATTAATGCCATAATACATAATAGAAAATGTAAAACCCCTCTCAGGTAGATGACAAGTGTTTTGTTAGAGGTGAGGGAATCATATCAATGATTCTTGCATGCTCAAGATTAATCCACAAACCATTATAATAGGCTTTTTATACCCTAGACATTTTCTGTCTGGAGATGCAAAGAAAAAATAAGCATACTTATACCTCTTGAAAAGCCCACAGTATAGTCCTAGCTAGGTAGCTCAGTTGGTTAGAGCATTGTCCCAATACACAAAGTTCAGGTTTGACCCCTGGTCACAGTACAGAAAAGAATCAACCAATGAATACATAAATAAATGGAATAACAAATCTTTGTTTCTCTCTCTCTCTCTCTCTCTCTCTCTCTCTCTCTCACACACACACACACACACACACTCTTTAAGATCAACACATAAATTTTTTAAAAGGAAAGAGAAAAGATTTTTTAAAAACCCACACTATAGTAGGCAAAACAAACCCATAAGGAGGTAAGTATAGTGCATTGTTGTGGAAATGCGAGGCAGAGGGTAATGCAAAACAACAGAGAAAAATTCTCCTTTGGGGATCAGACATAGAAGGAGAATACAGCTCAAGATTATTGTACAAAATTGCAGGAGGTTCTCAAGAATGGGAAGACTGGCCAGGTATGTTTTAAGAAACCTGAGAACTTTGCATTTCATTCACAGAACAGCTAAATGTCCAGTGAATACATATAACATTTCCTAAGATTTGTTAATATTTAGATAAAAAATATATAAATCAACATTATATAAAACAGTGGCTTTTTTTCCCTTTCCGTGAATGTGGTGAGCAGAAATGTTTAAGACAGTGCTGAAGCTGAATGAAAGCTTTACTGAAATGATCGAGTTCTAATGCCCAGGTACTAGACTGTTCCCATCCTTGAATATGGGTTAAAATAAATCTTGCCCTCTTCAAGACTGAAGAATGTATTTCATGATGAGTGCAGACTAACTTATGTAGGAAGGGTGATGTTTTTATTGCCTTTCTTTTCAATGCGCGAAACGTTGGAGGCCATCTAATGGGTTGACAAGTTAGAGATGAGGACAGGTGAGAATATAACACCACACAGCTCTGCGTCAAATTACTAAACAATATAAGCTTTCCTTACCTTTTCTCCAAAGAAATGCACGCAACTAAAATTAATTCTTGCATCCAAGTCAACTTACAACAAAAGTACCAATCGATCAATTCTTTAGATATAGAATCAAAGAACAAATCCCTGAAGTATGTTTTGACTCATTAAAATGTCTTCAAAACTATTGTTTTTCCCACCAAAATTCTTCAAAATTCAAGATGTCGGTCAGCTCTCCCCCAGTGTTTTTAACAGTATGATAATAGTATCTCCTGAAGTTATACAAATACCCTATTCCGCAGCATTAGACATCATAAGTAGTAATACTGTTACAGATATTCTAAAATGTTCTTTATTTGCTATAGCAAAAAATATAAAGTATAATCTCACTTCCCATATGCAATGAAACCTTATTTTTCTTTATTTGGGCATTCATTTAAGTGTGTGCATGAATAATTATGATACAATACTTATTTTGCAAGATGTATGCATGTCCTTTGCGGAGCTGACAATGAAAGCACTAAGTTTAATATGAAACCAACAAGAAAGCAACATTTTCTAACATTTTTCACTGTATCAGAAAAATTTCTTACGATTAACCTTTGCCCAAATTGTACCTTTTTGTTTTTGTCACAAGGGCCGCTCAGCAGAATTTACAGATATTCACAAGTAAACAAGTGATGTTTATCTCATCCGCCAAGTTTCCAGCTACAATTCCATTTGCATTGAAAAGGGGAAAACTTCTTCCTGAATTTGCAGTCCTCCTTTTGCTTCGCATTTCTTGGAAATTAGAACAGACAGTTTGAGATCGTGAATAATGACA
This sequence comes from Phyllostomus discolor, assembly GCF_004126475.2. Taxonomy (NCBI): domain Eukaryota; kingdom Metazoa; phylum Chordata; class Mammalia; order Chiroptera; family Phyllostomidae; genus Phyllostomus; species Phyllostomus discolor. The sequence continues at coordinate 12,334,362 of NC_040904.2, read as the reverse complement.
AAAGACAATGGAACTCTGTCATGTATAAATACTGCTAGGAGGATGACAGTCTCCGAATAATGCTTCAGAGACTTGTTTTCTCATTAGGACCCGAGTTATTTTTATAACGTCCTGCAGGAACCACTTAGGACAACACAAGGTTCAAAAGGAAGGCCAGGCAGTAAAGATACGAAATTATTTTTGAGTGTGCTCCTATGAAAGGATCTCTCTGGCTCCACTGTTATTTTAAGAAACAAATTGCAACTGTAGAGAAGAACCAAGTCACACTAAATTAAAGGAAATGATTGTAAAGAGATGTCGTCACTGTGTTTTGGGGGGGGGTGTGGTTTTGAAGAAATAATTATCCTCTAGTTTAATAACAAATTAAAAATAGACTACACATTTTGTGAGCAGGATTGCTCTATGAAGACAAAAATTAGAAGGAAAATAAAGGCTTGTTAATTAGGAAATAATAGCTCTGGCAATTGGGATTTTATGCCCTCAAGCACTTTTCAAACGCAAGGGACTGGTTTCTGACGTGCGTAAGCGAATCTAAGGTGGATTCTGCACAGGACACCACACGACATGTCCTTGACAAGGTTGGGGTTGAGTCCTTGCCTCTTCTGATTTCCTGGCGTCAGCTCTGTGCCCACCCCACCTCCCTCAAGAACCCACTTCAGGTGCAGAATCGAACATACACTCATGAAACATCTTCATACGGACCATGCCTTTGTCTTAAACTCTTCAATACAAAAAGCTATTATGTGGGGTTGTTGGTTTTTTGTTGTTTTTTTTTTTTTTGAGACTGATACAAGTCCAAAGTGGGAAGGAACATATTGTTTCAAAACACAATAAGAATGGAAATAGATTTGTTTCTCACTTCCTGAATTTTCTCAGACCCAAGTTTGTCTTAGTTGTCTGATTCATTTCCTTTCCTAATTTAGATTGAAACTCAAATTTTATTTATAGTTTTATTCAGCTAAAATTAAATCAGTAGCTAGGTCACGTTACCTATGACAACTTTTGCTTTCTTTTAGCTGTTAGAAGCCGCGGTCACATCATTTCCCATGGGGAAAAATTAGACCAAACTGACTTGTCATATAGTCTTCTGTGGAAGAGATTAACTCTTAAAAGACAGGAAATTTTTGGAAGATTTGAAAAAAAAAGATAAGAAAGGTAAATTGTGAATTGAGTAATGCTTTAACAAACACACACAAAATGAAATTGATAAAATGACATGCAAACAGCTTGATAAGTATCAAATCCAACAATACAAAGCAAAGCTTTCTCTCTGAAAATTCCACTATTATGACTCAGAGGAGACCCATACCACTGTCAGCACGGAGGCGCAGCTGCAGCCGCAGAGAGAAGAAATCCTCGCTGAAGTCTGCCTGCAAAGCATGTCCCGGAACCTGGAACCTGCTCCACTCTCATTATTGCTGCCTTGCAAAAAAACGGTAAGGAGCCGTTAAAAAGCTGCTCACCCCAGCATTGTTACATTAAAAATAGTAACACTGTTATGAATTAGCTGGGTCAGGTATTGAACTTGGAGTGCCTCGTAGGTTGACTTGGCAACTTCCACCTCCTGAATCCAGAAATCAATCTGTGTCATTTAAGAAATTGCTTGGGAATATGCACTTGGCAACAACCCCTGCTGTTCGCCACACACACCCCCAAATGCCATGATTTTATGTATAATGAGAGGCTACAATGATCCAAGAATTTTGGACTGACCCCAGCATCTAGTGAGCTGGGCCTGGAAACAAAGGAATGTTGGATCAGAATAGAACCTCAGGATTGAACCTCGGAATGGCAGCTAAAAGTTACTGTGGCTTCTCTGTGAAAAGGAGGCCATTATTAGACTGCGGCACAGAAATAAAAATAAAGTAAATACATAGTCATTCCAAATATGTAATTTATTATTAGGCCATCAATATTTTCCAGATTCATTATAGAATAAAGAGGGTATGTAGGGCCTTCACATCTGAAATATATGATCTTACTGGAGGACAGAGAGAGAAGATAAGGAGGCAAAAATGATACCAAGGCTTTTAAATATGGGTGTTGGAAAAATAGTGGTGACTTCATCAGAAATAGTACAATTTGGAATGCTAGGAGGCTTGGAGGAGAAATATAATGTATGAAGTTTAAATGTAATGACCTCAAGGTAATACAGAGATTTGATTATGAATAAATGAAGAGACGGTTGATATTTAAGTGGAGCATTCCACAGGTCAGTAGAAATTTGAAACTACAGCTTCAGTGAGTCAGGAGGTAGAAGAGTTCAAGTCTCAAAAGCAGACGTGGCTAGTCTCACCATGCATTTCTTTAAGGGTAGAAAGTAAATCGGTGTGGGAATAGCCAGACCTTTGGAAGGAACAGAATTGTAAGATCATAAATGAATCGAATCCAAACCGAACAAAGAGTAGGAACCGAATAAGCACAGTGCGATCTTGCAGAGCCCAAGTGCACAAATGCATTCACCCACCGTGTCTGCTGAGTTGAAAGCAGGTTTAGGATCAGAGGATTTTCAGAATTACTGCTGAAATTCATTAGTGTGACTTCCACAAAAGGCTATATGGGTGGAAATCAAAGTTTAAAGAATTAAAGGGGGGATACATTTTACCAAAATAATGTTAGTAGAAACAAACCACTAATGTGAAATAGTTTACAAGAAAGAAAAATAGGCCAGCAGAACAAACGGTGGTTGAAACAATATAACTCCGCTTTTAAAAAGCTTTTCTCCAATATATTGTTTTTTTCTACAGGAAAACTCAACTTCCTCACAGACAGGAATGAAGCGTGCATGGCAGCCCAGAGACGAGAGCGTGCTGGCCCGAAGACCACGACCAAGTGACCGGTAAAACATTAGGCCATAAGCTTCCCCTTCTTCAGAGAAAGCTCTGCTCTCCTTCTCCCTGTCTCATGGGGACCAGGCCTCTACGCTCCGCACTCTGCCCAGCCAGATGGCTGTCCTTCCTTGTGGACGCACGATCTCAGGCATTTGTCAGCATCAGGATTGATGCAGACACCGGCCCGCAGTGTCTGCAGTGTCATGGATGAGACATGAGACATTCACATGGACTACTGAGTCCTGTGTGGAGGAAAAAGGACAGTACGGCTACACTCTCAAGGGGAGGGTGCCTCAGAGCGGCCCAGCTACTCTCTCAAGAGGAGAGAGCGCCCTGATCCTTCCTTCACAGGGTTTTTATTGGCTTTTAATTTGCCCAGGAATACAGGTAAAGTTCATTAATCATTGTCAGGCAGTAAGGATTAAACAATAGATAATATACGAAGAACTCTGAGGGCCTATTCTGAGTCAGGGTCTATTAGCTAAAAGGCTACAAAACTTTTTGGGAAACAAACTCATTTCCTGCCTGGGCCTTTATTATTTAATTAAGAGCATTCTTAGTGAAGCACGTTTCACAGGAGTTTATGTATTCTTTCTCAAGTCTGATCACCCGGGGAACCCACCCTTTCCAGCACAGGGCTGTACCATCCTCTGTGATTGTTTCAGGTTTAAATCAGGCAGGGGAAGTAAGGCAGCCAAGAGATAGGAGTCTTCTTGCAGACAGAATGAGGACTCAGGCTGTGTCAAAGCCAAGGAGCGGGGGTCAAGCACCCCCTTTCTCCATAGCCCCCCAAGTCCTTCCCTGGGGCCTCCACATGATCATGCCCATCTGAGGCCATTCCCGCCTTGGGGAATCTTACCTGTCATTGGCTAACTGATCAAGCAATGGGGGCCAGTTATGAAAAGAGGATCAGAAGTGGCGCTCCTGCCAGGGAGATAAGCTCTGTCTCCTTAGTGGCTTATGGTCCGTAGGTCACTCACTCAGCCTTAGCCTAGGGGGGGTTACAGCTCCTGAAACTAGGCAGGGTGTTTCCCAACACAGAATTCTGCTCACGACAGACACTGCAGACCTTTTCTCAAACACTACCTTCTCAGAGAGTGTTTCCCAGGCACAGATTTTAAAATTATAACCTTTCCTTTCCCATTGGCACTCCCTATTAAACTTTCTTTTGCTGCTCTATGTTTCTTCCCCATGCTCTCCACCTTCCACTTAGAATATATCTTACTTTTTCATAGACTGTAAGCTTCATGGAGACAAGGGTTTCTGTCTGTGTTCTTTGCAGCTCTATTCTCAAGGCCTGGGACACGTGCTCAATAAGTATTTACTGAATAAATGAATGAACACATCAACGAATACTCAAAAACAAGGAAATGTCAGAAAAGAGAGAGTAAAGTCCTTTATTAAGTAACATTTAGAAGTGTATCAAAAATTCATAGATTTATAAGTAAACATACACAATTTCTAGGAATGGCTGTTTTATGACTGTTAAATCTAATATATCTTGTAAATTATAATTTCATTTGAAATTCATACTTTAATCCATTCTAAGGTAAGCTTGATGGTGAGTATATCCTTTATTAGGACATGAAATATCAGTTTCTCAAAAGTAATGCTTTCTTCCCTTTATCTACTTGGTAATCAATTAGGAAACTATAATAATTGGTTGCAAGAATTCAAAAGTACTAAAGTTCATGATTTTTTTTGTATTCTAGCCAAGATCCACAACTGTGGTAATTACTAAATGTACAGATATTGGAAAATAAATACACTAAAATAACTGATTGAGATAATAAGTGCTTTTTTCATAGAGACAGTTGTTTGCCCTCATATCCGTTGTATCCTTCACTCTCTTTGTTTTATCATTAGATGGTTTTTATGCCCTAAATTGTTCAGTCTTCTCTGCAGTTTGATTTTCCTGGTGATGGAGGTCTGGACTGTAGAATGTAAACATAGTTGATGTTCGATTTCAGAGTCATGCTCTCAGAAGGAAAGTGCACCTGGCCCCATTTCTCCTATTCTCCATCCTATAGTCTGTCATGTTGAGTCAGCAGACGGTGTGTGCATCACCCTTGACTTTTCCAAAAAAAAGGGAATAAATGAATTGCTTTAACTCTGTAGATAGTAGTAAGTGTATGTTTAAGGGAGGAAAAAAAGACTCTTCTAGGATCCTTGATTGCCTCTAGGCTTAGGATATATGATCTGGAAATAGTATCCCATAAACTGTAGTAAATTATCACACTTAATTCAGGAGTTAACCCACTCTAGGGAATGTATATGCATAACCTTGTCTTTAGAAGATTCCCATTTAAGTTAGTACTAAGGCAGTTTTCTAGGATGTTATGAGACCACTCCATGAGTTATGGAAGGCATCTCTGACTATAGGTGATTAGGAGGAAAAATCCCTCAGCACTCAGTCAAACCAGGTCACAAGGCCCAGAGGTGTGGCCAGATTCCCAGCTAAATTACAGCCTTCTACTCTACACATCAACCTTTCCCTGGCAGAGGAGAGAAAAGTAGTCACTTCAATCCACAGTCTCAGGGGAATTTAGAAAGCAATTATATGTGTAAAGACAAGGCAGAGAGAGAAACTAGATGCACAACCCTGAAGCATTTCACAAGGTGAGGAATCAGCATGTGTGCCAGAGAAGAGAGGAGTAAATTATGTTTATATGTGTAAAGACAAGGCAGAGAGAGAAAGTGGATGCACAACCCTGAAGCATTTCACAAGTTGAGGAATCAGCATGTTTGCCAGAGAAGAGACGAGTAAATCATGTTCAGGAGTGTGATTAACCATGTGGCCCAAGTGTTGGCATTCAGGGGCTATGACATGAAAGAAATCTGAACTGTTAGGAGTTTCCAAAAGAGAGTCTTATGTTATGCGAAGGTGTTAAGACTCTTATTCAAAGGATTTTTCCATTGGCTAAAGAAAGGTTTGCCCTGAGTAATGTGCTCATGATGAGAAATTTCATAACAAGGGTGAAACTGTTTTACCAGGAATAATTCAAAATCACAGAGACTTGAGGACTCAAGTCATTGTAATTGATAGCACTAAGAATGACCATGTAACTTCACATATGTCTTTAGTTACATCCTGCATTTCTGATGGAAATGAGCTTGCTAGCTGATCACTAATGGTAGCTTTGCTGTGTCATTCATGCAATTTGTGTTTTATTAAACACTAGCCCTAAACAATTATAATAGTTCTAGGAAATGACTCAAGTACTGTTTCTAGCAAATAAGCTAATTCCATTGCTAAATAAGAATGAATAATGATAGAAGAGGAAATGTTTAAACTATTACAAAAAATAAATCATTATCTTTTCCTTAAATTAGTTATCTACTGTTTTAGGGAACGAGTACATGAAACAAATCAATTAACAGACAGGCACAATCTGTATTTACATATTAAAATTATTAACATCTTTAAGAAAACATTGTCTTTAGAATTTTATATTAACATGTAACGGACTTACTATCCCATTTTTTGCTCCTTGCACATACAGGTACATTAACCACAGTTGGCTTTACCCATCAAAGAGTTTCAAATATTTTATTCAGAAATGAAATCGCGACTCCCATAAAGGTAATGCCTTTCAATCCCTGGTGCTTATTTAAACTCTGAAGAACACAAAACTCTGAAAAATAAATAAATAAAAATTCCTTTTGAGTTTCCAAGTTTTAAAAGAACACAGAACAACTATAATACCTGGGCCCTCCTTCTGGAAAATACACACTCAGGGGACAGAGGTAGAAAGTCGGCCGTCAGCTATTTTTAAAACTCCCCAAGTGTGCATCTTGGCATCTCGGATGAAGAACTGCTGCTCTAAAGAATGTTTTACATTCAAAATATTCATACAGAGGCCAACTTCCTCTCCCAACAATTTAATTAATCGTCATAAAATGGTGAGGGGTTCATGCTCTTGAAAACTACAGTGTGAACAAGGGTCTCTCCCACACCGTCCTGGTGACCGTTGCTAATAAACTCTTTGAAGTTCAGTCTCCAGGAAAGGGCAATGCAAAAACCTTTTTTTAAAAAACTGGAAATGAATCAGACAAGCTTCTCAGCTACTCCCTCACTGAATTCCAGTAAATCTCATATTATTTGGCTCATTTTCCCTAACTCCTGTTGTGATTTCATTCTATTTTGCTTCTATCCAAATGACCACTCTCAAAAGATTTTGCTTAGCAAATGGGTTTTCAAGCTATATTATCAGTTCTTGTCAAAATTGCATTTTGGCGTCTGAAAAAAAAATTTTTAATACTAAAAATCTCTCCAGTAATTTAATTACTTTGGGATTTTGTCATATGTGTGAAAAGAGTATTTAGCTCCAAGAATAGACCTAGTTCTAAGGTAGGGCGATTTTTGTTAGTTTTGTGTGTGCATGTGTGAGTATTTTCATTTAAAAGTTCAAAACGAGTTCAGTAGATTAGAATCCCAGATTTTAAAAAATGGCGTATTATCCCCGTTTTTATTATTAAAAGATGAAATTAAGGCATCAAATTTCTTTTCAGGAGTCTCCTTTCTAGCTAATGGAGCCTCAAGCTGTAGACAACCCACTTCACTTGGTTATTCCTTTAATAGCAAAAAGTAGACAGATGATTCAGCTGAGCCTTTATTCCTGCCAGTGTTTCTAGAATGCTTCTAACCTGAGGCAGTGTTTAAGGTGCTTTATCCCAACACATAAAGAAATTATCTAAACACTCAACATAGCCCATGTCTCATCTTTTGTTCTCGTCTTGTCTTTTATTCATTTATTTATTCATTCATTCAACAAAATGCTATTTAAGCATTTCTGTATACCTGGTTTTGAGGATACAGCAAAAAGCACACAAGAAAAAACCCTATCTTCACAGAGCTCACATTGGTATGAGATAGACCAAAAATAAACACTGTATGTTTTACATGCCAAATGATACGTGCTAAGAGGAAAATTGGAGAGGGTCTCAGGAAACTTCTGAAGTACATGTGATGTTCACACCATAGTCCTGAACTTTAGTGAGGCCTCGGTGAAAAGGTCAAATACTGGTAAGAGAATGGACAGCACAGCTGTGGGAAGCGGGGGGACTCCAGGCGTAGTTGGAGGAAGAGCTCTGAGGCCAATGTTGGAAGAGAAGGAGGCAGACAGAGCCTGGGGACAGACCTCCAATGATCTTCTTGGCTCATAATGAGAAATTCTTTTTAAGTGCCATGGGAAATCACTAAGTTGTTTGAACAGTAAAGAAAAGTGATTTGACCTATGGTTCAACAAGATGACTTTGGCTAACGTATGGGGACCAGAAAGTAGCAGTCATGAGCTTATGTAGAAAGAAGCGTTAGCAGTTAAGGATAGGAATTAGGGGCTGAGATTGTGTGTGTGTAAATGTCTCTAAGAATTTTATGCATCTGAACTTGTATGAAAACACAGGAAACTGCCCAAGTAATAAATGCTTAGCTGGGAAGGTTTTCCAAGGTAACCACATAGGTGTTTCAATCGCCCAGAGACGATAAAGTGTTACCAGCATCACCAAAGTCTCCTCTATCCCCTCTGCCAGCATCCCTATGTTAGTGATGGTAACTGGACCTTAACAAAGGAGAAGGGAAAGAGCTGGCTAAGCTTAATTAGGTTGGAAGCTATAGCTTCGGCGCACTCCAGGGGATAGCTGAATCCCCGCCAGGGGGATTAACGCCCCTCTGCTGCCCCATTTAGCGGGTGAGGACCGGTTTTCCAATCTCCCTTGGGTACAACCGACCATTAAATGGGATTGCCAAGAGAGTAAGAAGACAATAAATGGGGAACTTCCTCTGCTGGGCGCATGCCCAGTAGCAAGATACCACAGGGAGAGGTCCTCCTACTTTGAGGCAGGCACAGCAGGAGCCAAGGGGGTGACCAGGAATAGGAGGTGTTTAATCTGGGGAAAAAAGACCGTATTGGTTAAGCGGCGGACTCAGCACAAACTCACAAAGGATTGGGAAAGAAATTACTCAGTTTGAAGGCCTGAGGTAATGTAAGCAAAGCTAAACAAAGATCATTCCAGTAACACACGTTCGCACATTCCTTCACGCGCTGGCGAGCTCTCCCCGTAGCAGCCTTGTGGCCCTCAGCACGGCTCCAAGCTGGGCTCCAAGTGTAAGCTGGGGTGCGGCAGCTCAGCCCCGCTGGAGCCTATGTTAGCCGGGCGTGGACGGATGAACTGGACTAAGCTTTGGCATGGACTCAGCTGACGGCACAGAGTTTCTGGACCCTGGTCCTTCTTTGGGGCTTGATAAAGACACGGCTGCACTTCTTCCACTGTGGGAGGGAGCAGGACCACCTGGCGGTGAATGAGGCACAGAGTCTGGGCACCCAGGGACAGTGTGCTTTGTTAGCTCCAGCTTCAGTAAATCTTACCACTAGATCTCATCCTCCCATGCATGGTACCCAAAACGTTTTTCTCATGACACCACATGAACCCCATCTCCACTGGCAACATCTCCACTCCCACCCAGATGAAAACACTGACCTGACTGGTAACGACATATTCTGGTTTTCCATGTTTTTCAATATTATGGAAATAAAATCATACAATACTGAACTGTTTTCTGTCTGATATTTTTGCTCAAACTGCAAAATGTATCTAAAATAATAGTTTAATAGGTTGATGCAGTTGTAATAGTCTTTCAATGCATTTATGCAACTGGTGCTTTTTAATCTTGTATGCAGAAAATGGCTTAACTCACTAATTCTAATAATTCATTACTAGGTTCTTTAGAATTTTCTAGGTAAAATTGAAGTTATCTGCAAGAAAATGACCACTTTGATTATGCTTCCTCATGTTTCTAACATTTATTTTTCTTTCTACTTGTCCACGAATAGACACTACCATAGAGGGTTGAAAACAAGTGCTGATAGAAGGTCTCTTGGCTCATGTCTGATTTGATAAAGGCCTCAATATTTCAATTATAGGTTTGATATTTGTGCTTGTTGATTTTAACTACTTATGTTAGATTAATGAAGGCCTTTTCTATTTAAATTTTATTACGTAAGTTTACAACACATGGGAGTTAACTTTTATCAGCACTTTTACATCACATTGAAGCAATTTTATAATTCTTCTCTTATTCCGTTAATGCATTCACTTGCCTTAATTGAGTTTCAAGTGTTAAGCTTTGCATTCTTTGAAGAAATACTGGAAGTTGTTTCTGATTTTGACTTGATTTGTTTATATTTTTTAGGATATTTGCCACATGTTCATAACAGACATTGGTCTATGATTTTCCTTTCCTATAATATCTGTGTCTGGTTTGGGGAAGCCCAAGCCCTCATCAAACAAACTGGAATGTATTTTTCTGTTTATTTTCTCTAGAAGATTTTTGTGTGTGGATTGATGTTGTTTCCATTGAAGATGTAACGGATGCAGCCACCGGGACCTGGAATTCTCTTGGTATATAGGCTTTAAATCATGGACTTAATTCCTTTCACAGACCTAGGACTATTCACATTTTCATTTACTCTTGTGTCACCTTTGGTAAATTGTGTCTTCTAGGAATCTGCCTATTTCACCTAAAATGCCTAATCTATTGGCAAGAATTTATTGGTATTAGTAATTCTATTGACTATTCAGCTATCGTACAATAAATTTCTTTACATACACTTGTGTTCTTAAGTAGGCTTTCTGGTCATTCTTGAGCAATTAGTATATGATTTAAGATTCTGCATATAACCTTGAGCACCAGATAACTTCAGGGGATGGTATGAACTATGGTCTGCGATACGTGCGGTGATGTTGCTATGAGACCTCATTGCCTGATGGACAGAGTTAAGGTAATAAAAGTCATTACTTACACATAGCACACTCATAGGTGCATCATGTCAGTGGGAACGTTGGGTCCTCTCCACTGTGCATAGAATAAGTGCAATGCTTTTCATCACGACCACTGTCTTCAGCTTCTCTGTGGTCATTGGATGGACAAACCCCAGGGTGGTAGGCCACTCAGCTCAACTCTGGGTGGAAGAAATGAAATTTATCCCTTTCTCCCACCTGCTTTTTATGAAGGAGACCATTATGCAAGAGGCTACTGTGGATACAGTGAATAAATCTTACAACATGCCACTCATCTGGCATCCATTCTTTACTTGTAAATATGATTGTCTTGTACCTTGGAGAGAATAACATGCGAGAAGTAGATTTCCACTATTGAACTCACCTGAAATTTCATATAACAAATAGTGAGCACTCTAAAAACATGTCATTATTTGGCTGAAACCAGTATATTTTAAAACTGCATATAAAGGAGTTAATTACTGTAAACATTGGATATTAACATGGCTAGGAGTCATGTGCTCAGAAGGTGTTTTGGTAAATGGGAGGAAGAGATTACAATGTTCTTGTAAGTGTACTAAGTCAGCATTTTAAGTGGAAGTGGACTTACAAGCAATGTTAGTTGTGCAAGGATTACAAAATGCTTCCACTTTATAACTGTCACCAAAAGGGGGGTAATCTTTCAAATAACAATTTGAATAACTGTTTGGCTCTAAAATTCAGAAACCAGGAAAGGGACGCTAATTCACGAAATCAGCAGACATGTACTGATAACTGTGAGGGAGAACACAACGTTCAGAGTGCCTTGCTCCCCTACAATCTAAACACTCTCTTTGACTGCAGAAGGCTGTGTAACAGCTGGTTTGTTTTTGTCTTATTATTCACCGTGACCACTTCCAGAAGTGTTAGCATGGCCAACATAAGACAGGAAAACCCCACTCTGAGAACGTGAAGGCTGATGAAAAGGAGTCAAACAATAAACTGACAGTCAGGCCGCCCGTTTTTCACACTTCAGCACATCAAAAGCATGTTCATGTGACATTCTCCAAAATACCTGATCGGTACTCTCCAAAACTGTTAACGTCGTCCAAAACAAGAAAAATCTGATGCCTTGTCACAGCCAAAAGGCACCTAAGGAGACATGACTAAATAATATAATTTGCTATCTCGGGTAAAATCCCAGAACAGAACAAAATCACTTAGGTAAAAAGCAAAGAAATCAAGCTGAATCAAATATCAACTATACTTACCACTGACGTATCATGACTGGCTCACTAACTGTGACAAATATATTGTGCTAATATAAGGTGTTAGTAAAAGGGCAAACAGTGTGGGGTATTGGAACTCTATTTCACAGCTTTTCTCTAAATTTGTATCAATTCTAAAATGTAAAACACCATACATTAGTGGTTAAACAAGTGTATTCACTTAAAACAAAGTAAATTAACTTTACCTCAACTTATACAGTATTTTAGGATGTACTTAATATACTGTCTGGCTGTGTCAATATATCTAGCACACAGTACATCATTTTATATATACTGAGCGATTCATGGCTATATGGGCTTGATGTTCAATATTAATTCAGTAACTTTCATTAACACCTATCATGTGCAAGAAATGATATGCTTAATACTTTAGTAAATGCCCTGGTAAATCAGAAAGGAATCTTTCTTTATTCTAGTAGAGGATATAAGACACACAAGAATGTATTAAGCAATATTGGAGGTAGTAAGTAAGATAGTAGATGCCTCAGTGTGTCATCCAGGTGCTGCGTTTAGGATAGAGGCATCCACTCCTGCAGGCTGTCATGTCAGTAAACTTATTGGGGTCCAGTGATCATGGGCATTCCAAGATATACCCTACAAGGAAAAGAGCGAATTATTGCATCTTGCCCCTCCTAGCACATAGAAAGCAGCACAAAGCTTGCTAGGTACTTTTGAGTTCTGAAGGCAACACATGCTACACTTAGAAATACTGCACTGATTCCTTTATAGATAGCAATGGAAGGCTGGCAGCTTTGAATGGACCAGATCCGGAAAATGCCCTGCAGTGGATGGGGGGTAAACTTGCCCTGACAGCCAGCTGTATGACCTGACAGTTTCAATTGTTCTAAAGACACCCTTGGTGGAGAAAGATACCCTGTAGAATGTAGAACTTATGTCCAGTTTCTATAAGAAAATACAAATAGAAACCTAGCATCCTATTGAAAGGTTATATGCAGTAGAAAACTATATAGCATTTGAAAAGTAGCTTTTGCTGTGGTACTGCCACCCATAGAGACCAAATGGCTGTGAACTGCAAGTGACCGTGCAATCAGAGCTACCCAAGATGAAGTGTGCTCTATCAGACTCACTATGTCCAAGGATTGGGTGAACCCAGCACAGTCCACATAAACGTGATACTTGCAGGATCAGACAGAAGCAGAGCCCGAAGAGGCATAAGTGTGCCATTTAAGCAGGTACATCCACCAATCAGAATGACTGGTACTACAGTCCAGGTACACCACCAATCAGTTTTACACCAGTGCCTCCTCATTGGTGCAGACACACAGAACTAAGCAGTTGAAAATGAAAATGACCCACAAAAGACCAGCGTGGATCCCCTTCTCTTAGCAAGACATATCTAGAAGTTGTACACGCAGGTACAGTTCAATATTAATTAGACCACTACACCTTTTCATGCTTAAACTAACAATCATTTTACTATTAAATACATAGATTCCTTTGCCCCCACATTGTGAGGTATGTTTCAAGAGTTATATTTGCTTTATGATTTTTTTCATACAATTTAAAACAAAATAACTCAGAGGAATTTGTATGAAAACATGGTTGCATTAGGCAGAATGTAATGGTCATTGAGGTAAAGATTCTGAGATTTCTAGGAACAGAGCTCACGTGCCCATTTTCCCGTGCTCACAACCGTTTCCCGACAGCACCTCGTGTGGACGAACCACCTAACACAGAAGTGAAAGTGGTGTATCTTCCTAGAGTGAATTAGAGGTCTTCGTCTTGTAAAGTATGCATTGCAAAAGGACGAATTTGAGCTTTGGACAAAGGTGCTACATTAGTTATTATAACAAAAATAATATAGAGTGACATCAGAGGATATCACTTAATACATAAGAATTGTGCTGTTTGCGTCATTATTAGCATTCATATATCTGTAAATTCTACAAAAAAAAGTTTTGTAGAATCTTTTTCTACATGAAAAAAATGGCTTCTTTGCCATTTTTTTTGTTGTTGCAGATTCTGGATTATAGGTTGTCAGCTATTTGGGGGAGGTTTGTTTATAGTATTAATGTTATTCCAACATAGTTTATTTTTGTTTTGGGGTGGTCAAATGTATTAATGTTTTCCTTTTTTTATCTAGTACTTAACATTCATCTAATAACTTTATGGCTTCACATTTTACAGGTAAGCATTTTTGATTCATTTTGAAATTACTGAAATGTTGAGTCATGTGTCCAAACATCTTTTACTTAATTATATGTTCTCTTCCCCCTTATTTTAAATGCTATCTTTATCACAAAATAAATTCTCACATGTTTTTCTTTCTGTTCAGTCTATTTTCCTTCACTCTCAGCCTGTATATATCTATGCTAGGGCCTGCTCATTTTAATCACCATAGCATTGTAATATAATGTATTGCTTACTCATACCTCATTCTTCTTTTATAAATTTTTTCTTATTTAATTTGCATAGGTGGTTTTCTTAATAATGTTATTTTTTTATTCCAAAGGAAATATATGCATTGGTTTATCTGCAATTTTAGTGAATTCACAGAATAATTTATAAATTGTTATCTTCACCATAATGAATGTGGTCTGTCTTTTGTTTTATTTGAGTTTTACTTAATAAGTTCACCATGTTTAATAGGTATTTAAACTCTTGTGTATTATTATATATTTTTCTTCCAATATGTCATCTACCCAATTATTATTTTCATAAAGAATAGCTATCTCTTAATATTATGGCTTTTACCTCTTGTTCTATGTAATTGGCTACTTATAGTTTTAGGAAAGACAATAAGTTCTGCAACTAACAGTAAATGAAACTTTTAAATATTCTGTTCTTAAATTATTTTTTAATTTTGGCAAATGACATGTAATGCAAAATTTATTCTTTTAGCCATCTCAAGCGTACAGTTCAGCACTGTTATGTCCTTTCGCATTTCTGACCCACCAGCCTCCAGATCTCTTCTCGCGAGAACTGAGCCTCGTACCAACCGTGTTCACCAGTGTGCAGCTGCAGGCACACTAGTGTGCCCCAAGAATTTTTAAAACAGGTGATACCTGACTATTCATGCAGGGACACTGACCTCTTTTCCCTTAGGCTGTCAAATTAAAAAAAAAAAAGACAACAGCCAACACAATAATAGCCATCCAGTGTGATGAATAAATCAAAGTATTTTTTTGTGAGACCAGCAAAAAAAATACCTTTTGCTGTGCTGCAGAATTTTAGTAATTGGATTATATGTGCCACAACGAGGTGAAAAAGTATGAAAATTGCTGCTCCGTACTCATTAAACAATTCCCCATACCCCTGCCCACCAGCCCCTGGCAACCACCTACAGTTCAAAGTAGTCATGGTTTTAAATAACGCTTTTTTAAAATTTTGTTTGAGGTATGGAATACTATTTCAATAGTGACATTAAATGACACTGGATTTTTTTTTCTTTTTGCCACCATTAATGGGAATATGTCAAGTTATTGGCTCTCAACAGCAAAACTAATTTTGGCAGAAAAGGAATTGTTGGAAAGGTACCGGTGAGCTCAAGGATTGCTGGAAAGTCTGGTGGTGGACAGACTGGAAGGGCAGGATGGGACCGGGGAGGTCAGGCAGGTGGGCCCAGCAAATACAGTGCGGACGTCACGTGGGCCGCTACTGCCCAAACCCAGTGCTGCAGCTCACATTGGTTCACTGCCTGGCCCGGGCCCTGGCCCGGCTCTGGTCACTGGTCACTGAATTCCATTGCTGGCCACAGTGGTCTCCGTAATCTAGGAGTCAGAGTATGCAAGCTTGTGGTGGCAGGATTATAGTTGTGGTCACAGATGACTCCCCAGTGTATGTGATGATGAGCTCTCTGCAAAAACCCATTTCTTTCTCTCCTCTGGATTTTTTGTTCTAACCTATATAGTGATATACCACCATCCTAAATCTCAATAACAAAGTAAAGAAAAAAACATTCTTCAAGTATGATACATTCTGAAGTGACCACCCGTTTATTTCTCTTGGTAGACTATTCCGCCTCGCTTAATATAAGCGCACCATGACTAGTGCACTAGCAAACACTATGTAACTGGTGTGATAGCATGCAGGTCATGTGCTGCAGCCCATCGCTCCTCGGCTACAAACCTGTACAATGTGTTTAGCAAAAGCAGCTTGCCATGTTGAAAAAAAAGCTGACCCCAACTAGGATGCCGAATTTACTCCTAGCTCTGAATGCTTTTAACAATTCAAGAATTGTTATTTGTTACATAACATGAGAGTAGGTGGTGAGTCTGCCAGTGCAGCCGAAGAATTGTTGCAGATTTTAGATAAGCTGATTATTCCTCGAAAAATCCTTTCCAGTGTTGACTTGGCCCCCTTATATATGAAAGTCCTTTCAGACAGCTGTGTCCTGAATGGAGAGGTTTCACCCGCATTGGCGACCAGGTCACTGGGCAGTAGTAGAAATTGCTCAGCTCTCTGACGACCGTGTGGGACCACGGTTGTATATGCAGCCTGCCATTGACCCAAACATTGTTATGGGGCACAAGACAGCCTGCCCCTCTATACGTGTTAAAGTGCATTTGAAATTCAAAGCTAGGCGTCATATCTTTAAAGGACATGGATAAGTAACAGCGTAAAAGAAAGATTATGTTGAGGATCACCATCTTGAAGACAAGGTTCCTTTCCATTTCTGAAGCCTCAGTTGACACACATAGGAGGTTTGACAGATGTTTGTTGTGGGAAACCTGGGAATGCTTAGTGTAGACCGGGACTCGGGAAGCTTTGTCCTACAAAGGGACACGCAATAAACATTTTAGACTTTGTGGGCCATACTGGCTGTGCCGCAACTTCTCGGCTTTGCCATGGTAATACGAGAGCCACCAGAGCAGTGTGTAAACAGCTGGGCACAGCCGTGTGTCTATGCCCAACAGTGGGCCCCTAGCCAGATTTGGCCCGAGGTAGCAGCTTGCCCATCCCTCACGTGAACCAGAAAAGACTTATTAGAGATGTGATTTCCTTTAAAAACCTTTACTGGCACTTTTCCAAGTGGGATTGTGACTGTTTTGCTCAGAAATAAGAAGACGGTAAACCTAAGTCAGTAAAAGCTACAGAAAAGTAGACATGTTTATCCTTTTGATGTAAGAAATGTTCTTTTACAAATACGAAAAGTAGTTCTAAGAATTATTGTAGGTAGAGCACAAATAGTATAAGCTTCCTCCAGACACAGATTTTCTTGGCATTTGGTGTATTGAAGTATTGCGGTCCATCTGCAGGTATAACGTTGGGACTTGGCTATATGATGTCCCTATGGATCACCAAGGGCCCTTGTGAGATGCAGATTCTGGTCCCTGGGTCCTGATTTGGACCTGGAAGGCCACCCTTCTGACAAGCCCCCAGATAATGCTGATGCTGCTGAGTCAGGGGTCACGTTTAGAACACCAAGGAGCTAGTATGATGCAATATGGTCTTGATTTCTGGTAATTTTTTAATTTCCAAATTTGATAATTTATTGGTAAATTGTGGATATAAATACTTTAACGTTAAGGCCAAAAAACAACCACATACATTTTGCCTTTTAAAAAATTCTATGAAATTATTTCTTTGATAGCTTGCCTCTAAATTGAATCTGAACTAAAATCATTTAGTTTTCCAAGTATTGCCAAAATATGTCCTCATTTGAGTTTACCATAAGTACAATAAAGTGAACTTAAATGGGATAGATATTTTATGTATTCAATTAACACTTTCAAAGGACCACAGGGTATTTGCACTTTTATCAAGTATCCTATACAGTTGCTTTCATAGTAACGCAGATAACAAAGATGTGTTGAGTGCCAAGCGCAAGCTGGGCGTTCTCTCACATGGTTTTTTATGTGCATCTCAGTCCTGCACTTTGCAGATGGAGCCACAGTGGCACAGAAAAGTTTACAAGGTCCATAAGCAATGAAGCCAAGATTTATTTCAAAGCCCGGCAAGGCTGCAAACACTTTTCTCACTAATTCTCATGGCTATTATGAACCGTAAAAATGCAGCAATAGCAGATAAATAAAAATTCCATCTGCAGGGTACAAATCTGTGGACTTCCATCTAATCACCTGGCTCTTCTGGACATACATCCCATTTGCATCCACTCTAATCAAAATTCAAGACCACCGACCTTCCCAGCTACCATGGGAAAACTCCAATAAATGCTGTGCAAAGTCTCTGATAAAAAGGAACGACAGGAAAAGAGAGTAGGGAAGAGGAAGGACAAGGAAGGTTCTGGAGAGCAGAGCCTTTGCTCCAGGTTACAGAGCAAACAACTGGTGTGCAGGCTCGGCCCCTCTGCGCCCAGCTGGTGCTGCGTGCTTGGTGAAGCCATTAGGGCCGGAGCCCTGGCAGGCCGCGGCGCCTGGCCGGCAGGCCACGGGAAAACAGCACAGCCTTTTTCCACAAGAAGAAAAGGCCAGTGTCTGTGGTGCGAGCACTTTACCACATGCTGCTTTTGGTGGAGAAAGCAGGGCAGGGGAAAAAAAATAAAAGAGCCAGAGTCATCGAGTTTTCCTGACTTTCTTCTAACGCAAGCACTTCCCCCACTTTGAGTAGCTCTTAAGAAATGTTTGAAGTGACATATTTATTGATTTAACAAAACAAGTTTTTAAAATCCCGTGGACCCCCAAATGGTGATAACAGTGATAGCCGAACAGCACTCAACGTGTTTTTCACGAGGAACTGTCTCGCAGATGTGAAAAGACACTGTGATGAATAGAGGGAGGGACTGGACCAGAGCGAATACATATACACACACACAACATGTATGATTATTTTCTTGACTCCGTGCCTATGAAATTCTCTTACAAGCTCAGCTAGGTGGATATCAGTTTATTCTAAGACTACATGTTTATTCCTAGGATTTGATGTGTTTCTTATTTGATGCAGCCTAGAGCCAAAGTTAAATATATTCCACAAGATAGGAGACGGCGGTGTTTCTGGGGCCCGAACAGGACTTCAGGCGACCACGTGTTCCAGACTCAGCGGCAAGCTGCTGCATTTAGTGAGAAACTACCGTCAATCAGGAATGATCTGGAATAGAAGCTTCTGGGGGTGTGATGAGTAGCTAAAACTGAATTCACTCAAACTTGGAATACAGTTGTTCAAAATGCAATTAACCTTTCAATCTTATGAAGTGCAGTTTTTCTTCAGTGATTCCAGGGGGTTTCAAAACCATCTTTTTATCCTCACAATGCTGGATTATCGCTTTATGTATTATAGAACAATTTAGTCTGAGTCTTAAACATCTGGGTGCACGGATGTTTACCTTTCGGTCTGGGGATCATTTCAAGAACACCAGGTATTGTGAAAATATATGCATATGTGCTCATATACATACACATACACACACACACAGAAAATATATGGCCATTTATATTTGCAAACCCAAATATTACCAGATTAAAACACGGTGAGTTTTACACAGATGTTCTGAAATATTTTTTCTCTTTCAGCAAGTCCACAGATGTCCCTGTATACTCCGCACTACGGGTTGATCCAAAGGTGACTGGAAGCAGATCAAGGGAGATAGCTGAGCACACAGCAGCTTTTGTTGCCAGCAGCCTTTTGAGGAAGTGTCTCTGAGCAGAACAAGGGCTCGGCGTTGGAAGCGGCACTCACAAAGTCACTTCAAAGTGGCCTTCGGCTGGTGGGTTAGCAACTCCAAAGCGTACTCCTCTCTTCCTCGGGCAGCGAAGCAGGTATGCCCAACAAAGTGGCAGCTTCCCAAAATGCTGTCTGAGGATTTAAAGGACAGCACCATAGGCTCCTGCCTGGGATTGGGCTGATTTTAACCATTAGTCTTACTAGCAAATGGGTGGGTGAGTTTTATGGGCTATCAAGAAGCTTCTCCTCCATCCTACAGTACTAGATGGAATCAAATGACATTGCTGATATTCGGTCATTTTTGTCCTAAAAATGGTAATTGCCTAGAGTTTAACCCAATATAACTAACTGTTTTAAAACTTATATAATGTGCCCAAAGTTCTATAAAGTTCAATGTAGAAGTCACTGCTTCTTTTGTTAATACAAATATGAGCTTGCCCATAACCTTTCTCACTCAGGGTGAATTCATTCAATTAGAATCCTTTTCCTTCCTGTATCTGAGTTCCGCTCTGTGGAGGGAGTGGGGTTCTCTCATGCTGTCCCTTTCTCGAGAATGCAAACTTGGGTAATGGGAACTCTTCCATGAGAGAACGCAGGGAGTTTTGAGTAGACGAAAGGGCAGATTTCCTATGCAAAGCTCCAGGTGGGAGGAGCAACTGTGCGAGTAGGTGGGGCCACAGTGGCGCAGAGGGAGGAGGGCTCCTTAAAGACACACGGGGCCTGCTTTCCTCACTTCCCAGGAAGGCTGTGGACTGCTGGGTATGGGCCCTGACTCCAGACTCAGACTTTCCGGGAGGACGTGTCAGCTCTCCTGTTTACTGATGACAAGACTTTGAGTGAGTTCCCCAACATCTCTGAGTCTAACTCCTCCTGTGTAAAACAGGGTAATTAAGAGGGGTTGGGTGAATTATTATATGTAAAGCACCTAAATTAGAATCTGGCATGTAAGAGGTGCTATATCAATGTTAGCTATCACCATTTCCCTGATCTCCCAGCAAAGATTCCACAGAAGTGCCTATGACTCGGGCCATTATAACATTGCCATCCCACTGTGTAATGGGCAGGTCTTTTTAAGAGTAGAATACATACCAAAACACTGGAGGTGACAAATCAATAGAGAAACTGTTTTTGTTCCACCATATGTTACGGACATCTGAAGACCATTAGTAATGCTAATGAGGCTCTCTCACAGAATTATGAGGAAAGCATTCCAAGGACCCATGCACAGGAGATTGTAGTGTGGCAAAATGGCTTATTTGTGTGGAAGGCTGCCCCTTGGTCCCCTCTCTGTCCATACTGCCATTAAAGAGAAGGACAAGAAATAGAGTCAATGTCCAGAGATTCTGTGCCGTATTAAAATTTAGTCTTCTTGGAGGCCACGCAGTCTACCATGGGCTCCCGTAGCATCTGGAACCACATGGTCAAGTGCTCCAGGGCAAGAAAGCACATGAATGCGTGGGGTGAGTGTGTTACCAAGTGGGGGGCTGGAGGGAAGAGAGAGAGAGAGAGAGAGAGAGAGAGAGAGAGAGAGAGAGCTCTTCTCTGGCCTCCTAGAATTATATTAGCTTGGGTTTGGGATGGACCTGGTGTTTTTTCAGAATGACCAATCACCTTCCGAAGTTTTTGCAGACTTTTGACAGCCCCCACCCCCATAGTTAGACTGACAGGCCTCTTTGGTCAAGCATCTTGCACTATGCCTGCCACCAACAATTTGGTACCTTAAGGGAGAAGGGAGGAGTGTTCATCCCCTTGGCAGAGCAATGCTGTGATCTCCTGGGGTGTGAAGCTGCAGCTTCCTGGTGAAGCAGACAGGCTCATGCTCCCCACTTTATTAAGCTCAATGTCTAAGTCCCATTGCTTCCGCTTTATCCTATTAGTGGTTTATGGTTTACTGTATTCACTAACCTTTGTGTTCTTCCTTCTGTTTTTATAGGATGTATATCCATGACCTTATTTACCTGGCTTCTTGTTTACACAGTACAAGCCTCATTTTAGAAGCCCACCTGCATTGTCATCCCCTGAAATGAGACTCAGTGGATTGGCTGGATTTACTTGTTGTCAGAACTAGGTGGTTGACTTAGAGAAGTATGGGGATGTCTATCACCTTCACCTAAAACTGATTTCCCCTCTCTGTCCAAATGGTTCAGAAAGAAAAGATACACAGTTGTTGTTGTTTTTGTGTGTGTGGTGGGGGGGAAGAATCTTAAAATGTTTTCCTCAGCCTAATTAGAGGTAGGTAAGGTAAGCAAGAAGACTTTGGATAGGTGTTAACACACCTTTCTCCAAGGAAGCCATTTTTCCAAGTGAAGCT
Organism: Phyllostomus discolor; assembly: GCF_004126475.2. NCBI lineage: Eukaryota > Metazoa > Chordata > Mammalia > Chiroptera > Phyllostomidae > Phyllostomus > Phyllostomus discolor. The sequence continues at coordinate 12,312,592 of NC_040904.2, read as the reverse complement.
GGGACATTACAAAGCTAGTCCCTCCCTCTATCATTTGTTTTTTACCTCTCACCAGACCTTCAGTTACTATAATTCCTCTCAATTTTGGGCTATGTCTTTTAACCTTCTTATCAAATGAGTCACCTCTAGAATACAACAAGGATGCTGGCGTGTCCAGCAGTGCCATCTTTTAGACATCGTATATGCTGCCTCTCAAGGACAGAAACAGGCTAACCTGAACTTTGCAGAATCCCTCTTCTCTCTGTGAGGACTCCCCTTCCTTTTCCTCCTTCCTTCCTTTAGCAGAGAGGAAGACCCTCTGAGCCTAGGTATAGGCAGGACTGTGCTCCTTTGACAGCAAGGAGAAGCTGCAGAAGATGAGACCTTCATCTACTTACCCTTGTAAGATTATAAAGTTCAAGGTCTTCTGGGGGAACACTGTTGTCTGTAGTTAACTAATTATTAATAGGAAAAGAGGAAGCAAAGGGAATTTGACTTTGCACTTACTAACCTTGGGAGCATGAGCCTGTTTGCCTCGCTGGGAAGCTACAGTTTGACACCCCAGGGGATCACAGCATTGTTCTGCCACAGGAATGAACACTTCCCTTTTCTTTTTCCGGTGTCAGATTGTTGGGGGTGCGGGGAGAGGTGCTTGACCAAGACGCCTGCTTGTCTAATAGGGGTGGACCAATCAAAAGCCTGCGAAAACTTGGAAAATTGATTGGCAATTTTGAAAACGCACCCGGTCCTTCCCAAATCCAAGCTCATATAATCCCAGAGGAACAAAGATGCACTCCATCTCTCTGCCCCACAGGGTAATGCACTCACCCCGTGTGTCTGCACATTCTCACTGTCCCAAAAGCATGTGACCATGTGTGTAGCAGCTACCATGACACGTGGCAGACCGTGCTGGCTCCAAAAGGAATGAGCTTAAATGTAAATGAGAAACTCTGGACCCTGGCTTTCATTTCGGCCTTTCTGATGACACAGTTAGACTTTTCCTACGGCAGGATGGAGGGAGATGGAAAATTGGAAAGCCAGGGGCAGAATTCACATAAATAAACCATCTTGCCTTATGATCTCCCACATGTGGATCCTTGGAATGCTTTCCCCTTGGTCCTGTGGAAGAGCCTCATTTCCACCAACATTAGGATGCCTTGAGGAACAGGGCGATTTGAACATGGAGGTTTCTTAGAAAACCACCCCTAGTTATAACTCCTCAGTATAACAATACGTAAGAATAACTTCTTAAGTGCCTTTTCAATAGAATTGTGTTTTTGCATCTATTGAGCGGGTTGTACTATTTTCTAGAAGGGCATTACCTCCACCTACCTCCACTGGGCATCTGTTGTACTTCCAAACCTACTTTGTAATATAGAACTATAAAATCCATATTAGTTATCACGCATGTACACAATAAAAGGTCCTATTTTAGTGCCTCAATTCATTATCTCCTTCTTTTATCTAATGAACACAAAAATATTTGTGAAGCAATGCAAAACAGGCACAGAAACCAACACAATGTTCCCCAGTTTCTTGAGCTTTTGCTTTGCCTATATTCTGTTGTGACATTCTCTCAGCCCCTTCTTCCAGCTTCCTGGCTGCTGCCTTCAGCTGACTCAGCTATTCAAATACTGAAGCTCTGAATACTACCTAGTGGACAATGTGGTCCTAGAGTCACATTGCATTTCTAGTAATTGTTACACATTACTGCCTGTTTGTGGGCAATTGCGGGAGCCACATAATTTCTGCAGTTCTTATATGGGCAGCAATACTATTCTCTCCTTTTTTAAGTTTCAGTTCCCTTGACGTTGTAAATTTACTGAAACAGCTGAGAAAATCTAGTACTATAATTCAGTTGTCAATGCTTATCTGCCACGAGTGAAATACAAACCCCGGGTTCATTTCAAGTGGATTCTATTTAAAGAGAACAGACTGTTGGGAGTAACAGATCCCTTAGCACTGGCCACTGTGAATCCTCTGTATAACGACAGATTAGATTGCAGGGAAGAAAGTCACATGAGTTTCATCTCATGTGGAGCAAACAAGCCAAGTTCTAGGCCAAAGAAAAACAAAACTAGGCCTTAATCTTGCTTGATGAGTATCTGTTTTTGCTTTTTTTTTTCTTAAATGAACACCTGGAACAAATTTATCTCTGCGAGTTGTCTGAGAGAACTTCCCCAACAAATCGACTAAGTTCATCATTAAGAGAAAAAATATGGCGCTATTATTTAATAGTCAAAATAGCTCTCTCTTCTGCGATCTAATACTTCTATGTGTTAAAGCCGTGTTGTGTGTTTTTATGAGTTTGGTTTCTAAGCTTTTTGAAAGTGCCTGTTCTAGGGCTTTGTAAGCAGTCACATTTACAGAAAGACTAATCTTTTTGACTCTTTTGCTATATATCCAAACACATAAAATTATTATGTATTTCTGTGGTAAGAACACCCTAATGTTTGACCAAGGGACTCTTAAAAAACCTGGATTTGTTTTCATAAATTGATCTTTACCCAACCTACTTTTCCCCGAGTCTTTGGCATGACAACATTCCTTTGGAATTACTTAGCCCAGCTGTGTGGTGGGTGAAGCAAAGGGCAGCGTTACCTAATAGGAAAAATCCATTGTACATACACTAAGGTGTTAGTCCTCTCAAAATTCCTAATGCAGGAAAATAAAGCGAATAAAAAGGACTTGTCCAAAGAAAGAAAACTTCACACTTATGTCAGGAGCTGCTTTCAAGAGGCCTGCAGGGGAAGCAAGCCGCAGGTGTGTTAGAGAGAGTTCTAGATGCAGTGTTCGGAGACCCAGGCTCTAATTGGTGGTTTGACTTTAGCCGAGTCCTTTGACCTCAGTGGACTCCAGTTTCCCATCTATAAAATGAGGAGTGTGATATTTGTCTTTCTCACTTTGCAGTGTTATTTTGAGGATGAAATGGAAAAACAGATGTCAGGGTTCCCCAGGGAAATAAGGAAAATAGTACAGATATAACAATACTGATTCTCTTTGACCCTTATCAGGGTCAGAATTTTTTTTTTTAAGATTTTATTTACTTATTTTTAGAGAGGGAAGGGAGAGAGAGAGAGAGCAAGAAACATCAATGTGCGGTTGCTGGGGGTTATGGCCTGCAACCCAGGCATGTACCCTGGCTGGGAATCGAACCTGGGACACTTTGGTTCCCAGCCTGTGCTCAATCCACTGAGCTACACCAGCCAGGGCTCAGGGTCAGAATTTCTTTAGACCCCATCTTCTTTTTCTTAAAAGAAAGTGCTCATTTCTTTGAAGGTTAGAAATCCTCAGCCCTGGCTGGCATAGCTCAGTGGATTGAGTGCGGGCTGCGAACCAAAGTGTCTCAGGTTCGATTCCCAGTCAGGGTACATGCCTGGGTTGCAGGCCATAACCCCCAGCAACCGCACATTGATGTTTCTCTCTCTCTCTCTCCCTCTCTCTCTCTCTCTATCTCCCTCCCTTCCACCTCTAGAAATAAATAAATAAAATCTTTTAAAAAGAAAAGAAATCCTCTAAGTTAATTATTTGGTCTTAGGTATTATACATAAGATGTAACACAGGTCTGAGATAGCAGAAAGACCAATACACTAGATATATTATATCAGAATGTTAGAGGAAATGTCTCACTTTCTCTCCCTCTCTTATTTTCAAGCTTACTCACTGTTTTACCTATGTATGGCCTGGAGGTCTGTCTGGAAGAAGTCTTGGCATTGTGAATATAACAAGAACAGTTTGTGCAACATCAATGTAATCTGACAGACAAGGAGAGTGGACTGGAATGCACATGCTTGAACAGTGATGACTTCACCAGACTAGTCAGTGGGGGTGGTAGGTGTCACTGAGTGAAGGTGTGTACTGTGTGACAGCTTCATTCAAAATGGCTGAGCAAGTAGAGCAACGAACCTACATCAAGCTTTGCATGAAGCTTGACCATTTCTCCACGGAAACTATATGGATGATTCCGAAGGCCCACAGCTATGGACAACTGGTGATTGGCAGCTTCATCACAACAATGTGCTTGTTCATGCTTCACGTCTCTTTCAGAGTTTTTGATGAACCACCAAATCACCCAGGTGACTCAGCCCCACTACAGCCCAGATTTGGCGCCCTGCGACTTCTGGCTTATCCCCAAACTAAAATCACCTTTGAAAGGGGAGAGATTTCATGCCATCAGTGAAATTCAGAAAAATATGATGGGGCAGCTGAGGATGAATGGAAGAACTGTGTGAAGTCCCAAAGTACCTACTTTGAAGGGGACTGAGGCGTCACCGTCCTATGTACAACGTTTGCTGTATCTTGTATCTTCTTCAGTGAATGTCTCTGTGTTTCCTATGACATGGCTGGATGCCTGCACACCCACATGCACACCTCTGTCTCCACCCTGACTCACTCTTCTTCCTCCCCAAGTACCTAGATTTGTCATTTCTCCTCCACTTTAATTTTTCCTCTTCCACAATTTCTTTAAGCTCTAACTATCCATCTAAACTATTTTTTTATTCTCACCTGAGGACATACTTACAGATTTCAGAGAGAGGAGAAGGGAGGGAGAGAAACATCGATGTGAGAAAGAAATATCCATCAGTTGCCTCTCATATGCACCCCAGCTAGGGATGGTACCTGCGAGCTAAGACATGCCCTGAACAGGAATTGAGCCCACAGCCTTTTGGGTTATGTGACGGTGCTCCAACCTACTAAGCCACACTGGCCAGGGCCATCCTAATTCTTAGCCACAAATTTTTTGATGTTTTAGCGCTTGTTTATTTAAATCATCATTTCTGGTTTTTCTTTCTCTTCATTTCACTAGGAAAAAAAACTCATGAAATCTGCCTCCCCAAATCCATGTATAGTTATATAAATTTAAATTGAGAGAAAAAACAGTATTTTAGCACTTAGAATCAGTCTGATTATCTAAACACTTGATTTAATTAAACTGCGATGGTCTGACATTATGTGGTTGATTTGTCTGAGACATTCTGACCTGATACTTGCACAGGCTGTCGGAAAGAATTAAACTGACCAACTGGGACAGTGATCAGAAGTCTGGTTCGCGTCCAGGGGTCAGCACAGAGAAATCAGAGAAGTTTATAGACAGTGGTGTGATCTCGAAAGGGGTGGAATGGTACTATTTGCTCTTTATGACTTATGCCAAATGGCATGTCATGTATGTATAAACACGTGATATGCATATGGGTGTTCTGCTTCGGAGTTCTCTAGTTTTGCTTGTTAGGATGGAAATGATGTCAAGACTTTAGCACACCTTAATTATACAAAAGCATTGATTTTTCTAAATTCCGTCATTTTATAAAGGTCTCGGCACTAATAGGGCGTCACTGTTTTACTGAAAGTGTGCTGTGAACTTGCAATCACGTCTGAAGTAAACAGTCCAGAAAAACGATCCTGAAAAAGTTCGCACACCCCCACACACCTTTTAGGTGATATTAATAAAAACCTTTCATAAAATCCATTTAAATAGGACTAAAATTTGGAATATGGACTGCTGCAACTGGAATTCATACTGACATAGAAAAAAGTCATTTCTAAGTACTTCCTCAACCCATTCTGTTTAATGCTTATGGTTTACAGAGCTTTTACTTTATATTGAAACATTTTCACACATACTGCATTTCCCTTATATACTGTAAGATTCTCTTCCCCTACTACTGCACCACTTATGAAATGTGAAGTCAGACCAGCTGCATTAAACTCTCTGTAATTCCTGTTTTGTTGCTGTTTGGGTTTTTTCTTTGTTCTCCTGGCTGTGAATATGATAAAAGTCCATACTTGATAGGGTAGCTACAGGGATGTCCTGGGATATTATATACTACTTAGGAAGGTTCTGAGCACAAAATCATTTGTCAATAAATGTTAGCTGACCTGATTGATCATTTTACTTTCCTTTGAACCAAGTGCAATGCACATAGAAAACAATCCATAACAATTTTCTGAAAAATCTCAATGAGAAATCAATCTATGCTGTGCTATACTATGCTATGACTCTTGTATAAATAATTTACTTTTGAGAAACTTTCTCAAAATATTGATTGCCTCATAAATATAAAGGCATAGATAGATGATATATAGGTGATAGGTAGGTGTATAGATAGATGTCTGTGTGTGTGTGTTTGTGTGTGTGTTTTGTTTGATGCTCATGAGAAAAGGTCTGGATTAGATCACTGATAAAAATATAATGGAAAAAGGTAGGAAGAAACGTCTGAATCTTACAGGTAACATTCAGCCAGTCTCTTATAACACTTTATCTACATAGTATTTCTTACGTTACTTCAATCATCCTTATACATTCCCAAGCACCTTATCTCTCCCCTTTGGGGAGGCAGGTATGGACAGATGTAGATATTGTCTATCAGCATTGAGTTTAATTCTCCTCTTTCTGGGCTCTTCTCAGAATCACAGTGCCTTAGTGGAAAACAGTATTTCCAAGACTCCCTTGCAAAAGGGAAGTTAACTAAAGTTGGCCTGTGAGACACTTGCAATAAATTAGAAGTGGGAGGAAGGGGAACATGATGATGCCTCCAGCTCGAGCAGGTGCAGCCGTTGGAACAGTGGGTGCCAGAATCGTCAGAAGGTCCAGCAGTGGCAGCCGGTCTGGCTCCTGCCCAGCAGCAACGGCGGTGTTACCAGCAGCTTCCACAGCAATGCCTGGGGCTCTGTGGCCAGGAAAGGTTCATGGCCTCTGTCCAGGGGAGGAAGTATCTTCCTAGCCTCTGGGTAAAACTCCCTCTACCCTTTTCAATGCCTTCCTAACACCTTTCCAAACAATTCCTTACATAAAAGACCTTTCTATTTGAAATCTCCGAATGGTATCAGTTGATCTAGTCAGACTGTGCATTCTTAATTTTATAGCTACCTTTAGGACAAGGGTAGAGCTTTGCATTTAGCTACATCCCTTTGAAAACAAAAGTATTTAAAAACCTTTTGAGTATGAATCAAGTTTTAAACCCCAGAGGAAAACTCATCAATTGACCTTTTGAAAGGAACACTTCTCATTTTCCTTTGAAATATATTTTATTTGGTACGATGACAGAAATCTTCAATGACAACTGCTACTTTTATCAACTGGCTATGGTTTAATATGTTCAACACTTAAATGTTTCCTTTAACAACATTTATTGTCTTATTTTAAATGTCAACACTTTTCTCTCCCTGGCCATCTCTAAAAGTGAGTAACCACGTCTCCCTTCTCCATGGCCTCCCTCTGCTTATTTTTTTCTTTTTCTTGTGCATTATTAGTCTTTTCCTCTACTCTGATGTACACACCCTTTTCATCAACATATTCAAATCATTCCCAACCTGAAATTATACTTCATGAGCCCATTGCCAGTCAAAATTCCAATGTTTCTCTCTTCTCCAGCTATTGCCAAAATGCACGAAAGAGAAACGTACCCTTCTAACCTCACAGTTCTGTATCCTATTTCCTTCCACGTCTTAATTCCTTCCACGATGTTTCTGAAAAAACAGGCTGAAGACTTTCTGCATGGTCTCACTGCTGGATTAGCACTGCTGAGTGGAGTCCTCAAACCCTGTGTGAATGAGGCCTCCTGGTGATCTTCACAATGACGACGGTGGGAGAAATGTTACTTACGGGTTCTGCCCCCACCCTCTGGCCAGCATTGCCCCTTCAAAAGTCACTAGTCATCAAACCCTCTCGCAGATTCTCAGATTCCCTCCTTACTTGTTCTACAACATCTCATCCTATCTCCCACCTCCTCCCACGAGATTTTCACAATGCCACTTCATCTCCTTTTCAAACATCTTTGATCATAAATAGCTCAAAATTCTGCCCTTTATCTTCCTGTGTATAACCTCACTCACATTGTCTTAATGATCTCTCTTGCTACTACTTCATATAGATGATTTTCTGGTGTGCATGTGTGTGTCTAGTTGTGTATGTGGTTCTGTCTTCAAAGTTTATATTTCCATTTTTCTACTTGATTTCCACATTGGAGGGCACACAAGTGAGTTCTTCAACAAATATCAGGCGAATGGAGAACTGGTACCAGGCATAGCACTAACCTCTGCAACCTCAAATCCAAGAGCCTCTCAAGCAAACTGTTCCTGTATCTCAACCAGGAAATCACACTTCTTTGACCTCATCTACCTTTTTTTCTATTCAAATAGTCTTTGGTTTGATTTACCCTTTTCAATTCCTAGAACTACCATCTTTTTAGTTGCTTAGTTTAAAGACTAAGTACCATCCAGTGGTATTCTGGTACATGTTTAATGACCAGTTCCCCCATTAAAGTGCCCTAATTTGTAATGTGATCATTCACACCTTGGTTAATTAAACTAACAATTTGCTATCTCTCAATAGGAAGTTAGGGACAGATGTTAACTATCGTGACAGGTGTGAGATGATATCTCACTGTGGTTTCAATTTGAATTTCTCTAATAACTTAGGAAATTAATTACTTATCTCAGTTACTTCATAGATACATCATTCTATCTGATTATGTTTATAGAAAGTATTTCATTATCTATAGAACTATAAAACTGCACCATACTAAGAAGAGGAATTGACAATGCTTCCCTAAAAATTATATCCCCTGGTTTTATGTACCCATATGACCATCATTCTTTTGTCCTTTTCTGTAAACTCTCAGATGTATTTGCCAAAGATAATGACTACTCCATTGCCACTTGTATCTACAATAAATGTATGACATTTAATGATTAAATCTTAGCAGAGCTTAACAGATATATTACAGCATTTAATTCAAAGGAGTAAACCTGACAATAAAATAGAAAAAAACAAAGAAAAAACTTGGAAGGTAACTCTTGGAATACCCTTAAGTACAAACTGAAATTGAATACAAGGCTGATAAAATGAACAGCTGCATTGGCCGTGAATTTCAACCGCTGGAAGCTAAGACCAAACGTTCAGCAAACTTGGATGACCTACATTATCTACTCCTGTAGACAATATGAGAAGTTAACAAATATTATTTTTAACAGAGAAAATATTATCTTTATACAATCAAATTTATAACATATATTTTCTAAATCTGTTGAGATAAAAACATGAAAATAATAACCAAAAAAATAATTAGAAATCAGATCTGCAAAAGAATAAATAAGATATCTTACTCATGAATTAAAGAGACAATAAAAGTAGCAAATATTTATTAACCACTTACAGCGTGTTGTGCTGTGTGTTATACCCTGGGGCCACAGAAATTGGGCCGATGAAACTGCAACATTCATATTTTCACAAGCACCTTCATCTCTTCATATCTTGATACTATTTAACATAGAACATATGCATTTTTTACAGATATTTACAATCTATATGAGTTTGTTTCACAAATCCAATGTCATTCAAAGACTTTATTTTAACTGAGTGTTCAAAAATATTCCTCACATTTAAAAAGCACTTCTGTTAAATGAAAAACTGGCATTTTTTTTCATGTTCAAACTAAATCTGTAATCTTATAGAGCCTACTTGAAATAAATATACATGAGAACATATTTTTGTCACTCACAGCTATTCTGATTAAGTTATTGTATACTATTCTATGGGAAAGGCACTGTTACATAATCGTTACTGATGTGTAGTGGGTTTGGTTATTTATTGGTATTTTTTAAAAGATTTTATTTATTTATTTTTAGAGAAGGAAGGGAGGGAGAAAGAGAGAGAGAGAGAAACATCAATGTGCGGTTGCTGGGGGTCATGGCCTGCCACCCAGGCATGTGCCCTGACTGGGAATTGAACCTGCGACACTTTGGTTCGCAGCCCACACTCAATCCACTGAGCTACGCCAGCCAGGGCTATTTTATTGGTAATTTTTAATAGTGAATATAAAGCTTAACTAAAAGTGGTTTTTTTTTTTAAATGAGACTAATACAAGATTATGTATTCTATTCTATTTCAACATAACATTTGATCTGGAATTTTAGAGGTGAATCAACTTCCTCTAATGAGGTAACTTTTGTGAAGTTCTAAAAATATTTCTTTAAACCTGTGCATTCTCCAATAGTAATTGAATTTTTTGTTGAAATGTGGTTGTCTTGGCATAAATGTAGAAATGGTTTGCACATAAGAACATGGAATGCCTTATGCCTGTGAAAAATATTTTGAAGTAAATTTGCTAATCCAAAGTTAAAGAAGTGCGTATTAGTAATAGAAGAATATATAGGTTATTGGAAATACAATTTTGCTTTGGTATTTGAATTCAGATTGTGTTTAAATACTTTACTTAGTAATGATGCCAGTAGTTTGAAATACTTTTACAGAAAAAGCATAAGTAGTCTGATTACATGCAATATTTTAGGCAATAAAAAATGTTCTTGATGTTTACCCATAGCTGAGTTTATTGAATTTAATCTTATTTACTACCACTATCTATCCAGTGACAACTAATCTTACAAAAAATAGAATAGAAACAATTAGTCTTCACATTTATAATACATTCCATCAATGAGTCTAATGTACTAAAACTTATGCTAACAGGTAAGGGATCTTTATGGGAGTGAAGTTGTGGCTGTAACATTATTGTAGTGATGGAAATCCTCATAGCAGATATCTGTTCAAGCTACAAGAAGTTTAATAGTTTGATAATAGCAAACTTCCACTTTTCAAACAAAGTATTACTAATGGTTCTATTTCTCCAGGCAAAATATAACAGCATGGTGTAAAGCTGTATAATTTTCTTATGTCCCTAGAACCTGTAGAAGGCACATAGCACAGATATTTTATTTAGGTTTTCTTAGAAGCAGAAATAAAGAGTAGGAAGAGCGAGACCAGGAAGGGAGAAAAGCCAGCGAAGTGTAAATTACTGAGTTTGTTACCACTATTGGCACCAATGGAATCAATGCTGTTACCCCTTGAGGAACTCTGTAGAACCTAACTCAGAGCTGTTCTGAAGAATGGAAAGGATGCGCTTTTATTTCCTGACTTTTGGCCTCACCTTAGGTGAGTTGTACTCCTGCACGATCCACTTTTCTAGCATGCTCTACCTCTGTCTATTTGCAGGCAAAACAGCATTTTTGAGCTTCCTAGGAAGCTTTGAGAAAGATACTAGAAAATCTCCAGGATACTTGCTGGAGGTAAACATTTGGAAAACTGCCTGATATAAACCACACAGCTTCACAGAAACTTGTGGGTCAAGAGAATGTGGCCCCAGATATCAGGAAAGGCCTGCTACTGTAATATAGTTTAATGGCTGTCTTTATGTGGCCACCCACAGTCATTACACTTTGACTACATCAAGAGTTCATTGCTTTATAAAATAAATAAAGCTCCTTTTAAACAACTTATTTTTGAAAATTAAGTTGTTTTTTAATATTACATATTTCATGTTTTATTTGTACCATATATAATCTACATTATACAGTAAAGCCAAAACTCATTTAATAAAGGATTATTACTCCAATAACAATTTTCTCAATTTAAAAATTAAGCATATCTATACTCTGGTTTCTCTTCAAATTGCACAAATCTTTCACCTTTTACTAAAAATTAAGCATATCTAATCTTGTATTCTAAGAACTCTTTACACAGTATGGGGAAATGAGGGAAATATAATATTAAAATACATATCATTAAATATACATTAACAGACACACAAAAATGTAGGAGATAAATAAAAAAAAAATGTTGAGTGCTCCCTGTGCTAAGAGGTCAAGATTGAGGGAATTTCAAGTAGTGAAGAAACTCAAATCAAACTTGAATTCATCCACTATCGATTTGCATCAATCTCCCCAGGAAATTAGTAACCCACCTAGAGAGTGAGGACGGAAAACTGCTAGAAATCAAAAACTATATGTCATCCCTAAAATAAAATTAAGTTCATTATGAAGTCAACCCTATTAGCAATCTCTTATGTTTTCAATATTTCCAATTTGATCTGAAAATTCTTCACAGATGTAAAATATCTACTATTTTATCATTAAATTTATGTGCTTAAAGGGTGAATACTACACCTAAATGTAAATGAGATACAAATAAAGTATAATTGGTTACCTAGATCCATCTCTTTTAGAGGTGAAAAAATTTTAAGAGCCTAAAATTAGATAAAAAATGACGATTCAGAAAGAAGAGGTTGAAAACCAAACCTAACATTAATTCTTCCAAGTTGAATAGGTTGACTCTAGAGGAGTCATTGATGAGCCAAACTAAGAACTTCATTGGAAAGATGATAAAGTGGACAAACATTGGAGGGAAAAGATTACCAGGATCTTATGTTGGCATGGCTCAGACCAAAACCAGATCTCTACACCCATTTTCTCCACACTAATCTGCCTTCCGTTTTACTAGGGGTAGTCGACATTTTTATAGGTGCGGAATTTTCTCAGCCCTCTGTCTCTCACTCCATGTAACTACTAACTTTGCTTCTCTATCAGTTAAATTAAAAATAGATCTACTTCTAATGTTAATACTTTGATTTTTACACTACCTTCTTTTCTTGTGTGATGTCATACAGGGTTGATATCCTTGCAAATTATTATAAAGATTCCTTTACTTATTTTTTGAATGATGTACAATGTGTAAACAGCAGATAGGAGCTGAAGCCAAAATTGTATTAACCCTGAAGCAAGTCTTTTTTATCCTTTTAATGCCACAATGATATAAGGTTTTATGGTGGGGTTTGTTTTTTTTTTTTACTTTCCCCTGTCCTTTTCACCCCAGACACATTATTTAAAAGAACTATTTTTTCTCCTCTTTTCTAATAAGAGGTTGTTTACAATGTCAACACCTGTGTATTTATGCGAGAGGTTAAGTCAGAACTCAGGGTTAACTTGGAGCATTTCCTGTCACCTTAGTGGTGGGGTGCCTTTCTTGAAGACGGAATAAGGCAACTTCTGATTCCAGCTCCGCATACTGGGTAGCAACTAGTAATTTATTTGTGTCCCAGGTTCCAAAGGGAGGCTGGAGAACAGTTGAGCTGTTGTTCCTGACATCCGTGGTTTTGGCAATTACAGTGTAAGAGAGAGAGAGATGGTCACAAGTTGAAAACACAGCCGATTTACTCTTTTAAATACAGTCACAATAAAACAAGTCACCTAATAACAACAAAAGCTAGCCTAACGTTAAAACTGTTTTATAATTTGATCTTGCTATTGGTATTTTCTAAAGGAATATTTTCTACATACTTCATGAAAGTATGCACTTTTAAAACATACTAAAAGTGCTTTATTAATTAATTTATGTATTTTCCCCAAAAAAGTAGATTGGTTTCTGTTCAAAATGGAAATTGGTAACTACTTTGTATTGGTGAATACATAGTTTTGGTGTTTAACAACTAATTTATAAGACTACATGGAAAAATAGATTAAAGATTGATATTATAAGAATAAGTGAAAATACTTAAAATGTGTGAGTTAGTTAAGTTTAAAATAATATTTGAAAGTTAAAAGACAAATGGTTTTTACTTCACTATATAAGCTGACTGTTGGCCTGGGATCTGGTACATTTTAGTGCAATATAAAAATCATGTCTTGCTCTGTTGAGTTAGCCTTGGCCTCACAGCAGTGGTTTGCATAAGTAGTTGGAAGAGGACACTTTTTTTTTTTCTCCTAAATCTGAGGTCACCTTTTAGCCCAGCTGACTAAATTTAAAGTGCAAACCTGTATTTAACTGTTAATACCTAAATATACAGCACGGTTTTCAGTCAACTAACACTAAATATTAACTTCTCAAACAATTGAACTTAACATCATAGTCTGGAGGTTTGGAGCAAGAAAGAACAGTAAGAAGTTTTTACTGAGGATCTTTGAATCAATATGCAGTGATATCTTGAGCACGTGGATTTTGACAAGTCTTTAATCCTGTGTTCCATATTTAACTGGAAAACTCCATATTAGTGGACAGGAATATGTAAAATTCACATAAACCTACTGAGCAAATTATTATGAAATGCTTTAATATTTTAAAACAATTTTATTTAACTAAAAAATACTAGGTTTAGGAAAGTCTGCCCTAGAAGCAAAGGAAAACATAAGATGCTTTCTTAGTTATTCTAGTAGCGCAATACATTGAATAAATAATCTATTTAACAATGGACCTATGAAAGGCCGACAGGGCTCCACTAAGGGTGACATTTCAAATCAACTAATCTTACGTGGAAATAACCTATACCGTCACGACTTGTGAACTTCTGTTGTGAGCAAAGGAGTGTACCCAAAAGGAATCATACAGGTTTGAGTCTTTAGGGTAGACTTCCCCAATAACCCAGTAGGGTCACACGCAGGTGACACACAGAGAGGGGGAGCTTATGTGGTTGAGGCGAGCAGAGCGAGTGCCCAGCATGAAGTTCTGGTCCCTGGTGGGTCTGCAGGTGGAGAGGCGGGCAGTGGTCTCAGGCCAGGCATCCGCAGTGGCGGCCCGTGTACGGTGGGGTGGAAGTCCAGCATGGCTCTGGGCATGACCCATGGCACAGCCAGACTCGAGTGCTGAGTGGTCAGAGTTTTGGCTTTTTATACCCAGCACGTATAAAGTAAGTGTTTTCTATCCTTTTCTATCTAGGGGTGGAGGTCTCACTTCTGTAGCTGTCCAGACTTGAGGTTTTGGGCAGCACGGGCCGCATTACCTCAGTCTTGATACAGCACTCCACATGGCTGACAGTGGCTCCATATTAGGTTGCAAAAGGTGTCCCAAAGTCCACTCTGCTCTTGATCGGCGCAACTTGTACTGATATTAGAACCAAGTAGCACTTTGTAAACTACCTCTCCCGTCGATGCCTTCACTGAAGGACTTACCTGAAGCAACAACTGAAATCAGGTTATCTCTCAACCATGGTAGGAAGTTCCCAACTGCCGCCTTTTGTGGGTTTGGAGGGATGTGAGGGTGGATAGTTTATTACATCTCATGATAGAGAATGAGACTTATTGTTTGGTCTGTAACTTATACATAAAACACATCAGATCACAAGGCATATGGTGAGAAGAACCATCATTTTAAGTGAGATAAGTGTCATTTGATAAGTTAAATCAAATGATGAGTCAACTATTGAAGGAAAAAAAATTTGCACGAACTATTTATACCTTAAAACTTGGGATTCTACTCACTGATCAATCTTTAAGATTTATCTGCCAAAACACTATATTCGTTATGGCTAATGTGTCTCCTTGTCTCTTCCCATCATTTTAAATCTCATTTAAAGAGTCTTTGACTTTCAGAAACTCCATTGTTAACCTACTCATCATCACGTCTGCTCGAGTTAAAAAGTTGGACATTTTCATGGACAGTAACTGAATAAATGCTTAATGAAAACTTACTGTATTTCAAGGCCAGTTTAAAGGAGATTCATAGTGGACAAAACAGACTAGTGAAGAATGCACGAGGGCCTTGGGTAATATAGAGGTTTCAGGTTTCACTGTGGCAAGGGTAAACCTCTCTTGAAAAATGATAGCCTTCCAATAGGGTTAAGATTTTTTTTTGGTGCCCTGTTCTTCTCTACCTATATTTTAAAATTAAAGTAATGACCAGGAATAGCAGAGATTGAAACTTGGCTTCATAAAAAAAATAGCATTTGAAAAAGGCTTTTATAGAGCCTTTATTAAAACGAAGTGGGCGAGCACAACGTGAATCATTCCACTTAGAAATCAATAGACAGA
Source organism: Phyllostomus discolor (assembly GCF_004126475.2). NCBI lineage: Eukaryota > Metazoa > Chordata > Mammalia > Chiroptera > Phyllostomidae > Phyllostomus > Phyllostomus discolor. The sequence continues at coordinate 12,297,040 of NC_040904.2, read as the reverse complement.
TATGCTTCTGTACCTTGGTAACAGATGTCTCCAGTTAAGTCGACGTGACAGGAATTGTACTTCCAGTTATTTCGGTGATGAAGTCTCCATCTTTTAAAGATCATGCCACATTGGCACCTTCACACTAACTTGGCATTGCTCCTCTAAATGTCCTTGGCTCAGAAACGTTTTACAATAAACTTCTAAGCCAACGGAGGCAGAATCTTGGCTTGGAGGGGGCCTGCTTCTGCCCACTTCAGGATATGTGTTATAATAAGCAGACACACTGTTTGTTCTTCGTTAATAATTTAACATACTTTTTCATGTTAACTCAGCTTCAGGTTCTTAATTCAACTTTTCTGTGGAGTAAACACCAATATGTGTAAACATTTTTAAAAAATATCTGAGAGGCTGCCTTGTGTTTAAAAGCATAAGGGGGGAAAAAGGAGCAAGAGGAAAAAGAACTAGGTAAAATCACTAAAATGAAGGCATTGAAATTAATTAGCCTAGATTTTTGGTAATTCTCTGCCTGACATTTTGGGAGGAAACTCTCCCTGTATCCTCAGCCTGTATCATTAAACTATAGTTTTACGAGGGGTATTCCTTGAGACTTTTCCTTAGACATGATAGCAATAAAAAATTAAATGCCAATTGAATAAACACAGAGCATTTCATTGCCACTTTTTAACTTCTCTATGCCTGCTTAATCTTATTTTATCTTTTATACAAACAAGAAAAATCACTTCACTAAAGTCCTGAGTACTTATTGTATCTTTATACCAACTTATTTTATTTCACTTTTTAAAATATTTTACTCACTTATTTTTAGAGAGAAGGGAAGGGAGGGAGAAAGAGAGGGAGAGAAACATCAATGTGTGGTTGTCTTTCCTGCGCCCCCTACTGGGGAGCTATCTCTCAACTCAGGCATGTGTGCTGACTGGGAATCGAACCAGCGACTCTTAGGTTCGCAGGCTGGCTCTCAATCCACTGAGCCATACCAGCTAGTGCAATGTCAACTTAATTTAAACACAAGCCAGTGAAATATAAATTTGGAAATGATACCACAGTGAGATATCATTTTAAATCATGCTGGAATTATCGGAGTATCTTTCTGTCTCCTTGAGTGAATATAAACAATGACAACGGGCTCTCACTGAGAGGGTCCCTGGGAATCACAAATGTGCCAGGGGTTAAAGGTCTAGGCTTTTGTGGAGAGCTGAAGCTGCCCAAAGCCAATTATCTACTCCAGTAATTTTCAACCAGTGTGCCACAAGAGGTGCATTGGTGTGCTGCAAAAATTTTTAAGCCGTGTAATATCTGACTACTCAGTCAGGGGCACTGCTCTCCTTTCCCTTGATTGTCAGATTAAAAATGACAACAGCCAGCACAATAGCTTTCTAGTGTGAATGAGTCAAAATTATAAGTATTTTTTGGTCAAGAAAATAGACTTTTAAGAGTTTTAATTCAAATTTGAACAAGTACTGGGGAGCACACTGTTATTAGTTACTTGATCTTGACTGGCACATTGTCAAAGGTTTCAAAAGATCAAAAGCATCCTGGGAGGCTTGCAATGAAGGGTTAATTCAGCAGGCAAGGGGTTGCCCAACACGTTGGACTGTTCTAAAGATCTTCAGGAATGGGCCTTAACCACCTCTCGGGAATGTAAACTGGGAGCCCTTTTCGCGTCTGATAAGAGTCTTCGAATACCTGAAAATGTAGACCACACCAGGCAGATTCTGCTACCAGTGTGACTTCCTGTGGACGTCAGCACAAGATGGGGTACGTGTGGGGTTCTGCACCACGCTGCGTCCGTTTGACTTCCGCTGGGGAAGGAGGAGTGTGGAAACTGAGGAGCTAAGTCACGGGGCACTGTGTGCATACTTGATGGATCCCCAATAAGAGCCCTGACACCCAGGCTCAGCAGGCAACAATGCACATGTCACTGCTAAGAGAATTAAGTGCTGTCAAAAGACTGCTGCTAGAGGACACTTGGAAGCTCACATCTGGATTTTCCTGGACTCCGTTTGCTGTGCCTTTTTGTTTTGGCTGCTTTTAAACTGTATCTATTCGTAGTAATAGACTATAACTGTGAAAAAAAAAAACAGCTTTTCTGAATTATGTGAGTCCTGCTAGCGAATCATCGAACCTGAGCATGCACCTGAGGACCCCCAAACACAGAGAACACATGTTTGAAAAAGAAAAGTACCCCTGGCTGGCGTAGCTCAGTGGATTGAGTGCAGGCTGTGAACCAAAGTGCTGCAGGTTCGATTCCCAGCCAGTGTATATGCCTGGGTTGCAGGCCATAACCCCTAGCAGCCGCACATTGATGTTTCTCTCTCTCTCTCTCTTTCTCCCTCCCTTCCCTCTCTAAAAATAAATAAATAAAATCTTAAAAAAAAAATAACTCTTAAAAAAAAAAGAAAAGAAAAGTACAACTGGCTGCGAAAGACACCAATGATAGCAGGTGCTCTCTCTCCTGGGCCCACTCTGTGCACCTGAAAGTCACTTGTGTCCAGCTCACTAACAGCCTCCCGATCTCAGGCTTCTGTCTCACTCACTCTGGGTGTGTAAGCTTCTTTCTTTCAGCGAGTCAGGGCTGCCCAGCCTCAGGCAGGAGCAAAGACAGACTGGGGAAGGAGAGTGATGGCCTCTTAGGCAGGCCTCGTCCAATAAACGGAGAGAGTGGGCAAGAAAATGTTCCAGTCTTGCTGTCTCCCTGTGAAATAATTTGGAAACATGTTCTGGATTTCCCCAGCACGACGCAGCACACAGCAGCCTTCTCTCACATTGACTTTTCTCCATTTCCTTTCTCACTTTCGCCACTGTCACTGCAGGTTTCCGGGATCAGTTTCCGAATAAACTCCCTGCCCCCAAGTCTCTGTCTCAGCATCTGCGTTTGTAGAAACCCAAAAGGAATACAATAGCAACAGGGGCTTTGCAATGAGAGCAAGGGCGATCTACCTTGGGTGGGTATGAAGTCTGGGGAACTCACTCTTCCAATGAGAGAAGGTCACTGTATATTGTGTTTAATACCTCTGTGTGTGTGCAAAAATGTGTGCCTCTTACTTGTATCAAAGGGTCGTCCCCTTTACTTCTTTTGATTGTGGTTCCATTACTATCAACAACAGACAAGAGGGATATAATATGTAGGTTTACCACAAAATTGAGAGGGAGGTACAGAGAAATCTCATAAATCTCCCTACCCCCACGCATGCACAGCCTCCTCTATTATTATTGAAATAACTTTTATATCACTCCAAATCCCATGGTTTGCCTGAGGGTTCGCTTTTCGTGTTGTGCATTCTATGGGCTTGGATGTACTGACAGAGACCCATCATTATAAGTTATACACAGCATTTTCTTTGCCCTAAAAATCCTCTGTGCTCTGCCCACTGACCTCCTTCTTCTACCTCCCCAACCTCAGCAGTGAGTGACCTTTTTATTGTCTCCATAGTTTTGCCTTTTCCAAAATGTCTATCACTTGGAATTCTACAGTGGGCAGCCTTTTGGGGGTATTTTCTTTCACTTAGTAATAAGCATTTAATATGCCTGCATGTTTTTTCAAGGCCTCATAGCTCATTTCTCTTTAATGTTGAATACTACCTTATTGTCTGGAGGTGCCGCAATTTATTTATTCATTCGCCCACTGAAGGACATCTCAGTTGCTTCCATGTTTTGGCAACTATCATAAAGGTGCTGTAAACACCTGCGTGAAGGGTGTTGCATAGACAGAAGTTTTCAGCTCCTTCAGGTAAATACCAAGGAACACCATTTCCGGCTCTTGTATAGCGAGAATATGTTTAGTTGTGTAATAATCCTCCAAACTCTCTTCTCAAGTGCTGCACCATTTTGCATTCCCACTGGCAGTGAATGAGAGTTCCTGTTGGTCCACACTTTCGCCAGCTTTTAGTGTTGTCAGGGTTCCAGATTTTGACCACGAGAATAGGTGTGGCAGTATTTTGTTTCAATGTGCATTTCCTTGATGACATATGATCCGGAACATATTTTCTTATGTTTATTTGCCATCTACATATTTTCTTTGGTGAAATGTCTGTTAAGGTCTTTGGCCCATATTTTAATGAGGTTGTTTCATTATTGTTGAATTTTAAGTGTTCTTCGTACATTTTGGATAGTAATCCTGTATTAAATGTGCCTTATGTAAATATTCTCTTCCACTCTCTGGCTTGTGTTCTAATTCTCTTGCTACTGTCATTCACAAAGCACATGTTTTAAATTTTAAGGAAGTTTAGCTTATCCATTATTTTTTTATAAAAAGATTTTATTTATTTATTGTTAGACAGAAGGGAAGGGAGGGAGAAAGAGAAGGAGGGAAACATCAATGTGTGGTTGCCTCTCACACACCCCACAATGGGGAACATGGCCCAGAACCCAGGTATGTGCCCTGACTGGGAACTGAACCAGTAACCCTTTGGTTCACAGGCCAGCACTCAGTCCACTGAACCACCCCAGCCAGGGCCACTTATCAATTATTTCTTTCATGGATTGTGTTTCTGGTGCCATCTGTATTTTTTGTTGTTTAGCACAATCTTCTAATAATTTTATACCACTTCATATAGAGTTTGAAATATTACAACTCCATGTTTTCCTCTCTATAAATAATAAAGAGAATAATAGAGTTCTATGAATAATTCTGTTGTATTGGTGTCATATATACCCTTATCTGGGGATTATAAAGCTCAAAATACATTCTTAGTACTTTTCTTTTAAATAGTCAGTTACCTTTCACATTATTTAAACCATGAGAAAAGATCTTTTATATTTATTAGTTCCAATATTTCTCTGTCCGTTGTGAAGACATGCTCTTTCATCTCCTGTCATTTTTGGTCTACCATTTCTTCCAGCGCATGCGTGTTCTTCCTAAAATCTGTCTGTGTTTCTTTGTTGACAATGGCTTCATTTACCTTCATTTTTTAAACTTGATTTTTACATTTTTTTATTGGAATAGGTTTCTAGAATATTTTTGAGTACTAAAATATTGCTCAATTGTCTAATGACATGAATGTTTAGACAAGAATTTATTAGTTTCTATGTCAATCAAGTGTCTCTTTCTTGGTCTATTTTGAAGTTTTTTTCCTCTCTAACTAGGTTTCTTCAATTTGGTCATTGTATTCATTCTGCTTGGAGGCCACTGTGCTTCTTTTATCTCTTGGTTCACCATTTTGTCAAATTTGGCTAAAATCTCAACCCCTATTCCTACAAATACTGTTTATCTTCCCCTCGTTTTCTGCTGTTCCAATTACATGTGTTTCTGGACAAACTGATATTGTTCTAAGGTCCCTTTTTTGTTCATTGTCTTCTGTTTTTTTCTCTGTACTACATTTTTAGTGGTTATCATTACTCTCTGTTCAAGCTCACTGTTATTCTTTGTCGTAGTATCTGTTAGTTTCGATATGACCAGTGTGTTTATCATTTCATTTCTTCTCTAAGTGTGCAAGTTTAGCCTTTGTTGTATCTTTCATTCTCCATCTCATCATATTTGTGTTTTCCTTTATAGGTATTTCATAGTACACACAGTCTTAGGTATTTCATAGTACACATAGCAGCTGATGCAAGACCTAATTTCTATTTTGTTTTTGCTAACTCCATCAGCTTTGTCTTTTCTTGGTCTGTTTTTATCGATTGATTTTTCTTCTTGTTATGGATCAAATTTTCCTGCTCCTTTGCACTTCTGATAATTTTTTTTTTTATTTATACTGGACATTTTGAATTTCATGATGCTGAGTTCTATTTCTTTAACAAGAAATGTGTTTTGCTCTGATATGCAGTTAAGGTGCTTGGGATGAGTTGAATAATTTTGTGGCTTGCGTGTAAGTGTGGTCATGACAAGTGCAGAGCACTCTTGACTCTAGAACTAATTTGGCCCAGTACTCAGATGTGATTCATTTGAGAATTCTGCTTGATATTCAGTATATTACTGTCTTTCCCTCTGGCTCGGGCCAAAGTGAACCCTTCCCAGGAGTGTATGAGCTCCAGGAATTCTTTTGGCCTGTTGCTTGTGGTGGTTGTTTTTCTTCTCTCATGTAGTTTTCCTTCATGTAGGAGCACACCAGTACCCAAAGATTCCAGGGACTCTCTTTGTGTATCTTTTCTCTTCGTGAAGCCCTCTTCTGTCTCTTAGTCTGTCCTACTAACCCTGGCTGCCTTGGTTTCCCTAGGCTTTGTATCTGACCCTTATATTTAGCAAATCATGCTGTTTTCTTTTGGATTTCCCCTCACTGAGCAGCCGGCTGGAAAGTACTTTCAATGAGTGAGCTGGCACCTTGGACATATACCTCATTGATTCCCTCTGCAATAGATCACAGCCTTCTGCTGCTTGTTGTTGAATGCAGGAAATCTGTTGGTTCATATGCTTTTTCTGAATTTTGACATGCTTACAAAGGGAGAAAAACTTTGGTAGTAATAATGCTTCATGGACAACAATGGAAATCTCAGAGAATTGTCTTTTTTCTGCCTCGATGCCAATTGTGTCATTTCTTCTTCAAATTTATTGATTGAATCAAGGTCAGTTTTGATGTTGACTTTTATCCATATCTTTGCTTACAATCACTGTGCCATTTTTTAACTATAGATAAAAAATGTAGAGTATGGTAACAACAGTTAATAATACTGTATTCTATACTTAAAATTTGTCTTTGTAATCTTTATTTTATTTTGTGCAGTTTCTTCTAGTTGTTCACCATTTTCCTGGGACTAGTTTCTGGTGTTACGCATTCTTTGACTCTCTTTACTATAATTTCCTAATTTTTTTAACTTCCAATTCTATCTTGAAATCACTGGACATGTTTTATTCTCTTCAATTCTTTCTCTCATTCCTTTGGTAATTCTACTTGTAATGTAGATCCATCAATTTCATTTTCCTTTTTTTTCATTTTCTTAAATTGAAAATAAATGCGCACGTAGATCCTGGACTGATTTATTTCTCATTGTTCCTTTTACGATAGATCCAGCTATTAGCTCAAGGATACTCTGGGGAGGCTTGGTGCAATATGTATCACCTTTTCTCCTGGTTTCTGCTATGGAACACTGTCTCACCAACTTTCCTCCTACCTATGTGCTGGACCAAAGCTTCCCATCAACAATCAGCATCAGCGGTGTGACCCAGATTCAGTGTCCTAGAACTCCAGGCTTCGGCATTACACCTGTGTGTTAATGCTTTTCCTCTCCCTGTGCTTCATCTCTATACCTCTTTGTTTCTGCTTGAAGCTCTATGCACGTGAAATAAAATGGTATATCAGTCTAGATTCTCTTTCACCTTCAAATTCTTTCCACTGTATGGTTAGACAGCACTAAGTCACTCTGCAGTGTCTTTCTTACTTTACCATGATCAACCCATGAAATCATAAGATCTTACCATTTTAAGATCTTATGATTTCATGAGATCTTGGGAAGTATATGAGATATACTTCCCAAGAGAATGACGATTTGGCAAAATGATCATTATGACCATAGATTGAGTACGTGTGTGAAAACATCACAGTATTCGGCGGGTTTGCTTCACAGTTTATGTTTTGGGACTATAATTTTTTCTTTAAATATGTTTATGTTCTCTGGTTTTCTTAATTTGTCCTTGTTCTCATTAAGTTTTAATAGAGGAGTGAGGCAAAATACTTTTACACAGTATCTTACAGGGTTCATGATTGTAGATACTCATTTTATGACAATAATAAATGTAAATGCATGACTCCTTTTCCTTACTTGAATATACAATAACCAAGTATAAATGCCCTGAACAATACTAAATTAATAAATAATTTGGTGACATTCTTATTGTGTAATTCTATCTTCCAGGCCATCTCCCCTTCCCATCTTAATTAACAACATGAAAGGAAAACAAATCAATGACTATGATTACAAAAATAAGTGACCTGAAACTTTTGCTAGGTTGAGAAACTAAAGGCTCTAAAATCTTTGCAGTTTTCAATTTGTTTAAGAAGAAAAGTGTTTAAGCTTTGGCAAAAAAAAAGTAGGCCTTTTGCTCAGTAATATTTTATCTTAACTTTAAGGTTAATTTATATCTATCTACTCCATATATTTCTTATTTGTGTGTACAATATTAAAGTAGAACTTATTTCCAAGTTATCATATCAAAATCCTTTACACTTGTGTGTGTGTGATACCTTTTCACTAGAAAAATAGTTAAAGGATTGGACATTGAAAAAGTAAAATAAGGAAAACGTCCATAAATTATCATATAAATCAATGTCATAAATAGTTCAAGTTAAGCACTACAAAGAAGAGAGCAAGGTGTGATTCATGCAGCTGAGGAATACTTTGGAGCAGGCATTTGAAAAGTTCCTTGAAAGTTTTATGTTATACAGATTGCTGACAATAGCTGGAACTTTATGAAAGTCATAAGCAAATGCAAAAAACACCAAAAAATGAGTAGATTGACAAAATAGGTACTGAACATGTGGCTTATTCATGTATTTTTTCTTTAAAGTAATTTCATCACATTTTTTAACCACAAATTGTAAACACCTTAAGGAACATTTCTCAAGTAGTAAAATAATCTACATCAAAGATGCAACTCGAACTCATTTAAAACACGGATTCCCAGGTCATGTGCCGTACCTGTTGAATCAAACTCTTAGATGCACTTGGAAATCTGCACTGATCTAAACCAAAAAATCCGGGTGACATCGACCCACCAAAGTTTTAAAATCACTCATCTAAATTGTAGGACACAATCATTTTAGTAAGTTTGACTTGTTAGCCTGTGCAGTCTTTACAAAGAGTCAAAATACATGTTTAAAGATGGCAGTGTTAAGATCTTGACAATTTAAAATAGGTTTACCAAATGAAGTCATCTTTTTTTTATGAAATGGGAAACGTGGAGTCTAAGTATCAGGAAAATGAGGATCAACACTCCCCTCAAATTTGTAAGGAAGGCAACTTTCTTAATCCATACTCCGTTTAATAGTGAATTGGCTTCAGTCTTCTTCTTAATAATACAGTTAATAAATTGACCAATGAATCTAAGAGTACTTGTTAAGAACTTACTGTTATTTTTGCAACATAGAGTTAACATAAAAGGAGAGGTGTTTTAAAAGTCATGAAACTTGACCCAGGAGTTTATAACCAAGTTGAGAAAACAAGAGAAGATTGGAAAGATTATCAGAGTAGAAGATACTCGTGTAGCATTAATCCTAAATGCTGCTGCTCTTCAGGTGCTAAGGAATAAGGAAAGTCTGGAGTAAAGCCAGACTTTCAGAAACTCACTGGGCAAAGATCAGGACTGAAAAGCTGGGAAATATAATTGACATATTAGAGAAAACACCAACATAGTCATCATACCACAACATAGGGGAAATACCATATATAAAACTATATTTGTGTCATAATAATCTTTTTAGTTGTCAACTCCTTCTAACATAACATGGGATTTTATAGAATTCTAGACTTCAATAGCACTTCATCAAAATTTCATTTTCAGTAAGTCCAGTTTTTGCATTCTTATAAAGGTTGCCTGCAGTCCTAAGAAAATAAGAAACTGGCTTCTAGATAATACTTGCTTTTGTTCCCATTTATTTTTAAAATGATCTTTTTTAAGAAAATAACTTTCATTGTCATATCGTGACAACAACTTGTGTGGGATCTTCAATTTGGCCTTAGTTACATCCTTTTTATTACAAGACAATGAATCTCTTAATATTGCTGAATGCTTAAGTTTAGTTTAAATTTGAGAGGCTTGCTAGGTAAAACGAGTCTGATAGGAATAGCACCTACGTAATTTGTCAGTTGGAGGTTAATGCGACTAATAGGCCTCATGGACTCACAGCAGAGCGTGACACAGAACGAGGGCACAGCAGCCGTCACCAACATTACATCATTTTATTTTGCATGACAGGGCAGCAGATAGTTCTTGCATGCTTAATTTTAAATAAGGAATATTGATCTTAAGAGAAATGAAGAGAATGCAATTATTGGAGAAGGCTATTAAGAATAAGAAGTCTCAGTGTAATTGTTTCTTAACTGAGCTTGGGGCATATGAATGTACGTATTTTAAAATATATTATTACACAGTCAAAAAGACAACATTATCGCACCAAGAGCTAGAACATTAGTAAAAACTCCTGACTAAATACATCCTAAAAATTAACACAGATTTTAAAATTAACCTGTTTTATTGAACTTTCTATTATTGCTTAATTACCAAAAAAAGACAAATAAACAACATATATATGTGGTAGATTTTTTTTAAAAAAGCACAAAGGCTGCTTACCCAATCTTTGATTCATTCTTCAAACTTACTACCATTCTTTATTTGATTAAATGAGATAAATTGCTGAAATGCATAGTACTACATTTAGCAGCTGGTGGACACTCAGGAATGCACGGCTCTGTTCCTTGCTCTCAATTGACTAGAATATGGGATTAAAATGAGTAGCATTTTTCTGCTGCAATATGCTACTGATTTTAGCCCTAAATTTCCATACCAATCGGCTGCCGTACATGTACCTGTACTAGAGAAGCCCCTTAGGTGAGAGCTCTATTTTACCCACTATGGAATTTTTACATATCAATCCATTCTCATCTGCTGTGGGGATGGATTAAGGAGACGTGGCAGGATGCAATAGCTGAGAGTGAGCATTTAGGAGCCACACCATCTGGGTTCATCCAGTGGCATCATTTGCTGGCTCTGAGAAGTCAGAGCTTACCTTTTTACTTACCTTTCTGAGCTCCCACGTGTGAGGATCAGAAGGGTTAGTACATACACTATCAATTATGGTACCTGAGCTCAATGATTATTAGTGTTTGTCAATATTTTATCATCATCATCATCATCATCAATTACTCCAAGCACCCCTCTGGACAAAAAACACAGAAAGTTTAATATTCCACTTTTTAACAAAAAATGTTGTTACAGCAAAGGAGCATTAGCTCTAATGCTTGAATACTCAAAAGATTTTGCTTTATCTCTCTTTGCCTAAATTGTCTTTATTATTTAGTCCAATTTTTTTTCCCTTTCATCAGCGGTTTTGGTGCTGGATGGTGGTTCTGCTGGACTGGTCAAGGTTCATACCACAGGCAGTGGATTTTACCCAGATGGCTTCTGCTTTTTTTCCTCTTTTAAATAAATCACATTCATGGCTGAGGTTGATACGAGGGCTCTTGTCCTTTGGCAAATGGCATTGCAGCCGCAGGCCTCTTATTAAAGCTTGAGTGAAAATGTTGATTACTAGTGTTTGTGGCCAGATTTTGTTCATGCCTGCCCACTAGGTTTGTTTGGATACCAGGAAATTATGGAGTGTATGATTTGAGTGAGGATAGGACATTAAACCCTAGGAGCCATTCTGTAGTGGAGACTGTCTGTAAAAGAATATTGGAAAGCACGCCCTTGCCCAAGTCAGTGAAATTAGCTTAGTCATGAGGATTCTAAGTGAGTTTTCTGACCTTGAGAAATAGACGCAGGGCCAAAAAATATCATCAGAAGACTGAGGCGAGATGCTGATCTTTCTTTTAATGAGAGGGTTTTAGTGCTAACTTCGTCATAAAACTCAACCCCATCATTTCAAGCCTTTAAACATTCAAGATGCTTGTCTCAGAAAATGGAAAACATTCCCTCAATATTATGATCAGAGACATGTTGTCACACAATTCTCCCAGTCCGCATGCTTGGTTTCTTTTCTTCCTTTCTTTTATTTTTTGTTTGTTTTGAAAAACATATTCCTTCGTTGGTTGTGACTGGTAATAGCCCCTTATTGTGCTGGGTTCCCCGATTTCCACTTTGGTGTAATTTTCATGGCAACGTGCATCTGCTGATTCTTCCATCCACTGTACTTCCACTCCCGGTGCCCTGTTCTCCCTGTGTCAGTCCACACTGCACACTGTCGTTGTTGTCATTTAGCAAACTAACTACCATCAGCTAGGAAATTAATCGCAAGATCAAAGCGCCTGAACACACAAAAGACACAGAATGTCCTTTCATGAAGTGTCATAGGTGAACAAAATGAGCATCATCAGTCACCCAATTGTTAGCATTTCGTCTGTAGCCACAGGCAGAGCATTACGGTAGCCACATGCTGTGGCATGGCAATAGTAGATGATGAGACAGGGCCCAGTGGTCCTTTTCCAGCCTGCGTGCCCTTCACTTGCATCCCAGAATAACTGAGAGCCTCTTGCTTAGATAAAGAGTAATGTCTTATTCAGTCATTAAAAGCATTTTTACCATGATACTAAATACCTATTATCTTCTCTTATTAAGAGTGTAGTACAAATAACTTCTAATTAACGTTTTTGAGGCAGTGGGGTTATTCATTTTTCTATTTATGGGTTTATTAAGCTTGTGTGTTAGGTACTAGCAAGATCTCGATAAACACCTTCCTTTCCAGTTAAGCTACATCACGGTCAGTTTTCTCTTTTTAAGTCTCGCTTATGACTACAGTCATGTGTGACATCCTCACTGACTGGCTTGGCAGAGGATGGCCTAGTTTTGCATGGTTTTGTGCTTAGATTTAGACATTCGGTATCTGGTTCCCAGGCTGATTCTCAGCCTGGAACAAGGGGACTTTAGTGTCATCCTCATTACCTGTCCTGTATGACTAAATTTGTAAACCTTTGTATGGAACTTCCATTTCATCTAAGTTGCCATAGAAATGTTCATAGTATTCTGTTAAAATTTTTATTTCTGTGATATGAATACTGATGTTCCTCTTTTAATTCCAACTTTAGTAATTTGATTTTTTTTTTCGCTTTTTATTCTGGCCATTTTAGCTAAAACCTTGTCAATTTTGTTCATTTTCTCAAAGAATCATCTTTTAGTTTTCTTGTATTTGTCTATTGTCTTTCTACTCTCTGCTTTATTTATTTCCATTCTAATTATTATTACTTCCTTTATTCTCCTTGATTTGAGTTTAATTTTCTCTTATTTTTCTAGAAACTTAAGGTGTAAAGTCAGGTTATTGATTTGAGACATTTTCTCTTTCCTAATATGGATATTTACAAATACATGTAAATGTTCCTCTAAGCCCTGTTTTTGCTACCTCCCACAAATTTCAGTATATCATTCTTTCCATTAATCAAAATATTTTCTAATTTCTATTGAAATGTATTGTGAGACCCATTATTTATTTGATAATGTGTTACTTGACAAATATTTAAAATTTCCCAAATTTTCTTCTGTTTTTGATATTTTATTTCTTTCCATTGAAGTTGAACAATATAATTTGTATGATTTTAGTTCTTTTACATTTACTGATGACCTAACACATGATTATCCTTAAGAATGTTCAGGGTGCACTGGCAAAGAATATGCATTCTATTGGCTACTTGGGGGCAGTTTACTACATGTATCTGGTAGTTTTAGTTGTTTTATAGAGTTGCTGAAGTTTTCTATGTGCTTGCTGATCTTGAGTGAGCTTATACTGGTTTTTCCCTCCATTATTTAAAGTGAAATATTTAAGTATCTAACTTATTGGTGAATTATGTATTTCCTCCTTTGATTCTGAGTTTTGCTTTATGCATTTTTGGTCTTTCTTTGTAGGTACATAAATGCTTATTGTTATATATTTTTTATGAATTAATATGTTTATTATTGTAAAATACTGTGATTTTTCTCTAGTAACTATATCTTGAAGTCTATTTTTTCTATTAATATAACCTACTTTAAGTGTATGTTGGTTATCATTTAAATGGTATATCTTCTTCAGTCATTTACATTGAAACTACTTTTTTCTTTGAATCTAAAATGTTTTCTGTACAATCATGTAGTTGGGCCCTGTTAAAAAATATATTCTACAAATCTCTGATTTTAATTGGAATTTTTAAAAATTGATTACTTTTAATGTAATTACTGATAATGTAGGATTTGTCTGTTATTTTGCTAGTTTTTATACTTTATTTTTTATTGTATTTTTTCCATTGCCATTTAGTCCCCTTATACCCGCCTCAGCAATCCCTACACTGTTGTCCATGCCCATGAGTCCTTTTTCTTTTTGCTCAATCCCTCCACCCCTTAACTTCCCCACCCCCTAGCTGTCTTCCTGCTCTCTATCTATGAGTCTTTTGTTCTTACATCTTACACTCTTTTTATTTCTCAAATTTCTCTATAAACTGTCTTATGACAAATGCATATATCTTAGTGTATTATTTTAATTCCTTTGTTATTTTATACTACATTTTATGAGTTATTCTCTTAATGGTTATCTTAGAGGTTACAATTAGCATCTTAATTTATTTTGTTAGAATACTACCAAATGAATTTTAGTAGTATGCAAAAACTTTCTCCTTATTTAACATTATTCCTTCTACCTTCCTCTGTATGGCATTGTAAATTATATCTTTATTCCTTGAATGCCCATCAACTTATATTTATAATTATTGCTTTTTGCAGTTGTGTGTTGAATCATATAGAAAAAAAGAAAAGTTAAAAACAAAAATAATTTATATTGCATTTATATTTTCTTCCATCACCACTACTTTTACCATTGCTCTCCATTTCTTCAAATGGATTTGAATTACTGTCTGTGTACTTTTATTTCAGGCTGAACTACTTTATTACTTCTTAGGGAAAATTTATTAGTGATATACTTTGTCAGTTTTTGTTTGAGAATGTTTTAATTTATTTTTTATTTTTGAAATATAGATTTCAAAATCTATATTTTGAAATATTTTTGGTTTTAGAGTTCATGTTTATCATATTCTTTGAAACTTTGACTATGCTATCCAAGAACCTTTTGGCGTCCATAATATCTAAAGGGAAATCCTTGAAAAACCTTGGGCTCTCTTGTACATGAAGAGCCATTTGCTTCTTGTTATCAAGAGTCTCTTTTTGTCTTTGGCTTCTGGCCATTTCATTTTGATTTATCTAGGTATGGATTTCTTTGAGTTTCCCTACTTGGAGTTCGTTGAGTTTCTTTGATGTATAAGCGATGTTTTATCAAATTTTGCATTTTCAACAATTACTTCTTCAAATATTTATTATGCCCCTTTATCTTTCTCTCCCGACTCTCTCAGACTCACATTATACATATGTTGTTACACTTGATGGTGTCCCACAGGTCTCTAAGACTCTGTTTATTTTTCTTCATTCTTTTTTCTTTCTGTTTCTTAGACTGTATAATTTCATTGGCTTATCTTTAAATTGGCTTATTCTTTCTTCTGCCACCCAAATCTGTTTTTAAGCTCTTCAAATAACTTCTATGGTTATACTTTTTAATTCCATAATTTTGCTTCTTTTTAAAAATTTCTTTTTGCATATTGACAATTTTTATTTGGTAATATATTATTTTCATATTTTTCTTTAGTTTCTTTAGATGAAGTTTAGTTTAGTAGTTTAAACATATTAAAGATGCCTGATTTAAAATTTTTATCTAACAAGTCAAAATTTTGAGTTTCTTCATGGCTAGTTTTTACTGATTGCTTTTTGTTCTTATTTATGAGCTATACTTTCTTATTTCTTTGTATGTCTCAAGTGTTTGTTGCATGAAAGAGCAAGATGCAAAACCATTTTAAATCATAAAATTGGACCACTGTGAAAATCATACTCCCCCCCAAGGGGTTTGTTGGTTTTGTCATTTGTTATTATAGATTACCTGTTTATTGAGTGATTTTCTAAACTAATTCTCTAAAGTCTTTATTTTTTGTCATGTTTGGGCATTGAAGTCTCTGCTTAGTTAGCTTAGTGGTCAGTGAATGACCAGATAGCTATTTTATGAAGTGTTTGGATCCAGTAATGCTGCCAGCTTTTGTTGAGGATCTCAGTGTGCCCTCCGGGCACACCTCCAGCATCCAGCCAGGAAGCTGAAATCCCTGACTGAGTCTTCACTTTCTGCTCTCCCAAAGCCTGCCGGAGGTCAGCCAGAGGTGAGAGCTCAGGCCTTCTCACGTCTTTCTTGAACATAGGCAACTGTGCTCAGAATGTGTACCCCCCTCTACCTGTGTGTTCAGTGTTGGACCCCCAACCACATATCCAAAGTTTACAAAATTCCTATGGAAATCTCGTTCTATAATTTTTTTTTCTTTTAAGCTGCATGGCTAGCCTATTATTTGTTTTAGCTGTTATCTACAACCTCAGGATACCCTGAAGTTAAGCAATTGCCTTTAAAATTTTTCAGCAAGTGTCCTAGGGAAAAGGTGTTTCACGTGTGGTAAGCCCTGATTTAGATCACACAAGGATACCAACTACGGGTCTTTCAGGAGGCCACGCACCAGGACAGATAATGACAGTTCTCTGGGAATAAGACTGGTGACCGGCTGCCAGGTTTCTGGAACTCGGTGCTTGGGGCTATTTTTTTTAAAGGTTACCATAGTAGCATAGAATGGAGAATGAGAATGAGGCAAGTTAAAACACCACGAAGCTCAGAGTCCTTATCAAAATTAAGCCCTTTTTTAAATAAACACTCTTTGGATTCCTGAAAGCATTTGGTTAATTTCTGAAGTTCCCAATAAAATGTTTCTGAATATTTTTGCCATTTATTTTTATTGCTTTTATGGAGGAAATAATGTTCCAATTCTCTTACTCCACGATTTTCACTTCTCTTTTATATTACAATAAAATTTAATATCACTAGAAATGAAAACATATTCACTAGCACTTGTTAATAAATACTAAAATCAATTTATTTTACATATGTGATTTCAACCTAATTTAAAATGACAATTTGATATTAAACTTGTCATTTTTGGAAGTGCCCTTTAACACTCACAAGGCCATGGTATTTTTCTAACACAATTTAGCTGTATAACTGGATATAGTTCCTATATTTACTCCTGTCCTTCTCACGTGTCTTTTCTCTAAACTCCCTGATACTTTGGAGTTCTCTGATTCCTGCGATTATCTTCTTTCTGAAGTTCAGTACTCAGGAATGATTCACACACATGTGTGCATTTAGGTGCAAACCTCCTACAGGTGAGCTATCGTGGCCGTATATTATTCTGGAGAGCTAAAGCAAGATTTCTTTCTTTCTCTTAAACCTGCAGGTTCTTGAAAGGCATTTAAGTAATGCTGTTTGCTTTGGCTACATCACACCATACTAACTTCAAGTCTTTTCAAGGCTATGATTTCTGAAATTGCAGACTCTAAATCTACAAAGTGGAGTGGATTCTGTATATATGTATTTTTATTTTATAAGCCCATTATAGTGGTGTACTTTTTCCTTTCGGGCTCAGTCAAGAATGTAAAACCGAGATTTTCATGGAAAACAAGTCCATGTGTAATTCCTAGTATTCTCGTGAGAAAAGGGATGTAATCTCCGCAGATAATTTTCCGTTTCATTATTTTTCGTTAAGCACTGTCATGTTTCAGACTGCACCATTTTTAAACTATGGTTTTTCTAAGAAATTGTTATTATTTAAAAACAATATGACATGGATCCCTCCCCCTCCTGTGAATCAGACAGTATTGTATAATTTTCAAATGCCTTCAGAGGTATTAGTAAATGACTAGCTATCATATGGCTGTCTCAAAAATAGAAATTTTCTGCCACTATAACCGCAACATATGTAACAGTGCCACCACCAGCATTACCAGGGTGACTACTAATAATAAGAGAAAAACTGATTCCCTTTATGTCAAGAATGGCTGCTTAAATGAACATCACTTGTTTGATAAATGTTAGGCTGTAAGCCTGATTTGGGCAGTGACTATCTGTTTTATTCAGCATCAGATCCCCAGGTCACAGCACAATTCCTCATGAGTGCTGGTGCTAAATAAGCCTATGCTGAATGCCTTCCATGCTCAGACTCTTCTATTAACTCCTACGTAATTTGTCTGTTGCATAAAGGACCACACTCCCCTGCCTCTGTATTTTTACCCACGATAATACGGTACTTATCAATAAGATTGAGCAACATACAAAAACATTTAAACACAAAATTTTCTCACCTGAGATTCTAAACTGATAATGGCACTTAGACTGGAAGAGAGTAAATGGGATTCCTCCAAGAGTCGCAAGGTGGGAGAACGTGAAGGAGATTCAAACGCAGTCTTGTGACTTCTGAGTCTTTATGTATTCCACTATATCCATAGATTTTAAGTAGCATGTTTTTCAAACTTTACCATGCATTTACCTGTAGTTTACTTTATAATACCTCTTATTCTACTCCTTTCCCAATCTTGGAGAGGGTTTTGGTTATCTAATGCTGCACAGCGTCACCCCAAACCTTGGTAACTTAATTATTTCTTGTAATGTGCATGAAATGAACTCAGCTGGGTGTCTCTTGTTTGCGGTGTGTCCCAAGTTGTCAGTCAGATGGTGTCAGAGACCACAGTTACCTGAAGAGTTGACTGAACTGTGCAGCCAGCGGCACTTCTTCATTCACGTGTCTGCCGCCTCCTACGGAAGAGCTCTCTCTCTTTAGGGAGCCTTTCCGCACAGCTGGCTCGAGTTTCCTCCCAGCATGGAGCCTCAAACTGTGGAATTTCTTAAATGGCAGCTGGTTTTTCATGCAAGATACTTTCCAAGAGAGCAACGAAGACGCATGCCACATTCTATGGCCTACACAGTGCCAGCCCTGATTCACTGTGGGTGAAGACTATACAAAAATGTGAATACTAGATGGCAAGATTCACGTGGGGCCCTCTTCTGTTACTAGCTGTTGTAGACCCATGCTCTAATGATGACTGAGTGTGTGTGTGTGTGTGTGTGTGTGTGTGTGTGTAGAGAGAGAGAGAGAGAGAGAGAGAGGTGGAGGTGGGGAGAGAGATGAGTTACCGTCTATATTACCCATAGCTTTGGTTTGGCCTACTTCTGAGATGACCCTGGAAAAGTTACTTAATCTTTCTGACTTTATTAAAAATGTAGCAGTTAGCCCTGGCTGTTGTGGCTCAGTGAATTGATCGCTGGTCTGGGAACCAAAGGGTCACTGGTTCAATTCCCAGTCAGGGTATATGCCTGGATTGTACACCAGGCCCCCAGCAGGGGGTGCACAAGAGGCAACCACACAGTGATATTTTTTCCCTCTCCTTTTCCCTCCTTTCCCCTCTGTCTAAAAACATAAATTAATAAAATATTTTTAAATAAATAAATAACAATTAATTCCTTTCAAGGTTGTGTCATTTTCAAATAAGATAACCAACATGAATGTACGTCGCAAACTCTAAACTGTTATCTCATTTTTTATAAAGTTTGGCACAGGATATAGCTTCTCCTCTTTAAAAACCATCCCCTTCTCCCCCAACAATTTCTTTATCCTCAGAGGTTATAAATTTTAGGTCAAATTGAATCATGTGTACACATCCTTCACCTTCACCCCCATTTTACTCCATGATTATGTGTACCCAAGAGACAACTTAAATATTCAGTTCTCTTTTGAAAATAGCCATCTCTGACAAATCATTCTCCTCTTTTCTACACCAACTATATATCAAATTTAGTGAAAATAAGGGTCTGCACACTTGTCTGAACACTATTGCATCATGGACTTAACCATGTTAACTTAAAATCATCTCCTCAAGTTTATTTTTTCAGCTTTTTGAGACATTAGTAGTTTTAAAATTAGGTTGAATCTCCGTAACTTGAGTAGATTTTACTTATTAAGCAGCTAGCACAATCACAGGGGTTGGTTTTCACCCAATTATTTAGCTATCATCATTGTTCACTCTCAATTAAGGAAAAATAAGGACTTGAGGGAGTAGAAAATAGGGCAATATCAGGTATGTTTCTTTGGAGGCAAAAGAACAGAAAAACTGAAGAGCAATGAAATGCATATATGGAGTTTATATTTTGAAGATAGTATTTCAATAGAATAAAATTCAATATAAAAAGAACTTATATCCTGAACCAATCCTTAAGGCTAAATCTAACCATTGATTTTCTTTCACTCATTGCACCAAAAGATATTCCAATCATAGTCCTTCCTTTAAAACAAATGTTGACAGGAGTAATTCTGTAGAGAGGTAAATCATAGGGTAGAACCCAGAAAGCATAATTTTCAGGAAAATGTTCTCGAGTAATAATATGGGATGTGGCTTTGTCCTTGGTAGGAGGAGCACTGAGAGACGAGCCACTCTGAAAAGAAGGAAAGCCTAGGGTGTGATTTCACATGTGGGCACGCTGATGAATTTGGCAGTGGGAACATTGGGAAATTATCTTTTGATTGATTTAATTTTCTCAGTTAAATGAAGAATCAGGCCATCCACTGAGAGAGGAGAGAAAAGAAGTATGGGAAGTTTAAAGAGAAAGGGAAAACTGTAAAACTCTAATGGATATATATGTCAAATAAAGCCAGAAATTTTTTTTTAGAGATTAGCGTAGATGGTGGAAAAGATAGGGTTTTGCTTTTCTCAACTCAAATTACATGCGACTCTGGCCTGGAGCTGCTAACAGCCATCTTTCCAAACATGTGGAAAAGTGTGACTAAAAATAAAGCCAGCACTGAAAAAGCAGCCCAGATATGAAATAAGAAATATTAAATTCTCACGTAACCTTTTAAGGACATGGAAGCAGCCAGGCTTGAACACAGAACTCCCCCTGAGATTTTCTATTTTATGAGTGAACAAACTCACTCATGTGATTTTGATCATTTGTTTGAGGTTTTTGCTTGTTTGCTTGTTTTGCCACTTGCAATCAAAAGAGTATTTAATACATCAGATACCTGAGGAGTAGTTTATGAGGTTTGAAAAGATGCATTTTTAAAATCACCAAAAAGGCATAGAGAAAAGACAATCTGGCCACTTGGTTATTGGGATGAGTTTTGGAGCCAGAAAAAAAAATTTGAATCCTGGCTGTTTCACTTAATATGCATAACCTTTGGATTTATTTAATCTCTCTGCACTTCCCATCTTTATCTGTAAACTAAATTTAATAACGATCAGAACTATTATGTATTAAGTATCAAGCACTATAACAATGTTTTATACACGTTATCTTAATCAAATCTAATTCCCAAGTGAAGCAGATATTGTTAACTTGGTTTTACACATGAGGAGAGTGAAGCCTAGTGAGATTAATAACCAGCCTAACATTCCACAACTAACAAGGTGGTAGTGACCACCTAGTCATATTACCTCAAACTGAGAGTGACCATACATCTCAGCTCACTCGGGACTATTGTAGCCTGTGCCTATCGCACCTGCATTCCATCTGATTAGCACGCTCTTTCACTTGCAAAAGGTCTTCATTTGGACAATAAGTGACATACATGGTCAGTGTTGCACGTTGGGTTTCTCAAGAAGCAGCCCCTGAAGTCAGAGATTCTTTTGCAGAAAGATTACTGGGGAATGCTTGCTGGCTTTCTATCATGGGAAGAAGCAGAGGGAGCAAGACTGGGAAGAGGAAGGAAGAGAAGCCTCAGCCAACCTCACAGGGAGGTATGAGCTGGAGAGGCCTTCGGAGTCATTATATTTGGAGCAAGGGGGGTCTGAGTCATTACATTACAGCATCATAGCACTCACTGCACGAGGTCTGGCTCTTGGAAAGGAAGTAAACTTGGACAAGATAGTGTTCTTTACTTAAGGGCAATATGTTGAGAGAGCTAAAGGCTGAGTTTTCCTGCTGGCTGTATTCCCAATAGCTGGGGAAATAAGTCCTTCAGAAGAAGAACTGGACAGGCTATCACACTGCCCACCACATTCTTAACCGTTCCTTATGCAGGAACAATGCTTCTAGCCAACAGTATCATCCCACAGTCGCGCTGAGGATTAGTGAAAGTATGCCTTATTTATGAGTTCATGGTATATATTTAAATATACCTGCATGCACATATATATACACACACACACACATATATATATATGCATATATATGCAATAAATGGCACCAATCATTATTTTATTATAAATAATATTTACTATATATTTTATTATATTATATATTATATGTATATTTATTATATAATATATAGTACACATTGGCATGCATTATAGGTGATATATAATATGATAATATCAATAACATCATTGAAAAATTATCACTCCAAAGCCAGAGGTCTGAAATAACAAAAAAATAAAATTGACAAAAAGTGTTTAGAAATTTGTTTAACGAGAGAGATTGCCAAGATTAGCCCAGCAGACTGTCTTGTCGTGTAAGTTGTCACGAAAAGCTGAAAGCTGGTGAGAGTGCCAGGAGCAGAGAGAATCAGAGTCTGGGTAAGTTCAGGGAGCCCTGCGGGACCAGTGGTGATGGAGAGAGTGTGGATGAATGGAAGAGCTAGGTGGCCATTCAATGCATTTTGAAATCACTGGTTTGCATATTCAAAAGCTTTGACACCCTCAACTCTTTAAATATAGAGAACAACGTTTTTGCTCTAACTAGTTGTGTTTGTGTAAGAACAAATCCCAAAATCAGGGTAGACAGAAATGTCCGTCTGGGAACCCCAGCTGACCACTCTGCTCCTGCCGCGTCAGCACACTTGTTTGCTCTTCCCCAGGGCCTTAAACTGGGCATATTGGTGTAGGAGGTCGAGTTCCTGGTAAATTAATCTCACGGGATTTCAAATGAGCATATCCCATCCTCCGAGAGCCTGGGGCCTTTAAGTCACAGAGACCAGAGCTACACATTTAAATTTTCCAAGTGAAAATTTATAAAACGTGCCTTAGTCAAATACATTCATTAGAAAATTAACTACCTGCCCTGGCTGGTGTAGCTCAGTGGATTGAGTGCAGGCTGCAAACCAAAGCATGGCAGGTTCGATTCCCAGTCAGGGTACATTCCTGGGTTGCAGGCCATGACCCCCAGCAACCACACATTGATGTTTCTCTCTCTCTTTCTCCCTCCCTTCCCTCTCTAAAAATAAATAAATAAAATCTTAAAAAAAAGAATTCCCCCTTTAAAAAAAAAACAAAAAAAAGAAAAAAAAAGAAAATTAACTACCTTAATTGAGTAACATTTTAGGTTATGTTTTGCTAACTACCTTTATGGAATAGTATCTTAGGCAACAGTCAACTGTTGTTGGCTCTCCCTTGCTCAAAGAGTGGCTAGCTTCTTCAGTTGTCTCTTGTACCTTTCTTAGGCTGACTAAGACCATCAGATTAGTTTTTAGAATTTAGGTAACTCTTACAAGTTAGAAAGACTTAATTTATGTTCATTCATATACTATATGAATTACAAAGACTTAATTGATGTTAATTCATATACTAGATGAATTTGTTTGAGAGGCATTTAATGTTCAATTAAGAAATAATTTAAATGCTATTTCAAAATTTTATTGCTTTCATTCTTGCATAAGTTTTTTGTCTCAATTTTAATCCCTGATTCTCCAAATGCTTCAGTGGTTTCTTTGGACAGTAGGTTCACTTTCAGATATATGCATGAGTTTTCAAAAGGAAAATAAAAGAAAATATTCTTTCTTGAAATAGAATTCATATGATACACAATGTAAATAAAAATCAAAATAAATTTTTATACTACATCTTATTGATATGAAAAAGATGAGAGATTTTCAAAACTACCTTAAAAATCAACACAAAGTGGATTTTCCTCCCAGGACACCTTGTCATGGTTTCGGTCCCTGGGAGAGAATGTGGCGTGTTGTTATTAAGCCCCGTGAACCCTTGACCCTGGCTCATATGAGGACAGTGAGAACAGGTCCAGGTTATTAAAGAAACCTTGACATAGACACATTCTTTCTTTTATAGTGAGAAATAAAAAGGTTTTCCTTTACTCTGGGAAGAGGCTATTAAAGCTGAATATTACAATGTTCTCTCAGGGGGAGAGTTCTTTTTCACACTTCAGGGGAAATATATGTTTCCCTCTTTCATTTTTTCACATAAATGCATGATACAGAGGCAATCTGTGATATTATGAGGAGCGATAAAAACCAAAGCAAAATACGTTTGTTCAAAATATGACCTATTAAGTAGTCATCCTATGAAATGAAGAATAAGAGAGATTTCTATCAGGCTAACTTCCAAAATTTTATTATATAAATCACTATATGGAGGTGCCATTTGTTGTTATAAAGAGGAGAAATTTGTTAAGTAAGTAAATTTGTCTGTTAAAAGTTATGCAAGCATTTATTGTATATGCAAATAATTTATTTCACTGCAAATAATATGAACTAAAATGCAGACTACATTTACTATTAATCTCTGAGGAAGATTTGTGACATTGTAAAATAATGGTGGGTAAATATTATATAATAATGTTTTTCCTTATTTCCTGCTGTGGTGTTATATTTTATTATTTTTCTGTAATACAGCTGTATAGTAACATAGTTGATTTGCTATTTATAGTGACATAATGATATTAATCTCTATCAGTTTTTTTCATGACTCCAAAACATACTCAGGGGTATCACAAAACATTTGTTTCCTTAGCTATATTTTACTTTTGAGACATAGCCTTCAAAAGAAAGATGGAAGAGAAAGGAGGGAAGAAGGGAAGAAAGAAAGAAGGAAGGGAGGGAGGAAGGAAAAGAGAGAGGGGAGGAAGGAAACAAGGGAAAGAAGGAAGAAAGAGAAAAGAAGGAAGTGTTATTGAAGAGAAGGTGTTTGTCCATTTGCCCACCTAGTGCTAGCAAAGCCAAACACAGAGAATTGCAGTGGAAAAATATTGGCTATTTTACAGATGAATGTCCCGCCCCGCCACCCGCCCCCCACCCAGAAGAATAGGAAGCTAATGCTCAAAAGCCAGAATTCCCCAATGGTATGTAGGTTACAGATCATATAGGACAAAATCACAGGACACTGTGGGTTAGGGGGTTTGAGGTCATTCTGGGAGCTGATTAGTCAGAGGTTAGGTAAAGGTAATAAATCATTTCTCCGGGCTACAGACAGCATCTTGAACTAAGTTAAGTTTCAGCTTCTGAACCCTAAGGTGAAAAGAACCTCCAGCTACTTTCCCATTCGACCAGATAAAGGGAGATCGTAAAAGACCTCAGAACTATCTGGAGACTAAAAGAATTTATTCCCTTACCTTACCTCTGACCAACCAATTCCCAAAATGACCTTAAACCCTTTAACCCAAGGTATCTTGTGGTTTTGTCCTATATGATCTGCAGTTTATAAGCCATGAGGGAGTCGAGCCTCAGGGTATAAGCTCCCCATCTCCATATTGGCCAATTCAGTGTTAAACTATTATTTTCTTTCTATGCTGGAAACTCCTGTTCATGCATTCCTTTGGGCCAGTGCCCACGAGCAGGTAGACACACACAAAAACAAGGATCTCACCTGGTAATAGTTTGCTGTAAAGGGTCATGTTTTAGTCTCTCTGTCAAATTAAAATTGAAGTAAAATTATGAGACACATCAGCGGAAAAGAATCCAATGTTCTGACATAAAAATAAATTATTAGAAAAAAGTCAATCCTCCCTAGAGTCATAAAACAAAAGTAGAATGACACTCTGTATTAAACTATTTTACAAATATCAGTCACAATGATTTTGTAATGTTTCCAAGTTTAATTTAGCTCTGCTTTGCTGAATTTGCATCACATGCTTTTTTTTTTTTTACCTCCCTCACCAAATTACAATGGAAGACTCATTTACTTATTGAAACATACACCAAGACATGGGAGTACCTCTACTCTTTATTAACCTTGACATTGCAAAGTTATTGGAGATCTGTTTTCTGCAACATCTCTAAAATGCTAACATCTTTTTTTTTCTTCAAAGAAGAGACTCTTTGCCAGTTGAGCCATGGTACATTGAAGCCAACTGGGGTCACATCTGCTGTTTCTGTAACAGCATTTTCCATCTGACATTCCAATAAATAATTTTTTCTTCTTCAAGGTGGTTTACTTAACCATTTCAAGCGATTACCCTTCATAAGAAATGAAGGCATGCCAGGATTTATGTATCTTCCCAGGTTCCATCATTGCCTTAGGCTTGTATTTATTCTTATTACTTACTAGCTTGGATACCAGGTGAATACCTAGGAGAAAGAGAAAATGAATTTTAAAAGGAATAAAATAAAAAAACTAATGAAAACACAAAACTATGCAGCATATTGCGAATCCTGTTTCATTAAAACGTCTACTCGCTCCTTTCAGCATGTATGATTATAGCATTTTCCAGCGATTAAATGAAAGTGTCTTTTTTATTACCACTTCTTTCCTTAGAATTAGGACAAAATTATTTTCCTTAGGAAATATTTGGTTCTAGAAATCTATTTGAAATATACTGTAATACATAACACAAGAATAAAATACATTATTATAAAAGTTTCAGCTTCATTTTTTTCGCAGACACAAATATTAAAATAATGTGAGCTCATATTTTTTCATGGTCTTTTTAGTCTGAGAGATGGTTAAATAAGTTATATAAAATAATGTAAAAGAATCATTCATACTTAGAAAAACAATCTAAAATTATGTCATCAAGACATATAACAGGTCTTTCTCTATTTCTTTTTTTTTTACTTAAAACCTTCATGAACAAACTCCAATAATACCTTTTATTGCCATCTAATTAGCATTCTATTCCATTACAGACCAGAATCCTTGCACTGTTAAGAAATCAAATGCATTTCCTTCCTTTGTGACAAATGTAAATTTGATTGCCTAATGCTAATGAAGATTTGTTGGCCAAGGAAATGGATACACTGGTAAATCCACAACAGAAAAGACTCTTCTCTTGAGAGTATGATTTGCATAGCTACATTTTGATTACCATTATCTTTATATGTAAACAATACCTTTTCAGGAGCAAATGCTTGACACTGACGATTGGTTAGCGTGTCACAGGATCAGTACAGGTTGTTTTATACAAAGAAAGACTTGGCCTGGCGCATTTTTTCTATTGACACTTTCTAACAGTTTGCATATTGTCTGAGAAGGGTTTTAAAGGACAAAATTCAAGTGAGTCAATTTGAAGATCTAGTTGGTTTATTGAGTGATCCATGAATTCCACCGAGTCCCAGGAAGCAACTAGAAGGCTGCTCGGAGCAGTGCTACAACCTGGAAGGCTTTTATAGGAGAAAGGGCTGGGATGAGGGAGCTATTAACAAAGGACAAAGAAAATATTTTTGTTAGACCAGGACATCTTCTTCTGAGGCAAGGGAACAGCAAGGGCATTTACCACACAAATTGCCTCTCCTTCACACAGGTGGGATGTAGAGGGCCCAGGGACAGGTTAGCTCCCTGCTTGTTGACCCAAAAAATTCCCAGCTGATGAATTATCTTTCTGAAAAAGGTTAAAACAGCCCTGGCTGGCATAGCTCAGTGGATTGAGTGTGGGCTGTGAACCAGGCATTGCAGGTTTGATTCCCAGTCAGGGCACATGCCTAGGCTGCAGGCCACGGCCCCCAGCAACCTCACATTGATGTTTTTCTCTCTCTCTTTCTCCTCTCTTCCCTCTCTAATAAATAAATAAATAAATAACTTTAAAAAAATTTTAAAAAAAGGTTAAAACAGCAAATAGGTCAAGTATTAGACCTAGGTTTAGTATTGAAACCGAAGACCCCTATGACTTTGATTAAATTTAGCTTTAAATCCTAGCTCTAGAAATCATTTCTCTTTCCTCTGTCTATGCTCTCAGACACCTAGCCTTTTCTCCCATAATCAGCCACCCCGGAGGCAGCAGAGGACAGTAGCCTGGGTCTGATCCATGATCACAAGGTCAGGACATCTCGCAGTCTAAAGATAACATCTGGGCCAAAGTTACGTTTCAGCTCCTGCGCCCTAAACTGGAATGATACCCTGGTTACGTTTTTGTGAAACCAGGCAAAGGGATGCTGGAACAGAACTCAGAACTGTCCTTCAGACCTGAAGAAAGGATATATTATCTTTACCTCGCCTCAGACCAATCAGTGCCCAATCAGAACCGCAAACCAGTGGTGTCTTGCGATTTTGCCCAACAGAATCAGTACCCTACATGTTATTAGGGAGTTTGAGCTTTTGAGTATTAGCTTCCTTTTCTCCTCGGTGGTGCCATTCATCAGTAAAATAGCCCATATTTCTCCACTGCAACTCTTGGTCCTTAGTGCTTGGCTCTGACACAGTAAACAGTTAGGCATAAACAGCAAGAACAATAGGCCAGGTACAGAATGTCACTAGGGCAGAAAGTCCCAGGGGCCTAGTAATGGGTGAAACTAGAGAAAATAACTATTGGAGTCTAGGACCTCACCCGCAGCGGGACCTTTCTTCCCCTAGCATGTTGCTAGTCTGCAGTTACTACCTACCAGACTTTTCATATCACCGGTCATGGAATTTAGACCCCTGTAGAGGAGAAAAAAGTGGGGGGACAGAGAACAGCCTCACATGACTTCCACGCAAGCCTTTGCATGGCTGGTCCTTAAGCATTAAGCTCTCAAGACAATGAGATTCTGACCAGCATCGGATAATCTTAAGAACAAAGCCTCAGGGCTGTTGACCCGGAGACAGAGTTTTGGTCAAACTACACTTAACATTTAAGCCTCAGTTGTGTTTCAGCTCCAAGCCCAGGAAGGCAGCAGAATCAGGTGAAATGACACCATGACTGAAATCAGGACCAGATGCAATGACTAGTGACTGCATAACCTTAAAGGAGCAAAGCACACCTGAAAAGCTGATGGATATTCTCTTGAGGTTCTCCCTTAAAATTCCTGCCTTTAGAAAACAGATTAAAAAAAAATCTTTAAGGCTTATGGCAACGGACTCAGAGCATGCTATCTGCACCCACCCTTCTCTTCGTTCAGGTGGTAGTACCCTTGCTTTCTTTCCTCCAGGCCCCGGAGACACTTCCTTTGCCTTGGTAACGTGTTTCCTGAGTCCACGCAGCCCAGCCAGCTCACTTCTTTAACCTCTGTGACTTTCTAAATACACTTCTTGCATTAGCATTCCTGGCTCTGAATTATCTTTAAGCCAGACTCCAGAACCGAGGTCATACTCTGTAGTTAGAGCTCACTTATGGGAAAGGCTGACCTTTGCTAAGGAAGCAATAGGCCTAGGATGTGACGACCCACTGTGTGCTGCCCAGTTAAAAGTCTATGATAAGAACATCCTGTGTGGTTACTTTGGGTCACTGAGTTGTCAGGTTTATTACATAACTCCTTTTTTATCCCTATATCTCCCCAGTTCTACCACGTTTCCCAACTGGTTTTTTTCTTAATATTCACCTGGTATTTGCCTGAATATTTCTTTTTTTTGTTTGTTTTCTCTCTCTCTTTTTTCCCTCAATGCCTCAGACCTCTAACCTCTACCCCTAAAAGCTGTCATCTTGCTATGAGTTTGTCCCTATTTTGTGTATTACTTAATTTTGTTCAATAAATTCCACATATGAGTGAAATCCTATGGTACTTGTCTTTCTCTGACTGGCTTATTTCACTTAGCATAATGTTCTCCAGGTCCATCCATGCTGTTGCAAAGGATCCGATGTCTTTCTTTATCTATTTTTTTATGGCTGAGTAGTATTCCTTTGTGTAAATGTACCATAGCTTTTTTATATAGTCATCTACTGGTGGGCACTTGGGCTGCTTCCAAATCTTGGCTATTATGTTTTTTCTCTTACTATTTACCCAGTATTTGCCAGCACATTTCTTAATAACTGTGTAAGAAAAGGTTAGCTCAGTAGGTGTGGGTTGCTTAAATCCTTCACATTTCCCAGTGATGCCTGTTTTCATGACTGGTCACAGCCAGCTCTTGAGAACTAAATACAGGACCACGGGGAGTAATGGTAATAGGGACATGCTTATCTTATTGGTTAAATGAGTATTGGACCAATTAATATTCTGCATCTCAAATAATAGCACCCCAACATCATGAATATTATCTTCAAGTTTGTGTATAGCTACACTTTTAAAAAACTATTGCAACATTTTCTTAGGCCACACCTTTTGGGGTGATGTGGTATTTAGTAGGCAATGGCTTGTGTCCACTGTTAAACCGCTTTCACCATAAAATTGACCCCTTTGCCTGAGGAGACATAATACAAAATCCCGTGTCAGTATATCTGCAAATCCTCAGGTAGTGGTACTATCTTGGCACCATGAGCAAGGAAAGTAAACTTGCTTTTGCATGGGTCTTGCTCAGGATCAACTGCTGATCTTTTTGGAAAGAGTCTAAAATAATCAACTTGCAACCAGGTAGTTGGTCAGTCTCCTCGAGAGAATGTGATGTTGAGGTCCCAGGAGTGGTCTCTGGTAGTAACAGGATGGATACTGTATAGCAACAATAACTAGGTTATCCTTTATGAGAGAGGGCCCATGTTCTTGGGCTTGCGAGTAGCCACCACGGCTCCATCCTTCATGAGCCCATTGCACTTCTATGAGGTTGGACAACGAGAGATTTGGCTGCAATTTGCAGAACAAGTTGTCCTATCTATTCAGTTGCGAAGGGTTTATTCTTTCATGTGTGTCCTCATATGTGTATTGCTGTGAGATAACAATTCACACACTTTCTACCCAATACCCTGCACTTATCTCCATGATTTTTTTTCAAATATCAGGAAAATCAATTCAATGAAGACTAGTGTTGGCTCCCTTCTTGATTCTAACTCAAGTATTGTGACTCTTCTATTGTTCTTGGAGCCCATGGTCCTGTGACTTTTCTCTTTGATCTTTCCTCTCTTCTCTTGTTAGATTCTGGGTGTCATTCCTTGCCTCTTCCTTTAATCTTCCCCACAGAATGTAAGTAAAGCATTAAGTAAATTCTCCTCATTAGAACATATGAAATGAAATAGGTTTCCTGATATACACCTGACAGATATAGGCATACCTTTATTTCAACAAATATTTAAGAGTATCTAGAAAAAATTCTGTATTAAGGTAACAGCAAAATCAAAGACTCTGAGTTATAGTTTGCCTGAATCTTTGAATAATAGGAAGACAAGTGTGGCTAAAAGGCACAACCGAAGGACGGAGCAGTAGGAGTTGAGACCAGAGAAGAAATGGGGTGTGATGACTCACTACTCTTCACGCTCCCCTCTTCTGGTTCCAAAATGCAGCAGAGAATCACGCTGAGCACATTAGTCTGACTGGCATTGACTCAAATGATCATGACAGGTAATGTTTCTCTTCTAGAACCTAAATCAGGGCTTCACAAACCACAGCCCACTGACAAAATCTGTCTCACCCTCCTGTTTGTACATGAAGTGTTATTGGAACACAGCCAAGGCCATGCTTACAAATTGTTCATTGTGATAGAGACAGGATGGCCCGCGAAGACTAAAATATTTACTATCTGGCCCTTTACGGGAAAGCTTTTTGACCCATTGTCTAAACTACAGAAAGTATGAGATTCTCTCTCATCTGCAAAGACATAAAAGGCAGCACACAGTTTTGTAAATTTGCCCTTGACCTCAATCTTATTCTTTTAGATCTGAGATCCTGTTCTAGGAAAGTGCTGACCATCCCAGGCCCTACTTTCCCATTTTAATTGCCAATTAACATTTATGAAGAGATTGGCTTTCTATCTGTGACCTTGTAGTCTTGGCAAATACCTTCTCCCTTTTGCAGTTTCTCTACTTTCCCTTAGAGTTTTCTGAATGCTTATCTGGAATGCAAACTTCTGTCAAGATGGGAATCTCAGCTTTGAACTCTAAAACGGCAGTGCATGTACCTGCAGTGCTTTCTGTTCTACAGGGTGTAGGATCATTTTTGATTTTCTGGTCATTCCCACTCCCCCTCGCGTTACTCATTTGAGTGTAACTTGGTTTTTGGTAGAGTCTTCGCAAGTTAATTTAATTGAGAAATGTGCATGCAAATGTGTTTTCTGGTTACTGTCTTGGCTAGTCACACATTTTTTAAAATAACTTTCCATTTTTACGGGACTACCCCAGGGTACAAGCAGCGGAAACCACGGCTGCTTTGTTAGTTGTAGAGGCTTTGGAAACCTTTGTGATGTTTATCATTGACTCACTCATAAACAACACACCAAAGAGAAAGGAAGTTGGGGAGTCATCTACAGCTTTAAAAGGAGCACAGTCTCCATTGTTGTTTTTTTTCAAATCTGTGACCTGTTAGACAATTGCATCATGATTGTTACCAATTAGCATCATATTCTCAAAACCATAAATTTATTCAGTGTTAGAAAATGAAAGCTGATGGCAAGTGAATCCTTTGAACCCCTGATTTGAGATCACATAGATCTGACTCTAAAGCTTATATCCTAATATCATTACTACTTACATATATCTTCCTGTTAATCTGAAACAGGTCTCACAGTTAACCGAATTAGGGCCCAGACTGTATTGGTGAAAAACTAGGGCAATCTCACTTGGGAACCTTACCTTATATAGTTATTGGCTTCCAATCAGAACAGTTCCCATAAATGATGCCTGGTTTTGTTTTTTGAATACAAAACAAAACATTTGTTTTACAAACACAGTAATCAGATTACAAAAAAGAGAAAACTCTCCTCATCCAACATATACAATGTAATTGTACTGCAAAAGCTGTTTGTACAGACATTTTCACTTAAACCACCAAAGAGGAAAAAAATATTATTATATGAACTTGCTGTATTAAATAAATTAATTACAGCAAAGCATCGAGTTGTCTCCATAATCTGACATAACAGCACAAGGAGAAAAATGCTAGTCAGAAGTTCCTTTTAACGGTCTCAGTAACCTAGATAGGATGAGCATAAAGAAACTTAAAGTGCTAATTCAAACTTCAGAAAATCTCTCTAAACACCAAATCCTTTCATGCAGGCTGAAGATTTGTTAGGTGGTTTTTCGGTGTGGCAAAATGATTAATGTTTTCTCCCTAAATGTAGAATTTCACTTATAACAAAATATGAACTCCAGGAAACCTCTGTTCGTGTGAGTTGCTTGTTTTTAGGTTCCCTTATATGTTCTTTATACTCGTGATGGGAGAGATTTAAGCAATTAGAGTATGGTGAACCATAGCAAATAACATGTAGTTTTCTTTTATGCTTTATGATGTTTCTAAAGTTTATAAAGAAAAGGGTAAAATGAATGTTAATATTTTTCCATCCACAGATATAATCTGATTATGTGATGTTACTTTAAATTAGCTAATGTTTATATAGATTAATTATGTGCCATATACTTTATAAGAACGTGTTTTTCACTTAGTTGATGTTTTATTCTTAAAGTCTATTGAGTAGGGTTGCTTTCTTACCCATTAGGAAATTAAAGTTGAAGATCTAAACAGGTTGCCCAAAGTCAAAAAGTAGTAAAAAAGACACAGATGAGTCCGAATACAAAGCCCCGTGTCCTTCCTCCCACATGAGGGTATGCATTAACTATTTTTTATTTAAATTGCTGGAATGTGAACCTAAGAGTCCAATTCTTATATAAAATTTTAGTTCCTGTTTCCACATATTTGAAAACCCATCAGTGCATTTCCACAACTGAGAGCATCATGGTAAAAGAGAAACTGGATATTTTCAGTTTCCTTTATAAATTCTGACCTGAATTGATTTCTCGAACATTCCGGGTTTACCAGCATGTTGTATACTCAGCACTTATGTTTTGGTCCAGCTCCTTTTACCTGTAATCTACATTTTTTATGAAAGACATTTTTGTGAGAGGAAGTAGGTTTTAATGAGTAGTCTACACAGACTTTTTCATCTCGTGCTTAACAATGAGCATCACTGTTCTTATAATTTGCACTTCTCGGTCATAAGACATCCCTTTGTGGTTGTCATAATTGGTCTAATGAATTTCTAAAAATAAATGAGAGACTAATTTGATCCGGTGCCCATGAACAATCCACGCATTCACATCTAAATCACTGACCTGATTTGAAGCCTAATCATGCCAAAATGAAGTCATGCTTTTCTATTAAGTGTGTTGCCTCAGTAAAAGCTTTTGAAAGGCCTGTTCTCTGGGTCTGGAGTGGGGATTTCCAGTAACAAAGAGACACACAATTTGATCTTACAACCTTAGACACCACAGACATTTTAAATGATAAAAACTTGAGATAGGAAGAAAGTCTGAGTCATCACCCAGTTCGTGTTCTTCACCTGGAGGAAAACTGACTGCTCACCTGGGATTCGAACAGTGTAGGGGCAGCACACTCTACAGGTCGGGGAGCAGAGTCCCGCATTCAAATAACTTCTCTAGCTGAGAAGAAACCAACACATCTTAGTATCTAACACACCTTATCACAGAATTATTCATTCAAATGATCCAGGGCAAATGTTCCCTTACATTGAAATTTTCTATATTGGAAATTGTTAAAGACATTCCAAGGAAGAACAATTTTCATTGTGTTAAGATATTGATCACTGGTTGGGTGTGTGTGTGCATGTGTGTATAAAGAATGTGTGTGTAGTTGTAGTGTATAATCAAATAATAAAACTATAAGAGAGACTTAACTCAAGTCATTTGTATTTTAATTTTTACCCAAATGGTTGATGAAAGTAAAAAGGGTCTTTAATTCAATATTTCATCTTTGGCCACTGACATATGGTCATTGCTTATCATATTGCTCATGAATACTAATTGTACTAATATAAAAGATGAGGATTCATTGAATATTTTCCCTTAGAAGAAAACTTTCTTATACTAAACAGAATTTTGTCAATAATTTGTCTTAAACTAGCCAGAATTTTGTCAACAATTCTCAAATTAGATTATAAAATTTGACATTCTGTATGATAGTCACCCACCATACCCATGAGAAGGGATCATGCCATGATTGGTGGGGAGCGGGGGCGGGGGGGACATAATAACAATAAAAAAACTAAAGTACTTTTTTCTTGACAGTTGAGGAAATGGTAAAATCCCATGTTTATCTTTATTGATTAAAACATCTCTAATGACAGAATTATAAGAGAATACCATGAACAATTCAATTGTCTGCCAAAAATTAGATAACCTAGATAAAGTGGACAAATGCTTAGTAACACAAAAATTAACTAATATGATTCAAAAAAATAGAAAATCTCAACCTACTTATGACAATTAAAGAGAAAACTAATCACCAAAAACCTCCCAACAAAGAAAAGCCAAGTTTCAGATGGCATCACTGGTGAACTGTACCAAACATTAAAAAAAAAAGAATTAACACCTACTCTTTCCAAACTCTTCCAAAAAATAGAAAAGGAAATAGAAGGAAAGTTACTGTCTGAGGCCAGAATTACCCTGATCCCAAAGCTAAATAGCGACACCATAGGAAAAGTTACAGACCAATATTCCTTGTGCCTATAGATAAGATAAATTATAGATTATAATTTAACTTATAATATCATATAAAATAACAAATATCAAGGAATGATTTTAGCCAAGGAGGTGAAAGAATTATAGACTGAAAACTACAGAACATTGATGCAAGATTGAAAGTTTTAATAATGAAATGATTCATTCTAAGTGAATAAAATGGAATATAAAGAAATAACAATGTAATAAAATGCATAACCCATAAATAAGTCTGTATGTATCTGGACAATTAATTTGCAACAAAGGTTTCAAAAGTACTCAATGGGGAAAAATAATCTCTTCAACGAATGATGCAAGAACAATTGAATTTTTACATACAAAAGAATGAAGTTGGATTCTTGCCTCACATCATAAAAAAATAATTCAAAATGGATGAATGACTTAAATATAAGATCAAAACCATAAAATATGAGTAGGTTTTCTTGATCTTGGATTTGGCATCAGATTATTTGATGTTATACCAAAAGCATGAGCAACAAAAGAAAAGATACACATATTGGACTTCATCAAAATTAAAATTTTTGTGCATCAAAGGACATTTTCCAGAAAGTGAAAAACCAACTTACAGAATAGCAGAAAATATGTGTAAATCATACATCTTCTAGGGGCTTAATATTCAGAACATAGAAAGGGTACCTACAGAGTAACAACAGAAAGACAAACCAATTTAAAAATTGGTTAAAAAAATGGCAAAAACTTCAATAGACATTCCTTTAAAAAAGATATACAAATGGTCATTAAGCACACACAAAGTGTTTAATGTTGTTAGTCATCGAGAAAATGCAAATCGAAATCACAATGAGACACCGCTTCACAGCTACTGGAATGACTATAATTAGAACACAAATGGTGAGGATGCAGAGTTTGAGCACTCAGACACGACTGATGGGAGTGTAAAATGGTTCAGCTGATGCAGAAAGGTGTTTAATAGTTCCTCGAAAAATTGAACATAGAATTACCATGTGTCCCAGCAGTTTGTTTCCTACGTATGTAACGAAATAGTTGAAATTAGAAGTTCAATAGATACTTGCATGTCAATGGTCATTACTCACCACAGCCAAAATGTGGAAGCAACCCAACCCTAACCCTAACCCGAACTCACCAACAGATGAACAGATAAACAAGATGTGGAGAGAGAGAAATAGAGAGAGAGATTATTCAACCACAAAAAGAAGTAAAGTTCTTATACAAGCTATAACGTGGATGAGCCTTGAAAACATTATGCTAAGTGAAATGAGTCAGACACATGGACAACCATTGTATGACTCCATTTATGAATTACCTCAGCTGGATAAATTCATAGAGACAGAGGATAAATTAGAGTTGATTAGTGGCCAGGATGAGTGAAGAGTAGAAGTAATGGTTGAATGGATGTCTGTTTGAGTTGAAAATACCTGTTTTGGTGAAGAAAATTTTTAGAAATAGTGGTAATAAATACATAAAGCCAATATTATTTGGCAACAAATAAGAATGCACTGCTAATTCACTCTTCAGCATGGATGCATCTTGAAAATGCTATGCTATACTTTAAAAGCAAACATATTGGGTTGAACAGTATGAACATAAATGTCAATGAATTCCATTAGTAATGGCTTGTATTATCAGTCTGGGTTTTTCAAAGAAACAGAAACAATAGAATATATAGATATATAGATACCTACTCCTATCTATCTATCTGGCTATTTACCTATCTAGTCTACATATGTATGGATGTTTTTTAGAAGAAATTGCCTCACATGATTACGGAGCCTGAGAACTCCCCTATCGGCATGGTGCAAGCTGGAGACCCAGGAAGCCAAGGTGTAAATCTCAGTCCAAGGTATGGAGAAAACTGACTGCATGCCCAGCCTTATCAGGCAAGGCAGAGAGACAAGAGGGCAAATTCCTCCTTCCCCTTCTGTTCTGTTCAAGCCCTCAGTGGATTGGGTGATGCTCACCTGGGTTAATGAAGGCACTTTACATCCCACCAATTCAAGTGCTAATCTTGCTCAGAGACACCCTCACAGATACTTCAAGAAACAATGTTTAACCTGGCAAGTTGACACATAGAATTAACCATCACTTCTGAAATTCAGTGACCATGCACCTTGTGGAGAATACCGTCATAATATTAAAGTAATTCCATTTAAAATTTCAGAAAACTCTAAAGCGCATAATAAAATTGTCAACTTACTGAGGCTGCCATAACAAAACACCACAAAATGGAAAGCTTAGACAATGGAAATGTACGGTCTTACAATTTCTGAAACTAGAACTCTGAAATTAACGTGTCGGCAGGATAGATTCCCTTTGAGGGTTATGTGGGAGGAACTGGTCCAGGTCTCCCTCTTTGTCTTAGAGGCTGTGGCCTTTGGGTTCACCTGGTCTTCTTAAATGAATATCCATCACGTTAGATTAGGGTCATCCCGATGCCCTAATTTTAACTTAGCTAATCATGTCTACAATGACCCCATTTCCAGATAAGACCACATTGGGAGGAACTTAGAGTTTGGACTTTCATGTGATTTGGGGAGAACACAATTCAAACCACAACACATAGTTAATGAGTTTTTTGTTTTTTTCCTCCCTTTCATTCCCTCCAGTCTCAAAACAAGCTACAGTTGTTGTTGTTTTTGACTTGATATACCCATTAATTTTCCCGAGTGCTTCTTTTCTGTTAAATTTCCTTAAGAGTATTTTCATATGGGATAAACACAATTTTCACATTGTACTTTAGTCCATTTCATTTATTTTTTGTGATAATGATTACAAAAAGACTAGGAAGCCAATTCGTTCAGAAAAATGTCAGGGTCCCAAAAGTGAGTGGCAGTGTGGTGCAGTGGTCGGCAGCGTGGCTCCGCAGTGGCGTGCCCTGAGTCTGACCGTTAGGGATAACACTGTCT
Organism: Phyllostomus discolor; assembly: GCF_004126475.2. NCBI lineage: Eukaryota > Metazoa > Chordata > Mammalia > Chiroptera > Phyllostomidae > Phyllostomus > Phyllostomus discolor. Next base: position 12,259,236 of record NC_040904.2, on the reverse strand, counting down.
GGGTGTGTGGCCCCGGGGGTGGAGGGGTGGGTGATGGTGCCTCTGTGTTTCATTGCCCTCATCTTCTAGGAAAGAATAATGCTACAAGCTATAGGATTAAACTTGTTCTGAGGAAGAAGTCAGTGTTACATAAAAGCGCTTTAAAAAGTGTCTGGTTTATACACTGTATTCAATAAAAGTTAATAAAATTGAGAAAGCACCTATCATTGCACTCACATTTCCTATAAATTAATTCAGCTTCATACACATACAGCATATCAAAAGACCCTGGAAAAGACTATATCTAAAATTCTGAGTACTTAAACACAGAAGGCTGAAGCGAAGTACTTGAAACTCGCTACGTCTTAGCCTAAACTGGATCTTAAGATGAAGTGAGTCATGTGGTTCAATCTAAAAGGGAACAGTCCGTCCTCCTTGGGGAAACTCACTGATGTTGTCGTATTGTGTCTTTGGAGGAAGATAGGGCCAGATCAGGGACTGGAATTTTATCTGAAGCCAATGGATGAGTCAACTGTTAATCACTGATCACAACAGGATGACAATCCAGCATTCATGATGGCGGGGGCGGGGGGGTGGGCGGGCGGAATATAACTTGCTCCCTCTTAGAATATGAAGCTAAGGTACCTTCTTGGGGGAGCGAGCATGTCTCAGAACCACCCAGTAGCGGTGGTCAAGCTTCCCACGAGCTGGTGAAGGCTCGACACACACAAGTCAGAAAGCAGGACCATCCTGTGCCTGCATAGTCTCTCCTTCTTTGTCACCAAGATCCCTGTCACAGGTATTTCCCTTGCGTTTCCACAAGCTATCCGAGCAGTCATTGTACTGTCTTCTACTTTTCAGGTGTATTTTCTGATTTCTACTCCTGTTCATCATTTTATCCCCCACACCTAGTACAAGGCTTTGAATGTCAGAGGTGATCATAAAGTATTTGCTAACTGAGTCATCAATGGATTTAGAAAGACCATTAAGTTAACTCCTATTCCCTGAAAAAAAAATTAATTGATCAGTCAAATAATAGCCAGACGAGGACATATGGGCTAGCTCATATTCTACTATAACTAAGTAATCTCTTTATAGGGATTCTTTTTTATAACAGACATAGAACTGAATTATATATTTTTTTTTCCTCTTTATTGAATTGACTGGGCTGACACCGGTTAACAAAATTATGTGGACTTTAGGTGCACAATTGCACAACGCATGGTCTGTGCACTCTTCACCACCTTTGAGAATACATTTGTCTTTAATATGTTTTGATCAGCTAACTCTTCTAAGGCATGTAGAAAATCTGATTTACAGACATTGTTTTATGTTTTAATTTTTTATTTTATAAAAAACTGGTAGGATGCAGTTAGGTATATATGTGATAGACGCTAGTTCTTAAACGATTTTATCTACAATTTTGGTAACAAACACAATAAGTGTATTGGTAGCAAAAGTTTGTAAAAATCTATTTTTATGACAAGGTGATACTTGCGCTTAAAAACATTGAAAGGACACAGGAGGATACAAGGTAAAAATCAGAACTCTCTTTTCCCTCTCTCCTCCAGGCAGCGAGGGATGCAGCCAGTGTAACCAGCTCTCTTTGCATAGGTTGCGTATGTTGCACTTACTGATACTTTCAGAGAAGCCCTGTACATGCAAAAGAATTTTTAAATACAAAGGCTTTCTCTTAGCATATAATGCTCTGCAACTCAACTCCTATGAGTCACCTCCCATCATTTGAACAATGTATATTAACAAAGCTAACAATTTACATACTATTATAGTATTCTACTATCTCATTTTCTTACATTACGTAAAATTATAATTCTCATTAAATCAGTATGACAGAATTTTTTAACAAAACCTTCTCTAATGGATGGTTAGCTTTCCAAACAAGGTGTTAATGCTTTTAATTTTTAAAAATTGTGTTATTAGTAGTATTAATAGAAAAAGTATGGTAATAATATGCTAGTAGCTTTCTCTAAACCTACTTCCCAAATTGGGATCAATACAGCATCTTGCTACTTATTGCATTGAAAACATCATTGAAAAACTTGAATTCTGTATTGTGTGTTTATTTTGAAATTTTTATAATAATTTGATATTTCTCTCTTTATATAAATAAATTAGACTTTCCAAAGAACATCATTTCCATTTTATCTACTTTTATTGAAATATTTAAACACCCTCAAAAAAAGTGTCCAGGAATTTCATTTGCTAAATTATTTATTATGTTTATATTCTCCTGTTTTTGTTCCTTCTTTATTTTGTGGTCCCTGAACTCTCTTAATTAAATTCTTTTATTTCCTATAATTATACTTCATTTCTCATCAAAACTACTTACTCCTTAATTCTGATCAAAAAAGTGATGCCTAAAATGAATTTCATTGAAAATCAGAAGCCTCAGCCCTGGCTGGCATAGCTCAGTGGATTGAGCGTGGACTGTGAACCAAAGTGTTGCAGGTTCGATTCCCAGTCAGGGTACATGCCTGGGTTGCAGGCCATGACCCCCAGCAACTGCGCATTGATGTTTCTCTCTCTCTTTCTCCCTCCCTTCCCTCTCTGAAAATAAATAAATGAAATCTTAAAAAAAAGGCTTCTATTTAAAAAAAAAGAAAATCAGAAGCCTCAAACAGTAAAACAAATAAAAACAAGCATTCTGTTCACCATTTATAGCTGTGATGGAAGGGAAAAGGTCAGAGGAAGTGGAAAACACGAAACCAGCACCCGTCCAGGCTGAACCTTGTACAGTGATTGTGCCAGGTCTCTCGTTCCATTTACAAGTGGAAAGTATGTTTTAGTCCCACACAATAGTGCGTAGAAGCTGCAAACAAAGTACAGATGTGCCCAGGAACAAATACGCATTTGTTGCATTGAATTCACTTGTGTGTGCTCTCTTGTGTTCTTTGTCGCTCAGTAGACTGAAACTCAGTTTAATATTTTATAACACCAGTCACGGATTTTCGAATGGGCTGTCTGAGTTAATCCTAATGTGTTAACAGTAATTTCAGTGAAATGTTGTTGGATAACCAATCTAAAGTATTTACAATGTGTGAAAGACTAGTTAGCTAGGCAAATTTTGCTTTTTTAAAATTACGGCATTCAAGTCATTCTACACAATGAATTATACTTGCTGAATGCATGCACATTCATAATATTGGCTGTTTTGTTGGAAAGAAATCAGAACAGCTATTAAACTTTTTACTATATAGTTAAAAAGTAATATGCTTTTTAGTCACAGCACATTTTTTCCTGTTACTAAAGAAAAAAAGACCAGTTTAACAAAACAAAGGCTTGCCTTTCAGAGGATTGCTTTCAAGAATAGTTGCATGTGTTTTTTGAATGCTAATGTTAAAGTTACTTCTTGAATAAAAAATAAAAACAAGAATCTGTGTGGAATTATAAGATTTTTAGCCAACATTTTCACGGGCTTAATAGTAAGTATTAGGGTCCATCCATGAATGTTAACAGAAGATCTTTATCTGTTAAGGAATTGATTGATACAAAGAGCAGGGTTGTTAACGGGATCCATTAAAATAAAGAGAAACAGCAAAACATGAATCTACCAAAGGAAATTGACTTATTGGGGTCAAAAATTCCTCAAGGCCAGTTCAGCTGTCTCTGAACTCACATAAAGACCCCACTGTGATTCTTCAGCAGCCCACTTCCTAATCAATCAAGGGAGTATCAATACCATTTAAATAAGTGTGGCTCTGTTTTAACCCCCAGATAAGCATGTTTTATGTACAGATATTGGTATTAGATAAAATTGCAAATAATTGGAAAAGAGTTAAATAGCCAATAATTTTAAAAGAAATCTCTAAATTAAGGTATATGGAAATTTTGCAATATTTTGTAGCCATTTAACATATATACTGAAAAATATTCAATGTCCCAGAAAGCATTTAAAACTTGCGTGTATCGATAAGAAAGAAAAAAAAAATTTACAGTATCTATAAATGTTGAATGAGCCTAGAAACCAATGGAAAAAATATAAAATATTTGCATTGGTTAACTCCCCTTAAAAAGCATGGGTGATTTTATTTTTTGCTATAAAATTTATGATTAAAATGCATGACTCATGGATAGGACACACTCCCTAGATATACTGATGAGTCAAAAGGAAAGAAGGAACTTTGTCAGAGATTTTTCTTTGGAAGAAAGCTCAGAATAGGAAGAAGTCTTGAGCAACAACTGTGTCAAAACCCTAGGTCTGACCTGGATTTGACCTCTAGGTCCCATACTTCAGCATCTCCTGGGTTACCTGCCTGGTATCGCTAAAAGGAGATAGGAGAAGAATGACTGCAGCTTCCTGTGCCACCGGTGTTTCTAAGAGACAAAAGCTGCAGGGCAACGCTGACCAAAGGGAATGAAATGGCGAAGGTTTCCAGGAAAGGGTGGGACCGTGAACTCTGTGTGCAAGTGGAAGTGCTTGCCCAGGTTTCCCTACGATCCTCTTCGTACGAAACCTGTGAGAGGATGGAAATTCTGTTAACATGTAGTTATTTCATGAGGACAGAAGTATACTTTGAAATATTGAAATCTGTAAATGTTCAGAGTAAGCTCTTTGAAGAATTATCCTCACGTGACCACGGAGGGACTACAGCAAGGAGGCTCAGCATTCACGGACAGGCTTGGAAGCCACAACCCCTCACACAGCAGTTGAAGAAACGACACAAAAAGTCTTCTCGGAGACAGTGGCAAATGGGACATCCGGCAAATAGACAAATGCATGTCTTAAGTTAACACATTTCATGCCAGTGTTTATTCCTTGCCACATTTCTCATTTCGGTCATCAGCAGTCTGTGACAATAGCCCTGGAAATGGATTACAGCTAAACGGTAACTCCATTGCAAATTTATTTTCTTCTTTAGGTGGCATGGAGCAAGCAAAAAAAAAATTATTCTTTACCTTTTTTAATTGGCAAATTTTATGTACTTAGACATTTTTGTCTGAATATATAAATTATCATTTGGGAGACTAGAAGTCTAGATTTCCAAATTTATTACTGAATTTGACCAGTATATTGATTAGTTCTAACTCAAAATAAAATATAATTATCTGGGCTAGTTAAAAATAATATAATACACATGTATTATATATCTCCACAAATAGTATAACATTTGATGTATTTTCATTTATAGCTCCAATTGAAACACATGTCCCTTTATATAATATTTTATCTGTATATATAAAAGTTATATAAAGGTGTATATATGTAGAAGAAAATAAAAGGGGATAAATAATGATGGGAGGAGTCGACTTGGGGTGGTAATTACACAATACAATATACAAATGATGTATTGTAGAATCATATTATAGAAACCTATTTAATTTTATTGACCAATGTCACCCCAATAAATTCAATTAAAAAACTATATAACAAGTTTTAAAAAGCCACATATATGAATATAATATGAAGTTAAAATCCTCCATATGAATCTGACCATTGAGAAATGTAGTAAATCTATCTATCAGCAATAAACCTGGGGAAGGAGAACATTCTGAATCCACGAAAGCTTGGCATTCTCTGCAAACACAGTCTTACCAAAAATTATGACAATGTTCCAGATGGTTGTAGGTTTACAGAAAAGTTGGGAAGCTAGTCCAGAGAGCTCCCAGATGCCGCACACCCAGTTACCACTATTGTACACATCTCACGAGATCCCAGTTCATGAACAAATCTTTATGGGATGTCAGTAATAAGAGTTCCTGCTCTATTATGATTTCTTCGTTTTTAAATCTTTCTGTCTCAGGAGCCCAACAGGAGTACTTTGTTATCTTTGGTCCTCACCAACCTGGGCCCCTCTGGACTGTGACAGTGTCTGAGGCTTCCTCGGCTTTGGCGGTCTCAACAGTTTGGAGGAGCGCTGATCAGGTGCTTTAGAGAATGCTCCTCAATGGGGCGTTTTTTTTTCGCTGACGTCTCCCTCATCGTTGCACAGGAGTCGTGGGTTTCTGAACGGAAGACCTCAAAGTGACAAGCAGTTCTCATCACATCACATCAAACACAGAATAGTAAAGCTGGCTAATCATTGTTGATGTTAATCCTGATCACCTGACTAAGATAGAGTCTTCAGGTTTCTCCACCTGCAAGCCATCCTTCTCCCCGCAACCCCCTTTCTCTCCATGCTCTTTGGAAGACGTCACTGGGCAGGCCACACTTAAAAAATGGTCTCGACTACCTTGGGTGCAGAGTATAATATAGATATTCTTTGTGTGAATTTGCTCTTTACGTAAATTTTTCAGAATTCTTCTACTTGGGAGATTTGACTCTTCATCCTTATTTATTTCTATATGGACTTACGGATATTTAACTTTTGAGTTATAATCAATATCACTTTACTTTGTTCAAATTGTTGCAGTTCGGGCCACTGGGTGGCCTTTTAGTAGGCTTCTGTGTCTCTTTGACACCCCTCCATCATTGCGTTTGTGCACTTTTTGTTTGTTTGTTTTTAGCACCCTGGTAAGTGCACACTCAAAACGACCCCTTAAATGTTCTCACAATGTTATCGTTCCATCAGCTTTCTTTCCAGAAAAAAATACAAATGTTGCCTGTATTTCTCCAGATTTTGAAGCGGTGGTTTGCCCTGTGAACTCAGTTGTCTGATGTCCAAGATAAATTATTGAATTTTAGATATTCCAAATTTTTCTTTTGGTGAAAATAGGAGTGATATCTTCTAGCTCTTTAGATATCGTATGTGGCACGAGAAACCTTATGCACACTTATTTTTGATAACCTATTACTTGTTCTGTATCTATTCTGTCCACGTTGAAAATTTTATGTAACTTTCCATCGAGCTGCTAATTAAAGAGTCATTAACCACAGAATGGATATAAAACTAATTATTTTCAAGCGTCCCTGAGACCCTTATCTTTTTCATTGTTTCCCCTTTAACTCCAAATATGAGGCACTTAAGTCAATTTCTATTTCTGTAGCCGTTGTCATTAGTAAGGCCATTGTTACTTGCTGCCTCACCAGCATCAAACTTCCCTCCCATGCTAACACTAGGATGATTGAACTCTTCCCCCTCCCCCACCTCAAAGCTCAGTGCTTTCATTTTTTTCAGCAGATGTAATGAAAAGATCCACTTCAACGCTTATTCCCTAGCTTGGTACATTGACCCGCAACAAAGAAGCCATCTTCTCACACATTTCCTGACCACAGTTTCAAACCCAACACAGTGAAGCTCTTTCTAGTCCCTCTCTGAGCTCTCTCATATCCTTCCTCTAAGCATTTTTAGCAAGATGACACAACGACTTCTGTCCCAGCAAAGAGTGTGATGAAATCAAAGACTGGTATGGAAGTGAGTCAGTCCTGGGGGATGACCTGGCCCTCCATCCTCGTGTACAGCCTTAAAGTCCCCAGCCAGAAAGAGGCGAGAGGACCTGACCAATTCAAGAGCTATTCAGGAGCTCAGCCAGACTGGGGCTCAGGTCACTCTGACTCCCAGCTAAGACAAGCACACAGAAACTTGAGCAGGTCATTGTATTTGTTTTAATTAGATTTTGTATGTTCATGTAGCTGTTTGAAAACGTAACAAAATGCAGTAAGGACTCATGGGTATTTTTTTATACCTTGTGGTGATTTAGTTAATGGGGGTTCTTTAAAAACGTCAGCCAGGTCATGTCACTCTGTTAAAAACCCTGCTGTGGCTCACGGTTTCTCTCAGGCAAAAGGCACGGTTTTGAAGTACCCTAAAAAGTCCTACCTTGTCCGCACTCCTAACTCCCTTTTATTTTGCTAACTGCCTCTCACATGCCTCTCCTCTTTGTCAGTCTAATCTGGCCACATTCTTCTCCTGGCTTTTCTGCAACACAGCAGCTGCACTCCTACCTGAGGCCCTTGGCACTGACCACTCCCTCGCAGGCAGACCTCTGAGGTCTCTGCTCTGAGACACCTGCAGGACCTGCGTCTGCAGAGGTTCGTGACCGCACTTTAACTGGTGTTATAAATATCCGTATAATATCTTCAGTCTCGCCTTTTAGCCTACAGAGTTTAAACTATTCATGGCCTGGCCCTTTAGGAAAAGTTTGCTGATACCTCCATCCCCGAGGGATGTCACTGAACTATAATGAATGATGTTTTCCTGCTTCCACTGTGCCCAAGGCCAATCCTGGGGACCGATGAGAGACCCCCATGTCCTCCCTCTCACACCTTATCCTGCTCCCTCTGAGCTTCTTTTTTTTCCAAACCAACTATAGCCGCCTAAACCATGGTATGATTCACTTACTGATTATGTCATTACTTCTCTTTTCTGTGGTCTTTCTTTCCAACTGTAATGTGAAGGCCTCCAGGACAAATGTTTCTTTGTTGGTTCTGTTCAGTGATGTATCTCAAGCACTGATACAAGTACCTGGAATGCAGTAGGAACTTAATGTGTGTGCAGTGAGTGAGTGTGGGCATCATGCTGGTCATACAGTGGAGACTAAATGCTAATAGAAAAGAGATCTAAGAGAGAGTGAATGAGGCGTTCCTCTCACTCCCACCTAGACTGTCTCATAAAACCTGTCACATAACACACACACACACACACACACACACACACACACACACACAGGCATGCACACACCCAGCTCTGAAGGTATCAACAGCTAGAATTCCACAAGTTGTATGGAAAGGTGGAATAGGGGATTACATTACACTAAAGCACTTTCTCCAAATCCCCTTAAAATGTTTCTCTTTCCCAAGTGTTTATTTCTTATGACAACTGTCGTATCTATGTGTTCTCCCAGGTTTTTCAACCATCTTCTCAAACTTTTCCCTCACGGAGATTGTTGGGGGTCCCTTTGCCACAGCCTGTGGTTAGGTCCTGCAACCTGTTCCCAATTGTATATCTGTGGTTCACCAAGTCCAGCAAATCTGCCTTGCTAAGAATTCTTCCTCCTTCGCATGACCATTGGAGTCTGCAGGGTAGAAAAGGTTATTATCTAGTCAATTTATGTGAATACATCTCTTCCAGAGTCTTCAGTAATTAAAGGGTATTATTTAGCCTTCTTAAAAGCAAGGAGAAAACAAATTATCACATGAAATAAGCAGTTTTCAGTCCATATAAAGGGAATCTGACCAATATTTTTATTTTCCACCAAAAGGCAAGTGATTGAAACCAGGATTATACAAGTAAAGCCAGTCAAATTAAATCTAACAGAACGAGAGAGTGCATCCAGAGCCCTAAGAAAAAAGTAATAAAGGGAGATTTAAACCAAAAATCAAATAAATAAAAGAAACCAAAAAGTAAAAAGCCAGAAAGAATCCGAGAAAATGAATTGGAAAGAAAATCACAGAGATGGTTATCAACCAACAGAGAAAGAAATAATTAGTTAATTGCAAAAACAGAAATTCATTCAACAGTCGTCTCTAGACATAAAGTCAAAGAGGCAAACCTAACTGTCTTCCCACCCATTGTGTAAAACTCATGCAGAATGTTATGACTTGAATCTCACGGTGTTTGGTCACTACTCCTGGCAGACACTCAGACCTGAAGATTTTCTGTGCTTCCTCTCCGTGTGAGTCCAGGTGTGCAGGTCATCGGGAGGGTACCTCCTGCCCATAGCTACCCTTGTTAATTTCCGGCGTTCCTGGGGACTTGACCACAGAAGCCCATGGAGCCAAGAGAGAATAACTCTAAAATTATTTTGGAAGAATTATCAACATGCAAGGAGGCCATCCTCACCTGCTTCAAAGGTCATTGCATCAAAATTTGATATTATAACTGACTTTTGAAAGGATTTGCACTATATATACATGCATTCTGCACTTGTTTCTATCATATTGCTCCCATGTATATAAAATAAATTCTATATTATTCAGAGCAGTCGTATTAAAGCTGGATAATGAATGAACTAAGTGAGAGAGTCTCCAAGCTGTCACTCCTGATTTGCCTTCTTTTATCCTTTTCATATGTGAAGTTCATAATGAGGTTTTATTGAGATAAAAATAGTTTTCATTATTTCAATTATTTTCATCATTTCTAGTATTCTGTGTTAGCATCTCCAAAGAAATTTTTAAAATGTAATAGTCAATGGAATTACACTTGCGATAATTTCTTTATGACTATTTCTTTGGCTTCAGTTAATTAGAATGCAATCTTTGTATTCTTTAGTAACTATGACTATAGGTCATACATTATTCTTTTTTCTTTTCTTATTTTCTTTTGTCATAAAATGTTTGCAAATGATATAAATAAATATTAATAAATTGTATTTTGGCACCAAGGAATAGAAAACTAAAAGATGCACTGTTGTTTTCAGGGACCTTGTATTCCAATTGAGATAACTCTTATACAATTAATTGCATGAGATCATGTTTAGCTATAAATCAAAACATAATCTCCCTGGCTGGTGTAGCTCAGTGGATTGAGCGCAGGCTGCAAACCAAAGCATTGCAAGTTCGATTCCCAGTCAGGGCACATGCGTGGGTTTCAGGCCATGGCCCCCAGTAACCGAACATTGATGTTTCTCTCTCTCTCTCTCTTTCTTCCTCCCTTCCCTCTCTAAAAATAAATAAATAAAATCTTAAAAAAATAATAATCTTTCTAAGAAAGGAACATATTGATTTTCTTAAGAAAACAAATGACTAAGAAAGAGAGGAGAGGTGCTATTCTTGGGGAAGATTTCATTAAGAAATTGGTAAATGATATGGAAGCTGTCAGATTTGGAAACTGTGAAGGCAAAAATTAGTGTTTGCTAAAGAAACGTGCAACGGCCCTGCCAGGGTTAAGTGTTCTTGTCAACAGTGTAACGTGACTTCGCCCTTTCTCACTGCCTGGTTCGCACTGCACTAAAATGTTCTAACATTTGCTGGTGCTTTTGCAAGCTCACAGGTTATTGCCCAGGAATATAAGAATCCCTCTGCCTTTCCTTTTTATTCAATTCTTGGTAATAAATTTAGAAAGCCAGTGAGTTTAGAAAAGTTAAATATAAACTTGAAAGATACAGGATTGGAGCAGAAGGAAGATGAGATCATGTGGGATCTTATTTACCATGGAAAGAACTTTGGTTTCCACTCTAAAACCCTTAACTGTCATTCTATACATATTTACTGGGCGTGTTGGCCACAGGCCTTGTTTTGGGCATTTGCAGATATACATCAGCAAGTACAATAAATAAGTAAATGATGCTATATGTTTAAAGATCAAAATACCACGTACATGTAGATAAGGATGAAGAGAAATAGGTGGATTGGGAGCAGCAGTGGGCAATGGCAGGCTCTACTTTGCCTTGTTAGGATGCATTTCCTGTGACAAAATGGAAAATGAACTGAACTGCAGGCTTTTGCAAGAGTATAGTAATGTCGGCTTGGCCTGTTAGTGATGGTGGAGATAATAATCAGGGAACACATTTGAGAGACACACAGCAGGTAAAACTGGGAGGACTCCATGATGCATTGGATGTGAAAGATGACATAGTAAGACAGGAGTATCAAGAGTGTTTTCTTCCTTGTAGAATAAATAAAGGACAGTTTCATGCTTGAGAGAGGCATGACTGAGGAAGGCTGGATTGGTAAATTTTTTCCAGCTGGCAGTAATCAGGAAAACCTTAAATGAATTCCTTAATAATTCACCAGGATTTATGGCATGGCGTGAGCCGAATTATGGTACATGTATTCTTTTTCTGTCATTTTTATCTACATTCATTGGCTGTTTCCAAATAGTTTTATAGTTTAGAGTGGTTTCTATTAAGCTAGAGTTAGTAATAAATTCACATGACAGAAGAACAGAGTTGGAAGACCGATGTCACTGACACAAAGGCTACTCCAAAGTTACCGTGATTAAGACGATGTGACTCTGGCTAAAGTACAGACTAATAGATCAAGGGAATAGAATGAAGAGCCCAGAAACAGACCCCCATAAACATAGCCACCAGATCTTTGACAAAGAAACAAAGGAAACACAACAAGGCAAAGGTAGTCTCTTCAATAAACGGTGCTGGAACAATTGGACATCCATATGCAAAAAAAAAAAATCTGGACACAGATTTCATACCTTTCACAAACATGAACTCAAAATGGATCATAGACCTACATGCAAAATGCAAACTATCAAACTCATAGAAGATAATATAGGCAAAAACCTACATGATCTTGGGTACAATGGTGTCCTTTCATACATACTAAAGATATGATTCATGAAAAAAATGTTGATAAGCTGAACTTCATTATAATGGAAAACTTTTGCTCTACAAAAGATAATAAAAAAGAACAAGAATAAAAACTATTTAAAATGTTTGCAAAAGACACATCCGATAAAGGACTGTTATTCAAAATATACAAAGAACTCTTATAACTCAGCAAAAAAAAAATCTTATTTTAAAAAAGGACCAAAGACCTTAACAAACACCCCACAGAATAAGACACACAGATGGCAAATAAGCTATGAAAAGAAGCTCTACACCTTTTCATCAGGGAAACACAAACTTAAACGACAAGATACCACTACACACCTGTCAGAATAGCCCAAGTCTGGAACACTGACAATACTAAATGCTGGAGGAGATGTGGACCAACACAAACTCTCGTGCATTACTGATCAGAATGCAGAATGATGCAGCCACTTTAGAAGACCATTTGGCATTTTTTTATAGAACTAAACATATTCTTCCTATACATGATCCAGCAGTCATTCTGCTTAGTACTTACCCATAGGAGTTGAGAAGTTTATGTCCACACAAATTCCTATCATGGGCGTTTACAGCAACTTTTTTAATAATTGCCAAACCTTGGGAGCATCCAAGATGTCCTTCAGTAAGTGAATGGATGAACTGTTGCATGTGCAGATATTGGGATATTATTCAGCACTAAAAAGAAATAAGAAATTAAGCCATGAAGAGACAATAAGGGGAATGAATATTGCTAAGTTAAAGAAGGCAATCTGAAAAAGCTACACACTGTGTGATTCTAACTATCTGGCATTCTGGAAAGACAAAACTATGGAGACAATAAAAAGATCAGGGATTGCAAGGTCAAGGGTGGTGTGGGGGCTGGGGCAGGTAGATAGAGCACAGAGAAGTTTTAGGACAGTGAAAATATACTTCATTACATTATAAAGTATATTATACTACATTATATTATACTATATTATATTATTATTATATTATGTTATGTTATATTATACTATACTATATTAATATTCCATGTCTGTCTAGAAAAAGCCCAGCCATTGTTACTGTAAAGGGAACAGTGTGTGCGACATTGGTGTAACCTGCCCATCAAGGAGAGTGGACTGGAATGTGCACGCGTGAACAATGACGACTTCCTTTACATCGATGCTGTCAGGATCTCAGTCATAACTTGTCTCCCATATAAAAGAAAAGTTTTGCACTGGGCATAGAAAGACATGTTTTATTCAGACTATTGCAGCAGGAGAGAGACTTCAGTGTAAATAGGGCTCAACTCCACTGAAACAAAAGGCAGAGGCTTTTTAGGTGCTGGGGTGTGCTAAAGGAAAGGTACTAAAGGATGTTCAAAGGTGCAGTTGATCAATGTGATTAGGTCATTTGTGTTTGCTGATTGACGCTTACCCAGAGGAAACAAACTTCTCATAGCTTTGTGACAGAATGTAGTTTTACAAATTCTAATAAGGTGCCCCCCAAAGTTAGTAGTCTCTTCCTCTCCCACAGGAACTGGGAGCAGGGTAGCTGTTTCTCTAGATGTCCGCATTTCAGAGGGGTAGCTTCCAGGTCTTTGAGGCAGCATGGTAGGGTGGTAGGATGTTTGCATCTCAAAGGGACACAGAAAGGATTTATAACTACAGGTTGCAAAAGTAAGTGCTGTAAGAAATGGAGGTCAGTGGTATATAGTTCAAGTTTTGACTGGAACAAACAGTAAATTCTTTGGCAGTGTTGGGCTTTGTCAAGGAGTTCATTTGAATAGGAGAGGGCTAAGAACTCACATCTTGAACGGAAGAAGACAGGCATTTGGCCAAGTGTCAGCATGGGCAGTTGAACAGTCAGTCATCTGTGCTAAGAGTTCTGCAGTTCTCATCCAGTGCCTATCCCTTCAAACTGTTTTCACCCATTCACCACGTAGGTCACTCTCTTATCCAGCTCACCTTGGTGTTGAGAGGGATCTTGAGTGGCAGACATTCTTTGGGTATCTCCTGTCTCCTCACACAGCCTGCAGTGCCTGCTGTGCCCTCCTGCTATAGGTTATATTTCATAGGAATCGTATAGGTTTATAGGAGCAGAGATCTGAGCATGAACTCAAGTACAGACTATATGCAGCTTTAAAGCTACATCTAGATTTCAACCACTATAAATCTATAGTGGTAACTTTAAACCATTAATTCCTTCCCATATATAAAACTTTTTCTTTATTTCTAGAATATTGTTTTTTTTTTCTCCCTGTTATCTGCCTTCTACTGGATCTAATAGGGGACTCAAGAGTTAGAAAATTTTAGTTTAAGGTAAAAAGTTATAAGCCTAGCAAGTAATGTATATGTTAAAGCTTTTGTTTCAGAAAGTAGAGATAAGGCCCACCCTGGCTCCTGGGAAAACTGCTAAAGATTTACACCTGGAGACAACTGGAGGCATCCAGGCCTTTGTGTTCCAGGGAGAGACAGATGACCACCCACCCCTGGGAACAGCTCACTGCCCAGGACAGGAATGTTGCAGCTGCTTTCACCTGATCCTCTCTCAATCTCCAAGCCCTCACCACTCCTTGTTTATTTCCTGGTAGAAGAACGTTGGCCTGGAAAGAAAAGACAAGATGGTCTGTTAGGGTATGAGCCCTCCCTCTTCTCAGGTCACTGACTGTCTTAATAAAGCTCCCATAAAGATTCAATCACTGTCACCACTTAATGGGTTTGGTAGTGACAGGCAGCCTGAATGCTGGTGTCTTTTCCGGTTTCAGATCCGCGCCCGTATTTCCATCTGACAGATCAATGTATGGCCAAAGGAATCTCAGTTTGGGATAGGATTTGCACCTCTCCTGGGTGTGAATGAATCTACTGATATTTTAAGAAGGATATGTTATGTGATTATACTCTTACATAAAGTCACCTGAACTTTAACCCAACCAACATTCCCACCAGCATTCACTGCTGAACTTGGAGAGTTCACATTCAGGTGCAATAGACATTTTTTTCAAATATGATTTTGGTGAATCAATTTTCAGACATTTCTATTTGAACTTTTACTTACTTTGAGAGCCACAAAACCTTGTAAAATTGATGATGGTGGGACCCTCTGCAGAGAGATATATTGTTGACACCTCAGGGGTCTCTCAAGTGACCCTTCGGTCTCAATGCTGAATTCTCTCATGTATGCAATGAGGTCTTTTGTTAACTGTTTTAATTTATCAAGTGATACATAATGCCATGAGTAAGCCCAATTACTATACGCATGTTTACACACTTGAATTTGGACATTACCTCTTATTTAGGTGAAACTTGTTTAAATAGTTAATATTAACATGTTTTATTCAGGACTTTTATTAACCACTAAAAGGTTCACTGGTGACTGGACTCATATTCTGTAACAAAATATGTAGCATTTATTGGTTATTTAAACTAAGTGTCAGTATATATAACATACTTGAAATACCATAGTGTGTTTCTAGTATTAAATTGCATACCTTTCTTGCATATGACATGCTGCATCCTATCATCTGCTGCTGAAACAAAAGTCTTGTCCTTGTCTTACTGAATGAAGATGACTTAGTGTGAATGGTTAAAAATAAACTTCCCAGTTTAGCTTTCTCATCCCTGTCACTTACAAAAATACATTTGGTGTTTGTCAGTGTATCCTTACAATACATTCTTTAAATGATATCATTTGCTTCTAAATCCAACATGAAAAAACCTAAAAGTTGACTCTCAGCATTTTCTTTGCTTTCTTCATTTTGTGGTTGATTCTGACCTACATAAATTCCCTGAAATGAGTCAGGTTCCTTCCAAATAGTTTAGCATTCCAAGCCTTTCATATAGGCTGCACAATACTTGTTCTTTGCTCATTTCAACTGCCAATATGCTTTGTTATAAAAATGAACCATGCTTTTTTTTTGCCAGTAATAATATATTTGCTCTAAAGCTTACATTATAAATCTCATCAGGTTCCACAAAAAAAGTGATATGTTTTTGTCACTGTTATTGCTGTTTCTCTAAAGAAATAGATGTAAAAAGTTGTGGGGAGGGGAAAAGTTTTTAAATACTAATAGTATGTGTGGATAGTTACAAGGGATATCCAGCAAAAGCTTGGAATGATTTTTCAGTGTCATTCACCTACTTAGTGTGTACCCCAGGGTCAATCATAACGAAAAAAAAAAGTTTCCCCAGAACACAACCACAGCTTCATTTTTCTTGTCCGTTCTGAAATGGAGGAGGCTCCAAGTTGACACAGATGGTAACAATAAGGAGGCAAGTCCCGCGCGCTGCCAACTGCGTCATCCCGAGCTCTTTCAACACACCTCATCCGAGACGATAACTGTAATTCCTGCCTACGCGGTGCTCTGCTGCGCTGCCACACATCTTTTAAAAGTATTAAGGAAACAATTCCGAGAGCGTTATTGGAAAATAAAAGAGGGCAAATATTCTGGTCAACCCCATAATGAGTTTTAATACTTCCCAGCAGTTACCTAAAACCCCAGCTGAATTCAGACTCGAGGAGGTAAAGAGGAGAAAGGGCATGCTGGCAGTGAGGTCGGGGCTGAGAGAAAGAATCAGTGTGTTCCCTTCGGCGTATCCTCTGCCAGTTTATCTGAAATACTCCAACACGCACAAATTCACCTGAGCATTTGGAAAAGGCCCAAATACAAGACGTGGAAATCTCTTAGCAAAAATATCCATTGTAAAACTCTGATCAGACAAGCAAATATTACACTCCAGGGAATTCCTAATTAGCTGAGTAAAAATCTGTTCTATTTTATCTCACCTATAACATGATAAAATATAGTAAGTACTAGTAACGCTTTAAAATGAAATTCATCAATACATATTTTCTTTATGTTTGGCAATAAAAATACTTAAATAAAAATGTTGTCCCGTGTACTATGTGCGTAAAATATTTCGTTGCTATTTACTGTAAAACTGTCCATTTTTGTGCACTAGGACTGAGTCATGTTTACACAACTCCAGTGTTAAAGCCTGCACTGGAAAAACCTACAGCCTGTAGCAAAATATAGTGTATGTATAAACAAACAATGTATATTTATTTTAAATAAAAATACCATAAAAATACGAACAAAATGTCATCATTATTTATTCGATCAGTGCTGCCATAAACAGAATTCGACTCAAATAGTTCAAGAAACTTTCCCGGGGGGGAGGGCGTAGGCAATGGATGTGAGGTGCCCAGAGGTCAGCCCTGGTGGGACGCCGTTACCACCCCTTCACCTGCGCGGCAGAAGCAAAACTGGAGGTGTAGCCTCACTGTAGGAAATTGTGTAATCAGAGCCTCAGTCATGGAGGGTACCAAACACTAAGGGAAAATGCCACCAAACGATAGGGAATGGAGAACAAATACCATGAACCCTCCTCTTGCCCTGTCATTCCCTGGCCAGCGCTTCCCATTGGCCGAAACCAGCAGTCTGAAGTCAGACAGTGAGGAAAGCCGGGCTAACACAGTCCGAGGGGTCAGCCCTCCCCTGCAGACAGACATGCATGAGAATCAGAGTGCACTGGGGTCAGAGGGTATCTACGCACTTCACATGTATATAATGCATGTTAATATTAAAGAACTCAAAATGAGATAGTTGCCAAAACAGTAGATACAAGAATTGCTCCAAATCTTCTCCCAGTGAAATAATACCGTAACTATGAGTGAACCTTATTCCACATATTTTTCTACACATATATATAGATAAACAGAAGAATGGAAAACAGATATAAACCTGTTTCTAAAGAAAACAGGACTGTACCATGAAAGCACTATATTTATTAAAGTTTGTTTTCATTTTAATAATAAAAAACTTAAAAATAAAACCAATGTTATTAGAATTCAAGTAAATGCTTTCTTACCAGAGAGTAGCTGCATCTTTTAAAAAATTGGAAATTAAGGTCATATTTTACTCATTAAAAGATATAAGCAATAGTTTTGACCACAGGCCTTCATTTTTAAAAAAATATGTCAATGTCCTTCTATAAATGAGGAAATGATAGCATGCCACGTCTTTCCATCACTCCTCTGCCTACCTTCCAACATTTGTAAAACATATGAATACATTATTCGTGTTTATATTTTATTGTGTTCTTCAAGGATGTTCTGTTTCGCTTTTAAGGGAAATAGATTTTTATCAGTGGTGATTTATAAGGCTTTGTATAATTGAATTTTTTATTCCAGTTGAGTCTCATATGCCATAAATTTTTTAGTTCTTTCGTGTTTTCAATGGTCTCTGTTCTCTACTCATACTTGAAAAACATCTTAGCTGGCTATAAAATCATTGGATTACACTCCTTTTCCTTTTGCTTTTAGACATTGCCCCATTGTCTCTAAGCACAACATATTTCTGCAGAAAAACGTGAGACTTTTCTGATTTTTCTTCTTTATTTGTATTTTGTTTCTTCTTTCTACATGCCTGATGAAAGATTTCTTTACCTTGAAGTTTAATAGCCTGAGTAAGTTCTAACCTAATAATGAGTAGGTTGAATCAAATTTTTCTGGTATACTAATTGCAGGTTAATTTTCTCCATTTCTTTCTTTTTTATATACAATTAAAAGGTGTTCCAAAGAAATCACTCTGCCTACAAAAAGTAGGCCTCATGGTTCTCAAAATTCAATTGAATGTTGCAAAATAGTACACGATGAACCTGTAAGTGCTGAGAAAGCTAAAAGGCTGAAATCAGCAAAGGACTTAGCAGAAAACAAACAAAAAGAAACAAAATAAACCCAATGTTATAACTAAATAAAAAACACTTTAGAGTTATTTTCCAGGCCAAAAGGCGGCCAGTCACTGTAGTTGCTTGGGCTGGGTCACGAACCTGGCGAGAGAATAGAAGCAGATGTGGCCTAAGCAGAAGTGGCTCAGTAAAACGCAGGTTCAGAGTGAGTATAAACCATGTAAGATCAAGCTTCTGTCCTTTATATAAGGTTTTTATGTATGGAAAAATGTAGAATATATCTTGTTTTGGAGCTTTGGTAAATTACAACATCTTAAATTTTGAGCTTTAAGATGCAGAGTGCAAATTGAATGATAGTGCAATTGCAAAAATTAGTACCGAGTTTAATGATCATATCCCAATGTCAATTATTAATGAACTTATTTGAGTCCGGAGGAGGCTTGCTTACAAGACATAGATGTAACTTTTGGTGATCCATCCACCTTGCTCAGGCATATCCCATGTGACTGGGATGGTGCTCAACTAAGTATGGTCATATGAAAAGTATTTGTTCAACGTGTAAAAAAACCATCTCCCAAAGGACTCAGCCTTACAATCATCAGGATTCATTTCACTGTTCATATTTGTCAAGTACGAGGACAGCCCAAAATCACCAGGGAGTGAACATCAGTTAGACGACTAACCTGGGATGCAAACGTGCCTTGGCGGAGTAGAGCGATGCAGGGGTCCCGACCACAGGAAACTACGTAGATTCATCTGGATCTCTAACACCAATTTCAAAGGGACCGGAGAGGGATAATATTGATGATTAGTGTAAAGATTGTAGATGAAAGAGACTCAGAAGTTATACTTAACAACCATTTCGATATAATATGAACAATGTGGCCTTTTAAGGAAAAAAATTGTTAGAATCTAATGGAAACTGATGGTTCACTCGTCTCTCCCCATAGGATGTTATAAATACTAGTTCTAGGGGCAAAGAAGGTGGAGGCACTCTGACTCATCTTCAGAAGACACATCAGGGTGGTTAAAGGATATTTAATGCCAAGTACTAAAGTATAATTCAAGGAACTGTGGATTTTATATTTGATAAAACTCTTGAGTGAAGGCCAGTATCCCCAAACATATAAAAAGATGTCATCTGAAAAGATATTACATGTGTCCTTTATAGCCTCAGAGGATCCTGAGGATCTAAGACAAAACTGAAGTTATTAACAGAAATTTAAAGATCAGAGGATCTCAGGACAGGAAACAGGATGTGGACTGCCTTGGATGATAGTCAGTTTCTAGTCACTGGACGTGTTCAGGAAAGGTGGAAAAATTCTTTGAAGAGGATTTTAATAAAGTTATTAAAAATTGGATAAATAATAGAATCAATTATTTTCAAGGTATTTGTAAACACTGACAATATTAGTACTTCTTTTTCCTTTTTTTAAAAGAATGTAAAAAAATAACCTAGACTACTTAGGTTTGAATCTTCTTTTCACCATTTACTAGTCGTGTGACATTGAGCAAATTATTTAAATTGTTGGTGCTTCAGTTTCTTTCTGCCTAAAATGGGAGTAAATGAATTATTGAGAGAATCCCATGAATGAATATGCGAAAGTCTCAGTGAAAGGCATAGGGCAATAATGAACACTCCACAAATAATAGCAAACACATTTTATTTATTAATTCTCATCAGTGGACAGCTTGGTGATGTTTCTGATGGACAAATCATGTAGCTAAGATTAGTGGGTTTTTTAAAAAATCTATTTTAGCATCAGAAAGATTCCCCTAAAACTAAGTTTTATATATGGAAGGGGATGGAAAAAGAATTTCCTTTTCACCTTTCTAAATTTTTCTGGCTGGATTAATAATCAAATTAATATGAGACAGATTAACAGAAGAACATGACCAAATTTATTGCATACAAGGTTTCCATAAGAATATCAGACCCAAGACAGATCTTGACATTGAGGCTTATATGCCATTTTGAGCTAAGGAGAAGGATGGGGAGGTCAAGGGCTGTGGTTTGGGACTTCAAAGGTCAGACAGGCAATTCACACGGAGCTAGAAAAGCAGATACTTGGTCCACAAGTGTTTGCTGCGCCGTTGTCATCATGGGACACAGAAAGGGCTTGGATCTAATGAGCTTTGCTAGGCTCCTCCCTGACTATCATGCGTAATTCACATTAAAGTACAGTCACCTTGGAAGATACCTGCCTTCCTGAAGCAGGTCTTCCATCTGAATTCTTAGATGCAGTTAGAGGGCAGGTCAAATCTTCTTTCTGAGTCTTTTGTTTCTGAAAAATAACCAGGTTAAAATAATCAATATCTCAAAAAGCATATTTTTGGGTGGCAAAGCCGGCTTTCCCGCATATAGAAGGCTGATATTAATTAACTAAGGTATGCATTCACTTTATTACGAACGTTTCTTGCCACTGCCGTGGGCCCATGACTGTTAGATACTATATTAACATGCACCTGCTGTGGTCAAAGTCAGGTGACCTGGCTTGCTCTTCCTTTTTCCTTTCACTTGTCCATTGGCAGCTAGGTTACTGTGGGGACACAGTTTGAACATGAGTGCCAAAACATTTAATTTTTTAATATTTTAGAAAAATATTAATATTTTTGTGATGATTTTCTCTCATTACTTTCTCTGAAAATTCAATTATTTAGATATTGGATCTTCTGGATTGATTGGTCCTCTTACCTTCTAATTTTTCCTTTTGATATTCAAATCATCTGTGTTGATACAGTATATTATGTGGGATTTCCTCAGCTTTATCCTGCAATCTTTCTATTGAGCGTTTCATTTCTACCATGTAATTTCTTTTTTTTTAAGATTTTATTTATTTATTTTTAGAGAGGGAAGGGAGGGAGAAAGAGAGAGAGAGAGAAACATCCATGTGTGGTTGCCGGAGGCCGTGGCCTGCAACCCAGGCATGTGCCCTGACTGGGAATTGAACCTGCGACACTTTGGTTTGCAGCCTGTGCTCAATCCACTGAGCTATGCCAGCCAGGGACCATGCAATTTCTGAGAGCTCGCTTGTTCTCTGATGTTTTTAGCATCCTCTTCTTGTGTCATGGATATATTATGCTTCCCTGTCTCTTTGAAGCTATTAATGAAAGGGACCCAAGTTTTGCCATTTCGAGAACTCTGCCATTTCAGGTATAGATCTTAAGCTGGTGATTAAAAAGAAAAAAAAAGACTCAGCAAGAATCTCTGAGCTCCCCCGTTCCTGCCTAAGAGATTCAGATGGAAAAGTCTACTCCAAGAAGGGAATCTAACTGTTCATCTTTGTATGTTATCTAAGCAGAGGCCTGTTAAGTAGACACCGCACCCTTGTGTCTCAATGCTTCTGGGTTGCCTAGCAGGAATTTCCCTGCCATGTGTGTTCTGGTCTTTCTTAGCTACCTATAAACTGCCTATTTCCTTTGAAACCCTATCCCCTTTTGCTTTCGTCCATGATGCAAATAATTCTCAATTCTCCAGTGAATTTAGTCCCCTATAACACTTCTGGTGTGTACATTTGTAATCCATTTTGCACATTTTCTCCTGTTACCCTGTTTCTGTTAGTTTAATTATTAACCCAGTCACAAGAACTTAAAAGGTGTGAGAAAACAGTGTTGTTGTGTTGGATTTTTGCCCCCACATTAAAAATGGCTGAAGTGCCATATCTTCTGACAAGCCTTGTACACCTCCCTCGGGCAGATTAGTGGCTTTGTCTGTTGTGTTTCCAAAGACAGGTGATTAGGTGATTGTATCTATTATGTTCATGTTCTACAACAGTTCATCCATTATTTAATGTTATCATCTGCAGTTTTTCCAACTGAAAATCTTGGCAGCATTTATATTACATTTGTAACAGTGTTCTTCATTAAAATCTAAAAAGTTGAAAGTCATAAATTATCTTTAATTTTTTTGGAATAGGCATAAAATTAATATATGATATATGCTTACTTTTATCTTCTTTATACTTGTATCCTTAGAATTCAGCAAAGTACATGTCATACTGTGTATGCTCACAATATATCTCACAAATAAATTGATGAGATTTGAAAAGGATTTTGTTTTGTTTCTTGTGAAAATTTTTGGCCCTGAATTTTGAAGAACATGTTTTGTAAATGGGTAGTAATTCACCTACTATTTTGGTAACAATATTTCTTGTGACTTTAATCATCAAGTTATATATATTTCATCCTAACTACATGCAAATCTGACTTTCTTTAAGGAAATAAACAATTCTATGAGAACCAAGAATCTATTATTCTCCTGTACCTACACGTAGCAGCCCTGATGGCATCTGTTTATTGTTGGACATTGTTTTGCCCTGTAAACCCAAAGTCTGGAGCAGGTAATTAGTGAATGCATACAAAAGTAAATAGTAATATAATAGAAGAAATAATAAAAAATCCCCTAATTTTTAATGAAAATTGTGCATTTATCGTTACATGTTTAAACTTCAGTCACCTTCAAAGTATGCTCCATTTGATGCAATACAACCATCAAGATGTTTTTCCACTGCTCAAAACAGTTTCTTTCTTTTTTTGTTGTTGTTCAATTACAGTTGTTCCCATTTTCCTCCCATTACTCTTCCCTGCCCTACCCTCCTCCCATCTCCCACATTCAATCTTCCCCCTCATGTTGTCTTTGTTCGTGGGTCCTTCACGCATGTTCTGTGACTTGACCCTTCCCCTTCTTTCCCATCATCCTCGTCTCCCCGCCCCTCTGGCCACTGTCCTTGTTACACTCCAGATTATACAAAACACTTCGTTCCTAAATCCTGTTTTTTACCCATTGTTTTTGACAAATAACATTTACACGGACTATGGAACTCATTGCTAGTGAAAGTAATGTTAGCTCTTCTGTAGCATTAACATATCCATGATGTTTTATTATAATGATAGCCTCAAATTTAAAGTATTTTCTCCTAGTAATCCAATGTCCTCATCAACATCCTGTCTACTTTTTCTCTTAGAAACTCAGCATCATTTGACAGCTTACAGTTGGGAAAATAATGGCCCTTCAAAATATTCACACCTTGAACACTGGAACCTGTAAATATATTACCTCACATGGAAGAGAGAACTTTGCTAAGACACTGAAATAGAGGACAGGCTGACAGTGACCAGAGGGGAGAGAAGAGGGAATTTCAAGGGAGAATGGGAAGGGTTTATAGGAACAAACTTAAAGGACACATGGACAAGAACTAGGGGGAGAGTGGTAATGGGAGGGAAGTGGGGAGGGTTGGGTGGGTGGGCTGGAATGGGAGTAAAAGGGAGAAAACTATACTTGAACAATGATAAAAAAAAAAGAAAATAGAACTTTGCTGATGTATTTAAATCCTTGGTATGGGAAGATAATTCTGGATTATCTGGGTGGGCATAATATCATTGCACTGTAGGGAATTAAAAATCTAATTTTTCTTCTACCCTCCCAAATTCTCACTGGGAGCCTTGTGAGCAAAGACAGATGAACATAAAAAGAAACACAAGTTGTCTACAAAAGCGGGGGTATACTGAACCTGATATGCTCAGGGGAAGCCCATGAAAGGCCTTTATGAGCTCAGACACCAAGAATAACCACACAGGATGATGTGAACATACAAATTCCTAATTAAAAGTAGGTCATGGTGAATGTCATGTCCTAGGCCTGTGCCTTCCCTGACCAAGGTCAGTCTTCACACTGAATAAGCCCCGTCCACTGTTCTTATGCATCTAGGATAATGTACCTTTAAAACGTCAGAGTAATTTTCTTTCCCCGACCCCTCAAGGCACAGCCACTAACACCAGAGGGCAAGATCACAAAACCCCTCATTCTTGTCTAGTTCCCGGATTGCCATCTATAGGGTAAATAGAGTCAGTCAGGCTCTGTCACTTGTAGCATTCCCACAACCTTGAGAATGGGCCCGCAGGCTCAGAATCACGCTTTGCTATATAATATCCTGGCTTCCTGCCGGCTTTGTGTGCATTTAGTGCATAAGGGAGTTGGGACTCCCGGCCGGTGACATGTCTCGAGATATGTGTGGATTGCTACCCCTGTGAATAAAGGCATGCCGGGCATTCCCATGGCTCCTCGAATTTTCTTCCATTTGCCTGAATCCCTAGTGAGCCAACCTGTCTGGCCTTGAATGGTCACAACACACCATCTCTCTGTGCTGTGTTATTAACGATCCTGCACTCACCAATGTAAAAGAAGTATGTATCTATTTTGCTTTTATCCAGTTCCAGAGATTTCCCTGCTTTGCTTTCTCCCACCCCCTAACCTACCACCGATAGATTCCATGCACACCTGTTTCCATCTTTCCTTTGATTCCAATGTATAAAATAAGTTGCAAAGCTGCCATTCTTTTGACCATTTTTTCTATCTGTTGAGATTTTGCTTCCTGACAATTCTCGTCAATTTGGCTCTGGTAAACTCTCATAAAACTTTTCTTACAAAGCTTATTAACATGTATACCTCATGTATGCATGGGAGCTACCCAGATAAACTGAGTAACACTCGGAGGTGACTTGGAATTCAGGCTGAAATACCATCTTAAGTGAAAGACAAAAGAAAGAAGGGTGTGAAGAAGGCCAGTCCCCAAGAGACAGATGATGAAGAAAAACACCATAAATTAAAGTGAGGTTTGTTTTGTAGATTAAACCTTCTTCACTGATAAAAGCTCCTTATGATCCTGTCATCCTTCTTTTCCTGGTACAGAGGGGGACACCCTTAATAAATGGAGAGATTTCCTTTAAATGTAAATTTCCCTTACAAAATGGTGACTTCTAGTCTGTTTTCAGAGGTTTTTCCTGGATCTGCTGTTTCTCAAAGTAATCAGCTAAAACAACCTCTGTGTTCAAAAGGCATTGTTTGGGGTGGCATGTTCTTACAAGCAGGGAACCTTCCCCAGCTGGGCCAGAGAGAGATGAGAAAGAAGGAGAAAGGTTTTAAGAGGGAGAATGGCAAGACCTGATGTTGCTGGTTCGAGAATGGAAGAAGGTGGACAGACAGAAGCGGGGAATACCAGTGGCCTCTGGAAGCCAGACAAACCAGAAGTGGCCCTCATCTGAGAGCAAGCAGAGACACGGAACCTCTGTTCCACAACGTTTATTAAGGAGTAGAATTCTGCCAATAATTGGAATGAGGAAACCAATGAAGAAAATAGATCTTCTCCCAGAGCCTTCAGGGAGGAACACAGCCTGCCAGCGCTTTGACTAGTCCGATGAAAGCTGTGTCGGACTTGTCCTGACTAATTTGTTCTGTTCAAGTCATTGAGTTTATTGTAGTCTGTTAGGGCAGCAATAGAAAACTAATACAATACCATAACAACTTCTCTTCCTGAGGTTATTTCAAACTTACTAAGCTCCCTAATATTTTTATGAATGAGAATTTTTATACAATATTATGAAAAGAATGTGTAAATGTCTTTTTAAAAAATACTACAAGTTTTTGGTATTCCACTTAATTTGATCTGTTTGTCCAAGTATTAAACAACTTAGTGTGAAAGGGCCATACCAAACAATTACATGTCCACTATTTAACTCAGACATTCAGAAAAAGGAGGAAAAATGGTAGGGATTTGTACACATACAAATTATATTTTATGCTTTCCTAAAACACTAAAAAAAATAAAATGAAAAGAAGGATCAACATTAAATAAATTAAAAGTGATATAAATTTAATGTTATATTCCATTTCTTAAATAATCAATGAAAAATTTAAAAAGTTATACTGAAGCCAAGACACCTTTCTTTAAAACCACTCTTTTAAATTTTGGATTTAATCTAAACATTTTTTTAATCTCCTCTTTCTCTTTCATTTTTCTTCTTTGTTTGTCCTGGATACAGAAGGTGCAAAACTGATAGCTTGCAACATCTATTGAAAGCATATGTATTTCTTCTCTTCAGCCTCAGTTACAAAATTCTCTGAGACAGGCGCTCTGACCCAAACAGTACCAAACAAAGAAGACTAGAGAGACCAGCAAGAGATTAAACATCTTCTGACATACCAAATTCTTAAAAATCTCTATCCGTCTCTGTTGGACCCATTGCTGTCAAAAGTCTAACCCCAGAGCTCTGACACTTGAACTCACGTTAGTATTTGTGAAGGTACGGATACGACTTTTCCCATTAGAGTGGGAAATCGAAAACAGTTCCACTCATTCATGTCTATGAAACAACTGGTGAGAATGTGTTGGCTTCATACTCACCTTTACATTTAACATACAAGTATACATTTCAATTGTATCTTTAAAGTCATATATTTTATCTAATGAACATGTAGTTTGGAAATTGTTGTGCACTTCATGAGGAATACAATTTATGCTGTAATATGTGGGGCTTTACTTAGAATCAGGAAGAAAAGTATTTCTATTGCAGTGTACATATTTGCTCTGGGCCATTTTTATTTTGGTCCAAACTTTCACAATGACCCCAACGCTAAATGATCCCTTTTATGCTCGCTTCAAATCCTTAATCTTCTATTTTGTAACCAGCATCTGGGGTTAAAGGACAAGCAGATGACAGCTTTAGGACTCGAGATGAGTAGATTTTTATCACCACTCTGACATGAAATAGAATGGAAAGTAAACATCGTAAAAATAATTAATTCTGGAAAAAACAGCCTGCTGTTTCAGATACAGTAAGAAAGCAGACATACTATAAACCTGGAAGAAGGTCGTTTCACTAGCGTATCCCATTAAGTGGCTGAGTTCCTTGTGGCAAAGGGGTGTCTTGCTGAGATGCATGCAATCGAACAGTTGTACACAGTGCGTGTGTGTGCACATGTGTTTCACTGTGAAACCACTTGTTTGGGCCTTGAAGGATATCCTGACTGGACCTTGCATTATTGAAACCTCATTTTCAAAACATACTTTCAGAAACAGGGAGGCTTGCCACTCTCCCCGGCCAGAAGCCCCCTTGTCGCTGGGGCGTCGTGGTCGCTGAGCCAGCCTTTCAAAGGGCCACAGTCGCTTCACTTCCAGGAAAGTACATCGGGTCAACAAAATTACGTGTTTGCAGTCTGTTTGTTTTCTCAGATCTCAGGGTCCTTTGATCTTGGATGAGCCCAGACGAATTTGGAATAAAATAAAAATAGTTCTGCCTCTCTACTTTTAATCAGTGATGTCCTTAACTGTTTTAATTAGAAGCAAAGGAACAGTTCTGTGTCAGCTCCAAGCAGAGGATGTGCAGTTGGAGCTGGGGATGGAAAGCAAGGCAACATGAAATAGCATTTGGCCCCATTTCCTTAGAAAAAGGGAGCGAGGTTTTGCTTCACCCGAGTTTAAGTTACAACACACCCTTCCCTCTCTATTTCTTTGGGTACTGTCCTACGTACTCCACTAATTCTTCCGATGCTGCTGCTGTTCCCCGGGGGTACCATAAGTCCCTGGCATTTTTCCACAGGAAAATGTTCATTATAATCCTTGAGTCAACGTGCCGAGTTAAACACATGACATTGTCAAAAACTACATCAAAGCTAAGTGGTAAAAAAAAAATGGCCCATTTTATTTTTAGTTGGAATCAAGATATACACAACTTGTGAGTCATTTTTCACAAAGCCCGCATGTTCACTCCCCTTGTCATTCTTATGCACTAGCATTACTGTAAATTAGAGGTAATGACTATTATTTTTATTCAACAGCATGTCACTGAAACAATGTACTCAAAATACAGGATTTCATACGCTACATCGGATGGTTTCAAAATGGTGAATGCGGATTTCCAAATTTGGTGTATCTATTGAACAGATGTGTCTTGTTTTACCATAAATATGTAAAGGTACATTTTTGTTCATATCATTTCCAAATTTCTGTCCAGAAATTTGGACAGAAATTTTTTTTTCCTCACACACTGATGAATTATACATCAGTAACAATTCAAGTCTCTCTGTTCATGTACAATGATCCTATTTTGCTGAACAGAAACCCTGGATGAAAAGTATTATTAAAATTCAGACTCTAAAATTAGCCAGTGGTAGAGGACACATAGGATAGCAAGTTCACACCCCCGTTTATTGCACTCTGAAAAATGAAGCAGGGAAAGAAGCTCCCCCATGTTCCATTTAGTTTTGGTCATTTTCTTTACTACGCTTGAAGAATTAGTTTCCGCCAGTACCTCTTGTTGTGGGGACTGTCTAGACACTAACTGCAGCTTGAAGACAGTGCGGAACTACTAGTCTAGGGACCAGAACACCTGCCTGTGGTCATTACACTGCCCCCAGCCTTCTGTATAAACAACTTTGGAGTTTAATTTTTTATCTACATTATTATAACAATGTAGAAATAATCCCTAAAATTTAGAAAATGTATAATATTATATAATTCCGATTCTCAATGTTACCAACAGGTGGGGGGATTTCTTCCCTTTTGTTGCAATATTTTAACATTTTACAGTGAAGAATTTGTCATCCCAGCCTCTGCATCTCACTAGCTCTTGTGTCAGTGTGTTTACTGTGAGAAGATATTACATAAATGAGTCAAATGTACAGCTTAATAAAGGACAAGGAACCCAATTTCAAAACCGGAATCAACAATTCATAAATACTAAATGAGTGTTTGTATGCTAGTGTATACTTACGGGGTGGTCAGTTTGGATGCTTCTCCTATTTATTTTTCCTCTGGCCACTGTGATCTTTTTTCCCTAGTGCTGTTACCCTTTATGAAATGTTTAACTGCCTAAGCTCTTGTTTTATACTAGCCTCAGCATTTTCTCACTTTTCTCATTTTTAGCTTTGGATTGGAATCTTTTTCATAAAGTTGCTATAAAGTTTCCACCAGCAACCGAAACTCAGCCAGCTGGCATAAGACCAAAAGTGGTATAATTAGTACAAAAAAAAGTGCCCTTACATTTTTGTATGACCTTGCATTACCAAGAAAGAAAAAAAAGGGTGCTCTTTTCCTTTCTTTTTCAAACAAGGAGATTAGTTTAGTTAAGTAAGTGGAAAAGAATAAAAACTTGAGAGAAGAGAGGAAAACAGGAAAGTGTTTTTCCTCTTGCAAAATCAGCTTTTTAAGAAAATATCTTAGTATCACAGTTAAACATCCCTTTTTTCCCTTAAAGACCACCAAAAAGGCATCTTGGTAAGAGCATCCATAGATGTGCAAGAAGATAACAGCACAGTTGAGCTCCTGCTGCCCCTGTTGGGTGAATGTTGCCAGCCATCAATCAGCTGTTTGAATCCATGCACAGTAATAATAAGATTTCTCAACCTTGTATTTACGACATTCTCTAGAGAAAAAGATGAAGGTTCTTTTCTGCTCCTCATCTGTCACCTGAAAGACCCCTCTGGTAGGGGGGTGGCAGGGCATTGGGAAAGCCTCTCTAGAAGTGGGACACATGCACTCTTGACCACACAGAACAGGAAGTCACCCCGTGTTGGAAAAGGAAAAGGACAGATTGTGAGCAAGGACCAATTGATGTTCACCTGTTATCCTGGGATACGTTTGAACTTTGATGAGGTATATTTTCTGGAATTGTTCTCAAAAGAGATAGTTTTTGGAGTTGGCAAAACGGGCATGATTAGGCAAAAACAGAAGTTATGCAAAGGGCCTTCTTAGAAAGGTAAGCCTGGATTTCTTTGTTTTTGCTTGCAGGGGTATAACAGTTCAGAGCAGGAACTCAGCAGAGAAGTCTGAAAACGGCCAACAGAGCATTTTCATATGGTTCACATTTCATCCCCACACCACTCAGCCTCTCCCCCGGATAAAAATGGAGCCAATGATGTGAGAACTTCAGCTAGACACACACCAAATCATTGGACAAATCAGGACACCGTAGACCTTCATCAGGTTCCATTCCTAGAGCGTCAGCTACTCTGATTTAAATTGACTGACAACCCCTGGCAAAGTCAGGTCATCAAACTTGAGGCTTTTATCAAGCTCATTTTTAAATTTCATTAAATTTTTCTTAAACTGATCTCTATTTTTAAATGTAAAGCGATCCATGTTTAGAACACAAAGCAAACATCAAAACCACAGCAGGGAGCCGTCTCACTGTTTCATGTCCTAGTGCTTTACATAGGGAAGCATCGAATGCTGTCAGCTTCCGGAGAGGTGTTCTGAAGGCAGTGGGATGGGGCGTGCGTGTGATGAGGGGGGTATGCGCACGTGTATGATACTGATTTTACTATCTAATTCAGCAAGAAAATAACCAATATATACATTTTGCTAATCCCACACAGAGACAGTATAAAAACATAAGCTAACCAATATTTCAGTTTCCATATCGGTTATCTAGTATGGTGATCAAATTCAGGGTTTCTAGGTTATGATCGGACAAGCCCAGCTCTGAGTAGTTTCCTTTCCACGTGTTCTATTGGTTCTTGAGAAAGAAGCAATCAGGTCCGCAACCGTAGTAGTGGATCTGTGTGTATGTTCTTTCCATTGTGTCGGTTTCGGCTTTCTGTGTTTTGAAGCTCCATTTTAAAACACAATTAACAATTAAGATTTTTATATCTGTTCAGCGAGTTGACTCATTATTACGTAATATCTCTGTTCTTGGTTTAATTTCTCTGCTTTGAATTTTACTTTATCTGTTATTCATTTAGTCACTTTAGTTTTCTTTTGATTAGTGTTTCTACGATGTCTCTTTTCCCATCCTTGTACTTTTAACTTATTTATACCATTATATCGAGTGACTTCCTACACATATTATTTGGATATAATACATATAATATACAGAATATATTGGGATTTATTTTTTACCCATTTCGACAATCTCTGGATTTTAATTGATTTGTTTAGACAATTTATACTTAATAGAATTACAATCAAACCTCGGTTCTCAAAAGTCTCCCATCCCAAAGAACTCAGTTCTCAACCAAGTTGTTCATGGAAAAAAAATGTCTCAGTTGTCGTTAAAAAAAAAAAAAACAAAACTTCAGTTCTCAACCCAATATCCTTTCATGCTGATACCTATCTGATCAGTCACGTGTCTTTCAGGCATGATCCAGTTTTCAAACAAATCACTTCTCAAACAACCTTCCAGAACAAAAGAAGTTCAAAAACTGAGGTACAACTATACTGATATTTGGAATACGCCTACCACTTTATTATTTGCTTGCTTTCCCTTCGCTTTGCTTTTCATTCTTCTGTTTCCCTCTTTCTGCTTATTTCTGGGTTCACTGAACATTTCTCAGTTGAAGAGTGTTGGGGTTTTGCTCTTGCTACTTTTTCTATATTATTGCAGTCTTCACATACTGTTAGCAGTATTGTTGCCTTGTGCTCAAAGTGTTGACTGGAGCGCCAGATTGTGTGTGTGTGTGTGTGTGTGTGTGTGTGTGTGTAGTCTTTTTCCCAGTGTTTGTAACACACTCTCAGCTTTCATCATCTCTGACTCCCTGCTCTGCTGCCCGGGTCTGCTTCCATGCTATCTTCCTCCCTCAGAGGTCAACTGCTTTTGCCTGTTGCTGGATTCTGGCCTGGGGGTAGTGGCTGGCAACGGTTCACTGTTTTTTAGGTTTAGCCTCAGCTTAGTCAGATCTGGTGCAGGGAAGAAAGCATGAGGGTATTTCTCAGCGTTTGTTCTTCTGTGTCAGCCAAACAATGCCCTTGATCTATGTCCGTCTTTGTCAAGTATTCTTTGATCCTACTCCACTGGAAGCAAATATCTAACAGGACATAGATATAGGATTCTAGGCCAATAGTAATTTTCTTCCCCCCCAACCTGGAGTAGGGGGATTTTTCTTTTGCCCTTTCCCCAGTGACAATGGGTTTTCCTCTACCCTTAAGTCAAATGACTTTTTCTTGCTCCTCCTGGAGTTACAGGGTTCTGTTTCCTAGGAGAGGAATGTCAAGGGAAGTAGGTAGCATAACATTCCCCTTCGGCAGCTGATGATCATTTTCTGCAAGCTTGCACCAACAAGAGGAGCTCTCTTGGGTCGTTAGCCCTGCCTCCAGATTTTCTCTTCGGTTTATCTTATTTACTTTTATAGCAGCTGCTAAGCAGCCTCTTCTTCCCTCAATTATTTGACCTGGGTAAGCTAGTATTTGTGTCTCATGTCCTTTTGGAGGGGCATGTTTATCTTTGGAATTCAAATAATTTGGTTGAAGACCAACCTCAGCTTTCTGATAGACTCATGAAAAGTTATGACTTTGTACTTTATCTCGTTATTAGAATGAGAGTAATGTTCCTTCTACCTTTCTACATCCGAGCCAGAAACAGAAATCTTCTGCCTTTGGTCTGGCTCCAGCTACATGATCTAAAGACTAATGAATTAATGTGTGGCTACAGTGACTAGAAAAATGAACTGGCACTAGGTTTCTGCTGATAAGCTTCGATTTAAAGAAGTTAAATGATATTGGAAAAGCCAGACATTAGGGACAATCAGATTTTTAATCTGAAAATTCATAAAACCAGATAATTAACTGCCTACTCAAAGTATAGGAACATAATTGTTTAATATCAGCCACTAAAGAAAAGACAGAGAAAACAAAAATGAACTGTCTCCTAGTTGAAAACATTGGTAGAATATACATTTGACCATAATGAGACATAAAGATAAAGCACTTTTCTCCCCCCACTTTTTAATCATTTTATTATGAAATTGATTACATTTACTGTTTTTCTTAATATTACATTGAATTCCTTCAAATTTATAGTACTTTCTCCCTGCAATTTTTCAATAAGCTTGCTATTAAGGTTAATAGGTAACAATAAAACTAGAATGACTACAATCTTAAAATACAAATAAAGAGGACATTGAAAGAGCAATTTTATTTCAGGGACGGTCAGTCAGCAAACTTTCTCATTTGGTGTCAATAGAAGCTTAGTTCAATTTTTCAAACATTATGAATACTGTATAAATAGTATTATCAAACTGTAAATCATCACATGGAGGGCTATGTTGACTGGACTGTCTTTAGACAAGAAAAAAATGCTGCCCCAAGAGGTTTTATAAATTGTCTTCACAATGTAGACAAAATAAAATTGTTTTATCCATTAATGCTTAAGAGAAAGCAGAGAATTAAATTAACTAGAACATTCTATTCCCAGAGAAATTCACTTACTAGTGTTTTATAATTAACAAGAATACCTTTAAAAAATTTATAAGTATTTTTTCTAAGAAGGTCACTGAATTTTCCTCAGTATAACCTGTTAGTCCTCCAAGATCCCTATGAAATAGAGAAGTGTCTTATCTTTACTATTCCACAAATAAAGGATATGAGCAAGTAAGTGCATCCCAGGGTATCTTGGTATAAAACTGAGCATAACTCCTATTTGTTCATAGACATTTATATTTAGATTAATTTAAAAATGCATGTAATAAACGATTTAAGTCATTTTATAACTTTTTTAGGAAGTCCCAAGAATGCACAAGGCATTTATACTGTCTTTGCTGGAGATTAACTAATGTGTGAGGGTAAGGAACACTCCAATAAAGGAGTTGCATGAAAACACTAGTGTATAATTATGCACATTTATCTTTAATAATACATTTTATCTTAGAAAAGCACGTTAAATATCTAGTCTTTGTACTACTGCTTTCAAAGGCATTCTTAACTTTAATCTCAGATATTATGTGATTTTATGAACAAACATTCATTCTTTGTTTATGAGACTATCCTGCTCTTATTTAATCCTGTCTAAATTCTCTACAAAATACTGAACTGATTTCTTTGCCTGTTTTTGTTTTGTTTTTAAACAGAACAGAGCACAAGACCCTTTGGACTGCTGCAGTGCTTATCCAGAAGTATTTCTGACTGAGATGAGGAGTAATCCTTTTTAAGGTTTTACCAAAGCCTTTTTCTTACCGGGAACTGCATGAGGTTATGTAATACTGATGGCTGCTTTAATTCTTTGCCTTTCTTTCTGCAAAGGACAGAGTGATTCGTGTTTTTGGGTATAAGAGAAAGCATTTCTTTCTGTGCTTCCTACAGCCTACTCATTAAGTCAGTAAGTGCATATTTTGTGCATTCTCTTTTTTAAGATTTTATTTATTTATTTATTTATTTATTTATTTATTTATTTTAGAGAGGGAAGGGAGAGAGAAACAGAGAGAGAGAGAGAAACATCAATGCGTGGTTGCTGGGCGCTATGGCCTGCAACCTGGGCATGTGCCCTGACTGGGAATCAAACCTGCGATGCCTGGTTCACAGTCCACGCTCAATCCACTGAGCTACGCCAGCCGGGGCATATTTTGTGCATTCTAATACAACACTCATGGGCTCACTTCACTATCATTGCGCCTAAAGCAAGAGGCTCTCCTTCCTTGTTCAACTCTGAAGGATAACAGTGGAGAAAGAAAAGGAATTTTAAACGCTCAATGAAAAAAAAGTACCAGGTTTCTAACATCTCCTTGGTGATAGGTCACAGAGACACTTAGAGCTAGAAAGATTTCTGGTGCAGAGAAAGAGTAAGAAAAACTTCTTACTCCTTGCTGATATACTTCGAGCGATGGTACCTCACTGACAATTTCATTTCTACACAGATTTAAATAATGTAGTCCATATCTGACTTCCTGTCATTGCTCAGATTAAATGTAAGGGACCTACATAGATCAATTTTTGTTCTCTTTCATCATGAGAATCTTTTAAGGATGATGCTCAGGACCTCCAGGGATGATGCTGTTCTCTGCCACATCCCTCTCCAGCTCTCTGCCTCCTTCACTCCATGCAGCCTTGGTGAGCCTGTCTCAGTGGCATGGGGTTGGGGTGACCAGAAGTGTACACTGTGTCCCCAGGACAGTTATGATTCCAGAGAGTGGCACATGAACAAAGCGGGACTCTCCTTGCTCTTTTTAGTTAAGTGAGTCAAGTTCTCCCTGTTTTGCTTAAAATAATCTGAGTGATATTTCCGTTCCTTCATTGACCATAAATGACTTGTTGATACACTCCATCTATATCACACTTTCCCTTGTCTTTTCCCTTTGTTAGAACCCTTTTTCCATTCTCAGGGTCAATCATGTCTGAACTATTTGGATATTCTTTCTTTCATTTTTTACAATGAATTTTTTTTCTTGAAATGAATTTCTCAGAAATGAGCAAATACATGCTATGTGACCAACACGGTATGTACCATCTCTCTCCTTGTTCTGAATGCTGTCTTTCCAGTAGTAAAGCCTGAGTGAGCCTTGCTTTGCTGGCACTCCGTCACCTAATTTGCTCGCTTTGAGTTTGTGATTAAGTCAACCCCCAAGGAGTCCTCACTGACCCTCTGAGAGAGGGATGCATGAGGCTGAAGCTAGGGTATTAAACTCCTTGGACATTGTCCTGTGAGTCTGCTTCTAGGCAGAAATTATTACTCCTCTTAAGGCAACATGTTCTCTGCAATTCTTCCCTTTTCGGGTTCTGGTAACCTGTCCCTGGCTCTGAGTCTAGGCTTGGGGACAGCTTCACTGTGCTGGTCCAGCTTCCATTGAGGTTGCCCTCTAGTATGTCCATACCTTTGTTTACTATTGTTGTCAAAACAATTTCTTAAAATGATCCACTTTTGAGTGTGTCATTTGTTTCCTACCTCAAGCATGGTAGATAAGTCCAAAACAAGAATGAGTCCTTTACCTGACCAATAGACACCTCTTTATAGGGTGATATTGATCCATCTCTATAAAGATAATAATAATAGTAATAAAATAATAATGTAGTCAATCTTAAGCCAAAGACTTTAGTAAAGAGTCTTATAGATATCTTTTGATTTAGTAGAGAGAACTCGGACTTTTATAAACAAGAAGAGTATGATTAAAAATCTGATTTTACTACAATAAATTTGTTTCTTGGACCTATGAATCTCAGTATTTTCATTTCTACTACAGGGATAGTGATGTATCATTCCGAAGGTGGTTGTCACAGGTAAATAAGTTACACATTTAAAGAGCCTTACAAAGAACCTAAAGTTCAGAAGATCTTCCATAATTTATTCCTCATTGATTTTTTTTTACATTTTATAACAAATTTTAGCATCAGGTGCAAAGTGCATTCCAGACACAACATGAGAAGAAGATTTACATTCGTTTGTTAGTTTTGAGACTACCTGGCCTCATCTGAAGTTTAAGTACATCCCAGAGCTTAGCAGAGTAAGTGTGGCACATTTAGAAAATGGCCTGGATTCTACTCTCATAGCTAATATTAGTTCAGTGACTATCTTCCTGTACTTAAAAAGATAAATATCTAAATAGACAACTTTGATGGTCTTTTCCAGAGCTAACATTCTTATGTAGACTATATGATTCATCTATGCGATATATATATATATAACTATTCATATATATGTATAACTAGTTATGTTTATAACTAGTTACATATCATCTACATGATATATATAACTATTTATATCTATTTATAACTAGTTATATTTATAGCTAAGTACATAAATGTATATATATGTTGGGGTCAAATTCATTAAAGCGCTTTTAGTTTGAATATGTGAAGTTGAAAAGGTAAAAAACATTTATGCTCTAGTAATTACTAAAACTGAAATGCTTATACAAATTATTTTTTCTGTAATTTTATTTTCATACAAGTTTGCTTTTTAAGCCAATTTACCTCAATCTTTGTCACCATCGTAACTGATTTTGCTACCACTGTCAGGACTCCCAGGCACTAGGTCTTTATGCTTCGGCAGAAGCTGAGCACAGACTAAATATTTACATTCTAATCAAATTAGAAACTAGAAGAAGTGCTATAAACTGATTGGCTGACTTTAATAAAGTGCTATTAATAAAATACAATTTAATAAAATATTTTATTATTATCAATGTAACTAAATGGTATTATATAGTAAGACAGTATTATCACATAGTACTGTGTTAAGATACTCAAATCAAATAATTTTATAACCAAAAGAATATTTAATAAATATTACATATACTTGTTAATAACATAGTATAAAACTAAATTATATATTATAAATAAAAGGTAACCTTTGATATGAACAAAGTATTTCCATAGTTGTATTTCATCAGCAGGGTATAGTTGTGTTAATAGGTACATCCTCTTTTTTTAATTTCCAATGACACCAAAGCAAGTGTAACTGCAGATAAAAGTTAGGAAATAATTTTGCATGCATCTACACAGAAATGACTGGGAGCATTGGCTCACAATGACTGTCATCCCACTACCTCTTGGCTTCGCTGAGTCAAATCGAACTCTGAATATTTGTTTTGTCACAGGAAGGAAGAAATGACCTAAGCCAAACAAGGCTGAGAGGTATGGCTCAAAGACCTAGGTTCAATCACACCTTTTAAAATCCACTTCTGCGTTTCAAAAGGAAGTGCTGAGGACTGTTGTGTTAGAAGGTTCTTGTCTTCTTTGAGGAAGAGCGTGTGTGCCTGTGTGTGCAAGTGGTGAGAAAAAAAATTAGATATGCTCCCCCATAGAGAAAATACAGGTGGTAAGAAACAGTCCCATTTGCTTGATACCGTCATCAGTGAGCTGGACAGGATGAGTTTGACATTTTAAAAAATCATGCATGATTCTGGTGTTCAGAGATAAGCATTTTTATTTGTGTTTTATATTTTCCTTCTGAATGTATTTCTGTTCATGTTGGTAGCATTTTTTTAAAGTTGAGAATTACAGAGTAAAGCTGTATACATTCTTTTAAGTTTCTAAACAGATATTGCTAAATTCTATATTGCTAAAGCTATTTGATAAGGTTATATCGATTTATATTTCAAATAGCAGTGCATGACAGAGTGCACTGGTAAAGAGGCAAAAACTTTGGGGGTGGGCAGATAACTTAAAGGCAAGGACCCTGTTTTGTTTAGAAACATCTTTTGTTTATGGCGTTTGCCTAGTTAACTTTAATCCAGACCCGCCCCCCCATCTAAAATTAGAGTCTCATACAACTTGAGAATCAACATCGAGAGCTAACGTTGATTGCATTAAAAGGGCCCCTAATACAAAGGGGGGTCACATATCTGACACAAATTTTTTTAAACAACTTGAAGAGTAGTGCGTATTCAGAGGCAGATGAAGGAAAGGGTTAGAGCTGTTTGTACATTTCAAGTGAATCAGTCCTAGCTGGAGGCCCATTTGTCTCAGGATTACTTGCAACCAAGAAGAGAATCTTGCCTCTAGGACATTTTTTCAAGTGCATTTGAAATTTCAGGCAAAAGGAGTCACCCACAGATGGTTTCCCTGTAACTTGTTCGAGCTGAACAAATCGTTCCAGAGCGGTTCTTCGCAGTGGACAAATGCCCACTTCACAAATCCCCGGTTGTCCGCCTTCAGGGAGTGGACGAGGATGGAATGCAGATGAGAGAATCTAAACTCTTCTTCAACCCTCGGAGGAGGCCTCTTTCTAGGGCGACGTTCAAGTACATCTGCCTCGCTGCAAGGCAAGTTCTCTACTTGATGTGAGATCAACCCCAAAAGATGAAAAAATCCTGCCTGGCTATGTTTAAGACCACATGTCACTGACACACACAAAAATTATGCTTTTGACCTTGAACCATACTTTAAATAATTCTCTCTTTTGAATCTTTTAATTCACTAAGACCAAATTCAGGCCATCAGGTCCCTGATTACACAGACCCACAGTGAACTCCTTTCTGGTGTTAATTATCTCTATTGTCATGTATTGCTTCCTATTTCTTTGTTGTCGCTGTTGTTATAAGCATGCCTTGAACTCTAAGAAAATCGTAATTATATTGAGGTTAGGGCTGGATATTTTCTTTCAGTGTGTTTTCTTTGGTGCCTTGGACAAAGTAGATTCCAACGTTATATGCTGGGATTTTGCTAACATATCTCAAAATATGGAACATACCAATTGTTTAGCTTGTTGGAACAGTAATTTAATGTAATCATGTTGAATGTTTATGGTCTGGTCAGGGAGTGATATTTCCTCTCATTAATCCCCATATGTAGACTACTTCAGCTAGCAATAGTTTTCATTGGACAAAAAAGAAAAGGAAAACCACACTGACTCTTACAACTAGTCATCAAGGGCTTTAAGTTTAGTGATTCCAGACAGGGAAAAACCAAGTTTAACAAACAAACCATAAGTAAACATTATACCTTTAAGAAAATATATTTTGAACCTTTTAAAGTAAGAATATTTATTAGAGAGCCAATGAAGTGAATTGTGGAGAAAACTGCTCAAGCTTTTCATAATGGGAGATAATTTTCAGTCTTTGGCGTATTTATCAATGTCTCTATAATAATACCAGAATAAACCATGTTCTGTGTCCTCATAACAGTGAACCTGCTTTTGCTCCACCCTGTATACCTCAATGTGGATAGTTTGGAAAATTATGAATAGTTTTTATCCCTTCTCATATCCATAATGCCACCAATGGATAATCAATTTTATGATCAATGTACAATTGATGTCTTAGTCAAGGTCATTGCTTTCAAAGCATGGAAAAACACACACCAACCCAATACAGAGGAGCACTCCAAGATTAGGTAGTTATATAATTTGTGAGTTTTGAAACACATGTCACAGAGTGGACTGTTTGAAACATATTGCCAGCTTTATGATAGCAAAAGTAAAAAATATATATATTTCTAGTCAGGCTCTAAACCAGTTCAACGAGTGCAGACTTTCAGAATAGAATTTGAATTTTTTTGCATTTTGTTGATGTAAAGTAAATTACAATGTGGTATATTGTAAAAAGTTTTTAAAAGAATGTTTGAATTCTTTCCTCGAATTGAAAAAAATTCTTTAGAGGGAACATTTTGATCTGATTAATGCTATTCAAATGGAGAAGAAATAAATGACTTCATCGCAGAATGATGGGATATGTGCAGAATGACTCGAAGTCCCAAGAGGTGAGGAACTTGTGTGTTTATTTTTTTCTAAAACAGTATTACTAACAAGCAAGGGGCTTTTGGGGTCAAGAGCATGGTTTCCAAAAGGTAAGTCAAAATCCTTCACATATTTTCAGAAGCATGCCCATTTAAGAAACCCAGTCTCATAATGCAGTCTCTATGCATCAACCTCTAGTTTCCAGATCCTGAAGATGTTAGGAGACTAATTAGTCCCTCAACCTGCAAATTCCCATTGAAAAAGGAATTAGTTTTTGGAATAACAAAGCCATCACAAATAGCATGATATTCTGGAACAACTTATTCCTTTAAAATGCAATCTGGTTTTTTTCCTGCTTTATTGAAGACAAAATGTTTGATGGCTAAACCTTAAATTGTTTTAAAATATTTATCATAAATTTAAAAATAATACAAGTATACATGGAAAAAGGGGTCATATATTTTGAGTCCTAGTAAGTAAGGGAAGCATATCCCAAGAAGTGAGCAGGAATAAAATGCAGTTGCTTTTGTTGTGTTTTGCCAGCTTCTTGTTGGTCAGTAAATTTGTGGCCCACACAGCCTGGAGACGGAACTCCCTTAGACAGGTAAGAGATGAAGGTGAGGAATGAGAGGGTAGAGATGCATGCATATTGTGAACCGTGACAGATCAAACAAGTAACATCTGTGTGACAGAATGTCAATCACTCCTAAGGTTCTGGAAGGTGAGTTCTAGATTTTACCACTATTACTAGCCATATCTTGACTTAGTTTTCACATTTTCATCATTAACTGTGCTCATTGGCTGAAAGTTTATCACTTTGCATTTATTTATGCATTCTAAATACTCAGTACTTTTGGCTAATTGAACATCAAAATCAAAAATTGGTCTTGGAAATGACTTAGTAAATGGAAGAGGGGACTGCTTTTGAGAGACACAGGGAGACACAGAGAGAGAGAGAGAGAGAGAGAGAGAGAGGAACAGAGAGAGAGAGAGAGAGAAGACATAAATCAGCCAAAAGCTGTGGGCAGTTCATGCTTAGAATTTCATTGAACTAATCAAGGATAAAAATTGGGGGAAAAAACTTTGAGACATTTGAAAATAATGCTCCAGCCCTGGCTGATGTAGCTCAGTAGATTGAGCACGGGCCTGTGAACCATAGGATCACCAGTTCGATTCCCAGTGAGGGCACATGCCTGGGTTGCAGTCCAGGTCCCCAGTAGGGGGTGTGCAAGAGGCAACTACACATTGGTGTTTCTCTCCCTCTCTTTCTCTTTCCCTTCCCCCTCTCTAAAAATAAAGAAAATGAAATCTTAAAAAAAGAAAAAGAAAAGAAAATACCAATAGGTACTATGTTAAGGAATAATGTTAATTTGGTCTCACTTGATAATAACATTGAAATTATGTAAAGTCGGGATTTCTTGAAAATGAATACCACAGTACATATTAACAAAATTGAATGGTATCTGGGATTTGTTTTAAAATGTTCTAGGAAAAAAGTGTAATGTATGAAACACAACTTCAAACTATTGATACTTGTTGAAGATTAATCATAAGGTTTTTATGATTTGGACTTACAACCCAACATTGTCATTCAAGTCACTTACCAAGCTGAATTTAAAATGCATACGATTGATCAAAGACCCAGAGGCAAGCAAGACACTTCTGAGGAACGATAGTGAGAGAACTCGTCTTACTATGTTTCAGAACTTATTATAAAACACCGTTAACTCACTCATTTAACAAGTGTTTGTTAAGTACAATTACTCTCCAGGTTCTCTGTAGGCACTGAATGTGTGACGGTGCGAGTGTGGTGTTAGTACAGAGGTAGGCAAGAGGGAGTGGAGAGGCCAAGGGTAGGCCTGTATATATCTGTACTTGGTCAATGACAGATTGGAAAAAGATGGACTTATTAACATATATGTAATGCAGTACAGAGCAGGGGCCCTCAAAGATAGAAAGTTAACCCCCACAAAACTGGTTCGCAGGAAGAGGGAAGTGGAGGATATGACTTTTAAGATAGTTGGTGTAACAAGAGCAAATTAAAAGCTGTGCCGCCACCCCACTGCAGGCAAAGGCAGTCCTGGCTTTGGTAGCCTTCAGGGACTGGCAACGTAGCCAGGGAATCTTATATAAAAATAAAATATAAGCAAATATATTGTATCTGAAAATAGAGACAAAGTTTTAAGCAAGGTACCAATAGTGCTAAGCATGAAGGAAAATGCTTATAAATTTGAGGAGATAGAATTAAGAGCTGTTGTTCATCAAAGCATACAATAACGCAACACATATATATACCCACGAAGAAATATGCACACACAGATACAATCAAGAAAGAAGTATTCAAATTCTATACCTAACTCTTATAAATCAGTAAGAAATAAGCTAAATAATCCCTAAAATAGGCCAAAAAAGCAAAAATGAGCATTGTGCTAAAGAGGAAGCAAACAGTGTGAATAATTGTAGGAAAAGTCCATCAGCACACGTCTTATGCTGCTGGTGGGGGTGTAATTTGGCATAATCCCTGAGAAAAAGAACACTTTTTGTATGGTCTCACAAACACGAGAATGTTCATTGTCTATGACCCAGTAGTTCCACTATTAAGTATATTTCCTAGCAGAACTCACATTCACAATATACGTGCAGTGTTTTGATGATATATTGCTATATGACAAAGTACCTACAGCCTTTCTGATTTAGAACCACTCTCATTTTGCCATGCACTTAATACTCTGGATCAGAAATCAGTCAGGGCCTTAATTTTAGTGATTCTTCTGCTCAAAGTACCGTCACTGCAGTCACTCGGTGGTATTCACTGGGGACTGGCCTGCTGTGGCATTTTCATGAAGCTCTACTCACCTGCTGGTGTCTGGATGGGGACAGTAGGAGGCTGGCCTCTGCCAGTCCCCACGTTGTGTTGGAGCGTCTGCGTGGGGACTCGTCCCCAGGACCGGCGGACTACCCTCTAACTGCATGCAGACTCTTTTGCA
Organism: Phyllostomus discolor; assembly: GCF_004126475.2. Lineage (NCBI taxonomy): Eukaryota > Metazoa > Chordata > Mammalia > Chiroptera > Phyllostomidae > Phyllostomus > Phyllostomus discolor. The sequence continues at coordinate 12,215,840 of NC_040904.2, read as the reverse complement.
ACTCACATCGAAGATACCAGAGCAGGAATTAAATCCTCTTCAAGCTAGATCTGAAAGCAGAAAGGCATCTTTTTCTCCACATTTCATTGGTTAAAGCATCACAGGCTAAGCCAGATTCAATGAGAGAGGAGTCCTTTGACAAGAAAAATGTCAAAGATTGTGCAGCCATTTTTTAAGCCACGAATGTTCATAGCAGCATTGCCCATAACAATATCGCAACTCAAAGGTCCATCCATAGAAGAAAAAGTGCACTACAGTTCATATAATGGAACATTATATAACTAAACATTCAGTGAAGGACAGTTTATTGCTCTCAAATAAATGACTCTTAGACATTTAAATAGAAAAATACCGAGCTAAATATTACAGAGTGTGTTGCAGGGTCAGTGTTGCACTGGCCTGAGGGTAAAGAGATGATTTATATTCCTGGGGCTGGAAATGACGCTCAGGCCAATCTTGTCTTTGGAATTGATTTATTATCTTGTTGTTCCAAAGAATTTTCTTTAACTTTTTATAAGCAGCTAGGCACTTATGAAAACATATATCTTAATAAATAAATATGCACTTATATATATCTTTAATCTAGACTTCCAAGGGTTTTATAGTAGGTGAGCTTTACTACAAAAGATACTTGATAATTCCTATTGGCAGACACGGGTTCTAGTGTGTGTGCGTGAGTGTGTCCTTTCCTTGAACTTATATTAGGTGTGTATTGATTTCTTGGACCAGTGGGTATCAGCTGAGAGAGGTGACTTCCCACTCAAGGGGTTTGAAAGTGTGTCAAGAAGTTTTACGTGGTTCCGATGACACCTGTTCTAAGCCTCTGAGTGTCAGTGACAAATGTCCAGCAATTAACAAAGAACTGCTCACCCGAGAAGTTAGCACTGAAAAACACTCCCCTAGATTGATGAGGTGCCTCTCAGCTTTCATTTACTTTCCCCTCATCTCCTCTTTTGTAGGAAGTTTGCTCTAGTCTTTTTTTCTAATTTGTCTACTGTTTGACTTTTTATTAATTATAATTTTAATTTTAAGAGTTTTTACTTTAATCATTCTGGTGACATTCTGTTCCCATTATGACTGTATTAATTTCTCCCATGTTTCCAATCTAATAGTTTGCATTACTTTAAGTTCTTTTTCTGTTTACTGAATTATCTTGGTAATCTGGGTTGTTTTTTTATCTGTAACTCAGTCTTTCATTCTCATGCCCTTCATGTCCCTCGTGATCTCTTGATGAAGTTTATTTTTACTTGCTTTAATCTGGACAGATATTATTGCATAACTAAGTTTTCTACCCAACTACCTCCATATGTAGGAATCTGACCGGGCATGCAGTTTTACCTACTGGACAGGATATGGCCTGCAAATTAGTGAATTTTGCTTTTGAATGACAAATACAAGAAGCAAACCTAAGACTGTGCAGTGTCTTAAGACTAAATGAAGATGTGCATTGATGCCGGCTACGCTCACCATATGTTTCCTTCAATGTGTTGGTTTCCTTTCTTCGGAGAAGATTGCTCTATTTGATTTTGTGGTTATTCTCGCTCTCCCTTGAATTTGTAGCTACCTGCATCATTGTGGGAGGTCATCTGACATATACTTTTTCATCATACAAGTTCACAGTCCTGTAATTAATCATCATTTTATGTCCTTTTTAAAAATTTCCTTGTGCCCCTGAGACGTTATGTCAAAGAAAAGTGGCTTTAACTGTCTCTGCTCAGCTTCTATAATCTATGCATCTCTCATTACAGAATACTGTGATGTTAAATCTTAAAAATAAATGATGCTCTCTCTTCTTCTTGTCCTCTGTGTTTGTTACATAGGACTCTGTGATGGATGTGTGTGCAGAGTTAATCATGTGGTACAACAGGTTTTTAAAAATGTGCTTTCAGAATTACAATCATGAAAATATTAGTGTTAGAATAATGAGATCAAAAATTGAAGAGTCACAAACCACATAGTCTAAATTCCTTAGAAGAAAAGAATTCGATAAATGTTAGTGCTCTGTCTAAATTATTTATTTGAAATTTGTTAGTTTAAAATATTGAAAGTTCCGATAAAAAGAAAAAATTGAACACAATCTGTTATTATCTTGGTTCCTTAAAATATATACTAAAACTGAAAAAGAAATCTCCAAAGTATTTGGAGATTTCAGCAGAATATTTCCTTGGAACTTGGACAGAACAGCAATATCTCTTAGAATTTTTTTTTTAAAAATCCTCTTGCATAACAACATTTTGATGAGTTTCAGTGTAACACTAAATCAATGAAAAGCATAAGGATTAAATTTTCTTTGACACATATGTAAAAATTTAGAGAGAAAATATGTTGGAACATATGCTCTGAACTCAGCAAAATAGGAACCATGGGCAAAATGTCCCAATGTGAGTTCATGAAACTAATAAAATTTCCAAGAAAAAGGTTTCCCAATAAAAAAGGCAAAAATAATATTATTACAATACAACTTAGTTGTTTGGGAATAGAGAATCTTACTCATTGAATCTCATAAAGTTAGCCTTATATAGTAGTGTACATAAATAGTGGTAAATAATGATACACACTTTGCCTCTAAAAACTTTTGGATTCTCATCTAAAACGAGGTAATAAGTTAGCAATGTTAGTAGATATTTCTGCACACACACACAGGGAGGGTCAGCATCTTTTTCAAAAGTCTTGCAACTACAGTTAGAACTATTCCTTGGCAAGTTACTACCCATATGTATAGATGTTTATAATATGTTTATATTTCTGATAGGACAGTCACACCTACTGTGACATGTAATTTTCAGATCCAGATGTTGTAGGGACAATATTAGTACTACAATTGTTTAGAATTTGAAAAGGCATGAGAGACTTAATATCAAACATGAACTTGGTTGCCATTAAATAAATAAACTTTAGTTGAAGTCCAAAAGCGTATTTCAATTTTCTCATTTCCTAATACAAGATGGAAAAGGCAGATGGACACTTTCACATAAGGATAATTTCATCCAGAATGGTCTTAACTAGATGGTTAATCATCATAAACAAAATCCAATTTAAAAACCGAATGGAACTAAATAGCCTACCAGAAGCAGCAAAATAGATCTCAGAATAATAAACTATAATGTCTTCAGAAAATTTCCAAGGAAATAAGACATCCAAATTCTCCCAGCAGTTGATATCTATCTTATTGTATAGGATTTCTTTTTTAATATGAAGGTCATAATATTTAACTGCCAAGGAATTGAGTTTTTTGTGCCAGGCAGACCCAATAACTGTGCTGTTGTTTTGTTGTCCTTGTTTTATGAAGGCGGCCCCAAAGAAAGAAATTAGAAAATGGGTGCTTATGACCAAATACAATGTCAAGTTCAGTTCAATTCAAGACAGCAAAATGGGTTAAGGATCTTCTTCGAAATCAAGAAAGTCTATTCTTGAATTATCGCTCACCTTTCAAAACAAGGGCTATCAATCTGCCCTTAAAGACTATTCACAGACTCTTGGATGAACGCATGCTATAGAGAAGTGATGACCAAACGCTGCCCACAAAATACAAAACCCTGAGGACCAGAGCACACACACTGTGCTGGGCTCAGGGGGCTTTAATCTGCAGAGCCAACTACGGAAACTGCTGAGTTGGAAGACACGGGAAGGAAGAACTTCTCCCCCATTACTGACCTTTCAGATCTTCTGCAATGACTGGAGATGGCTGCCGCAGGAGCAGTGCTGAGAAGCATCCTATTGTGACGACCAGGGTGCATGTCTGTCCAGCATTGTCCTGTCCTGCCTTGGTTTTACTTTATGCCACCCCACAGTCACTATGCTTGTGACAGCCAATGCGTGAGGGTAGGAATCCTTCATAGAAAAAAGAAGGGAAAGACCAAATAAATACAGAGAATTCATTTCCTGCTCGATAGACTTATTACTTTATATACATCATGTAATGAAAACCTCCCACCACTCCCACTAGAAGTGCATTGCCTTCCTTAGTCCCACTGTTACTGATGAGGATATCAATTGAAAAAAGATGGAGACATTCAACTGTGGTTACACAGCATGAAAGTGGCAGAGTGGGGACACAAATTCAGCTCTGGTTCTTTTGAAACAATGTAAGAGACAGAATCCTTTGGTGTCTTTTCTCCTGTACTTCCCACACTGTGATACACTGGTGAACTATAACAGAAGCTCATTTCTTAGATATACTGGGGGTAGACAGATGTGTCTCTTTCCGTAAGTCTAGATATCTGACACTGTGGCCAGCAATTTGAGGAATTATTATTATATTACAGACCAACGTCCATCTGATGCTGTTCAACCATTAAGTGTATTGTCCTTGTTTTATGAATATTCTGATTCCATTGTCACGAATTCATAATATAGGTTGAAGCATGAAAATGCAAGGCCTCATTTTAGCATCCTATATGTGTTATCATCTTATGGCTACCTCAAGGAGGAAAAGTGCATCCTTTATGGAAGAAAACCTAAAAGACAAGTAAGTTCTTAAAGAAAATTAAAGACCGCAAAGTGGTTACATTTATGAAACTAGTGGTTGCCTTCATTTCCTTCATTTCTAAATGTGATTCTTATTAGATGTTTCACAAAAATTACTCACAAGTGGAAGCCGAGCTCTACACGTAAGTGTGCGGCCAGGTGGAGCTCAAGATGACTCTACCCGCGGTCAGACGTCTGTGACTGGGTTTAACAGTAACTGCAGCCAGTGTATGTTCTGTGAAAGAGGGGTGTTTCTGTTCATACTGGCTCTCTGCTTTTGTCATTCGTTCACCCCAAAATGTCCATTTTGTACCTACATTGTGCTGGAAATTTAAAATTGAACAAGTGGACCCTGAGTAATTTGGAATAAGATTAGAGATCAATCAACTTTTCAGCCAGTGAAGTAGATATTCAGCAAAATCCTTGGGAAAAAAAAAACAGCTCTCACTTATCGCAGGCTCTGCCTCACCTGTGACAGTGCCTGGCTCTTCTAACACTTGTTGAATAAACAGGCAATTGCAGGGAATCTTCTTGGAGTGGTGTTGGTTTTGCTTTCTTTTTTCCTGCTCATCCTGTATATTTCTCTACATTCCACTGTCTTCACCAATTCGCAAGTAAATGGTATGTCACTTTGCCCTTTTGCATGAGTTTAATGAGGTGTCACTGAAAAATATCCTTGAAGGGAGATAGAATTCCCTTTCTCTCCCAATGTGGAACACACACACACACACACACACACACACACACACACAAAGATTCTGAGAAGCGCTGGACCTCCTCAGAGGATCACGAGCAGCAGGCATTGTGAAACACCCGAACATTCTGCTTTCCCCTGGGGAAGTTAGCCAATCATAAGATGCAGGTGTGTTCTTAGCTCTTGCTCTGGTTTTCGACATGTGCACAGAACCCATGTGCACTAAGTAAAATAAACATGAATGTGCTGTTTACAGTGAAAACACCTGGGTTTGTGCAAAGTCAGGTGGCTATGGGACGCCTTAGAAAATGCCTAAAAGGAACTGCGACTCAGCATTAAATTCAAAACTAAGACATCTTGATCTTGAACTCTAAATTAACATTTCAATGAGCATGCAATAATTGTACATCTAAGCTTTCTCAGACCCATAGAACCAGACCCCTGACCTGGAAGTATCTGTGCAAGCAGTTCTGCTTCTCAGAAGACAGAGCCACAAGGGCAATGGAGCTCACATCCGTGGAGCACTTGGTGCATTTCGGGTGCTATGACGGCTGCTTTATTGAGGTCAGTAGCTCCCCTCTCAACATGAGGCTTCAAATGCTAAGGTGAGAATTAATAATGGTATAGATTTTAACAAAATAGTTTATTCTTTAGTATTACCTGCTACAGGCATTTTCTGTCTACCAATCTAGGATAAGATGTAGCAAAAAAAAAAAGCCAGTAGCAAAGCATTTATTTCTTCTAGCTTGCTACTAGGAAGTCCATCATTAGAACTTTAAACCCATTGAGAAGCCCTCTGATGAAGATGAGTTTCCTGGGATGGTCACACTGCCTTCTTCCAATGTCCTGCTGAATGCATCAGGATGAACATTTTATCCTCCTGTGTGTTTACTGACTTTTTGGTTGGATCAAAGAGTACTGTCTTGTCTTCTTTCAGATTCATATTAGAAAATCAGAGGATACCAATCCAATGATGCGCACATAGTAGTCCAGCTACATGGTACAGCCAAACCAAGCCTGCGTGCCTTATGTAATTGTATTTTATTAGAATGTGATTGTTGACCTTGGGAAGTTTATTGAACTACTCTGAGTTGAAATCTTGTCTTCAATACTGGACTTCTGTGACATATATTTTACAGGTTTGTTGGAACTATTAAATTATATAATACACGATAACTAGTTAA